>NW_023276807.1:75462931-76201165 GCF_003668045.3 Cricetulus griseus | reverse complement strand
GGAATTTCCACAACTAAGGCTCCTTTCTCTCTAATGAGTCTAGCTTGTGTCAATTTGTCATAAAACCAGCCAGGACAGGTGGATACATCTCTGTGATGATGTTATGGCTCAGGAGTCATGATAGGGGCCTTTGGCTGTCTAAGCTGCAGTAAAAAAAGACAAGTTCTTGTGTTATGAAATGACCCTTGTGACTTTTCAGGGGTGCTCTGGTCTTTTCAGGGTTAACTCAGTGGTGCATAATTTTGCAAGCAGCTCTCCTGAGGATCATTGCAGAGACACAGATGTTGAGGCCCTGCCTTGCACATCAGCATTTGTAGAAACTGCCTCTTGGAATCATTGCCCACTCCTAGAGCTGCTGGTTCACAAGATCCTTCTAAGCCCTAGAGATTACAGACTATACTGCTGTATCTGCAACCTCATGGGTTGTTATTTCCCTTGGGTTTCTATAATATATATTCATAAGTTCTTGATTCAGTCTTTTTCCATAACAGGAAAGTAATCATCAGTAATATGGGTGCTTTTAAACAGCTTACCTACTGATGCACAATATTCTAGTTTGGCTCTTGGTACAGACTCGGTGTGCCCCTAGTTCTCCCTGTTGGCCCTTTCAGTGTTCCTTCTAGCCCTCCTGCATTCCTTTGTGACTCTGTTGACCCCAGCCTCTCTCTCTAGCAGGGATCCACAGCTGCCATACTAGGCTAGTACTCAGGTAGGTGACCTTCAGCCTACATCCTGTTCTCTATTCTGGTCTCTCTAGACTTACCCTCAGTCCTGCTGAAGCCTGTCCACATGAGCCACCACACACACCAAGCCTATCTCCATCCAATAGTGTAGCATGAGTGTTCTGGCCCATCTGGGTTCCGCTGCCCTTTAGCCTCAAATAAACACACGGATGCTATATTAGTTATAATTCTGTTGGCCAAAGACTAGGGTTTCCTATTGTCTACCTCTGTCTTAATTATTAATCAGTGTCTATTAATCTATGTATTTCCACATGTTAGTGGCTCACCAAAGAACGCCTGGATCTGCTACTTCATTGCTGGCTACTTGGCAACTCCTGTCTGCCTATACTTCCCAGAATTCTCCTCCTCTGGCAGCCCAGCCTATCCTTCCTGCCTGACAAATGAGTGCTTTATTCATCAACCAATAAGAGAAACATATATACAGAAGATATTCTCCTATCACACTAGGGACCCAGTCTTTGTTAATGACCCAGAGAACTCCTAGCTCTTCCCTGCCACCTTGTCATTATTCCCTTCTAGCCAAGCTCTATTCCTCTGTGAGTATTGTTGACCTGCAGAACAGTTCTCTCAACAGGCTGCAATTTAGGACCCACACATTGGCCATACTTGGCTAGGACCAGACTGGGCAACAGCAACCAAAAACAGATCATAATTCTAGATGCCTAGATCCTAGTGCAGAAAACACAAATATGACCAATCAAGACATTATGCATCTTCCAGTTCCAGCAGCCCTATCAAAACTCTGAAAAATGATCTTCTGTAAGATCCAGCTAGAATACTCTTGGTTATGGACCCAAAGAGCACTGCGTATTACTTCAGAGATACTTGCTCATGCATCATGCTCTCTGCTTCTCTATTCATAACACCTTTAGTTGAAAACAGCAGCTATTTCCATCAACTGGTAAAGAGATACTGAAACTGTGGTACATTTACACAATGAATTCAGATGTTAAGAAAAATGAATTTAAAGGTAAATTAATGCATGTTACAGCCATTATTCTGACAGAGTTAACCAAACAACCGAAGACTGTAGGGAGACACCCTAGCCCTGCCCTGGGACAGGTAACAGGTGGACCCGGGACTCGCCCATAAGGGCGTGGTGTAGGAAAGCGAAGGTGAGGTAAGGGAAGCTTTGTAAGACGGCTCATGGAGACCCCAGCCCCTTTTCTGGCCCCGCGCTTGCTGGGTTCCTGTAACCTCGCTCTGGCCTGCATTTTGCCCCTGGTATTTTCTTGAATAAAGAGACTTGAATCATCAGAATACAAAAAGTGCATGCTTTATTTTATATGTGGATGTTAGCTTTTAAGCTTTAGACATGTGTGCTTCAATGTGAATAACAATAGACATTAAGCAGCTAGCAAAGGACCAGGGGTGATGAGAGAATCTTTCATGGAAGGGGAAATAAGAGTATAGTGTTATAAAGAGGTAAATGGAAAACTAGACTAGGAGATCCTTAAGAGAAGGTAGCTATAAACCATCAAACAAAAGGAACGTGCCATATGGTAAACTTTACAGCTGTCTCTCAGAGAACTCTATTTCTCTTTATTTTTCTAGTCCCTATTCAATTAAACCAATGCTGGATTTAGAGGTGGATTTGGCTCTCCTCCTCTAAAATCCAAGCACGTTATTTAACTAAACTTCAGAGTTTCTGTATTGTATCAAGAAGCCAATAGATGTAATACAGAATAAGAGAAGAATTTGGGGACTGTCTTTGTCTTTTCTTAGCTCTTTCTTTCAAGGTGTACACACTCTTGTAATCGTTATTCTCCCATGGTTGCTGTTACCAGTATGTGTACATACACAAGCAAACATTTCTCTGTTTATGTTTGAGTCCCACACAGTCAATGAAGACCTGCCTGACAGCAATCCCTGGACACCCCGGAAAGAAAATATGCCACACCTCCTCAACTGCACTGGATCCAACTTGCTCCATTTCAACTGACACTCGGGCCAGAGCTTCGGATACTGACTTCAATCATGTTGAGGATTTCAAGTAAGATCTTCAATCAAGCGAATCCCATCTAACATGGACTGGATACAATCCATTCATGACTTTCACTACACTAACATTTTCTTCCTACAGGACCCCACAAGGCTGTCATCATCCCATTTCAGCAGGAAGTAACTTGGAGGATGCTATGCCCCCTTTCCCCATTGTTGTCATTTAGGATAGTGTATATACCTAGTTAGAGATAGCTTCCTATTGTTTATGGTTGGGATTGGAAGGAGGTGTTCAGGCTTGGACACCTCTTTCAGATGATTTTAGGGTTTAGTTAAAATAGTTAGGAGGTAACATAAGCAGATTGTTGTATCTTCTTATATTTCACCTTTATGATTGTTAATTTTGGATACTTTGCACTGTTAAGTTTTAATCCTCTTTTAAACTAAAGGGGGAATTGTAGGGGATGCTGTAGCCATGCCTGCTTAGGGGCTGGTTACAGGTGTGCCTGACCATGCCTCCGAGGGCATGGTGGCATGGTCAGGGTGACATAGAGTGAGGGGCAGTCAGTTGGCTGGTTTCAGTTTCACTTTCAGCTTGCTGTACCGACTGCTGCCCACCGGCTGGCTAGGTCGCTCTGTAAATAGGTGGTGATGCACACTTTTAATCCCAGCACTTTGGAGGCAGAGGCAGGTGGATCTCTGAGATCAAGGCCAGCCTGGTCTACAGAGTGAGCTCCAGGACAGCCAGTGTACACAGAGAAATCCTTTCTCAAAAAACCCCAAAATATGTAGCAAGAAAGGTTAGAAAAAAAGAAAATAGGCTTATTTCCCTAGTACAATCCCTTGTATTTCTACCTGGCTCTGTATTGGTAATTTCCCACATTAACTAACAGCACCTGTGTACTGTAGAGCACCAACCTAGAAGGTGGCAGCAGAGTGGGACAATACACCCAATACGACCCTAATGCCCCCAGACCTGGCAAATTCTAGGAGAACAATAGGAGACAGGCTCTTCCAAGTCTCTGTCTTCCAGATACTAAAATGTTATGTGTAATTTTCATATAGGACTTTTAAAAGATTTAAACAAGTTTTTAATCTTTAACAAATCCTTGTCTTGTGTTTACTTCATCTTGGTGTTATGGACTATGAGGCAGGGTTTCCTTGTCTGGTTCAGATTAGCCACAAATTTGTTATCTTCCTACCTCACATTCCAAGTGTCAGGATGGTAGGTCTGTGGTTTATCTATTTTGTTTACTATTTTTAAACTTTGTAACTACATTGTTTTTGATCTCCTGCTCTTTTCCTCTTCCTCTCCTTTTATTTTTTCTAACCTTTCTTGCTACATATTTTGGGGTTTTTTGAGAAAGGATTTCTCTGTGTACACTGGCTGTCCTGGAGCTCACTCTGTAGACCAGGCTGGCCTTGATCTCAGAGATCCACCTGCCTCTGCCTCCAAAGCGCTGGGATTAAAAGTGTGCACCACCACCTCCTCTCCATCCTTTCCTTATGCCCATTATGATTATTGTGGGAAGCTGGCTCTGGTATTGTTACTATGGTTTATTTTCTGCACTCTGGCCAGGGCTGGGGATTAAGCCCTCTGTAGAAGGAAGTTTAACATACAGAACATCACATCATTGTGTAAAACATTTGCTCCCACAGGTGCACAAACCACAACAACGAAACACAGGAATGTGGTAAAACAAAACTTTCCCCAAAGAACATAATATGTCAGCAACTAAATCTAAACATACTTAATTAGGTAAAGTGCTGAAGAAATCATTCAAGAAGTTGACTTTAAAATGGCTACAACTTAAAAAAGATAGACAACTGAAGGAAATAAGTAAAACAATACAGGTATGAGTGATAAATAAAGAATTTATAAAAATAGGCTGGTCAGTGGAGGCGCACACCTTTAATTGCAGCACTTAAGAGGCAGAGGCAGGCAGATCTCTGTGAGTTTGAGACCAGCCTGGTCTACAAGAGCCAGTTACAGGATGAATTTTTTTAAATTCAGGAGAAAGCATCACCTACTGACTAAACTAACTGAAAGATAGAAAGCATGGCTTCAAAGACAAGATTAAGGAGTTATTGCTTTTAGAAAGGAAAAGAAAAAAAAGTATGATGACCTCCAGGACATGACAGACAGACCAAAAAGTAATGTTTTTTATTAGAGTAGAATGTCAGGGCATGGAACTATGTATTTTGAGGACTCAAAGAAAATAACTGACAATCAATGTGAGTACATGTAAATTGTCCTTTATAAGACTCTTCAAGAAGAACATAACTAAATCAATGCACAGTCACTGGAGCAGACACAGGAAAATAAAAACACAAAGGAAGAAGACAGAAAGCTACAATCACAAGAGCTCAGAAAAAAACAACTCCCATAGTCCTAAGGAATCAACAGGATTAACTCAGGAAGTGTGCTGGTTAGATTTTTGTCACCCTGGCACATGCTGGAGTCATTTGGGAAGAAGAATCATCAGTTGAGGAATTGCCTCCATTGAACTGGCAAGTCTGTGGGGCATTTTCTTGATTGGTGATTTATGTGGCAGGACCCAGCCCACTCTGGGGTCCTGGGATGTTTCAGAATGCAGGCTGAGCAAACCATGAGGAGTAACTAGTGAGCCCTCTTCCTCCATGGTCTCTGATTCAGTTCCTGCCTGAGTTCCTGGCTGGCTTCCCTCAGTGGCAGGTTGTGATGTGGAAGTGTGAGCCAAATAAACCTTTTCCTCCCCAAGTAGCTTTAGGTGATGTTGTTTTATCACAGCCACAGAAAGCAAACTGCCAGTGAGCCAGCAAACGTCTAAGATGAAAGAGAAGGAAAAGAACACACAGCAATTGAAACGAAAGCAGAAAATGGAAAGTGAGCAGAAGCTCATCAAATTATAGGAGTTCCTTCAGTACAAATATTTTCACAGGAACCTAAATACAAATGGCCTCAATTCTGGGCTAAAAGATGCAACTGGCAGGCTGAATTGAAAAGCAGAAAACAATAACCAACTGTTTATTGCAACAGGAAACTCAATTTGCTGGCAATGTATATGGAGACTGAAAGAATGGAAAATGGTGGTTTAAGCAAACAGACTCCAAAAGTTATACTCATACCTGACAAAGTAGATATCCAGGAAATGTTAGGATAAATAACGGTGATAACTACATCTTCATACTTGGAACACTTTTAACACACACATCACAAACTTTTAACAGGTCAAAGAGGTAACTTCTTGTATCCTAACAGATGGTAATGGAACTGGAGTAAAAGTCACCCACAAGAAAAACTACAGAAACACATGGTGATTGAACAGTTTGTGTTTTATGCAAGCGTGGTTCCACATATGCAAATTAATAAAAGAAATTCAGCACATAACATGATCAAGGATAATGATGATATGGAGGAAATCTGAAAAACTAAACTCTATTGGAAACTATACAAGTCTAGCTTCTAGGGTTTTTCAGGGTTCAAAAAGAAAAAGGTACTACAAATAAGTGAAGGAATTAAAATCTGAGGGAAAAAGAAATGGACTCACAGAGTTGCTCCTCTGCATGTTTCTTTGCTCTTCTTCTGCTCTCTTTCTCTCTTATAGTTCTGTTTCTCTGTTTCTGTCTATCTCTGCATTTCTTTGTCTCTCAAATTCTTGTCTTGCCCCAGTTCTTTGGGGTACAGGTATATATAGGTTTGCAACGGTAATCCTTTTTTCAATACAATGTGAGGCTTCAGTTTCCCATGGTCAGTAAGGCAGATAAGACTTACACACAGCAATAAATTACAACTGCTAGGAGAAACTTTTAGCATCAATTGCTTAGGGCTGTAGGTCAAAGAGATGGTCTAAGTTTAATTTGCACAAGAAACAAAACCTTCCAGTTCTCTAGCCTCAGTGGCAGCACAGGCCTTCAGGACTACCTCCCCCTCCCCAGGATGAGCAAATGGGCTGATTACCTTTGTCTTTATCTACTCAAGGGAAACAGGGTGCATCTCTGAGCTGAAATCTTAAGTTAATAAAACAAGAAGTTTAAGAATTTTTAGTGTAGGGTTAGTTTAGGTTATTGCTTCTCTTTCTGCTAGTGAGGTAAAACCAGGGCATGCTTATTTTCTCTTCCATCTAGGCAGCTATGAATCAACAACTTTGGACAGGTTGTAATTCTATGTCCTTGGCTATCTGGGAATGTCTTAGATGGGATGCTTCTATCTGGGCCCTAAACAATAATGGTAATTGCATGAAGACAGATCTGTGCAATTGCAATGGAGAGGGGATCGGGACCTGATAGTGGGAAACAGGTCTCACACATAGCTAAGGAATATAATCAGTAAACTGTTAGTGGAGAACAGGTTTTACACATAGCTAGGGGCTGTAATCAGTAAAACTCCAAATGCATAGAAGAAATGTGTTCCCAGTAAATGATCAGACAGTGCTGAACTGTGAGAAGTAACAAATCCAAGCTTGTTACAGAAAGGAATGAGCTACAGGAAGAATCAACAGCAAGAAACAGCCAATTCATTCAGGAGGTCATAACACCAAGTACAGCTTCTATACTGGTTTCATCCATTAGGATGAGTTTGAAAGATTTTAGTTTGCTGACAGAAAAAGTTTTGAAAGATTTTAGTTCACAGAGAGAAAAAGTTTCCCACAGGCCTTGGCCCAGGACAAGGAAATTGGCCCCAACTCAAGGGCAGACAAACAATCCTTTTTGGGTCACACCTGGCTGGCCAACAGACAATCGAGGACTTTTCAGGGTACATTCTGTGGCTTTTCCTTTGTAGAAAAGCAGGTCACACCTGGGTGACCACTCTAACATGAGATCATACTTTGTAATCAATCACTTTGTGCCCCTTGCCTGTATTCTGATCTGCAGTTTTTTCCTATATAAGGAGCCTGTAACCCTTGCTGGGGTGTTCAGCTTTCCCGATATTGCCGACACCCAAATGCGCATTTGTTCAATAAACCCTCTTGCTTTTGTAGCTCTTGGTCTGGTTTCTGAGTCTCGGGGGCTCCTCAGGACCCTGTGCCCCTTAGGGGCCTGGTGGTCTTTCAAGTTATCTCATGATAGATGACTATAATTACTGTGTGATCTTGTGGTTTGTAGCAAAACTCATTCTTTTTTTTAAAGATTTTATTTAATTATCATGTATACAACATTCTGCTTCCATGTATGCCTGAACACCAGAAGAGGGTACCAGATCGAATTACAGATGGTTGTGAGCCACCATGTAGTTGCTGGGAATTGAACTCAGGACCTCTGGAAGAACAGTCGGTGCTGTTAACCTCTGAGCCATCTCTCCAGCCCCCGCAAAACTCATTCTTGATTAAAGCCTAAACAAAACAGGAAGAGAAAGCTCACACCTGCCCACAGCAAATGTCACTGTGATAATTCTACCAACAGTATTATACTGAATAGGGAATAACTCACATTAGTTTCTCTAAATACAGGATAGAGCCAAGAGCAACCATCCATTTTTGGTTTAATATGGAGTTTGAATCCTCAGAGAAAAAAGATGATGAAAAGAAAAAGACAGATAAGAAGTCAAATTACCCTAGCAGTAGATTAAATGCTTCTATGATTAAAATCCCACAGGGTTCAGGGCGTTGGTGGCTCATGCCTTTAATCCCAGCACTCGGGAGGCAGAGGCAGGCGGATCTCTGTGAGTTCGAGGTGAGCCTCGTCTCCAGAGCGAGTGCCAGGATAGGCTCCAAAGCTACACAGAGAAACCCTGTCTTGAAAAACAAACAAACAAACAAACAAATAAATAAATAAATAAATAAATAAATAAAAAAAATCCGACAGGGCTGGCAGAGCATTTGCCAGTCTCCAGATTTGGTCCTCTGAACCACATACCAAGAAAACGGCTCTGAAACTATCAAAGGTTCAGAAACATATCTCTGCAGGTAAACATTCTGGATACACAAGATTGGAGATCTGAGTTCCATCCAACAACACCATGAAAAGGACAATATAGTGGCATGCCTTTGAAATCCCAACAGAGTTATCTCCTGGAAGCTGAAAGGACAGCTCACCTGGAGTACCCAGCATGGAAGAAACTACAGGAAAGATCGCCTCAACAAGTGGGAAGAACAGAACAAACGCTTCGGAAGTTTTCCTGTTATCTCCACACACAGTGTCCCCTCCTCCCGACCGCCCCCTCTGCGCCCTCCACACACTGAAAAGACAAGAGAGTAGCTGTGGGAAAGCGACTCTGCATTTAAAGAAGCAGAGTAGGTTATGGAAATACGCTTGCACGCCTCTGAATGTACCCATAGCTACAGAATTGTGCCCTATAAGTCCGTGAGGTGTGCGATGCTAATTATACTCTAAGAAAGCCATTCCTGTTCCCCACACTCACTGCTGTCAGATGCAGGGGAAGAAGAGCCACCCAGCCTGCTGCTCAGCTTCTTCTCAGCTCTGCTTACATCTGGAACTTCAGGGAAATAAGGTGAGCCTGAGCAGCCCCAGAAGGCAGGAGTGGAGGTAGCGCCACCTGGTGGTGAAGTCGGGGTTTTTGCGTATTCTGCTGTCTGGGAGCCTCAGGTCTGGCAATTGCAAGAGATCTGGGCAGTCTGCACTGCACCCTAGGTCAGCCCCACATCAGAGCCAGATGACTGTGAGCCAGTCTCTGGGAAGAGAAAAAGGGAAAGCAAAATCTGTCTATCTTTTCTTTCTTTCTTTTCCTTCCTTCCTTCCTTCCTTCCTTCCTTCCTTCTTTTTTTCCTTTTTCTTCAATGCATTGGTACTGGTACTAAACAGGAGGTGACTATGTGCTTAACACAGAAAGGGACAAACATGGGGCTTAGGACAGCCAAGGATATGGCTTGTTAAGCGCCCAAATTGTTCATATAAATTAATTTATAGTTTTATTTAATATCTGAAGAGACAAATTGAGTAATAACTTATTGTTTCCAATTGTAATCCCTGTAACCTAGAGGCTGATGCAGGAGGATTTTGGGTTTGGTTGGTTGCCGGGACCAAATACAGAACATTATCTATAACGAACAAGAAGGGGGGAACTCAGTGTAGACTGTTAACTGAGGTCAGATGGGGCAGGTTGTTGTTAAATGTTGAAAAGTCAGTCAGGTTCCTGCTCTAATGTCTCTGTAACATTCTAGCATTGACTGGGGAGGGTCACACTGGCCCTCCCCGCTCCAGCTGAGGAGCTGTAGACGCTGACACTGCCAGGAGAGGGCAAGTCAGTTTTCTTCAGGAGTGTGGTCCTTGGTATGTTGACTGTCCATGGGATTGTCCTACTCTCGTGTGCACAGGGGCAACATGGAGTGGACTCAGTGGGTTATTGAAGAAGGGGAGGGGGGATGGAGAGGGAGGGAGGGAGGGAAGCAGGTAGTGTCATTAGGAGCAGGGGAGAATGCAGCAGCTGTGCCAACACACCTCATACCTGTCTATTTTGTTGATACATTTTTGTCTGCTGTGGGTATCAGGATAACACCAGCTTCATAAAATGACTGAGGACATATGCCTTCCTTTTCTACTTCAGGAAATCACTTGAGAAAACTTACTTTTAGTTCTCCTTTGAAGGCCTGGTAGAATTCTACCCTGAATCTGTCTGAGCCTGGACTTTTGGGGTTGGTGAGTTACCACTTCCATCCCATTTATACTCTTTGTCTCATCTGTATTTATTTTTCTTAGGTCATAAATGTCTAAAAAATCATTAATATCTTTTGCAGATTCCCCACTTTAGAATATAAGTTTGTAAGATCTGCCCCTATTTTATGAGGTATTCACCAGGGAAGACTGCTCAGACACGGGTTTAGGTCAATAGAAAGTCTTTATTTAGGAGCAGGTGAATACCTGAGCGTTCAGAATCCCAATGTATCTCTGAGACTTTCTCGGGGTGAGCATGTGAGCACAGGCACACACGCACACGTGCACACACACACACACACAGAGAGAGAGAGAGAGAGAGAGAGAGAGAGAGAGAGAGAGAGAGAGGGAGGGAGGGAGGAGGGAGGAGAGAGAGAGAGAGAGAGAGAGAGAGAGAGAGAGAGAGAGAGAACCCCATCTTTTGGGTTGACATACTTCAGTTAACAAGAACAGTTCATCTGAAGCACAACTGTAGAAGCTAAAAAGCAAGACTACTACATTTTGAGACTTTCCCAGAACTATGTAGACTTCTATGTATTAGGCCTTTGTTTTAATTTTATCAGGTGGTGCTGTCTATGTGCTGAGTTCTACAGCCTGAATGGCACGTCCATCATGGAGTCAGCTATGCTAAGATCTGGAGACCTGTTACATTGTCCACAGGTCTTAGTGAATGAGTCAAATCATGTACTCATCCTGTTTTAGTTTAAGATGCAGGGCCCTGCTGTTAATCCAATCAGAAAGAGAACTAAAGTCTCAGTCAGTGTTGACAGCTGAGTAGTTAGCCAGGGGGACTAAGGGAACAGAGAATGGTACCAATTATTTCTCCAACCATGGCAAGGTTTTTTTTTTCCCTCTGAAATTTTTTTCATTCATTTATTTATCTCATAAATTAAGTCATGCACAATTATGATACAGAATACAGTATGTTCACAATGGCATGGCTAAATTAAACCAATTAACATGTTATATCACACATATTCATCATTTTTGTCTTGAGAACACTTAAAGTATACGATCTCACAACTTTTAAAATACAGCATATTGTTATCAACCATATTTATCATGCTCTCAGTATACCTCAAGCCTTCACAAAGTCCATGCCTCTTGTCCAACTGCAGTTTTATATCCTTAAACCAATCATTTCCCCATTGTTAAAAGACCCACATTGAAGCCTAATAGCCACAATTCTGCTCTCTGTTCCCATAAGTTCATCATTTTTAGGTTACACATAAAATTGAAATTGTGTGACATTTGTCTTCCAGTGTGTCACTTATTTTTTTTTTGGCAAGCATATAACTTTACTACTTACTAAAGATTAAATCAAATTTGCATGCACAGGTGAGCACTCACTGAAACACCTTGGATTCATCACATATTTGAGTTTCAATTAGCATATATATCAATATATATGTATATATATATATATCAATAATGGCAATATGTTATGCATCAATAGCAGCAACAGCTTTTCCAGGTTCTGCAGTCCTTTGAACAAAATTGTAGAGACATCCAGCACACTCCATTTAAAAAAACAAAAACAAAAAACAAACAACAACAAAAAAGTAAAAAACAAAATCCCAGAAAACAGCACAGTTCTGTTACTCTTGTGGTACTTGGCACCATTTTTTTTTAAATTAGTTTCTCAGTCATCATCTGGGAGGAAACCATTCTGAGCAACATCATTAAAAACAGCTCTGATAAAGCATGGTCACTACTATGTATCATAAAGCAGGTCCACATATGAGTGAGTACATATCATGTTTGTCTTTTTGTGATTGGGTTACCTCGCTCAGAATGGTTTCTTCGAGTTCCATCCATTTTCCTGCAAATTTCAAGATTCCATTGTTTTTTTCTGCTGAGTAGTACTCCATTGTGTAAATGTACCACAATTTCTCTATCCATTCTTCGGTTGAGGGGCATCTAGGCTGCTTCCAGTTTCTGGTTATTACAAATAATGCCATGGCAAGATTTTTTAAAGTTAAAGATCAGTAGAAGCAAAAGGGTTCTCCCAAAGCCATATATAGTTTCCTTTATCTCATGAGAAGCTTAAGCCTCTCTAATTTTGTGAGGGAATCTAACTACTGTTTTAGTACCTCAAAGTCCTGATCAGACTGTCTACTTAGTTTGGAAAGCATCAGGAGAGGCACATTTAGTCAAAACATTGGGACTGCCCACCAAGAAGTTTCAGGGGCTTGGTGATATTGCTGGTAATATATACAGATAAATTAACCTATAAGACAGAATAGCAGGCATCAGAATAAGAAGTGCTTAAGATATGTCCTCTACTGTTGATTTTGGCTGCCCCCAGTCACAGTGAGTTTTGTCAGTCAATGGGTTGACAATCTGGTTAGTTGCTGCCCCTTTATAGTACAGGGGCTGGATGTCTACCTCTTCCTCTGACCTAAGCCTGATTCCCAGGGTTTTCCGGACAAAGGCCAAGCATTTGTTTAGCTGACATACATGTCCCTGATACCCAGGCTGAGGACTCCTACATGCTCCACGAATATATGTAACTATATAAGAATTCAGTAAAATAGGACCAGTAATTTCACTACCTCATTAAGGATTTAAAAAAAGAAAAATGCCTTCTAATGGATCTTCAACTGAAAAAATATACAATGAGAACTGGAGGTATTCTATTCACAGAGTGCTTGCTACCTCCTGAGTGAATTGATTACAGGCCTGGTGCCCAGGGCTGGTTGTCTTGTATGTTACAAGAAGGCAGGCTGAGCAAGCCAGGAAGAGCAAGCCATGAAGAACGACCACAAAGCAGCACTCCTCTGTGGCTTCTGAATCAGTCACTACCTCCAGGTTCCTGCCTTGAGTTGCTGCCCTGACTTTCCTGGATGACAGACTACCAGCTTTAAGATGAAATGAACCCTTTCTTCCCCAACTTGTTTTTGGTCATGGTATTTTATCAAAATAGAAACCCTAACTAATGGCCTTGATATTCATAAAAAATATTCAGGACATAGAGTAGATACAGTGATGCCAATGTCACAAGGAAAAACCCTCTCCCGTAATTAGAAAAGTGTATGGCAATGTCTCATAGACGTGTCTGGCAATGTCTCCAGACCGATGCTGAATGGTTGCTGCAGAACATCACTGTGTGCTAAATAATACTAAGTCACAGGGGTCTACATTCAGTGTTCTCCTAGGCCCCTTTACTTCTAAAAGTTCACTTTCAAATGAGGGGAGCATTGATGCATTGTATATCCAAGTTAGATCCATAAACAATATAGTAGTATTAATAGGAAATTGGTGGAATTTGAATTAGTGTTCAGTATAACAAACAGTAACAGTGTCCCAATGTTAATGTCAACTTTAACCAAAGTACCTTGCAAAGGAAATTTTCACATTAACGAAATATGGGTAAAGGGCACATGAGAACTTTCTACACTATCTTCCTAAATTTCTGTATACATGAAATTATTTGAAAATTAAGCCAAATGTAGCAGGATACTCATGGAACTCCAGCAGGTCAGGAGGACAGGGATTTCAAGCAGGTTTGTTCTAAAGGTCCTAAGATTCTGTCTCAATAAAATAAGGAAAGATAAATTAACTAACAAGTGGGTGGGAAACTTGAATCCATGCCTAGGAATACTAGAAGACAAAACAGAGAGGTAACTGTGCTCTGATGGTAAACAGAGATGGGTAATTGTGTCATTTCAGAAAAACTTGGAGACAGGAAGTCTTGATTAGGGAGGGGCATGACCACCTGACTTGTGTTAGTCACAATCCCATTTCCTAACCAAGAGGAGTGAGAGAGAGAGAGAGCATGAGCACACACCTGAAAAATTAAAAACACAACCAAATTTCAAAACAAACTAAAAAAAATCATTAAGACAATAAATACCAAAACAAACAAAAAATTCCACAAAACAACAAGGATTCTGTTTCATGTTGGCCAGTTAACAACACAAAATTCCAGCACACAATTTCATCTGGGCATGGGTCCCGCCCTGGAGTGTAGTTGATATCCCCTGGGACACTTTATTGGAGAAAACTGATTTTTCTTTACCCAGCAGATTCCAATTACACATATCTTCTGGGCTAGGGGTGGGATTTTGTGTCTATTTCCCCTTTTCAGTGCCAGGATTCTGTCTGGCTTGAGCTGTGCAGGTCTTATACAAGCAGACACAATCTCTGTGAGTTCATGTGTGTATTAGTCCTGTTGTTTCTGAAGATGCTCTTTCCTTGGAGTCATCTACCACCTCTGGCTCTTAAAACCTTTTTACCTCCTCTTCTGCACAGACCTCCGAGCCTCAATGGGATGGGTTTGATGAAGACATCCCATGTAGGGCTGTGTGCTACAAAGTACCCAGTCTCTATACAGTGTCCAGTTTTGGACCTCCTTGTAAATTACCATCTACCGCAAGAAGATTCTTCTCTGATGGTGGTTGAGCAACGTTCTGGTCTATAGATACAACAATATCTCATTAAGAATCACTGTATGCTATGTTTCTTCAGACAAATAATAGGTTTTCCGCTAAGCCCAGGGCCAATGTAGTCTCAGGTTCTTGTCCACTTCAGCAGTGTCGGATATAAACTTCATTTTCTATAGTGGACCTTAAACCTGTTTTTAAGGTGGTTGATTACAATCATAAGGTCTGTGCCACTAT
Organism: Cricetulus griseus; assembly: GCF_003668045.3. Lineage (NCBI taxonomy): Eukaryota > Metazoa > Chordata > Mammalia > Rodentia > Cricetidae > Cricetulus > Cricetulus griseus. The sequence continues at coordinate 76,186,269 of NW_023276807.1, read as the reverse complement.
TGTACCAGTGTGTTTTGTATTCATGTTACTGATGGAGGTCACAGAGTTTGTCTCTGGTGATACCGGTTATTCTTCTCCTCCAGGAGCTTTCAAATTTCCTTCAAACACCAGCAATGATAGCAGTGGGAGTGAGATTCTAACTTCGTACCTGCTTGACTTTTCTTTGTTCAATGACATAAGTGGGGTCTTCAGCAACAGGGTTCTACTATCAGGTTGTGGATAGCCTTTTGAATAATCTTCGATATTTGAGATCTATAGGAACTCCTTTGACCAATGGCTCAACATGATATAATCCATTACTTGCACTCAACGTGACATGTTACTTAGTGACAAAAAATGCCTTGTTGGGGGCTTGTCTCCTCCATTATATTGTGACTCCATTTAAGTTCCTTTCATATGTGTGTATATTTTAGGGTGATTCTATGGCAGTAAGTTTGTATATGGCTTTTCAAATGGCCTTTAGTGTTAGGCATTCCTTCTCTTATTCCTTCCCTTACCTTATCCTCCCATATCCCTCCACATTGAATTCTCCTAGTCTAGTTTTCAATTTACCTCTTTATAGCACTATACTCTTATTTGCCCTTCCTTGAAAGATTCTCTCATCACCCCTGGTCCCTTACTAGCTACTTAATGTCTGTTGTTATTCATATTGAAGCACGCATGTCTAAAGCTTAAAAACTAACACCCACATATAAAATAAAGCATGCACTTTTTGTCTTCTGTGGTTTGGGTGAACTTTGTCAGAATAAGGCTGTTTCATGGATTCATTTACCTTTAAATTCATCTTTCTTAAAATCTGAATAATGTTTCATTGTGTAAATGAACCACAGTTTCAGTATCTCTTTACCAGTTGATGGAAATAGCGGCTGTTTTCAACTTCAGGTGTTATGAATAGAGAAGCAGAGAGCATGATGGATGAGCAAGTATCTCTGAAGTAATACGTAGTGCTCTTTGGGTCCATAACCAAGAGTATTCTAGCTGGATCTTACAGAAGATCATTTTTCAGAGTTTTGATAGGGCTGCTGGAAATGGAAGATGCATAATGTCTTGATTGGTCATATTTGTGTTTTCTGCACTAGGATCTAGGCATCTAGAATTATGATCTGTTTTTGGTTGCTGTTGCCCAGTCTGGTCCTAGCCAAGTATGGCCAATGTGTGGGTCCTAAATTGCAGCCTGTTGGGAGAACTGTTCTGCAGGTCAACAATACTCACAGAGGAATAGAGCTTGGCTAGAAGGGAATACTGACAAGGTGGCAGGGAAGAGCTAGGAGTTCTCTGGGTCATTAACAAAGACTGGGTCCCTAGTGTGATAGGAGAATATCTTCTGTATATATGTTTCTCTTATTGTTTGATGAATAAAGCACTCATTTGTCAGGCAGGAAGGATAGGCTGGGCTGCCAGAGGAGGAAAATTCTGGGAAGTATAGGCAGACAGGAGTTGCCAAGTAGCCAGCAATGAAGTAGCAGATCCAGGCGTTCTTTGGTGAGCCACGAACATGTGGAAATACATAGATTAATAGACACTGATTAATAATTAAGACAGAGGTAGACCATAAGAAGCCAACAGAATTATAACTAAAAAGCATCCATGTGTTTATTTGAGGCTAAAGGGCAGCGGAACCCAGATGGGCCAGAAAACTCATGCTACACTAGTGGGTAGAGATAGGCTTGGTGTGTGTGGTGGCTCATGTAGACAGGCTGCAGCAGGACTGAGGGTAAGTCTAGAGAGACCAGAATGGAGAACAGGATGGAGGCTGAAGGTCCCTACCTGAGTACTAGCCTAGTATGGCAGCTTAGAAGGATCTTGGGAACCAACAGCTCTAGGAGTGGGCAATTATTCCAAGAGGTAATTTCTACAAATGCTGATGTGCAAGGCAGGGCCTCAACATCTGTGTCTCTGCAATTTTCCTCAGGAGAGCTGCTTGCAAAATTATGAACCACTGAGTTAACCCCGAAAACACTAGAGCACCCCTGAAAAGTCATAAGAGCCATTTTGTAACACAAGAACCTGTCTTTTTAGTGCAGCTTAGATAGCCAAAGGCCCCTATCATGATTCCTGAGCCATAACATCACCACAGAGATGTATCCACCTGTCCTGGCTGGTTTTATGACAAATTGACACAAGCTAGACTCATTAGAGAGAAAGGAGCCTTAGTTGTGGAAATTCCTTCATAAATTCCGGCTATATGGTGTTTTCTAATTAATGATCAGTGGGAATGGCCAGGAACTGTGAGTGGGGCTAACCCTTGGATGATGATCCTGGCTTCTATCAGGAAGAGACTGAACAGGCTATGAAGATCAAGCCAATAATCATGACCCCTCCATGGCCTCTGCATCGGCTCCTGCCCCCAGGTTCCAGCCCTGTTTGAGTTTCCAATCTGACTTCCTTCAGTGATGAACAGTGATGTAGAAGTGCAAGCCAATTAAACCATTTCCTCCCCAACTTGCTTTTAGGTCATGGTGTTTCATTGCATCAATAGATACTCTAACAAGACACCATCCATAAATCTTATTTAATGAGCTCATTAAAGATGTTTTATGGTCACTTATTATGTGGTTTTTAAAAAAGATTTATTATGTATACAATGTTCTGTCTGCATGTGTCCCTGCAGGCCAGAAGAGGGCACCAGACCTCATTAGAGATGGTCGTGAGCCATCATGTGGTTGCTGGGAAGTGAACTCAGGACCTCTGGAAGAGCAGCCAGTGCTCTTAACCTCTGAGCCATCTCTCCAACCCCCTATGTGGGGTTTTTTGTTTTGTTTGTTTTTCTTTTCTTTTTTTGTTTTGAGGTAGTCTTTTCTAGCCCATGGTAGCCTCAAACATACTATCTACCTGAAGTTGACCTTAAACTCCTGTCTTCCTCCTCCCAAGTGGACAGCAAGCATGAACCACATCAAGTTCATTGAGTTATTTTATTATTCTTAGAAGTAAGATAGTTTTTATAACATGGTTTAGAACCAGGCTTTTAAAACAGAATTGGTGTATTTCTTATGGAGCAGATATCGGCTGGTGTAGGATTTATTGGCTATTACATTTGGAGGATGATACTTTATGTTTTTACTGTAAAGGTGAACAAATTGATACAAATGATCTTAGGAATGTAAGATTTTCTAGGACAAGTTTTCCTTTTCCAGGTCATACAATTTGATTCATTGCCTCTAATGATTATTATCAATGAAATGAACTAACATGCAATACTCAATAATATTAATTTGAGCCTAAGATTCTTTTACTTATAATTTAATGTGTTGTGTTTGTAAACTTTAAAAGAAATAGTCATTGATGAATTAAGGTATAATAGAAAACATATATAAAAATGTTAGTTAGATGATTTACACTAAAGTTCCTTCTTATATTTATAATAATGTTTTTAAAAACTGAAAACTTGATATATGTATATAATGCATTTCAGCCATTCTCACTCCCTCCCACTTTCCTATCTCCTTTACAACCCCTTCAAATGCCCCTCTTTATGAGTCCTTTCTCACATTCGTATCTGGGTATTACCTTGTGATTCACTGAGTTTAAGCAGAACTGTCTGTGGAACCCTGGGCTTTAGACTATCCACTGGAGCCTAGCTGGCTCTCCTCTGAGTGTCAGTGTGAAATCAGTCTGTCTTCCATAATCCATTAGTAGCAATTGTTCAGCCGAAGGGAGTATGGTCCCATTGAGTCCCTCTCCAACCATTGCTGTGCTGATGAGAGACCCTGTCCTGTAGCTGTAGGTGTTGTGAGACAGAGCATGGTTGCAATGCTTGTGTGCCATGCCCACATTTCCTGCCTTTTTTTTTCATCTTCTGAGTTCTGTATCACTACACCCCTCTTCCACACAGCTGTAAGCTTTAGGGAGGGTGTGACATAGGTGTCCTGTTTAGGGTGAAGCACTAAAGTATCACTCTGGTACCTTGAGCAGCCACAAGTCTCTGCACTCATCACAGTTCATTACAGTAGGAATCTCATCTGGGTGATGCTGGCTGTAGTATTTGTCCATGAATATAAGTATAGGTAGTTAGAATAGTTTGGAATCACATCTCTTTAAACAACTGTTGAAACTTCCTCCAGCCAGACTTAAGAACTTCTACTTCCCTCTGTGCTAATAACTGAACATAGGTAATGGATAAGAGGATAATCATTATACAAGCTAAGGCCACATGATTCTGCCAGAAGCCCCAGGGTGAGAGGTCAATGCCCAGGATCATCAAGAATTCTTCACCAGTGCATCTGTAATTCAACACAAGCAAAAATAATGTCAAAGCTCATTCAGCAATTCACTTCCTTCTAAAAACTCATTAGAAGTTTCAACCCATCATTAAAAATTTCTTCTTATTATTTTAGAGCAGTAATGATGAATTTACTATTTTGGTATATATTATGAAATCTAAACTACTTGAATCAGGTCCCTTTGTTAATTTCAAAAGGGATCCAAAGAGGTGTAGCTGTCACATCTATTAAGAAGCACAGAGGAAGGAGGCTTAGTAAACTCGGGCAAGTTTGAGTCACACGAAGATCCAAATTTGTGGTCTTCACTGTCTTTACATGTCATTCATTTCTCAATCTACAATGTTGCTCTCTCTTCAATGGACAAAGGCTTGGATGAAGCACTTGTTTCTCCTGAAGGGAAAGCCTCAGCTTCCTAATGTCACACACAGACACTCTAAGAGATCAAAGCTTTATGCAATTCAGCTGACTCAGTAGACAGTCATGCAAAAGAACACAGCAATATTTCTAGACTGAGGACCAGAGAAGACTAAGGGATTGTGACAGAAGTCAGTCAATTCCTGTCAGCTCCTGTACTAAGAGAGCAGTGACAACCACGTACACTCAGCTATGGAACATCCCGAGAGGCCATGGCTACAGACAGAGCCTTGTAGCAGTTGGAGCACAGCAGGATGCAGAAACCCTGACACAGGGTAGAAAAGCAGCTGCTGCTAAAATTCTGGCTACACTACAATTATCTCCTGTGTATCTTCATCCCTGTGTCTCATCCCTGTGTGTCTCCATCCCTGTGTATCTCCATTCCTGTGTGTCTCCATGCCTGTGTGTCTCCATCCTGTGTACAGCCATGCTTGTGTGTCTCCATCCTGTGTTTCACAACTCATGTGTGTCTCCATCCCTCTGTGTCTCCATCCTGTGTGTCTCAAATCATGTGTGTCTCCATCTCTGTGTCTCCCTTTTGTGTGTCACCATCCTTTTGTATCTCCATGCCTGTGTGTGTCTCCATCCTGTATATCTCTTAGAATGTCACATTCCCAAATCTGCTAAAAGGGCAGATTTCTTCCTCCTATGAAGATGAGGTCGGTGGTTGATCCTCTGTGATTTCACTTCACCCATCCCCATCCTTCTGACAAGAAACTGGTAAAGAATTTGCATTGCAAGGATGCCAGATCACACCAGCAGAGAGGAGACCTGGGAGATTAGATATCCCCTCTGCCATACTTGTTTTCTTATCAATAATTCAAACATAAATTTGGGTTACTATTATTCATTATTATTTTGAATATTCATGAGAGATTTAACATCTCAGTATGATCTTCTCTCATTGATATAACAAAATCAAATCAATGACAGCAATCATAGAATGGGATGTATTGTAATGTTAAAACAATACACTGTAATTTTATTATAAACCTGTGTTTCTACTTTAATGGCATTAGACAAAAATAAGATTTCTTTCTCAAAATACTGAAACATGTGTTTCTTTCATTGAAGGACATATCCTGTGGTAGAACATTTTACACACACACACACACACACACACACACACACACACACACACTGGCCCTTGCTTTCTTGAAGTCTTCTAGAGTATGAGACAAAGGGAAGACCCTGGAATCTGGCAAGCACAGCTCATCCCTATCTGCCCTTGCTGCCCTGACATTCTTGGGCTCTGCTCACAGGAGCCATAATCTACACATGTGGAGAATGAATGCCCATGTAAATTGTCTGAGCAGCCTATGTCAGATTCAAATGACCTGCAACAAGGAACTCACACCCACAATCAAGGCATCAAAATATTTTTTTAAAGGCCCAAAGAACCCTTTCTACACATTGTCTAAACACGGAGCAGTAGGATGGAAACACAGCAGCATGTGCATTGGTTACAATGACTCCCTGTGGGGAATAGGCAGGGGACAGAGTGTTCATCCTGAAAGGATGGGTTTCCACTCTAAGTCTAGGCACATGCTATGTCCCCATTGTGACCCCGAACTAGAGCTTACATCACATAGTTCCGACAGCTACTGACTTCTGCTGTTTTGTGTTCTGGACAGAAGTTTTGCCCCAAGAATTCATTGTGCAGCAAAGCCTGTAACACAAACAAAAACAGGACAGACAAATATTTTTATAAGTTTCCAAAGAATAAACACAGCTATAACTTCTAATTCAATCTTGACTGTAATTTCAAATTTCAGTCTGTAGATCACACTAGCCTTGAACTCACAGAGATCTGCCTGCCTCTGTCTCCCAAGTGCTGGGATTAAAGAGCCACCACCGCCAGGTTCAAAAATATTTTAAACAAACAAAACCCACCAAGTTCAGTGTGCCCAGCAAAGCAGTGCCCCTCCCCCACACAGGAGGTTTAGGATTGAAATGAAGGAGATTCCCAAATACTAAGAGGTGGACTCTTAACTAGATTACCTCAGGCACATCCTTCTCTGCCCAGTCTATAACATGGAAACACTGTAATTGAAACAATGCTATTGATTCATAGTAGCAATATTTCTTGCTTCTTTTCGTCAAAACCAGTTGTGATTATGGGGAAAAGAAAGTCTGTTAATACACACTTTACTGCAGAGAAAGCTTGGCAAAGTCAGGATGGCTGTGGGTATGACTTGGTTTCTGTTTCTTTTAGATTCCTGATGTAAACTATGCATCACAGTCCCTGAACCTTTCATTATTTCCCTATTGGGTAGAATCACAACTGTGTGCTTTTTATAATATTGTCTATCCTTCCTCTTTACCCTGGGATTTTTTTCTCACCATTTATCTCCCTCTAGTAACACATGATTGGGGAAAACCCAAGAGGACTCACTGGCCTTTGGGAAAACCAACAGGAAGATTCTCATCTTTAGCTCCTGGAAGGAGAATCCTGGGCAGCAGCTGGTTAGAGATTACAGCTGCGGAATGGACTTGGTTGGGAATCATTTCAGTCGCTTCAGTTGGAGAAGCCAAGTACAGTGACAGACAGGACAACTTACTGTGAATCCATAATGAGGAATATTAAAGTACTGAATGAATGAAAGCCCAGGTAGTGAGCTTCCTGAATATATTTCCAGACCCGAGAAAAACTGTGAAGAGCAAAACCACGAATTAGAACCACTCTTTTGGCTAAGAATTCTAGACAAGATCATCTTCTTCAAGACCCCTTCATCTTTCTGACCATTTCTGCTCAGACCAGCTCTTTAAAACATTCTTTCAGGCACATTCATACAATAAAGACATCTGTTCAACGATGCTCATAGCAGCACTATTTGTAATAGCCAGAAACTGGAAGCAGCCTAGATGCCCCTCAACTGAAGAATGGATAGAGAAAATGTGGTACATTTACACAATGGAGTACTACTCAGCAGAAAAAAACAATGGAATCTTGAAATTTGCAGGAAAATGGATGGAACTCGAAGAAACCATTCTGAGCGAGGTAACCCAATCACAAAAAGACAAACATGGTATGTACTCACTCATATGTGGATTTTAGACATAGAGTAAAGGATTACCAGCCTACAATCCACACTGCCAGAGAAACTAGTAAACAAGGAGGACCCTAAAAGAGTCAAACTTTGTCCCCTGGAGAAGGGGAAAGGGTGAAGATCCCCTGAGCACATTGAGAGCATGGGAAGAGGGCAGGGGGAGCTACGAGAATGAGAAGGGAAGAAGAGGAAGGATGCAGAGGACATGAGGGAGCAGAAAGTTTGAGCCAGGTATAGATTAGAAGAAAGGATATGTGATAGGCAGTGTTTTAGTTGGGAGGTGGTAAGAGAGGAGGGGAGGGAGAAGGGAACTAGGATTGTCATGTAATTCAATTGTGCTTGTAACTTAAATTAAAAAAGAGACAAAAAATTCTTTCAGTTAACTATAAACAGAAATAGAATTCTTCACTCTGCAAAGTCAAGGGTCTTTGTGGGTTTTTAAAAGTAGGTACCGCCACCCGTCTGCAGAAACCAAACCTACAAAAATTACATTATCTTGAAAATGACATGCAACCAGTAAACATTCTGTAATTTTAAATGCGCCCATCCTACATATTTAAAATTCTCTTTAGATTCCTTATAATATCTAATTTATGTAACTATAAACTTGATACTGCATAATTCAGGGGACGGTGATATTGAGAGCAGAATAATCATTTGTTTCATATATTTTCAAAAGACGTGATTGATTGAATCTTTAACAAGATGACAGGACAACTGTAGTGATGATTCTAATTAAACTGCTGCCATCTAGGAACACATGCTAGAAGAAAACTGTCTAGGGTTGTTTCTATCAACTGGGCACAAGTGACAATCACTGTAGAGTAGAGAACCAAAATTAAGAAATTTCTCTAAGGAGGTGCTCGGTCCTCCCTCAACTTCATGTGACTTGCTTTGTTCAAGCCCATGAAAGCCTGCCCCTTTCTAAATGAAGACAGAGAAGGAGTGGATGGGGAAAGGGTGGATAGGAGTCAGGGGCAGGAATAGAAGAGGAGGGAGGGCAAATTGTGGTCAGTATGTAAAATAAAAAATGTTAATTAAGTAAAATTAAATTTAAGAAAAACTGTTCCTATAAGATTATATATAGGCAAGCCAGTGGGGCATTTTCTTAATTAGTGATTGAGGTGACAAGGCCCAGACCAATAGTGTGTGTTACCATCCCTGGTCTGACCATCCTAGCTTCTAGAAGACAGCATACTGAGTGAGTCACTAAAACAAGCCAGTAAGTGGCACCCTCCATGGTCTCTGCATCAGCTCCTGCCTCCAGGTTCATGCCTGTTTGTGTTCCTATTCTGACCCCCTTCAATGATGAGCAGTGATATGAAAGTGTAAGGCAGATAAATCCTTTTCTCCCCAACTTTTTGGTCATGTTGTTTCATCACAGCAATAGAAACCCTAAGTAGGACAAATACTGAATATCACATATCCACTTCTACTTCCAAGGATCAATAAGTCTTGGTACTTATGAGTTTTGAATCTCTCTTCATGACATTAGAAATAATTTTGGATTCAATTAAAATACCACCTTCAGACAACTTCAAGCCTAGAACTGATAAACCACACAGAAAGTGCCAAATCCCCATTTTTAAAAAGCTGCCAAACCACAGAACCACAACAGAGATGCCAGAAAGCACTGATGGGGATGGACAAGGGACAGCTCTGGAGTTCACAATAAACTTGTCCTATCTACTCTTGAGTACCTTACAATATGCAAAACAGTGACTGTGTTTGCATGCGTCAGACTGCACCTGACCAAATGCTTATACAGGAAATACAACATTTGCCTTCATCAGGTCCCACATAGAAACTTTATACAATAACCAGTTGTCTTAATTCCTTTCCTGTGGCTGTGATAAAACACCATGACAGAGAATTCGGGAGCTTATCTAAGTATAAATTATAAACATTGTGGGAAAGAAATAAGGGAAACAATCTCATTCACAAAAATCACAAAAGGAGGGGGAAGGATAGGGGATCCTGAAACAAATCTAACTAAATGAAATACATATATAATAAAAACCTTAAGATAATGAAAAGAAAACTGAAGATACTAAATGATAGACAGACCTCCCATGCTTATATATTGGTAGGATAAATATGAAAATATCCAACCTACCAAAAGCAATCAACAGATTAAATGCAACTCCCATCAAAATTATAATACAATTCACATAAATTAAAAAAATACTAAATTTTACATGGAAATACAAAAGACCCTGATTAGCAGAACAATTCTAAACAACAAAACTGCTGGAGATAACATCAATCATTAGAGGTGTCATTACCATTGGTGAGAGAACCCATCCCCCTTTTGTGTAAGGAATAATTAGTCTCCTCTAATGATAAGAGGCTTTCAGTGGGCCTGTGTACACCTAGGAACAAGAGCAACAGACTCTAGCACACTTTACCATCCATGTGTCCTCCTCTCATACAGAGGGCAACATGCCATTTGCTCTGGTAGGACAGGATCCCACTCAAAAGAAAAGGATACTTGAGCCTGGGGATGACCTGCCTCACAGGAGTAGCAAGCACTCCATGGGCACATGCTGTAGAGTTATCACAGTTTTCAAGTATTCAATTATCCACATGAGTTTTCTAAGCACACTTATCAAAAGTAAAAAGAAAGTGAACTCTACCAATACTATGTATACCCTTTAGAGAATGAGGCATAATTAGGTTCCTTTTGAGAATTAATTTTAAAGGCTGCTTGGATGATCCAAAGAAGACAACTTGGGACACATGTACTTGTCCATCCAAGAAAGTTTTATTTTATTTTTTTGTTTCCTTGGGTCTTGTTTTGTTTTCTTACTCATCAAACTGATATCAGAGCAGTAGCCACAAAGCCTGGGAGGAGAGGCTGCTCCTTCTCTCCTACAGACCATAATAAGCTTTAGCATAGGCCTCATGTCTCAAATCCTGATGTGTCAAGCATGTACATGTTCAAGAAGGAACACAAGGAAATTTTTCCTCTCACTAAAACACAGTTCACACTCACCAGCATGAATGCAAAGTAGATTGTCACAAGTACTGTGGGTACAGCTGTTGCATTCTCCCCTGCTCCTATAGACAGCGGCAGGGAACTGGTAGAATATGCCAACATCATGATAGTAAACAACATAGTGAAGAAACCCTTTGCATCTGTTATTATCCCTTAGAAAGAAATAAAGTGAGGTCAGTTCCTCTTCCTAAGTCAGGGGAATTGTACATATTTCAGATAATACTTTAATAGCCAACAAGACCAGTAACAGCTTCATAGCCACCCAACTTCTCTGGGTCTGCCTCTGCCACCTGATCATGTGGATGCTGGAAACCAAATTTGGGGACTTTGGAGGAGCAGCATGTTCTCCTAACCAATGAGCCTTTCTCCGGCCCCATCATATGGTTTTATTTTTATACTTGCCACAAAATACCTTTCCTTATAGTACCTGTTCTCCTCTACACATACTTATGAGCCATTTATGGGATCCTGGCATGGAGACCTACAGGCAACACAACTGGCTAAATTTCTACTGCATTCTCTTACAGGAGAAATCAGCAGTAGAACATGTTCATGTCCACATTTCCTGTGTTCATATAATTGCATTAGTAATGAAACTGGAGTCAGGACTGTACTGGTAGTTTTTTTTGTCAATATAACACAAGCTAGGATCTTATAGGAAGAGCCAACCTCATTGAGAAAAAATGCCTGCATTAGATTGGCCCTGAGGCAAGCCTGTGCCAGCATTTTCTTGATGAATGATTCATGTGGGCAGTCTTAGACATCTGTGGATGATGCTATCCCTAGGCAGGAGGTTCTGGGTTCTATAAGAAAGCAGGCTGAGGAAGTCATTAGGATCAAGCCAGTAGGCACGCAAATATATGGATAGATATGTAATAATTGGCTTTGCTCCATTGGCACTGTCTCAAATGTATATTATTTATTCAGTCATCATACTACAGAATCTCTTAATTAAATCACAGTTACACAGACAGCATTTGTAGTATTTTGTGAATAAGTCTTGGAGTCTTTCCTCTCACTGAACACTTGTGTTAGATAGCCTATGGTGGAGACATGGTTTTCTACTTATGCTTCTCTACTTTAGGCTTGCCACAGTTTTACAAACCAAAACATGCTCCCCCAAGAGTAAAGATGCATTCTCTTGCTTTGTCACTTACCTGCTATGAAGAATACGATAACAGTAAATGTAATACTTGGCAATAACCTCCTGGGTACCAGCTCAGCCAGCAATTTCCCAAGGAAATATGATGACATGCTGTAGTATCCACTGGTATGCTCATGTCTACAGAGACAAAGATCATGTTATACATTCTTAGATTAGTTGAGAAGGTGCAGGTGAGATGCTGGCTATACTGACTTCTGCTACCACAGGGAACCTAACAGGACAGTGTCCCTATGCTCCAGGCTGACTCCCATACAGGTCCCCATCTTAGGGACCAGTATCTCTAGGCCAGCATCCTTTTTACATCCTCACTATGATTCTCCCCATCAGGGAACTCTCCCCTCTTTTGTCCACTCTGTCCACACAACAGCCTCTCCAGGAAAACAGTCTGATGAGCCCACTCTCCTCAGAGTCTGCCCCCTTCCGAAGCTGGCTCCCTGAGGAACAGCTTATTAGTACCTCACCTCAGACAGTGGTCATGGAGTCTCCTTCCAGTTCTTATGAAGAAGGTAACACTGTCACTTTGAGGTCACAGTGCAACTTCAGGACAATACATCCTTCTCTTCAGCCACTCTCATTTTAGGACAGATTTATTCCTTCAGTAGTCTCTTTTACAACCATGAGTCATTACCAGATACCAAACCTAATCCTTTCCCTTCCTGGCTCTTCCAAATCCCAAGCTCTTCCCCTCACAGTGAGTTCATTGTAACTCTCATTTGTTGTTGTTGTTGTTGTTTCTTTGTTTTTGTTTCATTTTTTTACAATAAACCACTAAATGTATGCTGGCCTCAAATTCCATATGTATCCACGAATGACCATTCTCCTACCTGTTTCTGCTTCTGGCCTTACAGGACTACTTGCCATGCTCAGGTTTATGTGGTATCATGAATCTCACCTAGGATTATATGTACACAAAACAACCACTCTACCAACTGAGTGAGACTCTCGGCCCCTTTCTGATGTCTCCTCTCCTTGGCATATACTTGGAGCAAATCTTGGCCATCTTTGTGAGCAGTGATTCCTAAGCCCAGGCCACCAGGAAAAGGTTCTTCCATGTTTGAGAAACACAGGAGGTAACAGCTCTTTCTACACAGCTGCCTTCTAGCTCTTTCCACCCCTCCATCACCAGTCTGTGCACACTCTCATTATTACACAGCTGTACCTCTCCAGCTCCAATGAGCTGCTGAACCCACTACACGGAAGCTCTATGACCCCTGACATCTTTGTGTGGTCATCAATTTCCTGGATTTCCCCTCCTGCTGTGTTGTCTGCAGCAGTGCAATCTGGTGACCTCATGCCAATTTTGAAACTTTCTCTGAGCAGCAGACACCTCTGCTCCTGATTTCCCACACAGTTTTCATTAACATTAGTAATCTCTTTATATACTTCAAAAATCATGATATCATATGATAAACACAAAATTTCATAATGTGTTTATTTTCAGCTAATAAATAAATAAATAAAATAATAAATAAATTAATAAATAAAAAGGAGGGATGACTGGTAATTCATGAGATAACATGCTAGGCCCAACTATGAACATAAGCAATTGATCACCAGCCTCGGATGCCTGGGCCTGGGGCAGGGGCTACTCACAGAAATCGATCCGTGTCGATCACGAAGAGCTCCCCAGCAGATATGCTTGTGATAACCTGGAAGATGGTGAGCAAGAAAAGCAGGTTGGCTCTGCCAGGAGGGAAATGGGAGGCAAAAGCAACAGGAAATTCAACATTAGGATGGTTTCTTTATAATGCACCTTGTTTTGTAGATTGAATGACATTATACAGATCTATTCTTTAAAAAAAAAGAAAAAAACAACTCAGTACTGGAGAGACAGCTCAGCAGTGAAGAGTTCTTGCTGCTCTTGCAAGGGACCCAGGTTTGGTTGGCAGCACCCACATGGTGGGCCACAGCCATCTGTCACTCCAGTTCAAGGGAGCCTGTGGTAGCTGATTTTATGCCGACTTGACACAAGCTAGGGTTATCTAGGAAGGAACCTCAAATGAGAACCGGCCTCCATAAGATCCAGTTGTAAGGCATTTTCTTAGTTACTAATGGATGGGGATGGGGCCAACCCACTGTGCCTGGTGTATCCCTGGATTTGGACATTTGTCTCCCACCTGCTATTTCCTGAATAAACACTCAGAAGCTTAATATTAATACAAATGCTTGGCCAATGGCTCAGGCTTATTATTAGCTACATTTAAATGAACCCATTTCTATTCATCTAAGTATTGCCACATGGCCATGTCATTACCAGTCTGTTGGCATGTTGTTCCTTGGGTGGCTGGATTGCATTGCTCAGACTCCACCCTTTTTTCTTGCTTATCTTTGTTTGGATTTCCCATTTGGCTCTATCCTGCATTGCCATAGGCCAAAGCAGCTTTATTTATCAACAAATGAGAGAAATGCATATTCACAGCATACAGAAAGGCATCCACAGCACATGCCTGAGCCGGTGGTCCTGAGTTCTATAAGAAAGCAGGCTAAGCAAGCTCTATAGAGTAAGCCATAAAGCAGCATCCCTCCATGGCCTCTGCAGATTCCTGACTAGTTTGAGTTCCTGTCTTGACTTCTTTCAATGATGGACTACAATGTGGGAGTGTAAGATGAATAAACACTTTCTTCCACAAGTTGGCTTTTGGTCATATATTTAATCAGACAAATAGTAACCCTAACTAAGACAATGCCCCCTTCCGACAGCCACACAGACATACATGTAGGGAAACACACATACACATAAAAATAAAATAATTACCTAAAAAATAAGGAAAATGTGGAACTCTTCTGTTTAAAAGGCCAGGGGTTATGAGTCCCATGATTATTTTCCTTTGTCTCCACAGTGGTATCTATTAATTCAAGTATGTCCTTCAATATATAACAATTTGATAACAACACTTAATATAATTAACAAAGTTAGTAAGCATCATTCCTAATGTATAAAGAAAGAAAAATAAAGACAAATAAAACTCCCAGACATTTGCATATTCTGTTGGCCACTTTGATTTTACAGAAGGGTAAGAATGAAACAGCAGGGAAATCCCCACTCAACAGCTTACTACAGACACGGACTGTGGAAACTTCTTTCAAGCCCTGATTATCCCTAAAACAGGCTAACAACTTCCTGTATGGTTTCCAAAGAGCTCAAAAATGAATTCAGTCATGCTTACTTATGAAGAAATGATTTGGGTCCATGTGATAGGGGGTGGTTAGCAGGAAGAGGGGAACAAAATGCCCTTTGCATTTATCTGTTTCCTGGACACACATGTCAGGGTCCTCTAAGACAGATGGCATGACTGGGGCCTAACATCCTGTAGCATAACACCTTTTCAAATGACAGTCAGGGGTCAGTGACTCTCCTTATCTCACTACACAGTGGTGGTTAGACATCAGATCAGAGAAGGGGGGACCTTATTGGAGAGTAGTTTCCTCCTACATCAAAGAAAACTTCCGTTTTGTACTCTACCAAAGGTCAGATTAAAGAGAAAGGATGGAAAAGGAAAGACAACCTAAGAATGGGTAAGACTCTGAGAAGATGAGGAAGCCTGACCTCTATGACTCCTGGACCTTGGGAGACAGAGGATGAGGACAGCCTGGGCTACATGACAAGTTCTGGGACTGTCAGGTCACAATGACCCCCCACTTCAAAGGTCCAAACATACAGCAGAAGGCCTGAGCATCCCATGACCAGTGATAGAGCAGAGAACTGGGGAACCCAGTCACCAAACAGAGAAGACCTGGGACTGAAGCCAGCCTGGGCTACATGACAAGTTCTGGGCCTGTCAGGTCACAACTGTGGCTCTGCTTCAAAGATCCAAACATAAGAGCAGAGGACATAGGTACCCCATCATCCATGGGCACTCCATATCCAACCACAGAGCAGGGGACCTGGGTTTCTCCTTCTCTCCTAAAGAGCCTGTCTGGCTTTCAAGGATCATCTGTTTAACTTTTCTAAATGCACAGCTTTCTCTCTCTCCACGCTTCCATTCCCACACACCTATTCCCTGCTGCTTAGGGAATTCTCCGTCTCTGTCTCCAAAAATTGTCCTCAAGTTCCATCTGTGCTTACTTTCATGTTTTTATCAGCAAAACTAGGAATCTTGTGGCTCTGGCTACACTAAATCATTTATACCACATCTACTTTCTGATCTGAATTTTTAAATATTAAAATTGTAGATTGATAACCTATAGCTACACATTTAACATACAAAACTGATATGATTCATGAACAATTTTGTGCAATAATCATATCAAACTAAATTAGATGATGTCCATCACCAGAAATATACATCATTTTTATGGTAACACATTAGAAATATATTCCCAGAAATTTGAAATGTATATTAATAATTGCTGGATTGAATGTGCTGTACAATTAATCTCAAAGGATAAAATCCTACTTCTCATGTTTAACAGATTTTATACTCTTAGGCCTTATGTATCTCCTCACTCCCGACTGCCCTGGCCATTACTAACGGACTCTATGCTGCCTGGGGGTCAATTACTTATAATCCACATGTAATGAAACATGCTTGTCTTTATGGATTTGGATTATTTTACTTTACATGAGATTTCTCAAATCTTCAATTCTATCCATATTGTTACAAATTCCCATTTTAAAGATAAGTAGCATTCCAAGTCATATGTTCTGTACCAGTTACCTGTTGGTGGACACTTAAATTCCTTAACTTGGCTACTGTACCTACTGCTCCAATGAACATCAGACTTCACATGCATTTGGGTAAATGATTTTCAATAGGCATGTAAGTATGCACAGGACAAATGTCTGTATCCAACTATTTCTTTTAATGCCTTCCCCTTAATGTTTGGCTACCAACTCAACTCTATAATGCTATTGAGCCAATGGAGCATATATGCCACAAAATTCAAACCCAGTTCCTAGTTATACAGTTAGATCCAAACACGAGAAGCATCTCTGGCATCCTGAACACTATTAATGAAGATATTGATATTGATCCTAAAAATAATTTATAGCTTTATTCCACAGATGATGTTGAGGAAGTATTTCCAACTGTCCTACATATGTTCCTTTTGCTGTGATGAACACCCTGACCAAAAGTAATCTGAGGAGAATGTAACTTACACAGGTTACATATTTCAAGTCACAGACTAACCCTGATGAAAGTCAGGCAGAACCTTGGAGGAAGAGAGGGAACCTGGGCCACAGAGCAGTGCTCCTTACTGGCTTAACCCTCATGACTTGCTCAGCCTGTTTCTTACACATCTCAGAACAACATGCCTAGGGGTAGCTGTGCTCCCAGGGGTGGGCCATCCCATATCCATTATTAATCAAGAAAATGTCCCACAGACTCACCTACAAGCCAACCTAATAGGTTCATTTTCTTGATCGAGGTTCCTCTTCCCATATGACTCTTGCTGGTGCCATGTTGGCAAAAAATTAACCAGCACACTAACCAAAAGAATCAGGACAACTGAAATAAACCACACACAAAGCACATTGTCCCACCGTCCAACTTCTTACAAAAAAAAGGTACCAGAGGAAGTGAAAAACACAAATTAAAAGCATTTCACAATTTCTAAAAAGAATATGAAGAAACAGTTAATAAAGCTCTTCTTTGTGTCAGCATTTTCCAAGAACATTTCCACATAAGGTTTTTCAGAGTTTATATGTGAATGCTTCCTGTGATGGGGTCTACACCGTCTATCCTGCGATAGTGTCTACACCATCTATATTCTTGTCTATGCTGTGCTTGGTTAGGATTTGCTGTCTATACAGGGTGCAAACTAAGTGTTAGAAGATCTGGAAAGCTTTCAGATCTTGGTCTTCAGGGAAGGTGAAACAACGACAGACTGGAAATAGCTGCAACATTCACCTCACTGCAGACTAACTTCTGATCCACTCAGAAGGAAATTCACAGAAGAAGAGATTTTTATGTTTTCTCTTTTCCCCAAAATTAATTGCTGTTTTCCACATGTCAAAACAGATTTGTTGGGCTGTGGAGCTGGCTCATTCACCAACATGTCTACCATGCAGCCAAGAGAGCCTGAGTTCAGATGCCTGGAGTCCATGTAGAAGTACCCAGGCACAGAACTTCACATCTGTAACTCCAGTGAAGGGTAAAGAGGTGGATGCTTGTAGCTCATCACTCAGCCAGCCTAGCCAAGTCAATGAGCTTCATATTCAGTGAGGGAACTGTCTTGAAAAAGAAAGTGGAGGGTCAAGGAAAACTTGCCATCAATCTCTGACCTCCACATGCAGATATATGTATGTTCACCAACAGGAACATGTTTACACACCCACATAAACAGAAGTGCGTCTCACACAAACCTGGACCTACACTCTCTCACTCAGTCTCTCTCTCTCTGTCTCTCTTTCTGTCTCTGACTCTGTCTGTATCCATCTGTCTCTCTGTCTCACTCTGTCTGTCTCTGTATCTCTCTCTCTCTCTCTCTCTCTCTCTCTCTCTAATGTTCCTGAAGTTCTTAATCATTTTTCCTTGGTAGTCAAGCCTCTCTACCTATTGGGAGGTACCCTGGCTGTGGTTCTCAAGCAGGAGCCCAGTTGAGAAAACAGTGGTGTGCTACACATGAAATACAGTGAAAATTCTGAAAATTGTGATTCTCGTGTTAAACTAGGTTTGGACTATGTAGTCTTTAAAAGATTTAACATGGGAGCATATCTTTAAAGTTACATTATAGCTCAAATTAGACAAGGACCACAAAAGTGACATCTATTTAACAAGTTAGGAAAATTTGAGTCTTACCCTATTAGCCCAAACTCACACACATTCAAACAGTCCAAATAAATTCAAGAACATTGACACCTGAGCAATAAAAGGAGAATAAATAGGTAAACTAACAACCTTTCTGCACCACAGCATTATAAACAGAGTAAAAAGGGAACACACAGAAGGGAAGAAACACCTGTGGATCATGTGTCTGAGGGGGATTCACATCTCATAAACAAAATAACTATAACTCAACAGCAGGGAAAATTAAGAGCCAGTGAGACGGTTCAGCAGCTAAAATGATGGCCACCAAGCTTGATGACCTTGAGTACAACCCCTGAAATCCCTGCGGTGGAGGGGGTCAGCTCTTGTTTATTGTCCTCTGGCCTCCACACGCATGCTGTAGCACACACGTGCCCACACATACACACACTAACAAAATAAATAATTTTGGAGCGAAAGGAAAACATTCCTATTTAAAACAGGAAAATGGGTTCTCAGTCACTTCATAAAACATTGAGTGGATCACAAACTATTTTTCTTAGACATCTTAGTCCAAACAAGAAAGAACATAGGTTGGGGGAGGATAAGGACATACTGGAGCCCCTATGTTCTGCTCCTGAGGATACAAACATTACAGTGGATTTGGAGACAGAGCAGAAGTTCCTCAAGTTAACACAATGGCCTATGATTTGTCAGCTCTAGCTTTCTACCTTCAAGAGTAAAGTCCAGGGCTCAAACACATGTGCTTGCACACTCAACAGCATGGTTCACAGCAGCCAAAGGTGAGAGCAAACAACATGTCCAGTCACAGTGAATGGAAGCAAATACACACAATGGACTATTTATTATTCTGCCTTACAGAGCCCAAGAAATCCCCACACATGCCACACTTTGATGTGCCCTGAGGACATTACACCAGTGGGAACAAGCCAGCCAAAACAAACTAGAACAAGACCAAAACAGAACCAAAACACCATACTTGTGTGACTCCAATTCAGGGCTCCCACATTAGTCATAGCCAACGACAGAAAGTAGAATGGTTGATGCCTGGAATCAGGAGTGGGTGGTATGGGGATTCTTCTTTCAGATCTATGGGATTCCATTCGGGAAGATAAAGGATGCCCTATGTTTAGAGTGTGGTAGTGGTCACACAACATGAAGCTGCTCCATACACTAAAATTGTAAAATGTGAAATGTGTGGTGTGTATAGATCCATACTATCTACACACAAACCTACATGAATAAGTGAGTTCTTCCACTCAGCTTTCAATGTACCAAAACATTTTATCACATGATAAAGTGTTTCCTCTGTTATTGTCATGGATTCCAATTCTTAATGGATTTATATGAGCTTGGATCAAAATGAGGATCCAAGTTTGCTTACCTGGTTTGACCTTCAGTACAATCATTTCTTAGGATACGTGAAGTGGTCCCCACAGCCACTGCCATCGTGACTATGATAATTGTCTTACAAAAAGAAAACATTTCCATTAGGAGTAGAAAGCATTCTACACACTGTTCATTATTTTAAGATATATGGTTTCACCCTTGGGCATATGCCCAAAGGAAGCACATTCATACCACAAGGGCACTTGCTCAGCTGTGTTCTTAGCAGCATGGTTTGTAATAGCCATAATCTGGAAACAACCTAGATGCCTATCAACCAAAGAATGGACAATGAAAATGTGTTACATTTAAACAATCTATTGTTACTCAGAAGATAAAACAAAACAAAACAAAAAACAATGACTTCTTGAAATTTGCAGGCAAATGGATTGGTTTAGAAAAAAGAAAACATTCTGAATGAGGTAACCCAGATGCAGAAAGACAAACACAGTGTGTTTGTTCTCCTTCGTAAGTAGATATTAGAGGTAAAGCAAAGGGTAACCAGGCTGCAATCCACAACCCCAAAGAAGCTAGGTAAGAAGGAGGGCCCTAAGAGGAACACACAAGGAGGGGCCCAGGAAGTGGAATATTTAGGATCTCCTGGGTAAGCTGGGAGGTAGGTAAAAGGGAGGAGATGGGGGATGGGAGCATGAAGGATGCAGATGGCCAAGTTGGGGGAGGGACTGAGAGGGAGAGCAATGAAAGAGATAACATGATAGAGGGGGCCATTATGGGGTCAGCAGGAAACCTGGCGCTAGGGAAGCTCCTAGGAATCCACAAGGATGACCCCAGCTAAGACTCCTAGCAACTATGGAGACAGTGCCTGAATGGGTCTTGCCCTTAATCAGATTAGTAACCGCCTTACTCCCATTATAGAATCTCCATCCAGTAACTAATGGAAGAAGATGCAGTAATCCACAGCCAAGCACTGGGCTGAGCTCCTGGAGCTCAGCAGGAGAGAGGGGGGAGGGTTCATATGAGCAAGGAGGTCGAGAGCATGTTGGGGAAAACCACAGAGACAGCTATCTGAGCTAGAGTACCTCAAAGTCCTTGGACTGATACCTGGGGAACTTGCATGGGACCAAACTAGGCCCTTTGAAAGTGTGTGACAGTTATGTGGCTTGATCTGTCAGGGCTGGTAGGCCCTGGCAGTAGGACCAGGACTTATTCCTGCTACATGAACTGGCTTTTTGGTGGGATATCCCACCTATGGTGGGATATCTTGCCCAACATGATTGAGGGGCAGGGGGACTTGGGCCGGTCTCAACTTGGTATCTCATACTTTGGTGACTCCCCAAGGAAGCCTTATCCCCTCTGAGGAGTGTATGGGGGGGTAGGATTGGGGAAGTGGGGAGTCAGTGAAAGGTTCAGGCATTATGCTGGCCTGCCCTTGTTACCTGGTGAAACAGGCAGTACCCTGGTCAGCCCAAGGTTCCATGGGAACTAAGTCTGCACACAGATGCAGAGGACCCCTTTAAAAGATAAGTCCCTGCCCCTTTACGCTCTCTGTTCCCGCTCTCTGTTTCTCTGTTTCTCTGTCCCGCTCTGTTCCTCTGTTCCTCTGTCTCTCTGGTTCTCTGTCTCTCTGTCCCGCGCTCTGTGCGCTCTCTCTGTCTCTCTATGGAGACCGGCCATGGCGGTCAGCCATTTACCCCTTTTCCTCTTCTTAGTCTCCCCGTTCTGCCGGGCCTTTATAATAAACTTATAGTCTAAACAAAACAATAACAGTCAGAAAGAGGTGAAGGAGGGGAAACTGGGCTTGGAATGTGAAAATAATAAAAAGAGAAGAAAATTAAAATACATACATACATACATACATACATACTGTTTCCTATCCAGTTCTCTCCAGTGAGATAAACACTATATTTTGGCCAGAGTCCCTGATATAAAACACACATGCCAATAGATTGCTTGGTTGTTAAACTGAAAATTAAGATCTCTGAGATCGGAGGCTCTGACAGGACAGACCCTGGAAAAGCAAGGAATCCCAGTTCTCCACTAGGAAGGGCCAGAGAAGAGCTCAGGTCAGGTACTGCAACACAGATGACACAGTGGGGAAGAGAACACAGGCACCTGAGAGGTTAGGGGACACACCAAAGTAAGTGACAAAAAGTGTTCACCTAAACTGAGATCTCAACTCTGATGCCAGCGAGCATGGACAGTTTTCTACTTTAAGTGGCTGAAAAGTAGATGCTCAGAGCTGTTCCATGGCCCTGTTTCCTCACCTCCCAATTTCAACTACAGATCAACCCTCCTTCCCCTCTCCACTCATCTCCACCCCTTCTCTACTTTAACTTTCTCCAACTCCATTCTCTCATCTGACACACTACAATTTCATCTATTTATCCACTTACCATCCATCCACCCTCAGGAAAAGTTGCATCAGAAAAAGCCTTTTCCTCCTTTACTTTCTCCCTGGACTTGAACTTGAAAAATGCACAGGGTGAATTAAAGTAGACAGGTGTGAGGAACTCCCAGGAGGGCTGAAGTATCATTTGTACTCCCTGAATTAAATTTCCTACGGGATTAGTCATTATAGTTCCTCTAAATAAAATCCAACACTAAAAACTTTTTCTGTAATGAAACATTATTCGTTTTCTACTTGCTTCTTTGAGTATTTCTTTCTTTCCTTTTCTTCTTTTTTTTTATTTTGAGACAAGTTTTCACTGTGTAGGTTTGTAGACCAGCCTGTTCTTGAACTCACAGAGATCAATCAGCCTGCCTCTGACTTCTGAGTGCTGGGACTGACTCAAGGCGAGCGACACCACTGCCCAGCTTTGCATATTTCTACATGCCAAGTAGAGAGGAGAGGACAAATACATGGAAGGGAGTAGAAGATGAGTGTGACCCTGAAGGAGACTCACTCAGAATCAAATTGCTCCCACTTGAGTTTTGCACAATACAACAAAATAACTCATCAGATTACCTGAATCGCAGTGACCCGGGGAAAACCCTGAAAGTTTTTGAATGACCGACAGATAATCCACCAGAGCTGATGCCAGAAAGGGGTGACACAGGTGATCTCCTCCAAGGTGGGGGTCCTCCCTGCCATCTGTTCCTCCAAGAGTGAATCCAGCTCAGTTTTCATTTCACTGTATAAGGAGGACTGGGTATACATATTGCTTAATGTTTCTGTGACTTGGTGCTGTCTCTCAGAAAGTTCTTTGTATTTGTCGGCTTTAGGATAAAAGTGGATAAAGTCAAGAAAGACAATAATTTAACTGATTTTTCTAAGACACTTTTCATAAATAATGTATCAGTTTTTCTCTGAGACAGTCTCATGTACCCTAGACTGGCCTTGAAGATGCTAGGAAGCTAAGGGTGACCATAAACTTCTTCAGGTCCTCCAGTTTCTGTCTCAAGCACTCTGATTACAGGCATGCACCTTCACACCCAGTTATATGGTGCTAGGAACCAAACTCAAGTCTTTGTGCAATCTACACAAGCATTCTACCAGCCAAGCTACATCTTCAACCTACCACAATTTGAGCATAATAAAACTAGTCCTGTGTAATTCCCTTACAGATTGGAAAAGTGTCCCTAACTGACCTGACTACTGTCATTATCCCATGGGCACAGCTAACTGAATGGCCTTTTCCCATCCATGATTCTTAACAAAGTCCTCCCTTCCTGATGGATATACATTTCTTAACCTACAAGTCTGGTCCCTGCTCTCTGCTTCAAATGAATGTACATACAAATGTATAAATCTCCAAATATCTGGTTTTTAATATGTTATAGACAAAGCCAGACATGGTGACATAGCCCTGTGTATTAGTTAGGGTTTCTATTGCTGTCATGGACCACCATGAACAAAAGCAAGTTGGGGTGGTGCAAGGTATCTCACTTCTTCTTCTGCATGGTGGTGCATCACTGAAGAAGTCAGGACAGGAACTCACACAGGACAGGAACCTAGAGGCAGGAGCTGATGCAGAGCCATTGAGGGTGCTGTTTATATGACTAGCTCCCTGTGGTCTGCTCTTCCGGTATTCTTATGGAAGCCAGAACCACCAGCCCAGAGACAGCCCTACACACAATGGACTGGGCCCTTCCCCATCTCTCACTAATTAAGCAAATGCCCTGCAGGCTTGCCTACAGCCCAATCTCAGGACTTCAGCTTGTGTCAAATTGACATAAAATTAGTCAATTTACCCTGTAATACCTGTACTTGGGATGTGAGTGAGAAGGGGCACACATTCAGAGTGAGTCTGTCTACAATAAGCAAACTATCTAAAACAATATAAAGAATAATAGGACAAACAATGAGTACATGTACTTTTATAAGTTAAATAAAAAACAGAAAGAATGTCCGGCTTTGGTGGCACACGCCTTTAATCCCAGCACTCGGGAGACAGAGGCAGGCAGATCTCTGTGAGTTCAAGGCCAGCCTGGTCTCCAGAGCAAGTGCCAGGATAGGCTGCAAAGCTACACAGAGAAACCCTATCTCGAAAAACCAAAAACAAAACAAAACAAAACAAAACAAAACAGGAAGCACAAACAGACTGCAAAGTCGATTAGCTGAATTAACATAAAAAACTCTATTCTAAGGAACCATAGTTGTGTTTTAATGAAATCAGTTAGGCAAAAGTCTGACAGTAGAAGACTCACATACCTTCATGGCCATCTTCCTCTGTATCTAATATAGAAGAGAATCCTCCATTGATGATGTCCAGGAAGAAGTCTGCAGGGTTGTTGTGGGAATCATACTTGTAATCTACAAAGAAGGTAGGCCATGAACACAAACCTGAGGACCCTCTTTCAGAGAGTGGGAAAGGAGAGGGGAGACAGAATCTAAGAACTTCTTTCTCTTCCCCTCCCCCACTAATTTATCCTTTCCTATTATATAACACTCATACTATTTAAAAAATATGTGCTTCCCAGTCTAATGTATATAGACATATTATATGTCTATATTCATTTATGAATTTATACATGTGATATTCATACGTATGTGAACTCTTCTTATGAAAAAATCATTTGAATGTGGCCTCCATTTTTATAGGACTCCAAAGTCTCACAAATATTTGTATAATTTTAAATGACAAAGATTAATCAAAAACAAATAAGAGTGATAGATGGCAAATATTTAAATCTATATTTAGCATCAAGAAAATCATCCATAAATGTATTCATATTTCACTAAGATGTAACTGGCAGCATGAACCACTAAGAAATATGTCATCATTGAATCTGACTCTGAACAAACCAGGCAGATGACAATCATGAGTCACAACAGTCAGTTTTGAGCCTCTCTAGGAGCCCACATTGCCTAAGCCTGAAACGCAAAGTTACTAAGTTAAGTGCTATCTCCAGCCCCTCCAAGTCAGATCACAAGTGGGGAAAACTGAAAACCACCATCTGCTACTTGAGCAAGAACATGAGGACACTGGGCCTTCCCAAAGCTGTCCCAATGACTGATAACTGGGCCTGAGGCTGGCATGTTAATCAAGAAGGTCACATGACCGGGAAGCAGAACAAGTGGTTCAGTAAAAATACTGTGACACAGGTGTGATACAGGACAGGAGAAAGAAGAGAGACCTGAACAACAAGCCTGTGCCTCACAACTAACAGAATCCTGTCACCACGTCAACCAAAGGTCTTTAATGTGGAGAAACCCACACACAGCATGTCTGCATGAGGGTCAATCCGAAGTCCTGAGAACCCCTGTTCTTCTCCCAGATCCCATGAATGAAGGAGCTCTCACAGCAAAAGTCAGCCATACCTGCGGATGTGAAGTACTCCAAGGCCTCCTGTGCAGGGCCGTGAAACATGACTTTTCCTGAGGCCACTAAGGTGAGGCTATCAAAATATTTGAAGATGGAGTACGGGGGCTGATTAATGGAGAAGATGATTGTCCGTCCCCTCATAGACATCCTAAGTTTAAAGAGGGAAAAACCTAAGTCACTGCACAGAGGAACCTTGACATTCTCTACAAAATGTTTTATTCTGGAAGCTATACTCTTTGTTCCCATTTCAGCTTGAATTTTCCTTAAAAACACCTCATCGCATTTGTATTATCACCTGATAGGAAACCAAGCTAAAGCTTTTATTTAAATATTAGGACTTATACTGTGTGGGATGTTAGTAGTCCAGGGTCCACTCAAGTGTTACTGGCAATGAAAATCCCTGGCAGTCTTCTAGACACTGAGTTGGAATATCTGGGAGTCAGTGCAAAGAGTCCAAATCATGAACAGGCAGCCCAGGTGATGGACAGGTTCACTCACCAATGACAGAGCAAATATTACAACTATGACTATATGCACAATTCCCTCTAATCTTTTACTTTCTGTCTCTTCAGGAACTGGTTTTCACTGTTCTGACAATGTGATTCACATTCCTAACCTTGCTCTCCCTGCTAAACATTTCAGCAATAACCTCATTTCAAACTTCACAATATCGGCTTAAGGCAATTCTATTATAATTTCACCCTTTTTGTTGATAAGGCTTAGAACTGTGACCAATGTGTCACAGTTAGGGAGGGGCAAGCCTGGGATTTGACCATTTGTTTAATTCCATGACTGGAAAAAATAAGCTGAACTACCATTTCAGGAAGTTAGGAGAACCAATAACCCAAAACAGTGTTTAAAGCTGCTTTGAAAATATGTTCATAAAAGCCGGGTATGGTGCATGTCTGTCATGGACTAACCAGCTCAGCTACCACCCAGGCACACATCCAGGGTTCTGAGTTGTCCCATCCCAACATCTACCCCATCAGTGACCTGCTGGAGCTCATGGAGGGACCAACCCTGCAGAGACAAAGGTCCAGGATCTCCATGACTCAGGGTAGCAGCAGGATATCCCAGAGGAGTTTCAGTGCAGGTCCAGCATTGGTGGTGTACCAGAAGCCAGAGGCCTTGAACCTCACCAACAATTCATTAATTATGCAATGAGCAATTACTTAAAAAGCTGTTTGGATGGGAGGGTCCACTCTACGTCATGCTGCAGCTCCCAGTGCCACTACTACAAAAGAAGAGGTGATGGAGGATAGGAAAGACAGGTGAGTGAAGTGTTTGTTTTTCCTTTTGCTCCGTTTGTTTTTGTTGTTGCTGTCTTGCTTTTGTGTTGTTTTCTTTGTGTAGTTTTTAAATAATATCTTGTTTCTTTTTAAGTTTTCCTTTGTGGGTTTCCATGAGAGTCAAGACTGGATATGTGGGACTGGGAGTTGGGTGGGATTGGAATGCATGATATGAAATTCCCAAAGAATCAATAAAGATTTTTTTAAATCTGGGTATGGTAAGATATCTGTTATACCCCAGCACCTAGAAGGATCAGGAGTTCAGGGCCTACCTAGGTCACATGAGATCCTGTTTCTTTAACACAAACAGAAAGAGCAAAAGAACGAGAATGAGGCAGGGAGGGAGGGAGATAGTAATGTAGGGAGGGAGGAAAATAATAAGAGAGAGTGAGAAAGCTAGGCATGGTTGATGGGAGTTGTCTTTCTGTATATATGTTTGTCTTATTGGTTGATGAATAAAACACTGTGGCCAATAGGGTAGCAAGATAGGCAGGTCTAGGAGATGTGGAGAATTCTGGGAAGTGTAGGCAAAGAGGAGTAGCAATGTGATCCCTGGAAGAGAGGACATGAGTGAAATATTCCCTGGTAAGATACATCCATGTAGAAATACATTGATTAATAGAAATGGGTTAATAATTAAGACAGAGATAGCCAATGCAAAGCCCTAGTCATTTGCCAACAGATTTATAATTAATATGCGTCTCTGTGAGTTCATTTGGGGCTGACACGGCTGTGGGACCAGGCTGATGGGAAAGAGTGTCTTAACACATGGTAGTGTACACCTTGAATCCAAGTAGGAAAACTGATTGGTAGAGAGGAGATAAGGGCAGAAAAATGACATAACAGTTCATTGTTTTCCCTGTCAGACTATTAATCACAAATGGAAAAGCTATAATTTCATATCATATAACCCAGCAACCACAAAATGATTAGTTGATCAATACTCAAGCCAAGGAAACGGGATGAATCAATAGGTGAAGGAACTTGATGCTAAGTCTAAAGATACAAGTTCAGTCCCTCGAACCCATTTGCAGACAAACATACAGACACACACACACACACACACACACACACACACACACACACACGCATGCACACACATACATGCACACTAATAAATAGAACACAGATAGATAGATAGATAGATAGATAGATAGATAGATAGATAGATAGATAGAGCCACTAGGATGTACTTCCAGGAGTGTTGGAGACCAAGGAGAACACAGCATATCAGAGCCTGAGTCTGCTCCCAGAGCACTGGAAGAAACTACAGGTAGGATGACCAATTGTGAATGTGAAGGGCTGAATTGTGTCCTTCTAAAGACTCATTTGTGGAAGACCTCACATATAAGAACTTAGAATGTGGCTATAATGGAGACAGAGTCTTTAAAAAGGTCATTAAGTTAGAATGAGATTACTAGTGTGTCCTAATGTAACTCCTGTTCATTTAAGAGATCAGTGCATAGACACACGAAGAGAGAGAGGACACCATCCACAATTAGTGACCCAGGCTGCAGCAGACACAGCCTGTGGGTACCTTAATGCCTGGCTTCCCAGACCCAGAACTGTAAGAAATTTAACTTCTATCAAGTCACCCAGTCTGGGGTGTCCTTGACACTGCTCTAGGAACTTTTCATCCCCTCAGGCCACCAAGTTCTAGTCAACTTGGTCTAGCTAATGTTCCAGACACACCAAATGTGCTTTACCTCAGAACAAATGAATTTTCCCTCCATCCAGCATTCTGTTCAGCTTTCACCCACTCATCCCAGCTCACTAGTCACATGCATGAGGGTTACGGGGACATGCAATTTAAAGTAGTGCTCCACCAAAGCAGTGCTCCACCTTCACCACAGCCTCTTTACCTATGCTCTTGTGTCATGGTTCCTAATGTGTATTCCTTGTTAATGGAAGTTTCCCTCTAATAAACAAGGAAGGAATTTGGTTGCTTACTTCTGAATCTCCTGCACAAAATGCACACAAGTGACCAGGTATTGAGTGAATGAAACTAATGTTCCTTCAGCACTTACGTTCTCAGGACTTTGATGACATCAGTAGCAGTTTTCAAGTCTAAGTCAGTGGTGGGATCATCCAAGAACAAAATGGGATGCTCGGCAACCAGCTCCATTGCTATGCTGGTCCTCTTCCTGAGCTCCTTAGATCTAGGCTAAAACACCAACAACCATCATTATTAACAAGGACAACTACCATCATCGTCATGTAGTGAACTAGCCGGTTATATCAATATCCTGAGGAGCAGAGTGTGGGCACCTGGGAGAAGAAGGAGGACATTCCTCTTTTCCAGGGGAGTAGAAAGAGGCTCAGGTCAGGGTTGACATGAAACCCATGCTAATGATAGGTGCTTTGTTCATTTTCATGTCACACATTCCAGGGCAATGAGTTATCAAAGTCCCAGATTGGCACATTCTGTATAAGGAATGAAGAAGACCAGACAGAAGAATATGAAGTATCTCTAGTAAATTTGTGGTCATTTAACAACCTCCCAACACACACACACACACACACACACACACACACACACACACACACCACAACATATACATACAAATATACACACCCTACAGAACACACACTCAGATACATAGACACATATTGCTTTTTAACAAAAATTCCACATTGCCTTATTAGGACTTTTTTAGCTACCTTATGATTTTGCAAATTGACATTATTTACACTGTATACTATCACAGAATTCATGACTCATCCTTGTAGGCAAATCTAAAAGCTGGTATGTATGTTCTACAGGTCAAACTGGCACAGTCTTTGTACCAGTCAATGTCACTGTGTAAGTTGAGAGGAAATAGCAAGGTTTAGGGAGACACAGAAATAGGGAATAATACTCCCCAAACTTGATAACCAAATCATGATTAAGCCCTACTGATAACATACAACAATGGATGTCTGGGAAATGTGGATGAGTGTGGTCAGGACAAGGCTGAAGATATAAATGAATTTTTCATTTGGATAGTTAAGAATAGAGTTTATACATAAACAGATGTACTTATTTTTATGGATGAAAAGTAATTAAGTCTCAGGAGTAAGAAACTACCTAAGGTTCTTTAAAAATGTACAGTGAGAAACAGCTTTAGTGAGCTGCTATTGTGAACACTAACAAGCCCGGGAGATTGGTATTACAAGTGGACTATTGTGCTGGCCACATAACAGTCACACTTTTGCAGTAATCACATGTTCTCTCTACATTTCTTAAATGAAAATCTTATGAAAGGCTGAGGAGAAGTTTTAGCAGGAAAAGCACAAGCCTGAAGCCTGAGTTCAGTCCCTTGAACTCACATATAATAGCTACATGCAGTGGCAGGAATCTGTAATTCCATCAACATGTGATTACAAAGAGATGGTTGGTGGATCAGGAGCATCAAACATGTGTGGAGGACCGAACAAGACAGACCCTGCCTTAAAAATCAGTGGGAGCAGACTGGGAAAAGATATTCACCAACCCCACATCTGACAGAGGGCTGATCTCCAAATATACATAGAACTCAAGAAGCTAGTCTCCAAAACACCAAACAATCCAATTAAAAAGTGGGGTACAGAACTAAATAGACAATTCTCAATAGAGGAATCTAAAATGGCTGAAAGACACATAAGAAAGTGTTCAACATCCTTAGCCATCAGGGAAATGCAAATCAAAACAACTCTGAGATACTATCTTATCCTGTCAGAATGGCCAAAATAAAAAACACCAATGACAGAGGATGTGGAGAAAGTGGAATACTTCTCCACTGCTGGTGGGAGTGCAAACTTGTACAGCCAGTTTAGAAATCAGTATGGCAACTCCTCAAGAAAATGGGAATTAATCTACCACAAGATCCAGCAATTCCACTCTTGGGCATATACCCAAAAGAAGCACATTCATACAACAAGGACATCTGTTCAACGATGTTCATAGTAGCACTATTTGTAATAGCCAGAACCTAGAAGCAGCCTAGATGTCCCTCAACTGAAGAATGGATAGAGAAAATGTGGTACATTTACACAATGGAATACTACTCAGCAGAAAAAAACAATGGAATCTTGAAATTTGCAGGAAAATGGATGGAACTAGAAGAAACCATTCTGAGCGAGGTAACCGATCACAAAAGGACAAACATGGTATGTACTCACTCATATTCAGATTTCAGACATAGAGGAAAGGATTACCAGCCTACAATCCACACTGCCAGAGAAGCTAGTAAACAAGGAGGACCCTAAGAGAGACATAAATGGTCCCCTGGAGAAGGGGAAAGGGTCAAGATCCCCTGAGCAAATTGGGAGCACAGGAAGAGGGGGGAGGGAGCTAGGTGAATGAGAAGGGAAGAAGAGGAGGGATGCAGAGGACATGAGGGAACAGAAAGGTTGAGTCAGGGGAAGAATAGATGATAACAAGAAAGGAGATACCATAATAGAGGGAGACATTTCAGGTTTACAGAGAAATCAGGCACTAGGGAAATGTCTGGAGATCTACAAAGATGACACCAGCTAACAATCTAAGCAACAGAGGAGAGGCTACCTTAAATGCCCTCCCCTGATAATGAGATTGATGACTGACTTATATGCCACCAGATAGCCCTCATCCAGCAGCTGGTGGGAGTAGAAGCAGACACCCACAACTAATCACTGAACTGAACGGGAATCCAGTTGCAGAGAAGGATGAAGAGCAAAGGGGGTCAGACCAGGCTGGTGAAACCCACAGAAACAACTGACCTGAACATCGGGGAACTCTTGGTCCCCAGACTGATAGCAGGGATACAGGCATGGGACTGATCCAGACCCCAGGAACATGGGTTTCAGTGAGGAAATCTCGGAAAACTACAGGACCTCCCGTAGTAGTTCAGTACTTATCCCTAGCATAGATGTGGACTTTGGGAGCCCATTCCACATAGAGGAATACTCCCTGAGCCAAGACACACGGGAGTGGGTCTAGGTCCTATCCCAAAGGATATGATAGACTCTGATGACACCCTATGGAAGACCTCACCCTCCCTGGGGAGCCTTAGGTAGGGTTTTAGTTGGGGGGGTGGTAGGGGTGGACGAGAGGGAGAAGAGAACTGGGATTGTCATGTAAAACAATCTTGTTTCTAATTCAAATAAAAAAATCTGCAAAAAAATAAATAAAAATAAAAATGTAATTAAAAAAAACAGTGGGAGGAGAGAATGGACCCTAGACAAAGGTGTCCTATGACCCCCATGTGTGTGCTATGGCCTTCAGGTGAAGGGGGACACACACACACACATACAGGAGCATTCTCAAGGGTGTGCAAGCACACATACACACACACACACAAACACACACATGCAGAGTCTTTTTTGAAAGTTATCATTTAAAAGTTATATTAAAATTTTTGCAATTTATTACATTTCATGACTCCAAAAGGTTAATAAATACCTCTCTATGTTGTCCATTTAAAAACCAATAAGCAATTTAGGACAAGGGCTGGTTTTCTCAAACCAGCAATAGCTGGATGAGGGCTATTGCGTGGCATATAGGTCAGTCATCAATCTCATTATCAGGGGAGGGCATTTAAGGTAGCCTCTCCTCTGTTGCTTAGATTGTTAGCTGGTGTCATCTTTGTAGATCTCCAGACATTTCCCTAGTGCCTGATTTCTCTGTAAATCTGAAATGTCTCTCTCTATTATGGTATCTCCTTTCTTGTTATCATCTATTCTTCCCCTGACTCAACCTTTCTGCTCCCTCATGTCCTCTGCATCCCTCCTCTTCTTCCCTTCTCATTCACCTAGCTCCCTCCCCCCTCTTCCTGTGCTCCCAAACGATACATAGATAGAAAGTATCTTACTATGAATATAAAACAACATTAATAAACAGAGCCAAAGCACACAAAATTCCATCACTGGTGAAAAAGGAAATTGTGGTAATTGTCAGCTTTTCTATTGTTCTTCCCAAGAAGACAAACATCTCATAAACGAATGTGGAGAAGTATCATGGGAGTCAAGAGCCAGTGTCTTCCTATTGCTCACTGCCTCTAAGGAGGACCCAGAACAGGAGTTAATCCATGAGAATCCTAGTCTGGGGAGACCATTTTCACCCCACTCGCCTGCTCAGCAGATATCTATATATTATCTTCTCAATGGGTTGGTGTCATGTGACACGGAGGATGGCTCAGAAGACACAAGAAGAGGGAAGCAATCTTGATATTATAATCTCTAAGCAAACAACAAATATAGTACCTATCAAGTTCTATAAACAACATAATAATAAGAACATTCGGGGATTGTGAATGGTTATAGCCCTGACAGGGCTGACGATATCAAGAATTTGTTGGATAGTTAAGAGTGGAATTGTTAAGATAAACAAATGTCCTTGTTTTTCATGGATAAAAAAATAAATATTCAGGGAAGAAGTACTCCACAATATTCTTTTGAAATATGTCAGTAAGAAACTACTTAGCTATTGAAATGGTCAGCTATGAAGTTCACCACTTATCTATTACCTTTCCTGATCTTGTGAAAGTCTCAACAGGAGGCATCACTTGGTCCATGCATTGTTACACTTGCACAGGTTGTCTCTACAAAACCTTACACAGGGTTTGAGAATGAATATTGACAGAAGATAAGGAAGCAGGCAATGAGGACAAATGCATATCCTAGGTTTCTGGCCAGTTGCTTAGATCAAAGGTAAACAAGGATGTAGCATGATAAATAAATGAACCAGAGACTGACATTGGGGATCAGGCTTCAAGCTGAAGATGACAAAAGCAAAGCAGCCGGCTACTGGTTACTAGCTCTTATCTCTACCTCAGACTGAAAGGCGATCCTGGCTCCACCAAACCTCAGACTAATGCCTCTCCTCAGCATGGATGGAGAATCCTGAGACTTCAATGTCTTCCTATCCTCAATGTGGCTGGAGAATGAACACTCTTTCTGAGACCCTGTTTCTGTCTTAAATACCTCTCATGATTCCTGGGATTAAAGGGGTATAATCCCAGGTGCTGAGATCATCATTGTGTGAGCTGTTTCTCTTTAGGACTGGATTATTTCTTGTACCTCAGTGAAGCCTTGAACTAACATAGATCTGTCTACTTCTTAATCCTGAGTTCTGAGATTTAAAGTGTGTGCCTGGTTTCTATGGTTTGTGGATGCCTTTGATATCTGAATTCTCAGGCAAGCGTCAATAAATCATAAATAATATGTCACCACACAAGGAGGAAAAGACTTTATTTTGGCACAGTTCCAAAGTATAGTCCCCCATTACAGGAAAGCCAAGGCAGGAAGCTGGTTACATCCAGTCAAGAGCACAGAGAGGATGAATGCATGCATGCCTGCCAGGGCTCAACTCACTTTCTCCATCCTCATGCCACCCAGGACCCAAGCCCAAAGAATGGTGTGGCCTGTGATGGGCTGGGTCTTTCTGCATCACTTTTTACATCTATAACTTAACCTAGATAGTCACACACTGAGATGTCCTCAAGGCACCCTGACTACAATTCCTCATAGAGACTCTGCTAGATGATTCCATGTAACTCTAGACTGTGTCAACTTGACAATTAGAACTATCCACCACAGACAGGATAGGATAAAAACAGAGAGAAAGGCTACAGGAAATAACAGGCACAAAACAAGTAAAAGTAAATGCTGAAGAGGCCAAGTACAACCCTGAAGGAAATAAATGCAGAGTGAATCACAGAGTCAGAGTCCTCCATCTCTCGTCCTATGTCAGTCCAGAAATACAATCAAACAACAAAGGAGCAAGTCTTGTAGCAGAAGAGACAATAAATAGAAGAAAGCCCTTGTCAAATTTTCTAGAGAGTGAAGATTTCAGGCTGAAGGAAGAGGAAGTTCATGTGAGGAACACATGGAAAAGGCCATGGAAGGAACACACAGAGATGGTCATGTGAGGCACACACAGAGATGGTCATGTGAGACACACACGGAAATGGTCATGTAAGGAACACTTTTCCCTACTGAATCACATTCCATTCCCAGGATTAACCATTGCTAAGATGGCTTCCCAGCTTAATTTTCTCTTTATATCATGTGACCAGCCACCTTGACCACACACATTATAGGAAACATATTAGCCACATAGGGATTTTTTTTTTTTTTGCTCTGAGTTTTTTGAGATTTTTCTTCACGTTACCTTGACATTTGACTCCTCATCCAGATGCAGAAGTTCAAGGACCTCACTAATTCGATTTCTTTTTTCATGTCTTGTTACATATGTTGGAATTCGAAGAGCTGCTGAGAACTCTACATTCTCTCTAACAGTCACCGTGCGCATCACCATGTCATTCTTAAGGTTAAATGGAATTTTAATTAAATATAGTTATCATGAAGACAATCACTCTATAAATGTAACCTGATCCTCATATAAACAATATTCTATGTAATGCTCTACTGAAAAATAAGCTTTCAATGCTACTAATTTCAACTACAGAGCCTGATGCAATCATTTTCACCCCCCTCCCATTTGCCTTCCAAGTAGAGCTCAGGGATTTTTGTGACTGCTACCTGCAATTATTTGCAGAAAACATCTAAGCAGTGGAGAAAGATGGAGGAAGGGCAAGGTTGGACAAAGGTAGTCCTTTGTAGAATTAAATCACAGCTGCAATTACTAATACTGTACCAAAGATGTCATACTCAACCCCTCCCCATCTTCCTATTTAATAATGCCAGTCTCAGGCTAAGGAGTCACTAGGATAAGCTGGTGTAGAGAAAGTCAAGCCTATAAATGTGCCATATAATGAACTGGAAACACACAAATCTACAAGCTGAGCATCTAACCATACAGAGGCAGAGGGAATCTAAAATTACAAACCCACCAACACTTACTTGTGGGACATAACCAGAAGTACATTGGAAATTAGCAGGTCGAGGTTTTCCATTTATCAGAATATCTCCTGATAATCCACGTGGATCTTTCCTTGCAGCTAAGACATCTAATAACCTAGAGAGGGTTATGTATGTTGTGTAGTTTAGTTTCTCCCTTCAGTAACAGCTATAATCTTTTACATATTCAGGATAAAAATTCTGCATAAAGTAAGACATAAAATTAAGTGGTAAACAAGTCAAAAGTTTAACTGAAATCTCTCTCTCTCTCTCTCTCTCTCTCTCTCTCTCACACACACACACACACACACACACACACACACTCCTTTCTTTTCTGTATGTGCTCTAATACAGCTCAGAATTACAGATGCAAGACATGATCCACATGACTGCCCAGCCTCTCCCTGCTATCTGACCTTGGGGAGTAAGACAAGTAATGTCCTGCTCTATTTTGAGAGTTGGGCCTGGTGATGCTTTGTCCCCAGAAACTTCTCCTTCATCTTTCTAACTTTAATACTATCTCCCCCATATTTAATAATATTATGACCCAACTACATATACCAATCACTCTATCATTTCCCATCAAGAAATTAAAACTTTGGTGGTAGAAAATGAGAATGCTCCCTCCGGCACATTATCCATGTCCATGGCACATGGACAGACTCACACATAGACACACAAAACTTAGACAACTCCTGTAATTGTTTACAGCAGGGAAACTGGATACAAAGGGCGTGCACATGCTTTCCCTTATACTCACAAAGATCTGCTCCCGTCCTGAGGTCCCATGATGGCATTGAGGCCAGGTTTCATGATCCCACTGCAGACACAAAATCAATCTGGGTGATTTTTATATTTAAAAGAAGTTATATTATCTTAGTGCCTAAATTGAATATGCTGTTGAAGCTGGATGGAATTGTACACAGAAAATAGCCATAGAAAAATAAAATATCAATAGAGGTCTATTATTTATAAGAGATGTCAATTGCTAGTGGAGATTAATCAGAAAAATGGCTCAGATATCCCAAAATCCCTGCTGCTTATTATTTAATTGGCTTGTCTTTTTTGAAACATGGTGCATCTAAGTTCAGTGTCCTTGAAGCAAGTAGCAGGTTGTCATGAAGACTCTATTAAACATGTAACAGCTTCTTTCTAATGTTTGATGATCAGCATCTTCATATAGTCCTGCATGCAGCCTATATGAATAAGTCATGGGATTATCAGTAGACATGTCCTTACCTATTAAAATAGAATCAAATCAAAGTCAATGTGTCTTATGTAGAAATCCAAACACTAGAAAGAAGTGCTCCAGAGACAGGAGAGCATTACCAAGTTTAACACTCAAAACAAAACCTTCTGAATCAAAATAGAAAAGCTAAATAAACACACACACAAAGGATAATTTCCTTCCCCGATAAAGAGATTAGAATATTCTCAGTTTAGAGTTGAAAGTCATCCCTCCTGGAGAGGACATTCTTCATTGATGAATACGTGAAAGATTTTAGTTTGCTGAGAGAAAAGGTTTTAAAAGATTTTAGTTCACAGAGAGAAAACATTTCCCACAGGCCTTGGCCCACTACAAGGAAGCTGGCCCCAACCCCGGGCACATCCTATGGTTTAGACGGGGGCAATCGCCAAGACAGCCCTCTTTGGGTCACACCTGGCTGGCCAACAATCAAGGACCTTTCAGGGTACGTTCTATGGTTTTTCCTTTGCAAAAAAGCAGGTCACACCTGGGTGACCACTCTAACATGAGATCATACTTTGTAATCAATCACTTTGTGCCCCTTGCCTGTATGCTGATCTGCGTTTTTTTCCTATATAAGGAACCTATAACCCTTGCTGGGGTGTTCAGCTTTCCCGATATTGCTGACACCCTAATGCACATTCGTTCAATAAACCCTCTTGCTTTTGCAGCTCTTGGTCTGGTTTCTGAGTCTTGGGGGCTCCTCGGGATCCTGAGGTCCTTATGGGTTTGAGGGGTCTTTCATAGGTACAGCACAAATACAAGTTATGTCAGAAAATTGATTCAGAGTAGTTAATATCCAGATTGAAAAAAGGCATTTCTTATAGAAAACTTAGCTTTGTTCCCATTTGTTACTTCATATCCAGACAATGTGTCAATCCTTTGCCCTGCCCATTCCCCTCTTTGTAAGAAAGTGATGGAGGTTGTAGGTGGAGGAGCAGAAACACCAGTGCCCAAGAACAGAGGCGATGGTTGGGGTTAGGAGGAAGAATCTATGCCGACTGTAGGGAAGAGCTTGCTCTGTGTACTCTGTCCTGGGATTTGGTTGGAAGCATGGTGTAGGGAGACACTGTAGCCCCGTCCCCAGGTAACACGGACAGGTGTGCCGGGAACATGCCCGTGAGGGCGAGGGCTGGGTGAGGGGAAGTCAAAGGCTTCTTAAAGGACCGAGGACACGTGGACCCTCCCTTCTTCTGGCCCTTCTTCTTGCTCCCTCCTCCTCGCTCTGGGCTGGCTGCTCTGGCACGCTTTGGCCTGCGCTTGGCTGGTGTATCTAAATAAAGAAATATTGACTGCTGATTGATAACTCCACAGCATGGCTTCTCTATGTCATGGAACAATATGCGGATTATTGGTTTTAGCTTTTTGTAGCTCTTGATGAATTTTGAGCAAAAAATGAGGACCCAGACTTTCTGCTGTTGGGACTTCCTCATTGCTTCCATCTCATCTCTTGTATCTGACCCTTCAGCCTGGTATAAACCTTCAGGTCAGTTTTGGGAGGGGATGGTTATACAGATGTGCACACAATTCTTTTAGATTTTCAAATTTGTAGTGCAATATTCCCTCGTATCACTTGATTTTTAACAGTGTGCCTTTTGTATTACTTTTCCAGCCTTAATTTTATTGAATTGCAACCATTACTCAGAATTGGGGGATTTTTTGTTTGTTTCCTTGTTTGTTTTGATAATGTGTCTGAGTTTGTCAAGCTTGTTTATATTTTCAAAGAACAAACTTTCTGTGTCATTAATCCATTACATTCTTTTTTTTTTCTTTTTTTTTTTTTTTGGTTTTTCGAGGCAGGGTTTCTCTGTGGCTTTGGAGGCTGTCCTGGAACTGGCTCTCGTAGACCAGGCTGGTCTTGAACTCACAGAGATCCACCTGCCTCTGCCTCCCAAGTGCTGGGATTAAAGGCGTGCCCCATCACCAACCGGCTAATCCATTAGGTTCTTTTAGTCTCCATCTCATTATGTGATCATGAGCCTATCTGTATGGACTAGAAGATGAGGCTGGGGAATGTTCAATGGGTGAAGCACTTGCTGTTCAAGGGTGAAGACCTAAGTTAAACATCCAGAATTCACATAAAGTTGGGTACAGTCGTGGGTACCTGCAACTCCATGCTCTAGAGAGAGATGGGAGACAGAGACAGGAGAATCCCAGGACTCTTGCAGGCTGCTAACCTGGCATACACCTCAGCAGACAATGAGACACTCTGTCTGCTGCAGGGTAGCTCAAGGTTGTCCTCTTATGGCCTTGTACCGTGGTGTGTCGATGCATCGACACATCTGCACATGTGAACATGCACACATACAATTAAATGCACATATGCACACAGTAACACATACAGACACACACACGCACACACACATACACACACAGCTTTTCTATAATAAGTCAACGGTTGTTGAAAAAGTTGTTCATACAGTGTTCTTTTTAGTTCATGCACATACCTGATATTTGATAGTCTTTCTATCACCCATGTTTTTTTACGAAATGGAAAGCCACTCTGCACTGTTTCTCGATAGCTGATGTTATGAAAACTCAACACAGCCTCTCCAGTCAATGTCTTCGGGTCACTGGTGTCCATTCCAGGAAGGTCATTGGGATTTCTTTCTATCATTGGAATTGCAACAGGGTCATTATTGGAAGACATCTCGAGAGGTTCTTCC
Organism: Cricetulus griseus; assembly: GCF_003668045.3. NCBI lineage: Eukaryota > Metazoa > Chordata > Mammalia > Rodentia > Cricetidae > Cricetulus > Cricetulus griseus. The sequence continues at coordinate 76,146,600 of NW_023276807.1, read as the reverse complement.
TTCCTGTAGAAGGAACAGCAATATTGAGTTGGTGGTCCACACCAACAACGTTATGACACAACACATTACACATACAGATCGCATTAAACTGTGCAGCCACAGGCAGATTTTTTCCATGTGAACACTACATATTGCTGTGATTACCTAAGGACACAATGAGAAGCACACATAACCGAGTACATACATACACTCCCCTTACATCCTGAATTCCTAAGAAACAAATGAGCCAATTGAGTAGAGTATAAATGTTGGTATTCATAATTCATAAAGGATAAAGAGGACAGACAAGGGTCAGATTTCTCTTACTTTGAAAACAAATTATGATAGTATGTAAGTTCAGAGGTAGAATATATGACCACCACTACCACATCTCATATTTGTGTGTGTGTGTGTGTGTGTGTGTGTGTGTGTGTGTGTGTGTGTGTGCAAAATCACATAGCATATGCACATTCAGAGAGTTACTTTGGAACAGGCTGGTCAAAATACACAGTTGGTTCAAGGCTTGGTGTCAGTTCAAGATATACAGATGGTTCAAGGGGCAGATTGCTTCAAAGCACAGAGCTGATTCCAGGCATAAATGGTGTGAACAAATGCAAGCTCAAGTGAGCCACTTCTATTTAGGCTGATCAGGGTATGATGGGGATGTTTTCTGTACATATGTTTCTCTTAGTTGTTGATGAATAAAGCACTGAGGCAGGATGATAGGTCGGACTAGGAGACAAGGAGGATTCTGGAAAGTCTAGGCAGACAGGAGTCATCATGTGAGCCCAGGGGAAGAGAGGATGTGAGTGAGGCGTCTCTTCTGTAAGATAAGACCATGTGGAAATACTTAGATTAATAGAGATGAGTTAATAATTAAGACAAAGCTAGCCAATAAGAACAAGCCAACAGCCAACAGTTTCATAACTAAAATAGCATCTGTGTGTTCATTTGGGTCTGACACGGCTCTGGGATTAGGTTGGCGGGAAGAATACTCTTAACAATGGTAAGCAGAAGTCTTGGGGACAGAGCTGAGAGCTTGCTGTCTTGTATGTAGTGATGCATATATCAGGTGGCCTAATGATGGCTCAGAGCATGATCCAAGTGAGGATATGGCATCACTCATTGTTCTGGTGTTTTGGACACATGAGATTGTTTTCTTGGACAAGGTCTTCAATGATCCATGGGTCTAGGTGTTCCTGGCTTGATATGTTTACAGGTAGAAATAATTTATTTGTATTAATAAGTTATTTATTAACCTATGTTTATTCTCTGTATTGGGCACTTGCCCACATAAGGCACAGAGTCATTTTGCCTCAGCATTTGCTTTTCAAATGAAGCAAACCACTGTCATATGAAATGGAGTCACTCAGGGCAAGGCAACTCTGAAAACTACTGTCCTATATCATACAAGGAACACAGGTGGGCACAGTCTGAGCTCTACACGCTCCATCTCTCACAACGCTAGAACCAGGAGCTCTACTCTCTGGGTTTGAGCTGTGGTGGGGATCCAACATCATCAAGCATGTGTCATGGTGCCCTGGGATGCACCGGTTGGTAGGCAGCCATGAGGGATGGTAGTGGAGGTGGGAGTGACTGACAGACACAATCCTAGCTCAGGCCGTGGAGGCCTGAGGACAGGCAGTCCTGCCTGCTGTAACCAGGAATGACATGGCTCCTGTGGATGGATGACTGCTGAGCCTGAGAGTTCAGAGTAGGTGCTGGCAGATTCTTTGGTTTCTGAAACTGCCTCATGCAGTTGGTAACTGCCTTAGTCAGGGTTTCTGTTACTGTGAAGAGACACCATGACCATGACAACTCTTAATAAGGAAACCGTTTAATTGGGTGGCTCACTTACAGTTGAGAGTTTTAGACCATTATCATCACGGTGGGACATGGTGGCATGCAGGCACACATTATGCTGGAGAAGTAGCTGAGAGTGCTACATCTCATGCAGTCAACAAACAGGAAGTAGTCTGTCTCACCCATACATGAGGCCACAAAGCCCACCTCCATAGTGATGCCCTTCCTCCAACAAGACCACACCTACTCCAACATTGCCATACCTCTCACTAGTGCCATTTCCTTGAAGGGCCATTTTCTTTCAAACCACCACAGTCACTGCCAAGGCTTCTGTGCCACTCCTACACACACAGGGCCAATATACAGGTTATCATTGATGTGGTTCATGAGTGTCATTGCTAGATAGTCTGGACTGTTGTTGCCTCTCTCCTTTGGAAGCTTTCATTATGCCTTCTAGTTCCATGAAAGATAGTCCTCAGTGCAGGGCAGGGGAGGGGGGAGGGGGAGCATCCAAGTCAGTTAGAGCTCAGGAGTCTCTGGATCCTGTGTCTGAAGAGCATGGTGTCTTAAGCAATATGAAAATACCTTCCACCTCTGGGGAATAACTAAGGGCAATAGCAATTGTATGTCTTAGGAGTGTCTTAGACAGACATCACCAACAACTCAAAAGAAGGCTTCTCATGTCTGATATTTGCTTTTGTTTTTTTTGTTGGGGGGGGGTCTTTGGGAGTTCCATCAGCCTAGATGAGAAAGGTTCTTTAAAACTATGTATGTATACACTGAATTGTGGGCATTATCGCTTTAATTGTTTTAGGGAAATGGTTAATAGTGTGATTTCTTGAGGCTGTTTCATCCACCCATATTGTTATTTTGCATGCATCTCTCCTCCTGTGTTTACCTCTCTCCCCCCTTCCTAAGGAGAACACATTTTCTCCTATCAGATAAATTGTACCCTGGAAATATGAATAATTCACCAATTATTGCACAAGGACCATGGTAATATTCTCTGTGTCATTCAAGGTTTAGTATGTATGCTGCCAAAAAGCACATGGGTTGACTTTAATATCCAACTCCCATCCATACCATACAATTTCCAGGTACTCACAAGTCAACAAACTTCAGAGTTAACTGTGCTGTATATCAAACAGATTCAGAAGACTTCTACAGAATGATGTCACATACTCCTCAGCATCTCATAGGTCTTTTACCAAAAGAAATCACATCTTACGCTGTAAAGCAAGCTTTAACAAATAGAATGCTAATTTCTTGTATCCTATCAGGTCATAATCTCAATAGATGGAGTCTTTGAAAAACTAAATTCATCCCTGATTACAGCCCTAAACAAACCAGGAAGAGTAAGTTCACACCTGCACAAAATTAAGGCTACTATGATAATCCTACCAACAGCATTATACTGAATAGGAAATAAATCAAATTCGTTCCTCTAAATACAGGATAGAGCCAAGGGTGACCATTCCTCAACTATTATTTAATATATGGCTTGAATCCACAGGGAAATAGAAATAGAACCCAGAGAGAGAGAGAGAGAGAACAGGAATTACCCTATTAGTGGACGAACTGCTTCTATGTTTAAAATCCTACCAGGCTGGCAAAGCACTTGCCTAACATATAGAAGTTTCTGGATTTGGTCCTCTGCACCACATACCAAGAAAAGCGCTCTGAAATCCGTCCAGGGCCCAGCAAGGTATCTCTGCAGGTTAACAAGCTGGCTCCACAAAACTAATGGTCTAATTTCAATTCAAGAATGCCCCTTTAATCTCAGGACTCAGGAGGCAGAGGCAGGCAGATCTCTGTGAGTTCGAGGCCAGACTGTTCTACGGAGTGAGTTCCAGGACAGCCTCCAAAGCCACAGAGAAACCCTGTTTTGAAAAATCAAAAAAAAAAAAAGGAAAAAAAAAAAGAATGCCACAAAAATTTGAATACAGTGGCATGCCTTTGAAATCCCAACACAGGGGAATTACCCAGAAGCTGAAGGGGAGATCACCTGGAGTACCCAGAAAAACAGAAAGTCCAGGAGAGATTGTCACAACAGGTTGGAAGAACAGAACTGATGTTCAAATTTATCCTGTGATTGCCACACACAGTGTAACTAACACACACACACACACACACACACACACACACACACACACACACATACAAACACACACTGAAAAGACCAAGAATAGCTGTGGGTAAGCTCTCTGGACTTAAATAAGCAACGTAGGTTATGGAAACACAATTGCACACCTCTGAATGTCCCCACAGCCACAGAACTGTGCATTGTAAGTTGGTGAGGTGTATAATGTTAACTATACAAAAATAATGACCTTCCCGAAGAGAAAAGCCATCTACACTATTCATTTTTTTTTCTCACCCTGAAGTGACCTGGGCAATAATCTTCTTGGAGAAGAAGTTTTAATTTACTACATATCAATGACGCTTGTATGTGTGTGCATATGCAAGGAAGGCTTTCCAGTTTTTTAATTTTCATAATCCATCTTAATCCTAATTAATTTCCTCAAGCAGCTGATTCTGAAACTTTCTACTTCATGCAGTTTTCAAATAAAAATCAAACTTAAATCAATAATAGTCAACAGAATGTCTGGGGTGTCAGGAAAGCTCCCAACCTGATCATACTGTGTTCAAATGCACTACGATGTCATGTGCTACTCCCATATATTATGCAATGTGGCTATAAGGTAAGTATTTACCAAATACTTAAAGAGCATGAAATTCACATAACCCATACAAAATCTTGGTTTATCTTTAAGTAAGACCTGTTCATCAAGAGCGTCTGTAAGAGTCAGGGAAGGAAATGATAACTACAGGTTACCTTAGCATAGGCACTGCTGCTGGCATTATGGGATGGTTGTAGGCACAGCCTTCCTTTGAGTCTCCTCACCATCCCATATTAACACACACAAGACATGTTCCTTCACAGGCAAAGGCCAGGAGAAGCTTCTCTGAAAAGCAGCTATGTTCCTGAGCTGTGTGAGGGATCTGCCCCTTCTCCACAGGGTCTCAAGAATGCAACTTAAGGGGCAGGAGAGATGGCTCAGCAGTTAGGAGCACACACCACTCCTGCAGAGGACCTGGCTTCCATTCCCAGCAGCCATTGTCTGCAGCTCCAATTCCAGGGATCCAGTGCCCTCTCTGTCCTCCAAGGGCACCAGGTATGCAAGCAGTGCACTTACACACACACATGCAAGCAAGACACTCATACGCATCAAATAAAAATGAGTAAATCACAGAAAATGTAACTCAGCTCAGCATCGAGGGCTTCTAAATGTATCTTGTTTATTCTGATGTTCTTTCTCACAATAATTCTCCATCCTAGTTTGTATTTTATTTTTCACTTACCATATTTATCCCCCTTTCAAATGCTTTACAGACACTTAGCCACTGTTAAGTACAGGAATAGGTTCTGCCTGTGTGCATTTTAATACACATTGATTGAAGAGACTGCAATATTGGAGAGGTAGATGCCAATTCCATAAGAATGGCTCTTCCGTGCAAATGACCAGGCCTGGACACATGGTGCTTCATAAATATGTGTTACTATTAAACTTTCCCTGTTTATAAAACTAGAGGAGCCTTTACATTTCTAGTATTGCACAGGAAAAGAAAAGAAGCTAGCATTGTAGACACACAACCCACTGAAAGGCTTACAATGTAGTCGCTCTGGCCTTTAATTTCTCTGACTGTTCAAACTCTTTCCCCATTATCTGAGTAAGAGTTGTAAAAAGTTGGTGACTATCTGTATAGCAAACTAGAGACTTTGGGGGAAATTTTAAATCATGAGATAAAGAAAAATAATGAATTGTTCAGATCCCTTAAAATACCAGTGGTAACAAATTTCTTTTTTGCTGCTTGAGAAAACTTTTATCCACCTAACATAACTTTATTTACCTTCACACATTTGGAGATCAGTGGTTGGACATCTTCAACCCACCCCAAACACCATACTCTCCCTCTACAGACAGATGACATGACCAGCAGTTTGCATTTCACTCTTGCAAATGAAGCTACAAAGGATTTCCCAGCCCTGTCTACCCACACTCACCAGGGTCAGATGCAGGGGCCCAATGAGCTTGTGCACAGGATGGGAGGAGAGTTGCAGCTCTGGCCTGAGACTCAGACTTGTGCCCTACAGCCTCCAGGAGCCTGTTTTGCTGATCTCCTTCAGGGGCCAGGACTGAGCAGCTCCCAGAGAGGAGAGGAAGTAGCAGGCCAGGATTCCATGGGCTGGGGAAGGGAATGTGGAATCAGAGCGCCATAGGGTCCAGGCTCCATGAGGCTATGGGGCTGGGGCTAACCAGCTCAGGGCAGGCTTCTAGAGAGTTGGGCAATCTGAACTGTGCCCTAGATCTTGCCCTTTTCAGTGCTGGAGGAGGACAAGCCACCACCCAGCATACAGAAGAGACAAAATGAAAGTAACAGTTTCAGGTGCGCAGGGCAGGGCTGGGGTGTTAACAGGCGAGGATATTGTTAAACAGCACCCAAGTTGTTAATATAAATTGATTTATAGTTTATTTTTATATCCGAAGAGACCAATTGTGAGACAATTCGCTATTCACGATTGTAACCCCCATAATCTAGAGGCTGAGGCAGGAGGATTTGGGGTTTGGGTGCCTGAGATAAATATTGAACAATGTCCCTAAAGAATAAGAAGTGGCGGGGGAACTAAGTGTAGACTGTTAACTGAGTTCAGGTGGGGCAGGGTGTGCAGTATAGGACTCTTCATAGACCACAAAGTTAAATGTTGAAAAGTAAGTCAGGTTTCTGCTCTAATGTTTCTGTATCACTCTAGCATTGACTGGGGAGGGTCACACAGGCCTTCCCCGCTCCAGCTGAGGAGCTGTAGACGCTGACACTGCCAGGAGAGGGCAAGTCAGTTTTCTTCAGGAGTGTGGCCTTGGTATGTTGATTGTCCATGGATTGTCCTACTCTCGTGTGCACAGGGGCAACACTGAGTGGACTCGGGGGGTTATTGAAGAAGAGGAGGGGGAATGGGGAGGGAGGGAGGGAAAGAAATTGAGAGGGGATGGAGAGAGAGGGGTGGAGGGAGGGTGGGGAGGAATGGGGAGGAAGGGAGGGAAAGAGAGGTCAGAGAGGAGGAAGTTGTTGGGGGGGACTTTGGGGACATCCGCTGTAGCAGTGGAGGGTGAGTGAGGCTGCCTATGATTAAATTCATCCTACGTATGGAGTTCCCAAAATTCTCAAAGAATACATATTGTAAAAGTTTTTGGTTACCTTAACTTTTATTGGAGTACAATAGACATAGAGAAAGTACAGGCTGGGCAGTGACTCCACTCTGTGAGCTTGAGGACCTGAGTTCAGATCCCCAGCACCAGGTAAAGGGCTTGGTAGTGGGAGGGGGAGGCAGGGGACCCCTGGGCTTTCTGACCCTATTGTAGATAATCAGAAAGCCTGGTTCATCCGTGGGGTTCAGTGTGAGAGTGGGGTCACACCAGTGTTGAGTGCACAGGTGTGCACACCCATCTACAGCCACACATGCCCACACATACAAAATTATAGAAGAGCTGCCTAGACAGCTTGCTGTGTATTTACATAGTGACACAGTTGTATTTGTGAAACTCGTTCAATGTTCTATAAGATACAGGCAGATCTGTCTACTACTCAAGCTGAAGTACAGCACATTTATAACAACATAAAAATAGACAGATGCTCCATCTTAGAGTCTTTACAAGCCGATCGGGCAAAGGACCATGATGAGATTCAGGAACTTATTCAGACCTTACAAACTAAACAGGTTAAAGACCATGAGGAACTGACATCTAGTTTAGGAATACTACAAGCTACACAGACTAAAGACCATGAGGAACTGACATCTAGTTTGGGAATACTGCAAGCTAAACAGACTAAAGACCATGAGGAACTGACATCTAGTTTGGGAATACTGCAAGCTAAACAGACTAAAGACCATGAGGAACTGACATCTAGTTTGGGAATACTACAAGCTACACAGACTAAAGACCATGAGGAACTGACATCTAGTTTGGGAATACTACAAACTAAACAGGTTACAGACCATGAGGAACTGAAATCTAGTTTAGGGATACTGCAAATTAAACAGGTTACAGACCATGAGGAACTGAAATCTAGTTTAGTGATGCTACAAACGAAACAGGCTACAGACCATGATGCCTTAATGGCTAGGCAGGCAGCAGACTGTAAATCATTGGAGACGGTATGCAGCCACTTAGAAACTCAGCTAGGCTCTCTCTCTTATTCCTTTGTTACTAAGGTACAAGAAACCTGGAATAGGCTTCAACAATCAGATAATGCCATAAAGTCAATAGCTGGGAAATATGAGAGGGACTATAATAAACTTAGAACTGAGTTTCAAAGCTTACAGGAGGAGTTACAGACCAGGGTTGCCAAACTGGAAATGTCTACCGAGTTCATGGCAGAGATTAATCGCAACCTTGATTCTAAATTTCAGTCTCTGGGTGGCTATTTCCAGGCCACCCAAATGCTAGCTAGGGATGAACGTATTACTCGTCTAGAAAATCTTACAGGAAAATTGTCGAAGCAAATTGTGGATTCCGCATCACGCCTTGAATCTTTTATGGTGGATGAGATTAAAGCCTCGCGTGAGGAAATCCTGACCCGGCTGACATATCTTGAACAAGAAGACACTGACTCACTCTGATCTGAGATGCACAATTCGAGAAAGTATTTCAATCACCCTAAAGTGGTTACACACACACCTTTAGTATACCCAGCCATGGTGGTGGACAAGCAACCATCTAAAAAACACTCCCAGGGGCAGACAGCATATACATGGCAACCAACCCAATTAAAGGATCTTAGCCATATTAAGGAATTGGTTGTCTCGTATGGTCTTCATAGCCCATATGTAAAACAGCTGTTGCATTCATGGGCCATCTTTAACAGGATGATGCCAGCAGATTGGGTAGGATTGGCATCAGCTGTCCTCGAGAATTCCTGCTTAATTGAATGGAAAGCATTATTCAGGGAAGAAGGAGGGCTCCTAGAACGGCAAGCCGCCAGGGTCGGAGTTGATGCACCTCTCCAAAAAATCCTAGGAGAAGGTATTTATTCTGACCCACAGATTCAGGCTGAATATGACGACCATACGCTGTCCCTATGCAGAACAGCAGCACTAAATGCATGGGACAAGGTTCGTGAATCAGGAAAACAGCTAGAAGCTTTTACAAAAATAGAACAGGGACAAACAGAACCATTTAAAGACTTTTTAGACAGATTGACCAGAGCAGTAGACAAACAGGTAGCAGATCCAACGATAAGACATTCAATTGTGTATAGCTTAGCTTATAACAGTGCAAACCCAATGTGCAAAAGAATACTTTTGCCTCTAAAGATTAGCTCAGCTCCACTTGAAGAATGGGTTTTGCATACTGCCCATGTTGACTGTAACATACAAGATGCCAGAATCTGGGCAGAAGAAGCTGTCCCAAGAGGTTTCAACAAACAACAGGAGATTAGAAAAGATAGCAACAGAAGGACTTGGGAAGGAAGAGCACCTTACAGGGGCTCACACAGGTACCGTGAGGCCAGTGCTCATCGCCACCTTGACCCAGAGCCTCACATAGGAAGAGCATGCTCCAGAAGTCCATGGAGGCGTCAGGAGAATAGATGTTTCAGCCGTAGTAAAATAGGACATACAAGGAAAAATTGTAGACAGAGAAATTCCAACAATTCCCCACGCGACAGGTCGTTGCCCTCTGGGTTATGTAGGAGATATGGTAAGGGCAAACACTGGACTAACGAATGCAGATTAACTAGGGATGTTCAGGGGAACTTATTGGCGCCGGGAAACTCGGAAGGGGGCCTCAAGCAGGGGGCCTCAAGGGGCTCCTGCCCCGAGAACAGTTCGATCATTCCCAGTAACAGTGGAAGACAATCTCTCGCAGGACAAATAGATAATTCCTTGCCTATGGTGGAAAATGATACTGCTCTAGAGGGTAGCTTAAATAGTGATGAAGAATCACATGTGACTGGTGAAAATAACAAACGCATATTTTGGCAAGCTTCTATTAATGATAAAAGGCCTCAGTTAAAAATTAAAATTAACAATAAAGTTATTTCTGGCTTAGTGGACACTGGAGCTGATGTGACTATTATCACTCAGAAATGTTGGCCTAAAAATGGCCACTTAAAGAGGCCAATGTACAATTTTTAGGAATTGGAACTCTATCTAGAGTTCGACGGAGTGTTAACTCGATGGTTTGTATTGGACCGGAAGGACAAAAAGGAATACTAAAACCTTACGTAGCAGATATTGCTATAAATTTATGGGGTCGTGATTTATTACAACAATGGAATACTCAAATTAACATCCCTCCAGTGTCAGATACAAATTCTAGACAATCGCTGGATAATAGAAAAGATCGGGTAAGATGCCATGGAAAATGGTTACCAACTATCCAGGCTGTACAGACACTAAATACAAATGACAGGCCTTCAGAGGAACCAAAGGCCCTGCCATTAAAATGGCTTACAGACGAACCAGTCTGGATAGGGCAATGGCCTTTGACCTCTGAAAAGCTTGAGGCTCTAGAAAAGTTAATACAGGAACAGCTAGAGGCTGGTCACATAGAGAAATCTACCAGCCCTTGGAATTCCCCTGTATTTGTCATCAAGAAGAAGTCAGGTAACTGGAGAATGCTGACAGACCTGAGAGCCATAAATAAGGTAATTCAACCTATGGGCGCTCTGCAGCCTGGAATGCCATTGCCTTCCTTAATACCTAAAGGATGGCCGATCATAGTAATTGACCTTAAAGACTGCTTTTTCACTATACCATTACAAGAAAGCGATAGAGAAAAGTTTGCATTTACAATGCCAACTCTTAATAACTCACAGCCAGTTCGGAGATACCAATGGAAGGTTTTACCTCAGGGGATGCTAAATAGCCCTACCTGTGTCAACAATTTGTACAACAACCTTTGGAAATAATTCATAAACAATTTCCACAATCTCTTGTTTATCATTATATGGATGATATTCTTTTAGCAGATTCTAGTGAGGAAACTTTAGAACATATGTTTAAAATGGTGAAGGAGGTTCTGCCTAGATGGGGTTTACAAATTGCCCCAGAAAAGATACAAAGAGGAGATTCTATTAACTATTTAGGATATAAGATAGACTTACAAAGAATCAGACCTCAAAAGGTACAAATTAGAAGGGACCGTTATCAAACTCTTAACAGTCTTCAGAAGCTACTGGGATAAATCTCTCAATTACAGACGATTATTGGTGTGGAAGGACATGACTTAAAGCATTTAAAAATGGCACTAAAAGGTGATAAGGACTTAAACAGTCCACGAATATTATCGGCTGAAGCAGAAAAAGAGCTACAATGGGTAGAAAACAGAATATTGGATGCGCATGTAGATCGGATAAACCTTGATCTAGACTGCATTCTGGTCATCTTGCCATCCAGAGAATACCCTTCTGGGATTCTGATGCAGAGAGAAGACACTATATTGGAATGGATATTCCTGCCACATAAGCAGAACAAAAAGTTAAAGACGTATATAGAAAAGATTTCTGATTTGATTTTAAAGGGCAAATTAAGACTTCATCAGTTGACTGGGAAAGACCCAGCAGAGATTATAGTACCCTTAACTAATGATGAAATTTCCTCCTTATGGAAGGATAATGAATATTGGCAAATAGCTCTCACTGACTTTTTGGGAACAATTAGTAACAACTATCCCAAAACCGACAGAATTAAATTCATAAAAAAGACAGTTTGGATTCTTCCACGCATAGTAAGACAAACTCCCATTTCTGGAGTTCTTACCTTCTACACCAATGCTAACAAAACAGGTAAGGCTGGTTATAAAGCAGGTGAGGTAAGTAAAGTAGTTCAAAGTCCATATACATCTGTACAGAAAGCAAAATTATTTGCAATTCTTATGGTGCTTATGGATTATACGGAACCTCTTAATATAGTTACTGATTCCCAATATGCAGAGAGAGTCGTCTTGCACATAGAGACTGCAGAATTCGTCCCTGATAATACTGAACTAACCTCGTTGTTCTTGCAGTTACAGGAAACAATCAGAAACAGAAATAACCCACTGTACATTACACATATCAGATCCCATACGGGTCTGCCAGGCCCACTGGCACAAGGCAATGATGAGATTGATCGTTTATTGATTGACACTGTGCTAGAAGCCTCAGAATTTCATAAAAAGCATCATGTAAATAGCAAGGGTTTAAAGAAGGGCTTCTCCATCACTTGGCAACAAGCCAAGGAGATAGTGAGAAACTGTCCTACTTGTTCCTTTTATAACCAAACTCCACTGCCAGCAGGATGTAATCCTAAAGGCCTTCGGAGGAATGAGATCTGGCAAATGGATGTCTTTCACTTTACAGAATTTGGAAATTTGAAATATGTGCATCATACCATTGACACATTCTCAGGTTTCCAATGGGCTACTGCTCTCAACTCTGAAAAAGCTGATTCCGTTATTACACACCTACTGGAGGTGATGGCAGTTATGGGCATACCGGCGCAGATAAAAACTGACAATGCTCCAGCATATGTCTCCACAAAAATGAAACAGTTCTTCAAATATTGTAACATTAAGCATGTCACAGGTATACCACACAACCCTACAGGACAAGCAGTCGTTGAAAGGTCCAACAGGACACTTAAGGAGATGCTCCATAGACAAGCTGGTAAGTCGAAACCCCCCAAACATAGATTACATAATGCTTTATTAACATTAAACTTTCTTAATGCCAATGACAGTGGGCAGACAGCTGCGGAAAGACACTGGACTACAGAAAAAACTGCTGAACTGAACCAACCAGTGTATTGCAAAGATGTGCTGACCTCGGTATGGAAACCTGGACATGTATTACGTTGGGGTAGGGGTTTTGTATTTGTCTCCACAGGAGAAGAAAATCTTTGGATACCATCAAAATTGATCAAGATTCGAGTTGAGGGAGACAACCCCCTCAACAAGGATGATTGACAGGTATTTTCTGAGGAACCCCCCTCTAGAAGTCAAAGGACACTACATGTATGGATACTTAAGGAAAGAACGTAGCTATAACCATCGAACAAAAGGAACGTGCCATACAGTGTAATTTACAGCTGTCTCTCAAATAACTCTATGTCTATTCATTTCCTAGTCCCTATTCAACTAAATCGAGGCTGGATTTAGAGTTGGATTTGGCTTTCCTACTCTAAAATCCAAGCATGTTATTTAACAACATTTAAAAGTTTCTGTGTTATATCAAGAAGCCAATTGCTGTAATACAGAATAAATGAAGAATAAGAGGACTATCTTTGTCTTTTCTTGGCTTTTTCTTTCACACCCTCTCATAATCGTTGTTCGTCAAGGTTTGCCTTTCCCGGTACACATACATGAACAAGCGAACATTTCTCTGATGACACTTATGTTTGAGTCCCATACAGCCAACAAGAACTAGCTTGACAGCAATCCCTACATGCTCTGGAAAAAGAATTGGACTACACCTCCCCGACTGCACTGGATTCAACTCACTCCGTTTCGACTGACACTCCAACCAGAACCTCGAGTAATGACTTCAATCAAGTTGAGGATTTCAACGTAGATCTTCAATCAAACAAATCTCATCTAACATGGACTAGACATAACTCATTAGAGACTTTCCCTGTAATGGCATTTTTTTTCCACAGGGCCCCCACATGACTATCATCGTCCCATTTCAGCAGGAAGTAACCTAGAAGATGCTACGCCCCCGTTCCCCATTATTGTGTATTAGGGTAGTGTAAGTCTAGTTAAGAAAGACCTTCTTATTGTTTAGAGTTGGGATTGGAAGAAGGTGTTCAAGTTAGACACTTTTTCCACATGACTTTAAGATTTAGCTAGAATAGACATAGGATGTACCATAGCAGATTATTGTATCTTCTTGTATTTCACCCTTATGATTGTTAGTTTTGGATATTTTACACTATTAAGTTTTAATCCTCTTTTAGACTAAAAGGGGAATTGTAGGGAGACACCCTAGGCCCGCCCAATAGTCCTAGGACAGTTACCAGGTGGACCCGGGACTTACCCATAAGGGCGTGGTGAAGGAAAGCCGGGGTGACATAAGGGAGCTTCTTAAGGGGCTGCACGTGGGGACCCTGGCCCTTTTTGTTCTGGCCGCGCTTGCTGGGTTCTATAACCTAGCTCTGGCCTGTGTTTTGGCTTGGTGTCTTCTTGAATAAAGAGACTTGAATCAATACAGAGTACTTCAGAAGTACACACCTATAATCTCAGGTTGAGGCATAGTACACACCTATAATCTCATGACTCATAGCCTGAGGCCCAAGGTTTGCAGGTTGAACACAGCCTGTGCAACATAGAGGTTCCTGGGAGCCTGGGCTACAAAGTGAAACTGCTTCTGGCCTCTACCTAGAAACAAAACAACAAAAGAGCAGAAAGAAAAGAGAAGAGAGAGAAGGAATGGAAAAACAGAGGAGGGAGGGGATAGAGCAGCAGTGAGACACAAAGGGAAGACAGAGAAAGAACCACAGGGCTTCTCTCAAGCTCCACCTTGGTTATCCATTCCAAAGGTCACTGTATTTTTGTTGTTGTTGTTGTTGTTTGTTTGTTTTTTGTTTTGGTTTTTCGAGACAGGGTTTCTCTGTGGCTTTGGAGCCTATCCTGGAACTCGCTCTGGAGACCAGGCTGGTCTCAGACTCACAGAGATCTGCCTGCCTCTGCCTCCCGAGTGCTGAGATTAAAGGCATGTGCCACCAACGCCGGGCCACTGTATTCTTACTGCTGCCATTTGTAGTCTGTTTCTATTTAGTTGTTCCGTGAGTATTTTAGGGCCTGGCTCCTCTTCCTTCCCTATTTCTCTTCTTCCATTGTTTAGGTCTCTTCTACTGTTTATATTCTTATTTGTGCCCCCACCCTGCTCCTAAGGTGTGGGAGATTTTATAAACATCACTGCCACAGGGAGAGTGTGTTTTCCACAGGAGTGTGGTACAGAAGTTGTCCATGTTCCAGCAGATGGTGTTCTATATCCATGGACTTGGGACCGGCACCAACTGGATTCAGAAATGAGGAAGAGGAGCAAGAGGAGGAGGAGGATGAAAAGTGGGGAGGAGGAGGAAGAGGAGGAGGAGGAAGAAGAAGAAGATGAGGTTGGGAGGGCCTCAGAGGGAGACTTATAGTAGTTGGAGGAGGAGTAGACATAATCTAAATACATTGTATCATCTATGCAATAAGAAGAGTCCTTGAGCATCTTCACACCTGTGGCCCATTGTCAATCTTGACATGATATTCCTTTAAAATCATGTTAAGTATGTGTCTGTGGGAGTCCAGGATATGTGATGGGAGTACTGGTGCCCTTGGTGGTCACAAAAGGAAGTCAGACACACTGGATCTGGGATTACGGGGAGCTGTGAGCCACACCGTGTGGATGTTGTGTGCTGACTTTGAGAGCATTGTGCGTGCCTGACCACTGGGCCATGTCTGAGCTGCCCACCTCTCACTTTCCCCATGTATTTCCGTTATTCTCTGCACTAGCATTTCTCTGTGAATACAGTTTCCCTCTAGCTTTGCAAATAAATAAGCTTAACATTAAAATGGCATGCACAAATTATGTTGACATCCTGTAGAAATAATATTTTGATATATTGGGTTACATAAGATGTATTATTTAAACTATTTTTAAAACCACTAAGAAAAAACAGCACTGAGATGCCATCATTATGGTTCCTGGCACTCAAGTCCTCATCTTAGTTGTCTTCTAAAAGCTTCAGCCATTTCTAGAAATAGAAATATCATCATGTAATAGTGAATTTTAACTTATCACTCTTCTAAAATGTAAGTATATTGTTGTTCCAACATTCTTCATGAAACCTATAAGACTGAGTACATAATGAAATGCGTGTGTCTCTTTCAACTTTTCATTCCAATTTGTTCTCCCTAGATGAAGTCAAAGGATCAGGTTTTTTCATTAATCTTCCAGAAGGTACTTCATCTGTGTTCCTGGGCATTTGCATGGAATAGTAGCATTTTTAAATAATATTCACACTACTATGTGGTGTTTTGACTTCATTTTATAAGAAATCTTTAAGCTCAATTTACATTAGTATACAGACAACTTGACAGACATTTGTTACTTGACTATATAGCACTCCAGGATCCAGATACATTAAAATATGTTACCAATCATATTCAATGATGTTTAAGTAGTTTCCGAATTTATCACCATTACAATGATATCAATGACTTTTCTGCTTCTTGCTATGACAAAATACCCCAACAAAGGCAACTTAGGAAAGAAAGGGTTTGTTCTGGTTCATGATCCCACATGATAGATACATTTAGCGTGGTGAAGAAGGCACAGGAGAGAAGCTGAGGCTGGTGATCCATGGCATCCACAGTCAGGAAGTCACAAGTGGTGGACGTTAGTACCCAGCTTGCTTTCACTGTGTAACTGTGTCCGAAGTCCACAGAAATAGTGCTGTCAGCACTTGGGTTGGGTTTCCTACCATAGTAACCTGAGGTGACCCCCAAAAGCTAACCTAGAACAGACAGTGCTCACAGGAGGCAGGAGAGCTTGTGTCCTGAATGATTCTATATCTAGTCCAGTTGACCAACAGCAACTGTCGGAACATGCAATGACTAATCACATAGCTTCCATAGGAATGGTTCCAAAAGTTTGTTACCTAAAAGCAAACATTGTCTGTGCAAACATGTATATATTTGATCTATCTAATGTAGGGGAGGAGTATGAGAGATGTTCTCTCATAGGACTTTTTAATGCTAAATTTGCTGAAGGAAAATGAAAACATGAAGCTTCAAAATAAGTCAAAGTATATATTCACGGTCTATCATTTCACCAAAAGAAGAGTGAATCCTATTTAAATGATGAAGTAATGCCTTGTACAGCCTCCATAACCAATAAAACAGGAGCACCAATCTCTGTTGCAAACCCTTTTAGAATATCGTCTATAACAGAACCACATTTTCTTTTTCATATCATTGATGTTATGCTTCAATCACTGTATTTCTCCATTCATTTCCTCAGATTTCTTCCTAAATCCTTCTTCAAGCAAAGCCCTTTGATCCCAAAACAGTGACCATGAGAGAAGAGTAAATATTGTAAAAATCCCTGCATTTTACAATGTCTTCAGCAAGGGGTCCTTGGTGTCCCCTACATGATTTCCGTTACTGTGAAGAAGACCCTGTGAGTTAGGCCTACCTGTTGTGGGGAAGGACAGTTGAAACTTCACTGATGTTGACCCATAGTGTCTGTTTTGGCTGTAGCGCTAGCAGGGGTGTGCAGACATTCCCACACTCATGCCCACTGAAATGCCACTGCTTAAATAGTGCAGACCTCAGACCACTGAGTATTGCACCTGTATCATGTAGATGGTGGCAACCTATCTGTTGTTTTAGACATCTGTTACCATTTTGTTTGCAGATGGGCAATGAGAGAATGACTTCAATTGTTGTAATTTAAGAAAAACAGCCAACTCCTGAGTTCAATTTCCAGCAACCACATGGTGGCTCTGTCAAGATCTGATGCCCTCTTCTGTCCTGCAGGCATACTTGCAGGCAGAACACTATATACATAACAAATAAATAAATCTTTAGAAAGAAGGAAGGAAGGAAGGAAGGAAGGAAGGAAAGAAAGAAAGAAAGAAAGAAAGAAAGAAAGAAAGAAAGAAAGAAAGAAAGAAAAAGAAAAGAAGCCCATGAGAGAAAGATGCCACGAACAGGGTTCAAGCAGAGTGGTTTGTTGTTGTTGTTGTTGTTGTTGTTGTTGTTGTTGTTGTTGTTGTTGTTGTTTTAATTAGAGAAAGAGAGCATAAAAAGGGGAAAGGAGGGCTGGAGCGATGGCTCAGAGGTTAAGAGCACCAACTGCTCTTCCAGAGGTCCTGAGTTCAATTCCCAGCAACCACTTGGTGGCTTTCAACCATCCGTAATGAGATCTGGTGCCCTCTTCTGGTGTGCAGATATATATAGAAGCAGAATGTTGTATACATAATAAATAAATAAAATCTTTAAAAAAGGGGGGAAAGGAAAGGGGAGAAGAGAGGGAAAGAGAGAGGGGAGAACAAAGAGAGGGAAAGAGAGAGAGAGAGTAGGGAGGGTCCTTTTAAAAGAGAACATAGTGAATATGCATAGGTGGTGCTCTTAGTGGCTACAGCTGAGGGCATATCCTGTCAGAACCCCAAAAAGAGTCCAGTATAGATGCCTGAATACTAAAAGCAATGCCATGTGCTTCCTCTCCAGGCTATCCACTTTGGAGGCATCTACAGACTCTGCAGAAGCTGCTAATTTCCTGTGCTTTTCATCTGGACAATTCTTTCAGTTTTATGTCAGCATAAATCATCCTCAGACAGAGAGTTTCTGGTGAGTATTCAGGGGCCTGATAAACTGAGCCTTGAGAACCCAGACCTATTGCTACCTGTTTGGAGAGGTTTTGAGGGGTTTTTTGTTGTTGTTGTTGTTTTGTTTTGTTTTTTTTAAACAATCTTATTTTACATATCAATCACCCATTCCCTCACGCTCCCATACCCCCTACCGACGCCCCCAACCTACCCCCCACCCACCTCCCAAGGATAGTGAGGCCTTCCATGGGAGATCATCAAAGTCTGTCACATCATTTGTGGGAGGGCCTAGCCTACTTCTGCTTTGATCACCTCCTGGATGAAGGCTCTAGGATGGCAATTAAAGTAGTCATCAATCTTATTATAGATTGGAAGGGCATCAAAGGCAGCCTCTCCACTACTGCCTAGATTCTTAGTTGGGGTCATCCGTGTGGATCTCTGGACATTTCCCTAGTGCCAGATTTCTCTTTAAACCTATACTGGCTCCCTCTATTAAGGTATCTCTTTTATTGCTCTCCTCTATTCCTCCCCTGTCTCAGTCTTTCTGATCCCTCTTGTTCTCTTCTCTCCTTCTTTTTCCTACCTCCCTCCCTTCTCTCGCTGTGCTCCCAATTTGTTCAGGGGTTCTTGTCTCTTTCCCCTTCTTTGGGGGACCATGTGTTTCTCTCTTAGGGTCCTCCTTGTTTCCCAGTTTCTCTTATGGTATGAATTGTAGACTGGTAGTCCTTTGTGCTCTCTCTCTCTCTGTCTTTCTCTCTCTCCATATATATATGTAGATATGTAGATATCCATATATGAGTGAGTACATACCATGCTTGTCTCTCTGTGACTGGGTTACCTCACTCAGAATGGTTTCTTCCAGTTCCATCCATTTGCCTGTGAATTTCAAGATTTCATGTGAATTTCAAGATTTCATTGTTTCTTTCTGCTGAGCAGTACTCCATTGTGTACATTCTCAATCCATTCTTCAGTTGAGGGGCATCTAGATTGCTTCCAGGTTCTGGCTATTACAAACAACGCTGCTGTGAACATAATTGAATGCATGTCCTTATGGTATGAGTGTGCGTCCTTTGGATATATGCCTAAGAGTGGAATTGCTGGATCTTGAGGTAGACTGATTCCCATTTTTCTGAGAAATTGATTTCTGAAGTGGCTGCACAAGTTTGCACTGCTGCCAGCAATGGAGGAGTGTTCCCCTTTCTCTACATCCTCGCCAGCATAGACTGTTATTGGTGGTTTTGGTTTTAGCCATTTTGGCTGGTGTAAGATGGTATCTCAGAGTTGTTTTGTTTTGTTTTTCGAGACAGGGTTTCTCTGTGTAGCTTTGGAGCCTACCCTGGCACTCGCTCTGGAGACCAGGCTGGCCTCGAACTCACAGAGATCCACCCGCCTCTGCCTCCGAGTGCTGGGATTAAAGGCATGCGCCACCAACAACCAGCTCAGAGTTGTTTTGATTTGCATTTCCCTGATGGCTAAGGATGTTGAGCACTTTCTTAAGTGTCTTTCAACCATTTTAGATTCCTCTATTGAGAATTCTCTATTTAGTTCTATACCCCACTTTTTAATTAGATTGATTGGTGTTTTGGTGGCTAGCTTCTTGAGTTCATTGTATATTTTAGAGATCAGCCCTCTGTCAGATGTGGGGTTGGTGAATATCTTTTCCCATTCTGTGGGCTGCCATTTTGTCTTGTTGACTATGTCCTTTGCCTTACAGAAGCTTCTCAATTTTAGGAGGTCCTATTTATTAATTGTAGATCTCAGTATTATGTTCAGGAAGCGGTGGCCTGCAGTGGTAAGATGGTGGTGCAGATTTCCAAGAAGAGGAAGTGTGTGACTGATGGCATCTTCAAAGCTGAACTGAATGAGTTTCTCACTTGGGAACGAGCTGAAGACGGCTACTCTGAAGTTGAAGTCTGAGTTACACCAATCAGAACAGAAATCATTTTAGCCACCAGAACACAGAATGTTCTTGGTGAGAAGGGTCGTCTAATCAGAGAGTTGGCTGCGGTAGTTCAGAAGAGGTTCGGCTTCCCTGAGGGCATCTTGAGCTTTATGCAGAAAAGGTGACCACAAGAGATCTGTGTGCCATAGCTCAGGCAGAGTCTCTACATTACAAACTCCTAGGAGGACTTGCTGTGCAAAGGGCCTGCTAAGGTGTGCTTTGGTTCATTATGGAGAGTGGGGCCAAGGGCTGTGATGTTGTAGTGTCTGGGAAGCTCGTAGGACAGAGAGCCAAGTCCATGAAGTTTGTGGATGGGCTGATGATCCACAGTGGAGACCCTGTTAACTACTATGTTGATACTGCCATGTGCCATGTACTCCTCAGATAGGGTATGCTGGGCATCAAAGTGAAAATCATGCTGTCCTGGGACCCAAGTGATAAGATCAACCCCAAGAAGCCTCTGCCTGATATGTAATTGTTGTGGAACCTAAAGATGAAATCTTGACCACCACCCCTATCTCAGAGCAGAAGGGTGGGAAGCCAGAGCCACCTGCCATGCCCAAGCCAGTGCCTACAGCATAACAGGGTCTTGGCAGCTGCATCTGGAGGCTGGATGTTAATAAATGTCTGTACAGGACAAAGACATAAAAAAAGAGAGAAAGAAATAGAGGAAAAGACAAACCAAAAAATTCAAGAAATAAACAAATCTCTTAAAGAATGCAAAGAAAGGGGGGTGGAGAGATGGCTCAGAGGTTAAGAGCAATGACTGATCTTCCAGAGGTCCTGAGTTCAATTCCCAGCAACCACATGGTGGCTCACAACCATCCATTTTAAGATCTGGTGCCCTCTTCTCGTGTGCAGATATACATGGAAGCAGAATGTTGTATACATAATAAATAAAATCTTAAAAAAATAATAAAAACACCAAACTTACAGAATAAAGAAAAATATTAAGAGCAGCAAAGGAAAAAGTCCAAGTAACATATAAAGACATACCTATCCGAACTGCACCCAACTTTTCAATGGAAACTCTGAAAGCCGGAAGGTCCTGGATAGATGTTCTACAAACACTAAGGGAAAATGGATGCCAGCCCAGACTACTATGACCAGCAAAGTTTTCAATCACTATACATGGAGAAAACAAGATATCCCGTGTCAAAACCATATTTAAACAACACATATCCACAAACCCAGCCCTACAGAAAATACTTGAAGGAAAACTCCAACCCAAGGAAGCTAACTACACCCACAAAAACATAGGTAATAGAAAATCCCACTTTATCAAACACCAAAAGGAAAAGGGGGAGGGGGAGGAACTACACACAATACCAACAACAGCAAATCCAAAACAAGCAAGAATTAACACTCAATGATCATTAATATCCCTCAATATCAATGGTCTAAACTTGCCTATAAAAAGACACGGGCTAACAAGAGATGAAGACAGATTCCATCCTTCTGCTGCATACAAGAAACACATCTCAATGTCAAAGACAGATGTTACCTCAGAGTAAAGGGTGAGGAAAAGATTTTCCAATCAAATGGACCCAAGAAACAAGCTGCTATAGCAATCCTAACATCTGACAAATTAGACTTCAAACTGAAATCAATCAAAAGAGATGAAGAAGGTCATTTTATATTCATTTCAGGAAAAGTCCATCAAGATGAAGTCTCAATTCTGAACATCTATGCCCCAAATACAAAGGCATTCACATTTGTAAAAGAAACATCACTAAAGCTCAAATCACACATAAAACCTCACACACTTACAGTAGGAGACTTCAACACCACACTCTCACCACTAGACAGGACCACCAGACAGAAACTTAACAAAGAAACAAAGGAACTAACAGAAGTTATCACCCAATTAGGTTTAACAGATATCTATAGAACATTCCATCCAAACACAAAAGAATATACCTTCTTCTCAGCGCCACATGGAACCTTCTCTAAAATTGACCACATACTTGGCAACCATAGCAAACCTCAACAGATACAAAAAAAAAAATTGGAATAACCCCTTGTATCCTATCGGATCACCATGGTTTAAAGTTAGAATTCAAAAACAACACAAATTGCAGAAAACTTACAAACTCATGGAAATTGAACAATGTGCAATTGCACCATTCTTGGGTCAAGGAAGAAATAAAAAAAGAAATTAAAGACTTCCTAGAATTTAATGAGAATGAAGACACAACATATGGGGCACTTTGAAAGCAGTGCTAAGAGGAAAGTTCATAGCACTAAGTGCCCACATGAAGAAATTGAAGAATAGTCAGACTAGAGAATTAACAGCACAACTGAAAGCTCTAGAACAAAAAGAAGCAAACTCACCCCAGAGGAGTAAACCCCAGGAAATAATCAAATTGAGGGCTGAAATCAATAAAATAGAAACAAAGAAAACAATAGAATCAATGTAAGGAAGAATTGGTTCTTCGAGAAAATCAACAAGGTAGACAAACCTTTATCCAAACTAACCAAAAGGCAGAGAGAGAGAATGCTAGTTAACAAAATCAGAAACAAAAAGGGGGACATAACAATGGACACTGAGGAAATCCAGAGAATCTTCAGGTCATACTTTGAAAACCTTTACTCCACAAAATTTGAAAATTTAAAGGAAATGGACAATTTTCTGGATCGATATCGCTTACCAAAATTAAATCAAGAACAGATAAGCAATTTAAATAGACCTATAACCCCCTAATGAAATAGAAGCAGTCATCAAAAGTCTCTCAACTAAAAAAAGCCCCAGGGCCAGATGGTTTCAGTGCAGAATTCTACCAGAAATTCAAAGAAGAGCTAATACCAGTACTCCTCAAACTGTTCCACACAATAGAAGCAGAAGGGACACTGCCAAACTCTTTTTCTGAGGCTATAATTACCTTGGTACCCAAGCCACACAATCACAACTAAGAGAGAGAACTATAGACCAATATCCCCCATGCAAAATACATCGATGCAAAAATACTTAATAAAATATTGGCAAATTGAATCCAAGAACACATCAGAAAAATCATCCACCATGATCAAGTAGGGTTCATTCCAGGTATGCAGGGATGGTTCAACATATGAAAATCCATCAATGTAATCTACCATATAAGGAAACTGAAAAAGAAGAATCACATGATCATCTATCTCACTATAGAAATCAGGTGGAAGTTTCTCAAAAAGTTAAAAGTAGAACCATTCTATGACCTAGGCATAGCATTCCCGAGCATATATACCTGAGTGACTCCATATCCTACTACAGAGGTATTTGCCCATCTATATTCCCTTTGCTTTGTTCTCAGTAGCTAGAAAATGAAATCAGCCTAGGTGTCTGTTTTAGTTAGGGTTTTATTGTTGTGCAGAGACACCATGACCACAGCAACTCTTATAAAGGCAAACATTTAATTGGAGCTGGCTTGTAAATTCAGAGGTGTAGTCCATTATCATAATGGTGGGAAACATGGCATCGTGCATGCATGCACACACACATGGTACTAGAAAAAGCTGAGAGTTCTACACCTTGACCTACAGGCAGCAGGAGAGGTTGTGTGCCATACTAGGCATGGCTTGAACATATAAGACCTCAAAGCCCAGCTCCACCATGACATGCTTACTCCAACAAGGCCCTACCTCCATATGGGCCAAACATTCAAACACATGAGTCTTGGGGCCATTCTCTTTTTTTGTTTGTTTGTTTTTTGTTTTTTGAGATGGAGACCAGACTGGCCTCAAACTCACAGAGATTCACCTGCCTCTGCCTCCCGAGTTCTGGGATTAAAGGCGTGCACCACAAATGCCCAGCTATGGGGCCATTCTTATTCAAACCATCACTAAGTTTATCAGCTGATGAATTGATAAACACCAATGGAATTTTAACTCAGCTGCAAAGAAAAGTTAAATCATTAAGTTCATAGGAAAATCGATGGATCTGGAAAATGCTGTACTAAGTGAGGTAACCTCAATTGGGAGAGACAAATATGTGTCTTCTTTCACATATGTGGATTGTAAT
This sequence comes from Cricetulus griseus, assembly GCF_003668045.3. Taxonomy (NCBI): domain Eukaryota; kingdom Metazoa; phylum Chordata; class Mammalia; order Rodentia; family Cricetidae; genus Cricetulus; species Cricetulus griseus. Next base: position 76,122,522 of record NW_023276807.1, on the reverse strand, counting down.
TTCAAATCTTTAGATTTGTTTGCTTAATGTAGGCTGTCCACGGAGGTCAAAAAGCTAGGAAATGCCCAGGAGAGTGGGAAGGGAAATGGGCCATAAAAGGAAAGCGAATAGAAAACAAATAATATGTAAGAAGAAGGGGAATCTAAAGATAGGGTAGGAGTGGGGGGGGGCAGGGAGATGGAGCTGGGAAAAATACTGGGGTTTGAAGGATTTAACCAGGGATGGAATGGAATAAGAGGAAGAGGCAGTAGGTAAAAGGTTAAACAAACTAAGGGTGTATGAGAAGTCATAAGAAAACCCATTACTCACTGGGCAATGGCGGTGGCGCACGCCTTTAATCCCAGCACTTGGGAGGCAGAGGCAGGCGGATCTCTGTGAGTTCGAGGCCAGCCTGGTCTCCAGAGCGAGTGCCAGAACAGCCTCCAAAGCAATACAGAGAAACTCTGTCTGGAAGAAAGAAAGAAAGGAAGGAAGGAAGGAAGGAAGGAAGGAAGGAAGGAAGGAAGGAAGGAAGGAAGGAAGGAAGGAAGAAAAACCCACTGAAAGATTCAGACATTAATGCTGACCCGCCCGTACCTCTTTAAGAGACAGACCCCGCCCCCTGACAATGGGTGGGGCACTGTCATAGCCACATCACTTGTTATGCAGTATGGACCTGCGTGAGGACTGCACATGCTCGAGCTCCCCCTTTTAAAGTCCGTAGCATTATTCCCCTGCTCTTCTTTCTCTTTCCAGTTGGTCGACCACTCACCCCCTGTCTCCTCTCTGCTCTGCTCTTGTCTCTTCTCCTCCCACCTGTAATAAACTTTGTTTAATGTACTCCAAGGTTCATGTTCCATCGCACCCACACCATCTTGCAGCTTATTTCTCTAATTTTTAAACTTTTACAAAATCACAACACCCAATACTTTGTAAGCTAATGTTAAAACAAATTAAAGGAGTTTGAATGGAGGTAATCATTGTGGGTAGATAAAAAGCAATAACAATAATATAATTATTAGACCCCCGGAAAACTCAGGGTCCCAGGCCACAACCGCAGTCACCCCAATCACCAGGCAGATTCGAGAGCTTGCTGCAAACTGCATGAGGCTTTATTGTAATTTAACGAGCTAACCCCATGTTAGCTCGGGTCTTTTGTCCACTCACCATGGCGGTTGGCTACAAAAGACAGTTTGAACCTGCTGCCGAGCGATCTTGTAGGGCAGCGTAAGGGGAGTGTCTAGGGGTATGCACAGGCTCAGGATTGGTGTGCTTCCAGGCTTGGAGGGCTTGCCCTGTGTGTTGACTGGTCAACTGGTTGTTATGGCCCATAGGCCCTCCCAGGGTGGTTGCTATGCTCTGTGCGCCATTGCTGTGTGCTTGTCCGTAAAGTACACCCAGGGTCGTAAAGCATAGCGCCACCAGCTAACTTCTGATTGGTTCCTTGTCACAAGGCAGGCACCTAACCTCTAGTGACTAAGACAAGGTCATAGCGAGCACGTGTTACTGTCATGGCTGAGGAAATGGGGAGCTGGTCCAATAATAATAATAATAATAATAATAATAATAATAATAATAATAATAAAATACATTATGGGCTAGAGAGATGGCTCAGTGATTAAGAGCACTGCCTGCTCTTCCAAAGGTCCTGAGTTCAATTCCCAGCAACCACATGGTGGCTCATGACCATCTGTAATGAGATTTGGTGCCCTCTTCTGGCCTGCAGGCATACATACAAGCCGAACACTACACATAATAAATAAATCTTAAAAAAAATAAAAAAATAAAAATAGCCAGGCGTTGGTGGCACACGCCTTTAATCCCAGCACTCGGAGAGGCAGAGGCAGTTGGATCTCTGTGAGTTCGAGACCAGCCTGGTCTGCAAGAGCGAGTTCCAGGACATCCTCTGGAATGCCTTAGAAGCCTATCAGCCTCAGTTTCCACAACTGTGGAAGAGAATAAACAGCTCTTTTCTAGGATTGCTATGACAGTCAAATAGTATGGAAAACTTTGATAATGCAACCCCTGGCATGAAGTCGGTGCACAGTAAATTGGTAGCTCTTATTATAACAACTAATTATAACAACTAATTGCTGTACTGCTGATTTGAAAAGCCACAGAGAAACTCTGTCTTGAAAAACCAAAAAAAAAATTAATTAATTAATTAAAAATAAATAAAATAAAATACATTGTATATACATGTGTGAAATTGTGAAAGAATAAGTTTTTAAAATATTAAAAACATAAAGGGTAGGAAAACAAAAGGTCTTTTTTTAAATAATTTTGTGGCAGAGACTTCTTTTTTTTTAAGATTTTATTTATTTATTATGTATACAACATTCTGCTTCCATGTATATCTGCACACCGGGAGAGGGCACCAGATCTCATAATGGATGGTTGTGAGCCACCATGTGGTTGCTGGGAATTAAACTCAGAACCTCTGGAAGAGCAGTCAGTGCTCTTAACTGCTGAGCCATCTCTCCAGCCCCAAAACAAAAGGTCTTTCAGAAAAATATTCAACATCAGCCTTGTGTGTATACACTCACAAACAAACCCATACACACAGCAAACAACACAGAAATTCATGTTTAACCATTCCTTCAGGTCTTCATTTCTTAGAGACTCTCTCATCACAGAAAGCTCATATGAAATAAATTTGTGTTTGGGGGTTGGTTTTGATTTGTTTTGTTTTTCTGTCAGTATGTCTTTTGCTAGAAAGGGCAGAAGGAGAGAGAGCTTCCCCTCCCCCCTCCAGTCACCTGTGTTTACACAATATGCAAGGATAATGTTTGTGAAGCTGCTATAACATAGAGTCTGTCAGTGTTCTGGGAGCTCCTGAGAGAAAAGGTACAACGGCAAGGCAAGGCAGCTATTTCACACCTATTAAAATGTCCCCAGGGATTTTTGATAGTGATGGGGGTGGAGCTCATCAATGGCTAACAATGGGTCCCTTGTCATCTCTGCAAGCAATGAGAGCATTATGAGGTACAGCAACTATAGTAACGGTATGAAGAGCCATGTTTTGGGTATCCAACTCATCTCACACATGGCACCTTTTTCCTGTTATTGACAGCATATCTGAGATGATTGGGTGAGATCCCAGCTTGCCTCTGCCTCTGTCAATAAGCACTATAGACTTGGACTGCCTTAGAAGCCTGTCAGCCTCAGTTTCCACAACTGTGGAACAGAATAAACAGCTCTTTTCTAGGATTGCTATGACAGTCAAATAGGATAATTAAGGTATGGAAAACTTTGATAATGCAACCCCTGGCATAAAGTCGGTGCACAGTAAATTGGTAGCTCTTATTATAACAACTAATTGCTGTACTGCTGATTTGAAAAGATAAATATAGAATTGAATTTTTGGCAGGCAGCAGGAGAACTAGGCTGAGAGAGGGACTGATTATTTCACTGTTCCAACCAGACCTCTTGAAACATCCATTTATTTTGGTTGCACATTGATGTGGTCCATGTTGGTAATTGCTATGAATAATTAAGGGACAATGGCTTCCACTGACATTCTTGAGGCCCCTTCTGTGATTAGAGAAATGTATCTTTTTATAACTCTTTCTGTAGTAAGCCATACAAAACCTGAACTCTTACCATCATAAAACTAGGTTGGCAGAAAGACGGAATTGCATAAAACAGTAAGAAGGAAAACTACTTAAGGAGTAACTGGAAGAACTGGCATACTCATTTGGCTGAATATTTTTTAGTAAATTTTGTTATGGAAGTAGAATTGAGAAAGAAATATGCACAAGACACAACAGAATACTTTTATAAGGTTTCACAAAGTGAGCATCCCCTTGAAACCACAGTCAAGAAATAAAATATCACTGGTGTTCCAGAAGCCCCCTCATGCCCCTTCCTTTTTCTGTTTTTTGGGTTTTTTCTTTAAAAACAATATTGTTATGAGACAGGGTCTCCTGCAGCCCAGCTGGCCTACAACTCTATATTTAGCCATAACCTCCTCATTCCCTTGGTTCCACCTCTAGAGTGCTAGGATTACAGTCATTTATTTCCATATTCACTCCCCTTTCCCTTGCTTTCTTTTCCTTCTCCTCCTCCTTCCTTCTTGAGACATAATTCAGAAGCCATGAGTCTTACCAGCTGAAAATGCACGCACTATAGTTTAAATAGGAAAAGTACCCCCCTCCCAGCTATGTTAAAGGCGTGGTCCTGAGTTTGTCATTCCTGGGAGGTCCTGGAATCTAAGAAATATAGCCTGATAGGGGGTCTTTTGGTCAGGGATTCCCACCCCACACTCCCACAGGCCCTTCATCTTATTCTCTTTTGCTTCCTGGCCACTAGACAGCAGTTTTGACCTACCATTTACTCTCACCACAATATACTGTCTCATCATAGATCTCAAAGCAACACAGTCATTCCATCAGACTAAAACTCCAAAGCCATAAGCAGAAATAACCTTTTCCTCTAGAAATTGGCAATCTCAGACATTTATACCAGTGATAGAAAGCCAATTAGCACTGTATAGTTTGATTTCATTGTAAACATCTACCGTGGTGCAGTCTTTGAGTCTTTCCACCATTCCACACAGTTCCCTGGTTCACAGTCTACTGGGCTGTGGATAAGATGGCCCTACCCTCAGCCCCAGGCAAATGCTGGTGTGCTTTCTAAGCTCTGTAGGGTTTGACATTACTAAAATTTCTGTTTCAATGGGAGAAAACAAGCATAGTGGTCTATGGTATAACTGACTTTTTAATCATAAAGTCTGTCAATTAGTATTTCTTAAGCATGGCATATGACATAACTTTAGATGGTATACAGACAATTATATGATAGCCTGATGTGCATTTTTAGTAAGTAACAGAGAAACATTTTATAAGGTCTAAAGGGAAACCAGTTGATCAAGGGTTCTAATAAAATCTATGAACTAAGTAGTAGACCGAGTCCACAGTGTCATAAATAAGACTATAAAATTTAGAGTGTATTTAAATGTTAACCAACAGAAAGAAACATGGTGGATAATAACACAGATAAGTAAGAAAAATGGTTTCTAGCCGGGCGGTGGTGGCACACGCCTTTAATCCCAGCACTCGGGAGGCAGAGGCAGGCAGATCTCTGTGAGTTCGAGACCAGCCTGGTCTACAAGAGCTAGTTCCAGGACAGCCTCCAAAGCTACAGAGAAACCCTGTCTCGAAAAAAACAAAAAAAAAAAAATGGTTCCTGTGAGACCAGAAATTGTGCATTCATCAATACATACCCTTTAAAATATAATCCAAACTTATGTTCATTGAGGTATTTTGGCATTTTTCACTAAGTACTTTCTATGTGTTAGATAAATGTTCATTTAAGCATCCTACTTAAAGGCTGGGCATTAGTGGCTCATGCCTTTAATCCTAACACTCAGGAGGCAGAGGCAGGTGGATCTCTATACATTCAAGGCCAGCCTGTTCCACAGAGCTAGTTCCGGGACGGTTAGGGCTGTTACACAGAGAAACATTGTCTTGAAAAAAAAAGTGTCTGGATGCACTGGCACTCTTTTCTAATTCCAGCACTTGGAGGGCTCAAGTAGGAACCTCAGTTTCAAAGACAGAAAAAAATATGCAAGAGAGAAAGAGAAAGAATGGGACAGTGAGAGAGACAAGATGGGGAAAGGCAGCATTAGTACTTAGCCTTCTTTGATTCTTTACAAAATATATAGAGCTTAGATTAAAGGGTGGATGGATGGACAGATAGATGGATAGATACTGGAAAAGAGGGGAGATCCATTCCTGTGGTGTAAGAAGGCCTAACATTTAAGTTTAGTGCTGTGGAACAATCTTTTTGTACAGTGTGAATATGTATTACTTTCATTGGTTCATAAAGAGATGACTGGCCAGTAGCTAGGCAGGAAAAGATTAAATGGGTCTGGGGGACAAAAAGAGAGTGCAGGATAGTGAAAGACCCCCAGATCCCTAAGGGCCTCAGGATCCCGAGGAGCCCCCAAGACTCAGAAACCAGACCAAGAGCTGCAAATGCAAGAGGGTTTATTGAACGAATGCGCATTCGGGTGTCAGGAATATTGGGGAAGCTGCACACCCCAGCAAGGGTTACAGGCTCCTTATATAGGAAAAAAAACAGCAGATCAGCATACAGGCAAGGGGCACAAAGTGATTGATTACAAAGTATGATCTCATGTTAGAGTGATCACCCAGGTGTGACCTGCTTTTCTATAAAGGAAAAACCACAGAACGTACCCTGGAAAGTCCTTGATTGTCTGTTGGCCAGCCAGGTGTGACCCAAAGAGGGCTGTCTTGGCGATTGCCCCCGTCTAAACCATAGGATGTGCCCAGGGTTGGGGCCAACTTCCTTGTAATGGGCCAAGGCCCGTGGGAAACTTTTTCTCTCTGTGAACTAAAATCTTTCAAAACTTTTTCTCTCAGCAAACTAAAATCTTTCAGTAGAAGACAGTGGAGTCACAGGAGTCTTGAGGAGATTCAGAGAGAAGCAGTATGAACATGCAATACTGAAAAAGGGTACTGCCATGTGGTAGAGAGTAGATAAGAAATATGGGTTAATTTAAGTTAAAAGAGCTAGTTAGTAACAAGCCTAAACTACCGACCAAGCATCTATAATTAATATTGACTCTCTGTGTGGTTATTTGGGAGGGGACTGGTAGGATGAAAAACTTTGCCTACAGTTTAGTCTTACATATTTCCCAACTTCTAATAAAAATTGGGGGGAAAGCATCTCAAATGGCTTATTACAAGAGGCACCCCCTACTCTTGGATAAGGTCCCCGGCCAATCAGCCTTCTTTTTTACAGGTAACAGGCATGCTTTCTATTAATTCTGAGTAGTGGATTTCACTTCCTCTGAGAAAAAGAGTCCACAGAGTCGTACAAATAAACCAATCGCTTTCTTCTAAGGGCACCTCAGCTCTTGCTACTATACACACTGTTCCTTGCTCCTTGCAGACTCTATGTGTTCACTTCATTCTCAAGTATAATTCCCATGTGACCTGTGGTACCTCTTCCCCAAGCATATGTACCAGTAAAGTTTATCAATTCCACCTGTCAGTGTAGGTATTATGTTTGGTCATTCTATTACCATAAACAGCAACCTTCTCATTCTCAGGGTAGAAGACAGAACCAAAACCATCCCATATTTCTGTTCTGAATTTTGTTCAAGAAGCTACCCTCCCCAACATGACTTAGGGAATGGCCCTGTGATCCCTGGTTCAGAGATAAATCCTAATTGTTCTAATTCCAAGTCACTGATCCCATTAGACTCAGTACTCTCATTAAAATGTTAGTGAGGTCTGATGGAAGGCTTCTGGGAATAATTATTTTCAGGTTCCTAAGAGCAGAACACTGAAAGAAAAGGGTCTCTCCCTCCCCACCCCCCAAAAAAGAGGCAGAGGCAGAGGCAGGCAGATGTCTATGAGTTCGAGACCAGCCTGGTCTACAAGAGCTAGTTCCAGGACAGCCTCCAAAGCCAGAGAAACCCTGTCTCAAAAAACCAAAAAAAAAAAAAAAAAAAGAAAGAAAGAAAGAAAAAAGAAAGAAAGAAAGAAAGAAAAGAAAAGTCTCCTTTTGTGTAAAATAGCCCTCTTATCTGGGGTTTTTTGTGTTCAGGCAACCATGTCCAAAGATACTAAATGGAAAATTCCAGAAATAAATAACTTATAAATCTCAAATTGTTGATATTCTGAACATGAATTTTATGGCAACTTTTTCTGACCTGCATGGGTCACAAATCAACCCATTGTTCAAAGTGCTGGGATTAAAGGAGTTACCATCACACCTCCTCCTCCTCCTCCTCTTCCTCTTTCCCATCACTTTCCCCTTTCTCCTCTTCTCCTCTCCAGCCTCCTCTTACTTTTTTTCTGAAACATTTGATGTGCATAAAAAAACAACTTGAAAATTGCTGGGCATAGTGGCGCATGCCCTTAATCCCAACATCCGAGAGGCAGAGGCAGGCAGATCTCTGTGAGTTTGAGGCCAGCCTGGTCTCAGAGTAAGTTCCAGGACAGGCCCGGGGAACATAGTGAGACCTTGTTTCAAACAAAAACAAACAAAACAAAACTATCTGAAACTGCAAACTTGGGGCTGGAAAGATGCTACAGTTATTAAGAGTGTTTGCTATGCAATCATGAGGACCAGAGTTCAGATTCTAGCACCTATGTAACAAGTCAGACATCCTGTGAACATCTCTAACCTTTGCTCTTTGGAGGATTGCAGGAGCTTTCTGACTTTCAGCCTAGCTAAGAAAACATGATCCCTGGTTTCTGGGAGAGACCTTGTCTCAAAGGAATGGATGGAAAGTGATAGAGGGGAACACTTGATGACCTGTTCTGGCCTCTGAGTGCACATGCACAAGTGCAAACAACCACACATGTGTATACATACATAGTGCACACATACACAAATAAATAGTATTTTTTAAAGATTTTATTCATTTATTTATTATGTATACAACATTCTGCTTCCATGTACATCTTCACACTAGAAGAGGGCACCAGATCTCATAAGGGATGGTTGTGAGCCACCATGTGGTTGCTGGGAATTGAACTCAGGACCTCTGGAAGAGCAGTCAATGCTCTTAACTGCTGAGCCATCTCTCCAGCCCCAATAAATAGTATTTTTAAATAGGACAAGTGAGATGGCTGTGCAAGCTTGACAACCTGGGTTCAATCCCTAGACCCATGTAAAAGGAGGTAACAGACTCCTGAAAGTTGTCTTGGACCTCTACCTTCACACCATGGCACAGTTATACTCCTGCATTCTCTCTCTCTCTCTCTCTCTCTCTCTCTCTCTCTCTCTCTCTGTGTGTGTGTGTGTGTGTGTGTGTGGTGTGTGTGTCTTGATATACATATATATGTATATATATATATAATATATATATATATATATATATATCTTACACACACACTAATTTTTTTAATATTTTATTATGTATACAGTCTTCTGCCTGCACGCCAGCAGAGGGCACCAGATCTCATTCAAGGTAGTTCTGAGCCACCACGAGGTTGTCGGGAATTGAACTCAGGACCTCTGGAAGAACAGCCAGTGATCTTAACGGCTGAGCCATCTCTCCAGCCCCACACTAATTTTTTAAATAAAATTAAAATGTAACATTGCTTGAGATGTATGATCATTAGCCAGCAGTATTTATCAAGCATGTCACACTGGCCTGGCAACTAGGAAAACCACTGGATGGTGTGATTTATTGTCTACTGAGTGAACAGCAGTAGTAGAAACTGCATCAAAAATGTTGAAGGCCTCTAGCAGGCTGACAGATCCAGCATTTTTAAAGAGTTTAAGATGTAACAGCGCTGTTTATAAATGGGACTTGGACTCTGGACTCAGGAAGCCTGGGGTTCAAATCCAAGCTCTCACCATTTGCTGTATGACCTTGAATGGGTCCCAATGAGCATCAATTTTTCTGCTCTATAAAATGGAAATAATATTTCATTCCAAGGGCTACAGCTCCAAGTCCATTTGAATTCAACATATATTACAAAGCATTACTTCTTATCTTTGTGTGCGTGTGTAGGTGCACACACACAAGGCAGCCTTGGATGTTGTTCTTTACCCACCATCCACCTGGGTTTTGAAAGAGGGTCTCTGCAGGCCTGGTTTTCACTCAGCAGGCTAACCTGGCTAGGCAGCAACCCCCAAGGGCCTACCTGTCTCCACCTCCCCAGTGCTAGGAATACAAGTATACACTATCACCCCTGGCAGATCACAAGTGTTCACTATCAATCACCCCTGGCAGATCACAAGTGTACACTATCACCCCCGGCCTTTTTTTTTTCTTAAAGAGTGGGATCCACACTTCAACCCTTGTGCTTGCACAGTAAGTGCTTTACCAATTGAGCTGTCAGCAGCTTTAAAATAAAATAATAATAATAATAAATTTTTTATTATACTTAAAGGAGATATCTATAATGCCCATTTAGAAACACAGAGGGGCATCAGAGGAAGAGTTGGCATCAGAATTGGATCATGGTGGAAGCTGTTGATCCACACTGCTGGTTCTTTCTGTGTTAGCCTTCCTCACTTCCTTACAATGAAGAAGAAAGCCGTGCCTGCCACAGTGGTCCACACCTAAATTTCACAGCACCTAGGAAGATGAGGCAGGAGAACCAAGGACAATTCAAGGCCATCACCTAGACTACATACTGAGTTAAAGACTATCCTTGGTTATACAGCAAGACCTGGGGAGGAGAGAGAGAAGCAAAGAAAGGAGCTGGCTCTAGGACACTGTCTAGAGTTGCAAGCCTGTAAAAGGTGTTGCAAGCAACATCTGGGCAGCCTCGGTATGGCAGGAATATAGTAGGGGATCTCAATCAGCTATGTGGACCCAAAAAGGATGCTTTCTTCTCCCTTTCCTTGGCCTCACCTCAGTCTCAGAACTGTGGGAAACATATCTGTGTGCACATGTGAGAGTTTTACTTTAAGCAATCATGGTTTAGCATTAAAGAGCAAGCTTTGTAGTGAGAAATCACTGACAAGTGGGGAACTAGACTCCTTTAATATAAGTGACAGTGGTGTGACCGGGACAATATATAAGGCCAGTGGCAGTAGGTCCAAGATCTAACTCTAAAGCACAAACTGACCTAGTGGAGCCCATTCTATATGGAGAGATACCTTGCTCAGCCTAAACAGGGGAGTTGGGGGGTGGGGGGAGGTGCCTTGGTCCTGCCTCAAGGAGATGATGGGACAGACTTAGTAGACTTCCAAGAGGAGGCTGTACCCTCTCCAAGGAGCAGATGGGGGCGGGAGAATGGGAGGAGAGGAGGGAGAGGGAACTGGGATTGGAATGTAAAAAATAAATTAATAAAAATATATATTGAGAAAAGAAAAGAAAAGCAAGTTTTGTTTCTTATCCACTAGACTTGTGGATTGGACTTCAGACCTGTTTCAGCCAGTACGAAGAATTAGCATTGCTTGTTCTAGGAGACAGGATGGGTAACAGATCCCAGTAAGTGGTGTCAGAGGCAGTGAAGTTACTGCTTGGTCACTAACACAGCATTGGAGCCACTGGGTCCAAGAGGCCTCAGGTGTGAGTTTGAGTACAAACAAGTATACAAGTGAGGGCATGAAAGAACAAGGAAACCTACTGCTGTTTGCCTCCATTCACACTCAAACCACATTAAATGCAGAAATTTGGGTTAGCAGCTCAGGTTTAGCAATTAAAACTGTTAGGCAGCTACACCTTCTCTGTTTAAAGTGAAGAAGGCCTGCGAAACTGGGGATTTGACACCACAGCCTTCTGTACAAACATCTGATTCCTGATTCCCTCTGAGCACATGGGGTGGGGTGGGGTGGGGGAGGTGGGATGGGGGGCGCACTCAGGTTTCACCATTAAACCCCAACCCTGCTGTGAATGTCAGTTCCTTCCCAGAAGAAAAGGGAATAAAGCAAATCTCTTTAAGGCAGCAGTTTATGAATGTTCAAGCCCCAGAGGAGGCCCTGTGCTCCTCCGATGGTGCAGTATGAGGGTGAGCAGCCAGAACCTAGACACCAGTGTTTTCATCACCATGGCATTTACATTCTGAGAGCCCAGGGAAATGGGTCTTTGAGATGACGGACAAAACCTGGGATAGCTTCAAGTACACGAAACGAAGCTTATCTCCAGCCTAGTTGCAAGTCTATCTGAAAGGTCAAAGATCAGACCAGGGGAAAGCTCTGACTGTGAGGGGCCACGGTGGCATTCTATGTATCAGTGAACTCAGGCCAAGGAGAGTTAGGGGACTCCAGCCAAACAAGTCACATTGCAGAGTGGTTGATGAGTTATGACTGCAGTCCTACCTCGGGCCTGTTCATTCACTAAAAACAGTCTCTTAGCCGGGCAGTGGTGGTGCACAGGGAGGCAGAGGCAGGTGGATCTCTGTGAGTTCGAGACCAACCTGGTGTACAAAGTGAGTTCTAGAACACCCTGGACTGTTACACAGAGAAACCTTGTCTTGAAAAGAAAACAAAACAAACAAACAAAAAAGTCTCTTACTCTTATTTGAAAACCTCTGTGGATCATGACGGGATGTAGCAAACCTGCTCCAAGTTACTTCCCAGCACCATGTGTTTGTTAGCAGGGATGTGTTGCACTCTGAGTCAGTGGGACATGTGCATCAAGCCCTATGGTAATGTTTGCGGGGGATCGGGATATGTTGCTCCAAACATGGCCACCTTATCTTCAGTGGCCCTTAATAGATATTTTTGCAGAATGACTGAACTGTTCTGTTAGGTAGTGTTGCTGCTTTCCATCAGCTCAAATGTCCAGGTGAGAAAGGCTTAGGAGCCATCTGTTCATGAACTCCAGGACGGGCAACATGGCCTGGGGTCCAGACTCCTAACACAGGTAAGTGTGACTTCAGGCTTTTTTTTTTTAAGATTTTATTTATTTATTTATTTATTTATTTATTTATTTATTTATTATGTATACAACATTCTGCTTCCATGTATATCTGCATACCAGAAGAGGGCACCATATCTCATAACGGATGGTTGTGAGCCACCATGTGGTTGCTGGGAATTGAACTCAGGACCTCTGGAAGAGTAGCTGGTGCTCTTAACCTCTGAGCCATCTCTCCAGCCTGTGACTTCAGACTTTTGCTCTAAACAGAAAAGCCTGAGGTGAAGAGGAGGATGACTGAACAGAAGAATGTGAGGCCCAGTGGTAGAGAGCTAGAGGTGGATATATAGGAAGGAACAGCAGTCTCTCCATGGGCTGGCTCTGAAGTGACTAAGATTTCTATATGGTTTTAATACTGGAAATTTGGGGTAAAACCTTCTAGAATCAGTCAGAACTTCAAAGGGCACCTTTGGATGACTGTGAACCTGGGTCAGAGATCAAGGATACAGCCAGCTGACCTGTGCAACATGTTGCTTATCTAGCCTAGAAGCTTAGCATGCTGGCCAGGAGATCACTTTGATAAGCACAGAGGTGAGCATGAGACCTTACAGGCAAGAAAAGAGGTTCATCTTCACTTTCTCTCTTGGTCTTCTTTGCCTAAGGGTTATCAAACTGATTTTCCTAACAACAAGTGTCTCAGTTCCTCATGTGCCTCTGGCCTAGAGCTAAAAGACCCCTGGAGGCTCAGACCCCCAGGATCTCGGTCCAGGACTTCGGCCACCCCAATCACCATGTGGAGGCAAAAGCTTGATGCAAACAGCAAGAGGCTTTATTGCAGTTGTTTAACGAGCTAACCCCATGTTAGCTCGGGCCTTTCATCCATCCACCATGGCAGATGACTAGGAAAGACAAGGACCAAAGAAAGACTGAGAACCAGCTGGGAAAACTCAATACCTTGTATTCCCATGTCTAATGTCAAAGTGCTCTTCAGATCTTCAACTCTTTTCTGTTCAGTTGGAGCCTCAGACTCACCCCTGCACAATTTGGAAAGCGCCATTCTGTCTGTCTCTGTCTCCAAACTCTACCTGCTTAGAGAGTCTCTGTACAAAGGAAAGGAGCCACAAAGCCCACTTCCACATTCTAGGTGGCTATTGCAGCTTCCTCCCCTAAACTTGCCAGCCATCCAAGTTCCCACCTAAGTGCTCAGCTTTTGACCCTACTTGAGCACAAACCCAGCTTATGGCAGACATGTCATCACCTCTTATCTACAACCTATAAAATCTTCAGGCTCGAGACTTCTCTAGCCTCAATCTCTGGGACCAGAAAATCTGCCCTGGAATTGCTCTCAGTAAAAGTGTTGTTACACTTTTTCCATTCAGCTTGATCTGGTTTATTGCATCAGTAGAGAAACTCATTATTTGGAGGAGGGCAGGGGCCAGAAAATCTATTGCTTTCAGCTTTGTTGACTGCAGCACACTTCTTTCTCTTGGGCTGTTTCTGCTGCCCTGTTAGCAGCTTTCCTCTGGCAGGTATCTCATGACTCTGACATCTCCAACATCTTGAGGTTTCTAAGGCACTCCAGGCCAAGTTTGGCCTAAAGGTTCATGCCAAGCTGTATGGCTCCCAACACTCTTTCACGTATTCTTGACTTTAAAGCTAGAACTTGCTGAGCCTGGAACTTTACCTCCTTGTTCAATTATATTTGCATCAGTGTCTGGGGGGGGGGGTTGTTTTGTTTTTGTGTTTGTATTTTTTCAAGATAGGGTTTCTCTGTGAAAAAGTTCTGGCTGTCCTGGAACTTGCTCTGTAGACCATGCTGACTTAGAATTCACAGAGATCCGCCTGCCTATGCCTCCCTACTGCTAGAATTAAAGGCGTGGGCCATCACCACCTGGCTACTGAAGGGAGCTGTAGCGCCAGTTCTACAACACTTCTCACAGATTCGGGCGAGGGATCTGAGCATTCAATAAAGACAAGACAGCAGGTCATTCTTGCAAGGAGAGTGCCGTTTATTACAAAGGAGGGAAGGCTTATATACCAGTCAGCAGGCAAGGTGGAAAACTACCTACATCAGAAGTTCCTGTCCCCAGGCCCTTCTAGCAATAAGGATGGGCAGATATTTTTCATTCTTGCATTCAGGCCTTATCGGAAGGAGGGAAACAAGAAGTAAGCTCCTAGTCACGAGATGGCCAGCAGACCCCAATGGGGGAAAGGCCAAACAGGGAGCAGGCAAAAGCACCTTAGCCCTGAGTATGACCATTTAACTTCAGACTCCATTTTACCTGCAGAGTGAAATAAAGTTCAGGGGAGCTGAGAACTTTCCAATGGCTGATCAGCTTCCTCCCCAAAACCATAGAAATAGTCATTATGAATCTTTAGTTCTTTTGAAACATGGCTGTTCCCAACAAGAGAAGGAACAAATGAATCTGATTGGTTGGGCTGAAAGGTTTGCACTATAATGTTGACTGACAACGATGGAACATTCAAGGAAGCCCCTATGGTGAAAATTGTGATTGCAACTTGGCAACATATTACTTGTGAATTTGTTAGATCCCCGAAAACTCAAGTATCCGGGGTCCCAGGCCACGACTGCGGTCACCCCAATCACCAGGCAGATTCGAGAGCTTGCTGCAAACTGCACGAGGCTTTATTGTAATTTAACGAGCTAACCCCATGTTAGCTCGGGTCTTTCACCCACCCACCATGGCGGATGGCTAGCAAAAGACGGCTCCTAGGGTCTCCAAAGAGATCTTATAGGACAGCATAAGGGGAGTGTCTAGGGGTACGCACAGGCTCAGGATTGGTGTGCCTCCAGGCTTGGATGGCCCTGTGTTGATTGGCCAACTGGTTGTTATGGCCCATAGGCCCTCCCAGGGTAGGTGCTGTGCTCTTCACGTCATTGCTGTGCACTTGTCCATAAAGCACACCCAGAGCCGTAAAGCATAGCGCCATCAGCTATCTTCTAATTGGTTCCTTGCCATGAGGCAGGCACCTAACCTCTAGTGACCAAGGCAAGGTCAGACAAGCACCTGTTTGGCTGTTATGGCCGCTGAAATGGGGAGCTGGTCCCTTCATTATACAGAGAAACCCTGTCTTGGAAAACCAAAAAATAAAAAATAAAAATAACCCCACTTCCATCCCTGCTTATGGCTATTAGGAGAAACAAGACTCTTGCATGCTAGTCCTGCGGTCCTGATGGGTCAGTGACCATCTTCTGTGATGAATTATTAAAATCTTTAGAACCCATAAGTGTTGTCTCTCTTCTTCCTCGTAGCAAATAATAGGCTATATCATTTTTACAAGTTGGAAACTTAGCTAGGTTGGGTTCTGATATGAGGTCACCACTCCCTTTAGTCCATTGAGCATCAGGTTTTTCTTTAAGCTTTTCTTTTTTCTTTCTTTCTTTTTTTTTGTTTTTTTTTTTTGTTTTTTTTTGTTTGTTTGTTTGTTTTTCGAGACAGGGTTTCTCTGTGGTTTTGGAGGCTGTTCTGGAACTAGCTCTTGTAGACCAGGGTCTCGAACTCACAGAGATCCACCTGCCTCTGCCTCCCAAGTGCTGGGATTAAAGTCATGCGCCACCAACGCCCGGCTTTCTTTAAGCTTTTCTAACCCACCTCCCATCCCCTCTCTCTCTTTCTTTCTCTCCCTCTGTCTTTTTGTTTCTCTCTGCCTCTCTTTCCCACTGCTCCTGTCCCCGGAGGCTGGTCTCCCCTGTCTCCTTTTCCCTCTTTACAATTATTTTCCCTTAATAAAAAAAACCCTCCACTTGAATTCTGTTGCATGGCATTTTTTGCTTTTGAGCTGCTTTTTAAAAATTACAACACAGGGTATGCATGTTAAGGTGGAAACTTCAACCCTGTATACCTAGGGTCTGGGATGTTCTGGTGGAAGCTCCACCCAAGCCCCACTCCACCATCTCCCTCCAAACCCTGCTGCATCTCAGAAAGCCCTCCTCCCAGATGCTGAAGACCACTTCCACAAGGTGTTTAAAATGCCCCCCATTAAAAGTGGGCTTTTTCTAATTCGGTTTGATTTGGTCTGACTTGGATTGCCGCATCTTTGGAGAGGCTTATCAGGGTGTAGAAACTTCTCATCTGGAGATTCCACCACCTGTCCAGGGCCACATGGTGGGAAAACACTCTTCTCCTCCACACCTGCTCTCCGACAGGCTGAGATCAAATTTTGATTGGGTAAGTTGTCCTTTCTAAGTCACTGCCTTAGAGGCCCAGGGCCTCACACAATTTTTGGGGTGTCCTTCAAAAGACATGGCCATGCCATATTGTTATGCCCAAATTCTGAACCCCCAAATCACCAAAAGACCCATTCCTATTCAAAAGCAAAGAGTCTTTTATTGTTGTTTAATGAGCTAGCTGCATTACCTCAGGCCCTTCATCCATCCAACATGGTGGCTGGTGTGAGAAGGACCCAGAGAAACCGCAAGGCAGGAAACTTATTGGGCAGCATAAGGGGAGTGTCTAGGGGTACTCAACAGTCTCAGGATTGGTGCATTTTTAGGCTTGGATGACCTGTCCTGTGATGATTGGTCAATTGGTTGTTATGGCCTATAGGCCCTCCCAGGGCAGTTGCTATGCTCTGCATGCCACTGTTACCATAATAACATAAAGCACATCCAGAGTCCCTCCAGCTAACTTCTGATTGATTCCTTGCCACGTGGAGGGTATCTGACCTCCTAGTGACTAGAGAAGGCCCAGCAAGGTCAGACATGTGCTGAGTAAGAGGCCTACATGTCTTTTCTGTAGTCTGTCATGGCTGCTAAAGCAGGGGGCTGGTCCCTTCATTGTTAGTGGGACAAGGACCTGCCTTGCCCAGTGGGAACCCTTCTTCAGAAGACGTTCTGTTCAAGGTATTCTCCCACACCCCCTGTTTTTGACCCAAGGCCTACCAACCACAGTGGATGCATTGTGTAGGCTTTGGGTTCCAGCATAGACTTGTGAAATGGGCACCTGCCATTTGAAACCTGATCCCCAAATGCCCTTGGGCTGCCTTTTACAAAATCCTTTTAAATTGGGGCTATCTGACACCGTATGTCCTGAACGGCTGATTTCTCTGTGCACTAAGGCCTGGCCTCAATATGCCCTTGACAATGGGACACGATGGCCACCAGGGGGAGCTTTTAAACTTTTCTATCCTCAGTGACCTTGAAATTTCTTGCCGGTGTGGGGACAAGTGAACAGAACCCCCATATCTTTATGGTTTCTGGATACTATGCTCCTGCCCTTCCCTCAGTAGCCAGTGTCTCATTGGCTAGGGTCATGACGCTTCTAGATTTCCACCTATCTAGGAACTGGGACCCTAGTTCTGAAAATTCTGCCCTGACCTTGCTGCTAGAGACACTGGTCCCTCCCCCACCCCACCCTGCCTACCCAACCCCTCTTTTGGGGCCACATGTTCCATTCAGTGGCCCACATTCCTCCTCCTACCCACCTCTTCCCCCTTCCTTCCCCTCCAGGACAAAGGTCAAGTAACAACTTCCTCCTCCTTACCCACTTTCCTCTTTCCCCTCCCCCTCCGCTCCTCCCTCTCTTTCCACCTCCTTGTCCCCCCCTCTACCTATACTTGACCTAGCCTCCCCAGCAGGAGCCACAGTCCTAGCCACCCATTTCATCTCTGAGTCAGCACCAGATATTAAAAAGCAATTTAAAAAGGCTGAGGAGGGTCCCTAAACTCCCATACAGGAATTGGTTAAAAATGGCTTTTAAAGTTTTCAATGCGGGGGCTGGAGAGATGGCTCAGAGGTTAAGAGCACTGGCTGCTCTTCCAGAGGTCCTGAATTCAATTCCCAGCAACCACACGGTGGCTCACAGCCATCCGTTATGAGATCCGGTGCCCTCTTCTGGTGTGCAGATATACATGGAAGCAGAATGTTGTATACATAATAAGTAAATAAAATCTTAAAAAAAAATTTTTTTTCAATGCCCAAAAAGAGGCAGCCAAGTCCTCCGGAAAGACGAGGCTACAACAGAAGGCCATGCTCCAAGCCCAAGCCTTAGCAGCTGCCCTAAGAACACAAGGGGTACAAAGTTGATCACCACGAGGCTCCATCCCGCTGGAGCTCAACCCTAGTCAGCTCTGCCAGGAGCCTGCTACAAACGCGGACAGAACAGTCATTTGGCAAGATATTGCCTAGACCCTGAACTCCCAATGAGGCCATGCCCCGTCTGCCATCAGCCTGGACACGGGAAAGCCGAATGCCTCCGTGCGGGATCGTCCTCTATGCCATACCACGGAGGTCCAGCCTCACCAACACCGGCTGCTGAGACTGTGCCAGCCTTCAAATTACTCAGTGTGGAGGACTGACTTGGCCCAGACTTGGTGACTCCCGCTGCCTTCTCTGAGCCTAGGGTAACACTGCAGGTAGCGGCTTATAACAATACTTTTATTTTGGACACGGTAGCTACCTACTCTATTTTGACATCCCACTTGGGTCTCACAGTTCCCTCTCCAATTTCTGTTGTGGGGATGGATGGGATCCCCTTCTTCCCATTTCAGTAAAAACCTGGGACCGCTTTAGCTGAAAAAGCTGTCTCACTTCTGCTCATCTACTTAACCCTCTCAGATCTGATGACATTTGATGACTAGGGTACCTGTAGCTCATTAGTTCATTAGTTAAGTTTCCTGCTAAAAGTATAGACAAGTGTGCCTCTTTTACAGGCTTCATAGTCAGGGATTAACAGGTTTCAGATGTACCTTCAGAAGTTCAGAGTTTTAAATTTCTCTGGCTGTTCTCTAAAAATTTCCATGCCCTTTAACATAAAGCCATAGCCTTTTACTATTAAAAACATCAAGATGTAAATCTGTTCCAGCTGTCTTATACAGATAACAGCAATTTCCTGGGAGAAGTTCTATATCAAGAAATCTCGTCTCATATAAACAGTCTCCAAAACCCATTTTTTCCCTACCCATTTTGGGGCTTATCTTGCAGGTTCATTCCTCTTGCCTGGGCCAAGGTCAACCCACAGAGGGTCCTCCAGATAACGCCAGCACCTGCACCAGCCCCTGGGACTTCACCACGGGTACCACCTCTCCAGGCTTAAGAGGAAACCTAGCCTCCAGGCATTGGTGGCGGATGCCTTTAATCCCAGCACTAGGGAGGCAGAGGCAGGTGGATCTCTGTGAGTTCGAGACCAGCCTGGTCTACAAGAGCTAGTTCCAGGACAGCCTCCAAAGCCACAGAGAAACCCTGTCTCGAAAAACAAAAACAAAAACAAAAACAAAAACAAAAAAAAAAAAAGAGGAAACCTAACCTAACAACTAGAATCTGGTTTTCCAAGCTGTTCCAATGAAGGACACACCTGCTCTCCTGTCTCGCTCACCTTTGCCTCTTCTGTACAACTAGGACACTTCTCCATTCCCTTCATCCTGTCAGTTATCACCCTTCCCATAGCTAGGCCCATTCATAGGGCTGATGATAATAATCTATTTTTTTTCTCCTAGCAACCTGCCTTCTACAACTCAAGGAACTGGTGCCTGAGGTCTATAGACTGGCAGCTAAACAGATGCTTCTTCACCCTCACCTTCCGCTGAGCATGAACCCACCAACTCCTGACTCTCCCCCTCCCCCACATTGTCCCTTGTCAGCAGGAAGAAGCCAAACATGAAGCAGTGTCCATACACCCAAAGAGTCTGGGATGTTTTGTTTTGTTTTGTTTTTTTGAGACAGGGTTTCTCTGTGTAGCTTTGGAGCCTATCCTGGCACTCGCTCTGGAGACCAGGCTGGCCTTGAACTCACAGAGATCTGCCTGCCTCTTCCTCCCGAGTGCTGGTATTAAAGGTGTGTGCCACCAACACCAAGCTCTGGGATGTTTTTTGTTTGTTTGTTTTTGTTTTTGTTTATGAGGCAGAGTTTCTCTGTGGCTTTGGAGGCTGTCTGTCCTGGAACTAGCTCTTGTAATCCAAATATATGACAGGTAAGAATAGGAGGACAGGAAGTTCAAAGTCATCCTTAACTATTGAGTTTGAGTTCAGTTTACATTATATTAGACCCCATCTCAAAGAAAAGGAAACAAACATAAACAAAATGTAAAAGTTACTATACAGCTATACACACCCATATCTCAGTGGAAGAGAAGAGTTCCCAAATAGGCTCAAGGAATATGGCCAACTGGGCCCACTGGTTGGCAAACCTGCAAAAACAGCTGAATAAAAAGAGTTTTCACAAATGATGCTGAAAAAAATAACATATTCATACAGAAAAGTCTTGAACCTAAACCTTATACTTTAAAAACTGGATCACATATCTACTTTCAAAACTTTCAAAGGAAAACCTTGCAACTTAGTGTTGGCAAAGCATTCATAGCTTTGAGTATATTTGTGTGTGTTGAAGTCTTGCTGTGTAGTCCAAGACTTCAGGTTCTTAGCCTCTTGACAGCTGGGGTTGTAGATATGCATCACCACACCCAGCCTTCAAAATCACTTTAAAAACTAAAACTAGGCCGGGCTGTGGCAGCGCACACTTTAGCTCCAGCACTCAGAGGGAGAGGCAATCGGATCTCTGTGAGTTCGAGACCAGCTTGGTCTACAAGAGCTAGTTCCAGTACAGCCTCCAAAGCCACAGAGAAACCCTGTCTCCAAAAACAAAAAAACAAAAACCCTAAAACTAAAGGATAATAAAAGGTAAATTTAATCCCAGTACCTGGGAGGCAGAGACAGGAAGATTTCTGTGAGTTCGAGGCCAGCCTGGTCTACAAAGTGAGTTCCAGGACAGCCAAGGCTACACAGAGAAACCCTGTCTCAGGAAAACAAAAACAAAAAACATTCCATGAAAGTCTTTCGAAGCAGCGAAGATTAAAAAGTCCTTGTCCTAAGCACAAGTTTTTAGGGTATTTGATAGGAAATATCCATATTTGCTATTTCTTTTGTTTGTTTGTTTTTTCGAGACAGGATTTCTTTGCTGTCCTGGCTGCCTTGGGACTCTTTCTGTAGGTGAGGCTGGCCTCAAACTCAGAGATTCACCTGCTTCTGCCTCCTGAGGGCTGGGATTAAAGGTGTGTGTCACCACCGCGCATCTCATATTTGATATACAAAGTGACCACCTGATGACAGCAGTGAGGGAGATCTGGAAGGGGTTGATCGCATTTTTCCATTTACAGATGAGATAGAATACAGAAAATAAAGACCACATCCAAGCAGCTATTCCCAAATGTCTATCTCTAGCCCTACCAAGTCTTTAGGCTTCAGACTTCTCCCATTTGGGTATTGAGAGAAAGAAAGAAAAAGGACACGACTGCTCCTAGGTATGGTGAATAACGTTTATTATGGATATGTGGGAGAGCATAGCCAGAGGCAGAGACACCTGGGAGAGTTCAGAGTGGACGTGACCAGGCTGAGCTGAGCCATGTGAGGAGAGGAGGGGAAATGGGAGCCAGGTGTTTCAGTAAGGTAAAAAAGGGCCGGTAATCAAAATGTCTGGATTATATAGGAAAGAGCCTCTGGGGGTTAGGGCACCTCAGACCTTGGGCTGGAAAGTTCAGGGTACAGGGTAGGGTATGCCAGACATACAAGTCATTCCAAGGAACTGAAGGATGCTGGGAGGACCTGGCAGCCAGGCCCACTTTGATATGTTAAATAGGCGAACCACGGGCCGTTTGTCTCACATTTGAGTCGTAGGTTTGCCATCTAAATTCAGCATGATCAGAACAATTTCCTCACATCTTCATGCCTAAGTGCAGATAAAAATAACAGCAACCACCTACAATCACTTATGAAGTACACATCACAATGCTTGGCACACAGTGGACGCAAGGCTTACATGAAAGCTATTGTTTATAGTCAATGGACCGCGCCCATCCATACAAAGGCGAGGGCTCTCCTCCCAGATGTCTCAGCCTCTGGTTATGCTCTCCCATATATCTGTATAATAAACTTTCTCCTTCACCGTACCGAGGAGCCGTCATGTCCATGCCTTTCCTTTTTATTTAGTTCTCCTCCACGGGACTGTGGGCAAGAGCCACCCACGCGGTACTCAAGGCCCGCAGTGTCTGCGGAGGGGTGGCCTTAAGGCCCCTCCATCCTCGGTCAGGCCTCATTGCCAGTCTCAGCACCTGGGCGGGCAGGCAGGCAGCAGCCAGGGGCGTGTGCACCGCGTGCTAGCAGCTGCAGCCGGCTGTCTGCTAAACGTTCTCGGGTGCGTGCGCCGGGTCAGAAAAGATCAGCTGCTCCACGCCACCTCCGCCGGCTCCCGCCTGCCCAGGTGGGCGGGACTCGCACACGTCGCCCCCTCTCGTTGGCCACGCTCGCAGAGGCCTTTGCTAGCCCGAGGGGCGGGACCCTTTGGCATTGCGCCTTGCTATTGGCTTGCTCAGGAGGGCCGGGCCCTCAGTCGTCACTCTCCATTGGCTTCGGCTGACGGGTTAGGGCGGGCCCTGAGCTCGCCACGCCCCACCGTTGGTTGCGCCAGGCCCGGTCTGCGGAGCTTCTGTGTTGTCATTAGGCCGCCAGTAGAGGACACGGGCAAGATGGCGACGCTGGCCGGCGTGCTGCGGGGACCCTGGCGGCAGGTAGGTGGCGGCCCCCGCACGCCCGCGGCAGGCCCCGGGCCCTCCCTGAACCTCTTTCTCTCTCCCGGCCAGGTGTCTGGACTTGTGAAGCGGCGTTTTCACCGCTCGGCGCCCGCGGCACTGCAGGTAACCGTCTCCGACCCTGAGCAAGGCCGGGAGGGAGTCCTCGGTCCTGGGCGCGGGCGGGAGGTGGAAGGGTGGCGTCGCCGACCCTGGCAGCGGCTGAGCCCTGCGAATGAACCGCACTTTGTGTCCCCGCCCGGCGCCTCTCAAGCTGACACCCGTCCCCCGCGAGGCCGGAGGTCGTCTAACAAGCAGCCAGCGCTTTCCCTGACCCCCCCCCCACACACACACACACATACACCCGAAGTTGTGGTAAAAATACAACTTTAAAACCTTTGGTTAAGCCGGGCGTTGGTGGCGTATGCCTTTAACCCCAGTTCTCGGGAGGCAGAGGCAGGTGGATCTCTGTGAGTTCGAGACCAGCCTGATCTACAAGAGCTAGTTCCAGGACAGGCTCCAAAACAATACAGGGAAAACCTGTCTCGAAAAACCGAAAAAGAAAAAAAACAAAAACAAAAACAACAACAAAAAGAAAAAACCTTAGGTTAAAATGTCAAGTTCAGCGGCATCGACTGCGGTCGTCATATACACTGTCCATTTCTTAGTAGTTTTTTTGATTACCGGCTGTTACACGATAACTCACACTACTCTGCTATTCTAGACCATTTTGTATTTTTCTTGCTCAGGAAGGCCGGACCCTTAGTCCTTAGTTTGCTGGCTCTAGAATGTTATATGAGTTGGATCGTTTGCTCTTTTGTGTCTGGCTTATTTAACTTCTCACAGTAGCTTCAAGGTTCATCCATATTGTGAAATTCATACATCAGAATTTGTTCCTTTGAGAGGTTGAGTCATAGCCTTTGCACATCGTATACATTTATTCAAGGATGAGTATTTGGCTTGTTCCCACCTTTTGGGTTTGTAATGGTGCTGAGAACATCGGCTGCAGATACATGCTTGAGTCCCTGCTTTCAGTTCTTTGGCATAAGTATATTTAGAAGTGGAGGACTTAACCTTTCTACATATTAAAGCAGCAGCTCCTGCATTGTGGATGTCAAGTGTTGGGCACTAGTGAGTGCTTAATGCTTAGACTTAGATTTCCTTGCTAGTTCTCTGCCTCTTAGTATTCCAAGTGTAGTGACAGAAACAACTTAGCATGTTTTCTCCTTAGGAAACTGCCTGTGACACAGTTTAGGGTTCCATCAGTGTGTTGTTGTTGCCTGGGTGTGCATCAAATGGTACAACCAGTGTTCTGTAAGTTTTCATTAACATCTAGTGAAGGATTAGTGGTAGAGTGTTACTTTTTAAGTTCTTGGAAGTTTAATTTGACTTTTTTGTTGTTGTTTGTTTTCGAGACAGGGTTTCTCTTTGTAGCTTTGGCTCCTATCCTGGTAGTCGCTCTGGAGACGAGGCTGGCCTCGAACTCACATAGATCCGCCTGACTCTGCCTCCCGAGTGCTGGGATTAAAGGCGTGCGCCACCAACGCCTGGCTTGGAATTTTAATTTGTATGATACGCATTTATCTATGCACTTGAGGTCAACTTCCAGGGAATCAGTTTCCTCCTTCCATAATGTGTGACTGGGATCAAACTCATCAGACTTGGCCATCTTGCCTCCTCAGATTCTTGGAACTTTAAAGGGAATTGCCTGCTTGAGTGTTAATTATGTTTTGTCTTGTGGGCAGCCTAGGTAAGTATAAGGAAGGGAATTTCCATAGTATCTAAATAATCCTTTAGCTTATTTCCTGTTTATATACCCCTATGCCAGTTGACAGTTCGAGAAGCTATTAATCAAGGTATGGATGAAGAACTAGAAAGAGATGAAAAGGTATTTCTGCTTGGTGAAGAAGTTGCCCAGTATGATGGTGCATATAAGGTAACTGAAATAGGTAAACTTGATATAGAATTAAAAAGTACCCATTTGCCCTGATAAGCACTTGTAAGTCATGGGGTTAAATTCTAATTGTAGGTTAGCAGAGGCCTATGGAAAAAATACGGTGACAAGAGGATCATAGATACTCCCATATCAGAGGTACGCTTTCCAGACCAGCTTTGAGAATCGAGTTGAGTATTCAGTTTTAATTTCTGTGGATGTTTTCTTACGTTGCTGTTTGCTTTACAGATGGGCTTTGCTGGAATTGCTGTTGGTGCAGCTATGGTATGTACTATTATTTATGAAGGTCATCTAAGGAGATTTCCTTTAATACTATCTTCTGAAAATGTTGTTTGAGCTGGACATGGTGGCACTCACCTTTAACCTAACCCCAGCACTTGGGAAGCAGAGGATAGCCAGGACTACATAGAGAAATCCTGTTTTAAAAAACCAACAAAAAAAAAAAAAAGAAAAAGAAAGAAAATATTGTTTGTAATACTGGAAAAGTGGAGTGGTTATTCAGCACTCTTGCTTGTTCTGTTTAGTCTTTTTAACATTGATGTTTCTACTTGACAGGCTGGGTTGCGGCCTATCTGTGAATTTATGACCTTCAACTTCTCTATGCAAGCCATTGACCAGGTTATAAACTCAGCTGCTAAGACTTACTACATGTCTGCTGGCCTCCAGCCTGTGCCCATAGTATTCAGGGGGCCCAATGGTGCCTCAGCAGGTGTAGCTGCTCAGCACTCACAATGCTTTGCTGCATGGTATGGGCACTGCCCAGGTTTAAAAGTGGTCAGCCCCTGGAATTCCGAGGATGCAAAAGGACTTATTAAATCGGCCATTCGTGATGATAATCCAGGTCAGCATAATAACATTAAAAACTGACATGAACTCTTGCATATGAGGATCAAGGCATCTAGTGAGATGTAGCACAGCATATGAAAAGTGCTAATGACTTATAGACAGTAAAAAGTATGCTATTCCTTCTCACTGTAAGGTGCTGGTTACTTACTGTGCACCCACACCCATTAACCTTAGCATATACAATTATATTGATCAAACTGCATGTGTCAGCATGGAACCCATCCTAAAGCTTCTAGACTGAAAGAGACAAGACTTCTTAGTGTTCAGAAGATTAATGATTTCATTGTATATGCATTTCTAGTCATTTTGTCTGTAGTATTTTTTGTTTATTTATTTGAGAACTTATAATGTCTTGCAGTGGTGATGCTAGAGAATGAACTAATGTATGGAGTTGCATTTGAACTTCCTACAGAAGCTCAGTCAAAAGATTTTCTGATTCCTATAGGAAAAGCCAAAATTGAAAGGCAAGGTAAGAATCCTTAGTATACATTAACCATTATTTTTACTGTAGCTCTTGTGTTTGCATATGTCAGAAGTTACTGCCTTGTAATTTGACTTAAAAAGTAAAGGATAAATGAGCTCAAGTTAGGCTTTGCTGAATCCCGTCTGTCTGGTACATGTTTCTTTCTTTCTTTTTTTTTTTTCCAGACAGGGTTTCTCTGTGTAGCTTTGGAGCCTATCCTGGCACTCACTCTGGAGACCAGGCTGTCCTCGAACTCACAGAGATCCGCCTGCCTCTGCCTCCCGAGTGCTGTACATATATATTTCATGTCCAGGAATACAACCTCATTGTTTAGCTCACTGAAATAAGGTGAAGGTTTGATAAGAGCTATAGCTGGCTGCAGAATCACCAGTGCTACATTAGTTCCATTGACCTCTAATCTGTGACCACTGTATTTCAGGGACACACATCACTGTAGTTGCCCATTCAAGACCAGTGGGCCACTGCCTAGAAGCTGCAGCAGTACTGTCTAAGGAGGGAATTGAATGTGAGGTAAGTGGACAGACACACACACACACACACACACACACACACACTGGGTCTTTTAATAACTTCTCAAGACACACACACACACACACACACACACACACACACACACACACACACACACACACACACACACACTGGGTCTTTTAATAACCTTCTCAAGATCCAGTCTTGCTGGTCTGGGGAGATAGCTTGCTAAGCAAGCATGAGGACCAGAGTTTGGATCCATCCCAGCACTCAAAAAGAAACAAAAACCAAACAATCCAAGCATGACAGCATGAGCTTGTTATCCCAGCCCTGGGGAAGCATTGCTAGGAGGATGTCTGGTGCTTGCTAGCCTTGCCAGCCAGTCTAACCAATTAGTTAGCTCCAGATTCACTCTTTCTTTCTTTCTTTTTTTTTTTTTATAAAGATTATACAGTGTTCTGCCTGCATGTATGCCTGCAAGACAGAAGAGGGCACTAGATCTCATAAGGGATGGTTTGAGCCACCATGTGGTAGCTGGGAATTGAACTCAGGACCTCTGAAAGAGCAGCCAGTGCTCTTAACCTCTGAGCCATCTCTCCAGCCCAAAAGAGCAATTGCACAAGAAACCTGAGGTCATCCTCTGACTCCTCACATGTGTGTACATACACAATCACATATCACAAGATCCAGTCTTAGAGCTGGACTTCAAAAGTAACCGAATCTGCGTAGAATCTACCAAGTAGTTCTCCTTGGAAAGTGTTTCATAAGCTATAAAATGAGGATAATAGAACTTCTACTCCATGGGGTATGATGGTGTAGGGCCTGGTGTACACTAAGCACTCAACTATTTTGATAGATGGTGAAACCAAGGAGGGTGAGCAAAGCTTCCTGTGATGGGAGTACAGCTTTCTATTTTATGAGTTCATTTACTTTTTAAGACAAGGTCTTGTGTATAGCCTACATTGTCCTCAAACATGATCATCCTGCCTCAGCCTCCCAAGTGTCAGGATTACAAGTCTGCACTACTATACTGTTTTTCCTTTTAGTCTCTGATTGTGTACCCATTGATAGGTGGGTTCAATTTCCTAGATCCAGAGATTAGCAAAAACAAAAAGAGGGATGTTTTGGGGTCAAGGCTGTATTTGTCTTTTGGATCCTATAAAGCCTATTTACCTAATTACTGCATTGTCTTTAGGTGATAAATTTGCGTACTATCAGACCAATGGACATTGAAGCCATAGAAGCCAGTGTCATGAAGACAAATCACCTTGTAACTGTGGAAGGAGGCTGGCCACAGTTTGGAGTGGGAGCTGAGATTTGTGCCAGAATCATGGAAGGTATTTCAAAGAAACTTATTCTAGGATACATCAAGCTGCAGTAAACAGCATACTTGAAAAGATCAAGCTAGGGGTGACCAAATGACTTTTTTTTTTTTTTTTTTTTTTGAGACAGGGTTTCTCTGTGGCTTTGGAGGCTGTCTTAGAACTAGCTCTTGTAGACCAGGCTGGCCTCAAACTCTCAGAGATCCACCTGCCTCTGCTTCCCAAGTGCTGGGATTAAAAAGGCATGTGCTACCACCATCTGTCGACTGAACAACTTTCAATTTGTCAGTCTAGGGTTTTTGTCTTCAGGTAAATGTTTGAGGAAGTCAAGTCAAAAGAGTGCCCTATAACTAGGGTTCATTGATTACCTTGTTTTCTCTTCCCGAGTCCCAAATCAGCCTCTCAAGGTGAGCCTTCTCTTCCCCAGGCCCTGCATTCAATTTCCTTGATGCTCCTGCTGTTCGTGTCACTGGTGCTGATGTCCCTATGCCTTATGCAAAGATCCTAGAAGACAACTCCATACCTCAGGTCAAAGACATCATATTTGCAGTAAAGAAGACACTGAATGTCTAATTTGGACTTTGAATATCAAGTCATTGAAATTTATTTAAAATACTTATTGGGACTTCATCTGATGTGTACTGAGAAACTTTCCTAGTTATAAAGTCAATGCTAAAGCAGCAGCAGGTGTCTCTGTACTGATAAGAAGCTTAAATATGCTTATGAGTGGAAAACTCCACTTCCCGCGGTAGATGCTATACTTTCTTTGTCTGTTACGGTTGGTCTAGTCTTTGAGTAAGATTAATATAAATATTTTCCCTCTTTTACTACAAGGGGCAAGAATGTTGCAGAGTCCTGATGAAAGATATACCCCCAGAAGATACATGTTTAAAAAGTATATTATCTACATTTGCTTTAAGTTGTTTTGATAAGGAATAAAGGGGATTTCTACCTATGAGTAATCATGCGCCCGCACCCCCCCAAGGTTTCTCTATGAACAGTTCTGGCTGTCTGGGTACTCACTTTGTAGACCAGGCTGGCCTCAAACAGAGATCTGCTTGCCTCTGCCTCCCAAATGTTGGGATTAAAGGCATGTGCTCAGCTGACACCACTGTTGTAATCCAGGCAAACCTGGTCCTGCCTCTCACTCACCTGCACATGGCAGGTGTATACACCCTGGATCTTTAAACTTCACCTACTTCCATTCTCTTTCCTGCTGTTTCCCGTGGGGCAGAAAGGACTTTTGCTGTCCCTCTTCTCTTCTGTCCTCTCTCTCTTTACCTCTTTTCTCCCCCACCCCCTTCCTTCCCTTTCTAATAAAACTTCTCATTTAAGCTGTCTGCCTGGCGTGTGTGTCCCTCCGCCCCAGTCACCCTCGCCTGCCATGGGATTCGCCAAGGTTCTCCTCCTGCTTTATCATAACCACCACCCGGGGAATAACTATTATTATATTAGTGAAATAATGGATGTGGAAGTCTTGGAGTACTATTAAGAAATTTGTGTTAAATGGAAAATAACTTGATATACTGTATAAAGCCTCCTTAGTTTTTGGAAGGATTTCACTGTATTTCCTGGCTGGCCCAGAGCTATTTAGACCAGGATCTCCTAGAGATCCACCTGCCTCTGCCTCCCAAGAGCTGCCACCCCACCTGGCCCTCATTGAAAGTGTTTTTGTTTTTGTCTTTACATTTCCAGGACCATAAGCATGTTAGCCGAGTGCTCTACCACACCCCCAGACCCTATTTGCTTTTATTCATATATCTGAAACTACCCAAAACTGAAAAACCTGAAAGCAGAAGCGCTGGGATCCAGGTTTCCATCAGTGGTCACTAGTCAACACAGCACTTATACAGCCTCACAATTCATTTATTTCCTTTTTTGTTTTTTTGAGGCAGGTCCCATTGGCTTCAGATTCATTAATTAGTAGAGGATGATGACCTTGAGATTTTAACTACCTACCTCCACCTCCCAAGTGCTATAGACACAGCACCATGCTTAGTTGATACAGTGCTATATAAGCACTGTGCCAACTGACTTACATCCCCAGCACAGTATCTTTTGAAATGAAAAAGGTTGATGTCAGGTGCTTCTCACAGTGCCAAAACCAGATATGTCATATATGAGCCTTTTTAGAACTTGGTGGAAAGGATTGGTTTAAACAAGTTATGAAAGCATACACTGATGGTTTCTACATAATGAGGGTTATTAGCAATTACAAAGGAGGTAAGGTGACAGAAGGAGGGAGTATACTTTGAGATTACATTTCTTCACAAAATATACTGTAGAAGTTCTCATCTGAAATATCTAGCAAAGTCACAACATTTTCTTCACATGATTTATTTTAATACAAAATACAGCTGAGTATGTATCACAGATTACAATACTATATACAATGACATTCTTTCTGCATAGTAACCAACACTGATGTGTGTATTTGAATTTTAAAATGGATTTTTTTAATAATCCTTTAAAGTGCAACTTATTTAAAGGTTTAAGCAAATCACAGAATGAAAGATTTCTAATATCTGAGTAACATCAAAAAAGATGCTGAAGTTGGATAAATCAAATCAGAAGTGATCACCATAGATGCCAGATTCACTTGTAATGCTGACTCTCCCTCTACAAATGCTGAGGAGTAAGACAATACCTTAACTGGCAGGAGCTTTTTCTGTGGTTAATGTTTTTGTTTGTTTTGGTACATTCTAACTTAAGAAAACTATGAATCCAGCGTGACTGTTCTCAGCCACAGTGAGATTCCCTCTGTCCTGTGAAAGAGAATGAAGAGAGCTCTTGCTTCTCTGCCTCAGCAGTGTGACAGCCTTGGTTACAGTGTTAGTGTCTGAGGTGAACTACCTAAGAAACCAGAGAAGCTTCAGAGGAGTGAGCTAGGAGAACACTTCTGATAGAGTAGGAGGGACAGCCATAGACCAGTCACTGCTGTGACAGAATATTGCCACTGCTTTTGTCTTTGTCATTTTCCTTTAGCTGGTGAAAATAATGATTCCCATATGCTGCTGTTCCTAAAGGAAGCTCATCAGAGTCACACGAAGGAGCAAAATGTTAAGGCAGCAGTGCTGGCCCCATTTATTTATTTGGAGAGCATTTTCATCTTGAAGACTCTTACTGAAGCAAGACTGGCTGTACTGGCTCTGCAAGGACTCACCCCAGGAAGGGACTTGTTGGGGGCTATGTAAGGACTCACCTAGGAAGAGGGACTTAGGTGGGAGTGGAACAGCCAAGAGCTTGCCCTCCCAGTGTAAACAAGAAACGTCAGCCAATCTTAGGAGCACTGTGATCACAGGTTTTGGCTTTCTTCAAAGTTCCCTTTTGGAAATTCTGGATGGAGCTGAGCAAGGCCCCACGGTTCACGCCATTCATATCCTGGGGCAGTAGCGGGACAGGCATCTCTGTGCCTGAGGTTGTTGAGGGACCTGCTGGTGGAGGCGGAGGTGGTGGTGGAGGTGGAGGTAATGCAGAAGACAGCCCTGTAGAGGAAAACGGAGGTCAGTGCTCACCATTCCACCTGCCCTGCATGCTACTGCATGTGGAGCTCAGAGGACAAGGTGTGGCAGAGTCAGTTCTACCATGCAGGTCCTAGAGACTACTCAGGTTGTTAAGGCTTCAGGGGCCTGCACCTTTACCTGTGGAGCCATCTAGCCAGTCCCTAAATTTCGTTTTGTTGTTAAAGTTTTGTTCTTCCTTTAAATCACTAGGTAAACTGTTGTTTCCAAAGTAGTGAAACATCACTGCCATACTAATGTGTGTCAGTTATGAACATTGTGGTCTTCTAAGACCCTACTTATCTGTTATTACCACACTGCTATGAGCAGCAGGAATAACAGGCAAGACACCTTGTCCACAAATAGAGATGAAGGATGAATGGCTCAAGGTCACCAATAAAATACTCAGTTATCTCCTTTCCACTAAGCAATGGCCAAAGTCTTGCAATTCACAAAACCCACTTACCTTCTTTTATACCTTTACCCCAACCCAAGGCAGCTGAAATTAAAGAATCACACAGATGCAAACTCATGCTCTACAAGCATGGAATTCTCAATGATAGCATAGCAATACGTAAAGATTAAATACAGACAAATGAATACAACGTAATTTACATTGGTTTTGCTCAACGATGAATGAAATTCAATTAGCTTTTATGTAGGATGGATTGTGGAAGACATTCCTGGCTTTCCATTACAGGGTTATAATGGGCAGTAACCTTTAAGTGACTACTGAGGTACGAAGCCCAGGTGGAGTAAGGGTAGATGCATTGCACTTGAGGCATTTGAGTAATGACAGTGAAATGCTAGAGTGCGGGAGGGCTCTCTTGAAGCTCTGGAAACTGAGTCTCTCCACTGACAGCATGCAGCCACAGGAATAAGCTCTGCCCATGTGGGATAAATAGCTATTGATAACCCACACATTAGGTACTATCCTAATGGCCAGAGAAGGGCAGTAGAAAATAGGAGTTTCAGGGTCAGTTTTGTGCCCAGACTCCTAGCTGAAGAATCACTGCAGGATTAAGGCTCAAAAGATAGGTTTGGAATGCAACAGCACTGGGGACTACTGCATGCCTGAAACTGACCATCCTGAGACTGGCTGCCCTACAGTCTAGGGTTTAGGAAGGCTAGAGAAAGCCCTAGAGGCTTGAATTCATGAGTATGGGTAGTAGCCTTGACAGCTTGTTTTCAGAGAACTAACCCCTTGACTCTGGCCTCACAACCTCACATGTACTTCCAGAGTTTAGGAAACGATGAGCCTGAAACTATCCCTAAGTGAAAGCTAGAGGTTGGTTGTATCAATATAGCATCTAAAATATTACACCTGTATAGCAAACAGAAGAGGGGGCTGTGTGAGAAGTGGAGCTGCTCATTCCAGTGGGGGAAAAGTAAACACCCTGAAGCCTGCTCACAGGGAGCTGGACTATATAGTCCCAAAGGGCCTGGTGTATACACTTAAGGCACAGAGAGCTAGAACTCAACCTCCAGGGGATACTGTAAATTGAGGAGAGACCCTTAGAACCAAAAGGGCAAAACTGGAAGAGGCAGGAACATAATAGGAGCTTGATCTCTGAGAATAAGCTCCATCCCTTCATTGTCTTTGGTCATTTAAAGAGACTAACAGGTTAGTGAGTATAAGATAGGACCATTAGTAACAATGTCGAGAAAGGAAAGGAAGAGACAGAGAACAAACACAAGCTGACAATTTGTCCTGTGACAAACCCCAAAACAACTGCCTATGGATGCACTCCGTTTGTACCTGTACTCAAAAGTCCTTTTTGTTAAGTCCTAGCAGTCTTATCCCCAAGCCACAGATAAAAGAACAGACAAACTCCATGTTGGACTAGTGGTTATATGAGGTCACAACTAGGATGGGGCATGCTCCTAAAAGTGCATCTACAGTGACAACCAGGTCAGTCCTGAGTTCTCATAGTTCATGTTCTCTTAGACAGAAATCTCAATACTAGCTGATCTAACTTTCCCAACTCTGGTACACAAAGAAAAATTATGTATTGAGGGTTACTGTGCCAGCAATTTCTATTTTGGGAAGTGTCCTTCCCAAAAGAGTGTTAGTCACCTATTCTTAGGCCAATTCCAGTAGCTTCTCTGGGTTTCTATAGCTCTGGATGGGTAAACCAACTGGCCACTAGACCATACAGGACCCAGGAGAGACAGCAGTCACACAGGGACACAGTAGTCCTCAGCTTTTTGGGCCATCCTTTGCCTTGGCCTTAGGTGGGTGAGGAGACTCATGATCACTCAAGAATTCCCAAGTGTATGTCAGAAAGAACTAATTTTTTTGTCATCAATTATAAAAGCCAGGAAGTTGTGCCAACAACCAACTGCAGAATACCACATCTTCAACAGCATCTAGGAACCAACATTTTGCAGCAGCTCCTATTTGAGAGTAACAGTTTCCAAAAATTAAAATGCAGTCAAATGCCATTGAGATGAAATTAGAGCTCATATCTCCAAACTAAAATTGGAGTGAAATGAAAATTTTAGAAGATCATGACAGAAATGAAATGAATACAGATGAAGTGACCTGAGGGGTCTTTTAAAGATGCTGTGTTTCACTGAAATGTTCCCATGTTCACCAGTGACACAAATGCATTGGGGCCAATCTCACACACAGGAACATAGCATCTTTAAAGCTAGAGAAGTCACAGCATAGCTTACTTTACCGAAAATTCACGTTCAAAGTGGTGCATGCTCTACTGAAGACAGCAGGGGTGGGGGGAGAGACAGAGAGACATCATTATTCAGAGTTTAGTGTCATTTAGGTAAATAGTTACATAAAATGTTAGCCTGAATTGCATGTTAAGTATTCTCACCGTAAACTCTAGGGTACACTCAACCACAAAATGCCGTGCTTTACAAACTCAAACATGAACCTTTCAGGATACTGCAAGTGAACAAATCACTTCCTTTTTCACACTTTCCTAAGCCAGTTAAATGCTGTTTTTATTTATTTACAAGCACAATCTGCACTTCAGAAGAGCATGGAGGTTTTCTTTCTCCAAGTGCAGCAAAAGAGATGCCAGTGGCCTGTTCTGCTCTGAACTTTATCACCAACCAAGGATATTTTATCAAGAGGTTCAATGAAGGAAAACTCACTGCTTTACAACAAAGTCTTCCACCGTCTAAAATAGAGGTTCTCTTTTTAAGTTGAAAAGAACTAAGAAAACAGGCATAGGAGGAGGGGTTTGTAAGTGGGCCACTGGAAGAGCTGTTGTGTAGGACACCCTCTCCCTAGCCCACTTTAGTCTAGTAAAACTTCCAAATGGCAAAAGCAAGGAAATGGATGTTCGTGTTCTTTCAAACTCACTAGGTTTCAGGTTAAAAGGCAACAATAATGCTTCTTTCCCCATACAGGGAGCCCCAGATCTCAAGACAAACAGCAAGTAAAAACATGAGACTGAGATGTGCTCCCTGGGTCCCTGCTGCCACAAGGCTAGTCCCTCTCCTTTCACCAGGGGAGAGGTCCAGGGAGAAGCTCATACCCTTAGAACTGGGGGTAGTGGGCAGACCACAGCAGCAGAAAGTCATTCCCATGGTCACCTTGCATGGCGGCAACCTGCTCAGGGCAAAATACACTGCTTTTTGTGTGTGACTTTGCTTACTGGATCAAGAGACCAAACCCAGGGTGGAACTACATCCCCAACCCTCGGGTTTTTTTGAGACACTGTCTTACTACACACAACTCAAGCTGGCCTCAAATTCTGAACCCTCCTTCCTCAGCTTCCCAATATTACTAGCATGCTCCACCAGGCTTATGTGTAGCTTTTAAAACGAGACAATTGTTAAAGCTGGATACAAATTTTAGTATATACTGGCTTCAGACTTGATTAATCCAGGCAAATTCTATGTTTTAAGTTCATTTCTCTTAGTAAATCCATAGCCCTACTAATTCTTAACTCTCCTAGGCTCTCTGTTTATACTCTATCATTCTCTAGGCCCATGTTCCATTTCCTCCCCTTAAACTCTCCAGATTCAAGACTTTCCACAATTTTCACCCTAATCTGATAAAAATTTACTGCTTAGAAAGCAGTGCTATGAATATTAATGAAAAGGGCAAAGGTTCGTGTGTGTGTGTGTGTGTGTGTGTGTGTGTGTGTGTGTGTATGTGTGTGGTACAAGTGCCAAACAGTGTGTGTGTGTGTGTGTGTTGTACAAGTGCCAAACAGTGTTGTGTGTGTGTGTGTGTGTGTGTGTGTGTGTGTGTGGTACAAGTGCCAAACAGTGTGTGTGTGTGTGTGTTGTACAAGTGCCAAACAGTGTGTGTGTGTGTGTGTTGTACAAGTGCCAAACAGTGTGGAGGTCAGAGAACAACTTGCAGAAGTCAATTCTCTCCTATCATGTGGGTTCCAGAGATAGAACTCTGGTTGTTAGGCTTGGCAGTAAACACCTTTATTATCAGCACTGAGCCATCTCTTTGGCCCAAGGAGCCTTTTAAAAAGCCAGACTATCAGAAAGCCATCTAGAGAAGAGGACATCTACAGCCTCCACTAGAGAAACCTGGAGATGAAGGGTCAGCAAATGACATGGGAAAGATTAAGTGATGATGGTTTGTGGAGAGATTTTATTTGAAAGAAAAAGAAAACTTGCATAGGACAGGGTCTGAGCTGTGGTTTGACTCATGACTTCCAATGATTTTTCATTTGTCTAGAATGTTTTTCTGAAAACTACTTGTAGGCTGTTATAGATGTTGACTGCCATGCCAATAGTTTAATTCCTTTATCACACTTTCACCATTTTGAACTTCTTTTCTCTGTTTATTAGAAGTAATTTTGTTGCCGGGCGTTGGTGGCACATGCCTTTAATCCCAGCACTCGGGAGGCAGAGGCAGGTGGATCTCTGTGAGTTCGAGGCCAGCCTGGTCTCCAGAGTGAGTGCCAGGATAGGCTCCAAAGCTACACAGAGAAACCCTGTATCGAAACCCACCCCCCAAAACAGTAATTTTGTTTGTTAAAAAACATTAATTGAAGTCTATTTAGAAATTCAATGCAAAATCTGCTGAGAAAGTCAGAGACAAAAGAATCGTTCCCATGATCTGGTATTTCTGCTTTATAAAACTGGCCCTGGCCTAGAACATTCTGCAGCAAGCACTTTCAGCAGCAAGGAGACAGCCAATCAAAAACAGGAATCAAAGCCATTCCTGTTTTTTCCCAGAAGGCTTAGCCAGAGTCATTTAAAGGGAACCAATACTGTAAGCATTAGAGAGTCATACTCCAACCCTGCCAAAGACCCCCTTTCAAACAGGTGGAGGAACTCTACCAAGGTCAGCAGTAAGTTCTGAGTGGGAGAACCAGCTTCTTAAGATACCTAAATAGTCTTGATGAATGATCATTCATTCAAGGAGGAAAGCAAATATGCTGCCCCCTTGTTTTTACTGGGCTGCAAAATGGTTAGAAAGAAGATCTTAGTTCAAAAAGGAAAGATGAAAAACAGCATTATGAGACTGTTCCACAGAATTGTTTTTGTAAGTAATCCCAAAGACAAATTCCTTGTCAGCATTTTCCCCCACACCCCTCACAGTATGTGATTTAGTTCACAAGTGAAATTAAGGTTAATGACAACAATTCAGATAAGTACATGCCTTACAGAGCAGAAGAGAGAACAAATGGTTTTCAGGAAATTGTTAGTGGGGATATTTCACTCTGTGCCAGGCAGCTCATCAGCTCTGCCATGACAGACCCATAGCAGGAAGGTCTGGAGGAGAAAACTGTAGTAGGACAAAGTCTAGGACAAGTGTGTTTGCTTTGCCCCATGACAAGCTCTGACCCAAGGAGCCTCACAAGAAGCTTTTCAGCAAACAGCAAATGAGCCAGAGAGGACTGGGGTCCTGAAAACAGCCGGTCGCCTGAGCACTGAGCTTGGGAACCTAGCCTCTCAAACCTCCAGATAACACAGTTTGTATTTGCATATGTCCCTCTGGAGAAGACAGTGGGGTCTAACTCCTGACAGGCCTGGGTGGAGAGGAAGAAGACAGCACCTTATACATTACTGACCTGCTGTGGAGGGTGGAACTGGAGACGATGGGGATGTGAGAGGTGAGCTGGCCCCAGATCCTGCTAAGAAAAACAGAAATCTTCACTGGGACTAAAGACAGATGTTTGAAACTTGGCATGAGCAGAAACTCAGCATTGTCTGAGGATCTGTACTTAGCTCAGCATGTTCTGTGGAACAATGTGATGAGGGAACAGAAAATTTAGAATTTAGACACAGTGGTGACAGGTTTCCCTCAGCGCAGAGTGTATTTCCTTCATTAGGTCACTAAACTCACTGACCAGAGAGGAAGTGGGTGCTATAAGCGCTTGTTGCCATGTCTCTTCCTGAACCAACCTTGGCAGAAGTCTCACCCAAAGGAAGTCAGAGCACTCTGTAGCATATACACACACACCCTTTCTCCTTCCCTTCCTCCCTCTATGCATGCATTCCCTGCAGCCTTCTCAATGATTATTTTGTCTTAGTCTCCCAAGTACTAGGCATGCAATACCACATCAGACTCATTTTCTGAGATAGGACTTTTCTATGGAGCTCTGGCTACCCTGGAACTCACTATGTAGACCTTGAACTTACAGAAATCCATCCACCTGACTCTGCTAACCAAGTGCTTGGATTAAAGATCTGCACCACTACACCCGACTCAGGCTTTACCCATCCATGCATTTATGTTTGAGGCACAGTCTCACTAAGTAGCCCAAACTAGCCTCAACCTTCAGGGTGCTCTAATTACAGGTAGGGTGTGACCACACCCTGCTCAGTCCTCCTGCATGCATCTCAGTATCTCCTCTAGAGGAGGCAGACAGCTTCCTATCTGAATTGACCAATGAAAATGAAAATGAAGCATAGTCTGCTGAAGATCAACTTTACCAGTAGGTATATCCAGTTAAAGAGGCTAGTTCCAAGGCTGTGGATTTTCTAGAACCGTGCTTTTTTTTTTTTTTTTTTTTTTTTTGGTTTTTCGAGACAGGGTTTCTCTGTGTAGCTTTGAAGCCTATCCTGGCACTCGCTCTGGGAGACTAGGCTGGCCTCGAACTCACAAAGATCCACCTGCCTCTGCCTCCTGAGTGCTGGGATTAAAGGCGTTCGCCACCAACGCCCGGCTAGACCTTTTCTTATATGAAATTCTGTAAACACCCTCATTTAGGATAAAAACCATAAGCACAATCCAAAATCCCTATAGCTGGAAAATCCCTAAAAAATATCCTGTCAGTTCAATGAGGAAGTAGCCCTACAGCAGAAGCCTCTTGTTTGGAAATAGGAAGGCACAGTACTGCAGAAAGGACAGCCAGAGCTTCTTCACCAGGAGTCATCCAAAGGGAGGGTATCATCCGGCACTGAGAAGCCCCCACTAGCTGCTCCAAGGTTAGGCCTCCAGCTATCACCCATAATGACTCAGAGGATGTGTTGATGCCCCAGGGACACACTGGAGATGGGCCCTAAATAAACCACACCTCACACTCTTCACAGTACTTCTTTACTCTGTATAATAGGAGAGTTGCTTTGCTGAAAAGGGAAGAGGCAAAACTCAGCAAGGCTGCTTTCCTACTGTTTTCAGCACAAACAGATCTTAAAGACAGAAAACTGAACTTATAATTCTAGGTTGGTAACTGATCTATACATTTCCATCAATACTTGGCTTTCCTAAACTCCTGAGGTGTGTTGGTTATGATTTTTGTTTTTAATTTATTTGTTTTTTCAAAACAGGGTTTCTCTGTGTAGCTCTGGCTGCCCTGGAACTCACTCAGTAGACCAGGCTGGCTTCAAACTTGGAGATCCTGCCTGCCTCTGCCTTCCCAAGTGCTGGGATTAAAGGCATGCACCACCACTGCCCAGCTATGATTTTTGTTTTTTAGACAAGTTTTGTGTGTCTTTTAGATTGGCTTCAAACTTGCTAAGTAGCTGAGGATAACCCTAAACTCCCGATCCTCCTGTTTCCACCTCCTAAGTGCCAGGATTATAAGCATGTTCATCACACCTAGTTTACTGTATTACAGGAATGAAAGCAGGGTCTTGTGATGCTAGGTGACCATTCTGTCAACTAAGGTACATCATTAGTCCTTGGAATTCTCTGGTGTCCACTCTAACTGTATGTGAAAGAGAGTAGGCATAATCTTGGTAAGGAGTCAGGTATAGGTTTTCTCTGTTCTATAAAGAACTAGCTGCTTAAACAAAATCACTAGTGTATAGACATGCTAGTTGAAGACATGCATCTTCCCTACCAATGAAAGTCCATCGTGTAACTCTGGAACAAATAGATTTCCAGATTTGAAATTAGACACCAGTCACAGCAGCTTCCATCCCCAGACATATGTTGGTCCTTACTGGATTCTTCTTTTTTCCTTCTCCCTGTGCCTAACTCAAGCCTAGGATTCTGTGATAGTGTCATGATTCTCATCCTATTTCTAGTGTTTGAGGACTCACATTTCAATCTTTCAATTCTCAGCTCTACCCACATCTCCAGCATTCCCCAACTGTGGATAAGCTAGCCTTCAAGATACATCTCAGTTCTCCTGTGTATCTCTCAGTATCCCCTCTAGTGTCCCCATCTGCGGATAATCCAGCCTTCAAGGTACATCTCAGTTTTGTGTGCCTCTCAATATCTCCTCTAGTGTAAGCAAAACATCTTATCTGAATTGACCAAGGAAAATGAGGCACGACCTGTGACTGATCCATCCATCCACCCGTACACCCACCCATCCAGTCTCACTACAGCGCCCAGGCTAGTTTCCAATTCATGGCCTCAAATAATCTGTCTGTTCCCCAAGTGGCTGGAACCACATGCTTGGACAAACCATGCCCAGCCCGTCCACTTTTAAAGACTTCTGCTTCATGACCTGCCCCTCCTCACTCTGGTGTTAAGGAAGGGGTGAATGAGCCTCCTCCACACCTGACACTGACAGTGGGGCTTTCAGTGCTCACTCACCCTTGGCCCTCTAGCTTCTCAAGCATTCTCCTCTTTGCATATTCAGCTCCTTATGGGTTCTTAGTCTCTTTAAAGTATAATTAGCTAAAC
Organism: Cricetulus griseus; assembly: GCF_003668045.3. Taxonomy (NCBI): domain Eukaryota; kingdom Metazoa; phylum Chordata; class Mammalia; order Rodentia; family Cricetidae; genus Cricetulus; species Cricetulus griseus. The sequence continues at coordinate 76,082,126 of NW_023276807.1, read as the reverse complement.
TTCAATTTCCCCTTCTCATGCCTCACCCTCCAGGTTACTGAAAACTCCCTTCTTTTCCTCCAACCAAATGGGTTCCAGAGCAGAAGGCAAGATTTGGGCTAATTTCCATGTACACAGAAGGAAGGGCCTGTGTCTCTGGTGTTGTCACAATCCTCGCTGGGGACAGAGTTCTAATCTCTGCACTCATCACTTACTGCTCAGTCTACAGAGTTCTGACCTCCACCACTGCATGCTGGGCTCCAGTCACCTAGACCTGTTACCTGAGTTATTGGAGTTGTGCTTTACTGGCTGTTCTTCACTGTTTTCAACAGCAGATCGTTTGGATTTCTTTAAAAATAAAAGAAAGGTGGGTTGTGAGCAAAGCAAAGGCACACTTTAGTTGAGAGTTAAAAACAAATCCCAGATATATAGTTTAGCCAGCTAACCTAATGCAGTGAAGAAGCCACAAGCCAAGGGGAAAATAAAACCAGAATGCTGACTTAACCTACCCAAGCTGACCATTTCCTCCAATTACTTTATGCCATAATGGGCCAAGAAAACTAGGAAACTACATGGTCCATTATGGTTGGGGGGGGGAGTGGGGGGTGTAGGGTGTGTGTATGTGTGTGTATGTGTGTGTGTGTGTTTCCAAAACAGTCATTTGTAAGTGCTTTTAGCATTCAAGGAGATATAGTACAAAACATGTCATTAAGTGTACACCATTAGTTTTAGAATTTTCTTTAGATACAGTCAGGAAATCAAAAAGACAACATGGACAACAGGCTTACCTTTCGAGCTAGGATCTTTCTCCTTTTCCTTTCTTCTTCAGACCCGTGGTGTGACTGAGCTCTTGTTAGTCTTCGATGTTGGTGAATCTTTAAGAGATTACGATCCCCAATAAGTGTCAGCAAACTCTACCTACCACAGGACCCTAATGTATCTTCTATGTGTATGATCACATTAAACAGTTAGGATAAACAGGTCTTTCTTGGCCTGCTGTCTTGTGGCTCAGGTCCAGATCTACAGGAGAAAGGTATGCTGAGTGATGATGGTCCTTCTCGCTTTCCCATTCCTTTCTACCATCTCTCTACAGAGAGTGCTGCCAATCACTCCTAATAAAACCCTATGGTGAAGGTTGACCACTCTTGTGCGTGTGCTGTCCCTCACAGATTGAGGGCTGAACTAAGAGATATTCTGCTCTGTGTCACAGAGCTCAGCCCAAAATCTGGTCGAGAGCAACTATGCACAAAACGTTTACCAAGTGACCAGTCAAAAGTCAATCACTGTGAACCTCAGGGCAGGGAATGTTGACACTAGATGATCATAGGGCAATGAGGGACTACTGCCAGCTTACCTGCTTCTGTTCTTCAACGAGTCTCTTTTCTATACATTCTTTGGCAATTCTCAAAGCCTCTTTTAATTTTGTGGGGATCTGAAAGGAGAAGTAGCACATGAACTACTGACTGAAGTGAAGTTCCTGATTCCTGGACACACTCAGCAGCAGCCATTATCACATGGGAAGTCCTCTAAAACAAAACCAGTGAAACCATGGATCCCATCTACATCAGCTACACTCACCTCAACAGCGCTTTGGGGTGGTGAGTACATAAAATTAAAGCATAAACACACTGTTTCAAGGGGTAATTCAAGGGGTTCCAGAATTGCTAAAGCAATCTCAAAGAACAAACAAGGCATCAAAACCTATTACATGACCTCACAAAACCTCGTTTCAAACCAATTATTAAACAGCTAATTAACCAGAACAGGAGATTCTAGAAACAAACTCTCATGTACTCAGCCAAATGGCCTTCCCCAGAAATGTTAAAAATACACGAGGAAAGAACAATTGCTTCAAAAGAGTGTTGGTAAAAGCTAAATATCTGCATGAAAAGTAGTAAAGTTAGATCATTATTTTAAGTCACATTTGAAAATTAATTCAACATGGTGTGGGACCTAAATGTAACACTTAAAATCGTAGAACGTGGGGCTGGAGAGATGGCTCAGTGGTTAAGAGCACTGGCTGCTCTTCCAGAGGTCCTGAGTTCAATTCCCAGCACCCACATAGTGGCTCACAACCATCTGGTGCCCTCTTCTGGCCTGTAGGCATACATACAAGCAGAGCACTGTATATATAATAAATCAATAAGTCTTTAAGAAAACAAACAAAAGACGTAGAACTCCTAAAGCATAGGGAAGGGGCATTGTGGCACTGGATTTGTCAGTTTTGTTTTGTTTTGCTTTTGGATTTTTAGTTTTTTGGGACAGGGTTTCTCTGTGTAGCCCTGGCTGTCCTGGAACTCACTCTGTAGAGCAGGCTGTCCAGGAACTCACAAAGATCTGCCTGCCTCTGCCTCCCAGTGCTGGGACTAAAGGTGTGTGCCACCACCGCCAAGCTAGTATTTTCTTTTTACTTAAAAAAATTAACTTACGCTCTCTCTGCTTCTGCTCTTCTCTTCTCTGTCTCTTCTCTCTGCCTCTCTATGGCAACTGGCCATGGCGGTCAGCCATTACCCCTGTTCCTCTTCTCTCTTAGTCTCCCTACTCTGCCGAGCTAATAATAAACTGGTTAATATGTCTAAAAAAATTAACTTACTTATTTATTTGTCTATCTTTGTTTTGGGGACAGCCTCTCCTGGAGTTGTTCAGACTGGCCTTGAACTCACTCTGCAGCACAAGCAAACCTGAATGCACTTGTGATCCTCTTGCTGCAGCTTCCTCAGCTGCTGTGTTTGCCATCACCCATGTCCAAGACTGGCTCTTTATCTTCAGGTAGGGTCTTACTCTATGACCCAGGCTGGCCTGGCACTTTATGTAGCCCAGTCTGGCCTTGACCTAATGATCCTCTTGTCTCAGGGATTATAGGTACATACCATCCTACCCAGCTGGAAATAATATGATATGATACCAAAAACATAGGCAATGAAATAAAACAATGAATAACTTGGACTCATCAAAATTAAAACTTTGTTCAACAAAGAAAATCACCAACAATGAAATTTAAAATATTTCAATACTTATCTTAAAGGACTTAGCACCAGAAGATATAAAGGAACTTCTGCAAGTGAGCAACAAAAATGTGGACCTGATTTAAAAATGAGAAAAGAGGGAGCTGGAGAGATGGCTCAGAGGTTAAGAGCACCAGCTACTCTTCCAGAGGTCCTGAGTTCAATTCCCAGCAACCACATGCTGGCTCACAACCATTCGTTATGAGATCTGGTGCCCTCTTCTGGCCTGAAGGCATACATACAGGCAGAACACTGCATACATAATAAATAATTAAATCTGAAAAATAGAAATAAAAATGGGAAAAGGGTTTTAATAGAAATTTCTTCATAGAAAACATACAATTTGATCTGATTTTTAAAAATTCTGCATTATCAAATGGTCTTTTCGGCAGCTAAAAAAGATGGTCAAAACTGAGGAAATACAAATCAAATCCACATTATGGTATCATACCCTTTATAGCCATTATGATGGCCACTATCAAAAAACATAAAGTAAGTCTGGCGTGGTAGCAAATGACCTTGATCCTAGCACTTGAGAAGCCAATGTAGGAGAATTTGAGTTCCATGCTAGCCTGGGTTATATAGCAAGTTTCAGGCCAACTTGAGCTACATAGTGAGACCCTGTTGCAAAAAAAAAAAAAAAAAAACCCAGCTCAGAATAATAAGAAGGAAATATATTTGGGCTTAAGTGAAGGGTCAGTGGTTAAGAGTACCTATGTTCTTACATTGGACCTGGGTTTAGTTCCCAGCGCTCTCATAGCAGTTCCTACGCCTGCAGTTCCAGGGCCTCCAATGGCCTCTCCTGGCCTCTGCAGGTAACAGGCAATTGTATAGTACATAAATGCAGCTATAACACTAATGCATATAAACAAGAATAACAAGTCTTGGCAGGGAGAAACTGGAACCTTGTATACTGTTAATATGATGATACAGTCACTTTGGAAAACAATATGGAGATTCCTAAAACAAAACAAAACAAAGAACGGAAGGACCATATGAGGAGTGGAAGTTTTACTGCCATCCAGGGGAGAGGCAGGGGTGCTGTTGCTTCCATGCTTCAGTGTAAAGGCCAACCCCAGTGAGAGAATGACAAATACAAAATGGTTACTAGCAACTACAGAGCAGTGCAAGGCCTGGTTCTGGCTTTTCAGTCCCACCACACTGCTGCTTCTCTTGAGGTCTCTTTCCAGACTTTTCTTTAGATTCACATGTTTGGATTTATACTGTGTCTTCCAGATCCCATTGTTTTGTTGATATTAGCCTAAACAATAGTCACTTTCCACATTATTATAATGCCTTTATACATTTCATTTTAATAACTTATTTTTATTTTATGTGCATTAGTATGAATGTGTCACAGATCCCATAAAACCAGAGTTACAGACAGTTTTAAACTGCCATGTGGGTGCTGTGCTGGGATTTGAAACCTGGTCCTCTGGAAGAACAGTCAGTGCTCTTAACCACTGAGCCATCTCTCCAGCCCCATATACATTTCACTTTTATGAGATAAAATTTTTAAATACATGCATTATAGCTAGGCATGGTGGTGTTTGTCTATAGCCCAGAATTGGGGAGGCAGACACAAGAGGACTGCTGCAAGTTCCAGGCTACACAAGTCTGTTAAACAAACAAGGGGCTGGAGAGATGGCTCAGTGGTTAAGAGCACTGGCTGCTCTTTCAGAGGACCCGGGTTCAATTCCCAGCACTCACATGGCAGCTCACAACTGTCTGTTACTTCAGTTTCAGGGGATCTGACACCTTCACACCAATACACATAAAATAAAGTTAAATAAGTTATTTTAAAAAATTGTATCTTGTTCCTCATTTCCTCTTTAAAAAAATAAAAATAAAATAAATAAACAAGCCCCCAAACCAAAACAATTTCTTGCATTATAAATGATCAAAATAGTGACTAGTTATAGGATATTTAGACTGTTTCCCAATTTTTCATATCATGAACCTTTTTGTTATTCTTTAAAAAATTAATTTGCAAAGCCAACTTACTTATGTCACAAATCCAAAATTTATATAATTTGCTTTACCTTAAACTGTGGCTTTTCAGAAGTTGTTAATAAAACATCACTGAATAATCTATAAGAAAAGAAACAAATGCATAAGGCCCTGGGTTTAATCTGGTAACACGGAAAGAAAAAAATGAAAAACAAAAACAAAAACAACCTTTCATAAACCAAGTAGACTCTTGGAGCAGCTCAGGACACCTTAGTCCCTGAGCCAGCCCAGCCCAGCCCAGCCCTAAGTTTGTTAGACAAGGCAAAGGTGTTTACATATCACTTGCTGTGCCCTCAGAGGTGCTATTAGTGCGGGGGACCAGAGTAGTTATACTCTAGTTATACACTAGCTATACACTATGAGCAGTACAATGCTTGCAAAAAACTTTGGTAAACACCAGTTTACAAAATGTTGCAGATAATATATTTACTAGATGTTTCTAAACAGAACTATTTTTTTTTCTGACTCAGAAAAGGTAGTTTATAGCTGGGTATTGGTGGTGCATGCTTTTAATCCCAACACTCAGGAGGCAGAGGCAGGTGGATCTCTGTGAGTTCGAGGCCAGTCTGGTCTACAGAGTGAGTGTCAGGGCAGGCTCCAAAACAATACAGAGAAACCCTGTCTGGAAAAACCAAAAAAGAAAAGAAAAAAAAAAAAGGTAGTTTATTTAGAATTTAGTATATTTTGAATTGTGATGATTGCAATCTAAGAGAAAAATGATTTTCTTCTGATTCTCATACTTCATTCTAAAGCAGCAGTTTCTGGGTTTCAATTCTTTCTTCAAAGGTGAGTTATTAGAAACAGCAGCAGGAGGAACCCTGAACTGCTCTGGTTAGAAGGGTTGCTTGGATAGTGCCCAAGTGGTTAAGTGATTTTTTTTTTTTTTTTGAGATAGGGTTTCCCTGTGTAGCTTTGGAGCCTGCCTCTGCCTCCCAAGTGCTGGGATCAAAGGCATGCACAATCAATGCCCAGCGGTTGAATGATCTTAATGCTGAGAATTCTTTTATAAAGACAGAAAGTCACCCCATGTAGAAATGATAGCTGCCTTTTCTAGGGCCCTTCTTGAGTCTTGGCCCTCCCCTTCCACCCATCCACTGACTTCCAGACCTCACATTTCCACTAAACATCCACCTCTTCAGCTGTTCTTCTCAAAGCTGAAGCCCATGGGGTAGAAAGTTTTAGAAGACAAAACATTTGCTTGATGCAGGCAGTAGGTACAGGCAAAGAACCCTGGGGAAGGGAAACCAAGTACAAACTCAAGTACATCAGCCTCACACTGCTCCCTAACTAAATGCACTTTGAGTTAGGAGACTGTGTGGAAAATGTTGTAGTTTTCAAAGTGGGTCTATTTTTTCACATGTACACTGTTATTGGTGGTTTGAAAAAAGATGCTGCAGTGTCACATCCATGGGCAAGGGCTTGCTTCTTCTGTTCATCAGCCTGACCTATAATAGGCTTCTCTAACCATGTAGGAAGAAAGAATGAAGGACCTGAAATTAGTTACATCCTCTGCCTTCACTTTGTTCCCCATCTTGTTGGCTGTTGTTACTACTTCCTGAATACCTTTGCTATACAACAAGCTGGTGCAGACAAAACAGGCAGAGCTAGGGAAACTTCTCAACATGCTGAGGAAGCTTGCCCGGGTCCTGCCGGGATAAGGAATGAAGCTGAGATCCATTCACATGTTTGCTTGTACCTAAGGGAGAGGCCATATAGAGGCACCAGCTCTCAACTCCTCACAACTCTGTTGACAGGTCTTTTGAGTACACAAAGCTTAGCACAGGGTTTGGTTCATGCTAGCAGTTTAACTGCTAGTGCCCAATGATGAAATAAACAAGCAAAAGCACAGGAGCCCAAGAACACACTGATTCCTTGTGGAGGGCAGACCTGCCAACGCCTGATAGGTGCCAACTACACACAGATGGGGGCCAGCAGGTAGCTGGAGCAGGATCACCAGAGAGAGGGGCTGGGGAGGCCCCCCTTCTATATTTCCTGAATTAGTTGTGACACACAAATGCTAATGGTGATGGAACACATGTGGAAAGGACACTGGCATTCTAGGACAGCAAGCAGACTAAGTAGAAAGGACACAAGGCAAGGTCATGGTATCACGCTGTAAGAGACTCACAGTAAGCCAGTCACTTCAACCCTGCATGGACTACCATTGAGTATTTACCATGGTACTGGGCTCTAGGCACAGTGGTCCAAGGTTCAACACAGTTATCAAGATTACAACCAATGCTTATGATTGACTTACGGCATCTGTAAGAGCCGGGAGACGGTAGGCATGCCATTTTTAGAGGCTTCACAAGACAGCGTAGACTCCAACACGGCCACTTGAAATGAACAGATACACATTTTAGTTCCACAGAACACTCTCAAAGATCCACTTGCTGAGGAAAAGTTTGACATCTCTGCAACAACTGTCTGCAGGTTGATCAGGACAGTGTCAAAAACTTCACATACAGACAGATGGCATACGTGGGGAGATGGGAAATGCTGGCATTTTCAATGGTTCAAAAGAAATGCCTCAGAACTACATGCATGTGGATAGAAAGATGAGTATATCCCAAGGATAAATGGAAAGCATCAAGATTGTATTCATACAGTTGTTCTCTTTAGAGAGAAGCAAACATTACACAGAAGGCAAATTCTGAACTTGAAAGATTTTGTTGCTCACTTGCTTTTAATGGAAACCAGCACACAAAGTGCTAGTTGCTGACACTTCGCCATCCAACACAATGCTATAAGCGAGTGACCAGATTCTCCTACTCATGGGTTACTGTTCAAACTGAGCAGGAAACAGTCCCAGGGTCTGTTATCTTGCACTGCCTCATTTGGCACAGTGAAGCTTGATGCAGTGATTTGCGTATGTCAAGCAGTGTTCCAAAAGCTACCTGGGACCCCCTTTCTTCCAGCCTTGAGCTCTAAGCTGGCCATTCAGTAGATGGGAGTGTCTGAGGACAGTTTACATCAGTCCTTATGCCTCATCTGTCCTTTGGTCCTCCTTAGTCTCCTTGGGTAAGGCTGTAACAGCTCCTTGACTCCATTTACCTGAGAATCTGGAGCCCTTATTTTCAAGAACTCTAGCCGCTGCTCTCAAGTTCCTTCCAATTCCCACTCCAGCTTGGATGGGATTCTTGCCTAGCTCCTCAAGTCTGACATCAAGTTGCCTGACCCTCACTTTTGCTTCTTATTAAATTCCAAGCTGGCCAAAGTTCTCTTTCCATTCTCCTGCTTCCAAAATTATAATGCAGTTTACAGAAGTTTTGCCAAAGGCTTCAGACAGCTGAACAGACATATAGGCCGTCTGAACATTCACTGATGTGTACCCTCTCTGTGGAAGATGACAACTTCCTCTGGATCTTCCTTGGACTTTGGAAAGAGTAAGTAGCTCTGCAGACTACCAGATCCCAGAAGACCCCACTCCCAAGCTCTATACTGACCTACAGCCATGGATGGTGCAGGAGGAAAGGAGTCAACAGGCACGGAGTCTGGAGGTCGTCCATAAGTCATTTCATATAGTAAGTGGCCAAAGCAGTGAACATCTACACTTTCCAATGTCTGGGAAAGAAAGAGCAGTGCCATGTTCAACCTTGACTGCTCCTGCCCAGGCTTCCACTGAGAAACAAGGCTTAGGGGCAGCCCCATTCCCAGTGTAACTCCAAAGCCTTTTCAAAGGCTCACAAGGCATTGTTCTGACTTAAGCTACAGGTCCTTTTCAGTCAATGATTCCATTCACTTCCTTGTCCCACCCACCATTTCATCTTTGCCTCTTAAAGATCCAACAATGCTCTGTGAAAGAAATGGGAACAAGGTACAGTCTAACTATATTTTTCACTGCATAATGCATAGGGTAATCTGTACCTAAACACAGACCTGTCATGACTGTCACAACTTACATTGATTTTCCTGAATTGAGTGAAGTAGGATCGGTAGAAGGAAGGAAGACCCAATAAGGAATTTTCAAGATCTAGCAGCCGGCAAGTGTTACCATCCATCATCACATTAGCCGCATGAAGATGGCCATAAGGGAATCCCTTGTCGTGGAGAAACTTTAGTACCTATTAAAAATATGTGTATGTTGAATTGTTCCTAATTCATTCACATATAACATAGGTTAAATGTAATGATGTTCTTTGTCCTGGCTAGTCCCGCTGTCAGCCCCAAATGAACACAAAGATGCTATACTAGTTATAAAACTGTTGGCCAGTGGCTAGGGTGTCTTATTGGCGAGCACTGTCTTAATTATTAACCCATTTCTATTAATCTATGTATTTCCATGTGGTCTTAGCTTACCGGAGAATGCCCAGACCTGTTACTCCTTTGGCGGCCTACATGGTGACTCCTTTTTGCCTATCTTTCCCAGAATTCTCCTCTTTTCCTAGTCCCACCTATCTTCCTGCCTTATTGGCCAACAGTATTTTATTCATCAACCAATAGGAGAAACACATATACAGAAGGACTTCCCCCATCAGTTAAATTCATGTTTTAAATATTTTGGGGGAGGATGGATGGTGGTGGCACATGCCTTTAATCCCAGCACTCAGGAGGCAGAGGCAAGTGCATCTCTGTGAGTTCAAGGTCAGCCTGATCTACAAAGTGAGTTCCAGGACAGCCAGGGAGGTTACAAAGAGAAACCCTGTCTCCAAAAACAAACAAACAAAAAAACAACAAAAAACAGAAAGAAAAACCTCCACATGTGTGCTGTGGCATGCACCTACCTACACATAAACAAGTCAATAGATGTAAAAAGGAAAAAGCTTTTCAGCTGGGTATGTAGCTCTGTAGCAGTTTTCTCATCACATAGGAGGCTAGGAGTTAACTCCTCAGCCAAGAGTTAAAATGCAACCATCATCCTTTCTTTGGAAAAAGGATGATGTAGAGTGCCTCACAGTTGTCAGACTGTCAGATACAACACCAAATTCCCTCTTTTCCTAGATGAAGGGAATTCGCTTGGAGGGAACAGCTGATTCCAAAAGGTCCTGCTCTGGGAACTTTCTGGTCCCAGCAGGCCAGCTGTGTTCTGAGGAAATGCCCGGTCCACCTGCATGCATGAAGCCACGGCATCAGTGTCTCTGCCAATCACTTAGGAAAAGGGTTTAAAATGAGAACATCTCTTGTTCAGTGTCTACTTGGCACGTATTTGGTTTTTATTAATTAAAATACAAAGTAGGTTTCTGTCCTCCCCCAAAAGAATCAAACTTTTCAGCTTCAATTTAGATAAGCCATGTGTGACTCACTCAGCAACAGATGAGTTTATGCCCCTACAAGGACCTGCGGAACTAGAGAAGCAGCAGTGAGGGGGTGCCCCGGCAATCCAGTGAAGACAGAAGGAAATATGCTAATATATCTTTCCAGTTGCTGGCTTAAAAAATCTCATCCTTTAAAAAAAAAAGTCTTATTCTTGCTGGGCAGTAGTGGCCCATGTCTTTAGTCCCAGCATTCAGGAGGCAGAGGCAGGTGGATCTCTTGAGTTCAAGGCCAGCATGGTCTACAGAGCAACTTCCAGGACAGGCAGGGCTACACAGGCAAACCTTGAAAAAAAAAAAAAAAAAAAAAAAAAACTCCTATCTTTTTTGTTTGTATGTTTGTTTGTTTGTTTTTCAAGGCAGAGTTTCTCTGTGTAGCTTTGGAGCCTATCCTGGCACTGGCTCTGTAGACCAGGCTGCCTTGAACTCACAGAGATCCACCTGCCTCCCAAGTGCTAGGATTAAAGGCGACTGCCACCAACGCCCAACAAAATCCTATCTTTTTAAAACATGTCATGCATAAAATGTGTTGCTGGCAGTGCATGTATGTAAATTTACATATTTATTTACATATAAATAACCTGGGAAAGGAGCTGGTAAGATGGCTCGGTGGATTAAAGTGCCTGCTACACAAGCAAGAACACCTAATTTTGGATCTCCAGCACCATGGTGGCTTGTATCTGTAACTCCAGCTCTGGGGCAGAAGGAAAAGACAAGTAGATACCTGGAGCTTATTGGTCAACTAGCCTAGGCAATTGGTGAACTCCAGGTTCGGTGAGAAACCCTGTCTCTAAAAATGAGGTGGACCATGACAGGAAGACACCTGCTATTGAACTCTGGCCTCCACATGTGTGTGTATAGACAAGTGTATTCCTACACAAAAACAAGTATGTATGTATGCATGTGACCATCCATCCATCCATCCATCCATCCATCCATCTATCTCTATCCCTCCACACACACCCCCACACACATCCACACCATGGGACTAGGATTATGCTTAAATCTCTATCGATGGGTTTGTGTAATTCAAGAAGTCTAGAGAATATTATGTAGAGAGGATGACAGGGCCAAAGCTGGCCATCTTTTCTCCCTGTCTTCCTCCTCCATTTCCCTCCTAGTGTGGAGGATTACTTTGTGCCTTGCAGCACTAAAACATATCCATCCAGCCCAAATGGGAAAACGCCTTTAGAGTTCTGTAAAGAAGACATAAGGGCCAGGCACTGTAGTGCAGACCTTTAATCCTAGCATGCAGAGGCATGTAGAATCCTGAGTTCAAAGTCAGCTTGGTCTGTACAATGCACTCCAGGCCAGCCAGAGCTAAACTTTTCCTCAAAAATGAAACAAAAACAAGAAAACAACTTGGGCCAACCACATGATCTGAGTTCAATCCCTGGAGCACAAGTAAAAGTGGAGACAGGGAGCCTACTTCACAGAGTTGTCCTCTGATCTTGTCTCACACATAGCATGGCTCACATGCCCACACACTCATAGAATAATAATGAAGTTTAAAAACAAATCTTGGTACAGAGATAAAGGTGACATCCACATAGTAAAGTTTTTAAGGGTCAGACACCAAATCCAATAGCCAGACTTTTAGAATTTCATAGATCTAAATTACTGCCACCTTCATCTCAAATTTTGCTTGTTGGGAAAAAATATAGCAATGATATCAAGTTACAGATAAGTAAGACAATGTCTCTACTTTTGGATATTGCCTGAGAAACTTCCCAGAAGAAAACTGTCATTCTAGGGGCTACAGAAATGAATGGCTCAGAGGCTAGAGAGATGGCTCTGAGGCTGTTCTTCCAAAGGCTGTTCAATTCCCAGCAAACAGATGGTGGCTCACAACCATTTATAATGAGATCTCATACACTTTTCTGGCCTGCAGGCAGAACGCGGTATGCATAATTAATAAATAAATCTTTTTTTAAAAAATGAAATGAATGGCTCAGCAGTTAATATCACTTGTTCTTCCAAAGACCAAAGTTCAGCTGCTCATACCCATGTTGGATGGCTCACAACCACCTGTAACTCCAGCATCAGGGAATGACACCCTCTTCTGGCTTCTACAGAGGCCACCACACACATGTGGGAGACATACACACACACATAAAATCTTCAAAAAACTAATTCTGAATGAAACATGAGTGCAACTAAAACAAAATCAAATAGCTCTTACCTCTAATATCTGCCGTCCATATGTTTTTATTTGCTGGAGTTCAAGGCCCTGGATTTTCTTAGGGTTGCAGTACTTCTTTAGGAAGGGGTCCTTTGGTTTTGCCTTTAGAAAGGAACCAAGAACACATAGAGTAGTAGCAGAGGAGCCAATTTCTACCCCAGATTCCATGGAGGCTGAAGGTGCCAGGGAACCCATCACACAGGATGTGGGGTTTGTTGCTGTGTTAATCCAATAGTCTGTAGCTGAGATAAAGAGGCTGATCTAGGCTCTATTTCTTCTGTATCTGAGGGACTACATACTTGGTCTCACCCTAAGCAATTCCCAAAGTCTTGCCTAGTAATGAATTCTTCAGGACTGCTTTGTTAACTGCAAAAAAACAACTTTAAAACTCACCAACAGAGCAGCCTATGGCGTAAACAGATGTCTATCTTCTCTCATGGGGGAAGGAAGGCTCTTTAATCAAACTAGATAGTTTTTCAAAATCAGATTTAAATTTTTGTCTGTGTTTTAATTTTTTGATTTGGGTCTCAATATGTAACCCACGGTGGACTAAAACTTGCAATCCTCCTGTCCTAGCCTCCTGAGAATTGGGATTCCAGGTGTGTACCACCATGTTCTGCTTAAAATTTAAAATAAAATTCTTGGGGCCTTAGGGAAGAAATGATATAATCTCAAAGAAAATACTTTTTAAAAAATTCATGGGGCCTAGCTTCTGGAATTTTATGTATCAAGTATTAGTAACAGGTTCGAAGGGACTACAGAACTTTATAAGCATGAACTTGGTTTAAAAGTAGTACCTTGTAGATCAGATCCTTCAACGTTCCTTTTTCATTAAAGGTTCTAATCAGCAATGCTGAGGATTCACTAGCCGTGGCAAAGGTAACCCGATATATGTAAGGGTGCTGCCAAAACAAAAAAGAAATTCAGGTTGGTTCACTTCAGGATCTGGGTACTTTTAGACTCATGATCTGGTGACAAGGTCAAGCACCTTGGTGGTTTAGTTTCGTACAAAGTGACATCCCCTGAACACATAACACATGTTACTTTCAACTTATTAGATGATCAACTAGCTCCTGACCCTCAGATGGGAGAAAGATGGAGAGAGATGACATAATAAGCTCTACACAACTCTGCTTGGCTAAGTCCCTCATGTGAAGTCTCTGCTGTGAAAGGCTCCTCAGGGAAGGCCTCTCTTTGCTGTATGCATCCAGAGTCCCTGCAAAATCATGGTGGAGTTTTGGGAAAATGTAAACTGATAAAGAACACAGATAAGTCCCGGAAGAACTATGCAGGAGACGAGGATAAATGTGTCTCTGCTCACACTTTACCACTTACTCTGCACTGCTGTTTGGATGCCAAGGGAGCAGTATGCTTTAACATCTTGGCCTTTTTCAAAAGCCAGGAACATCAACTTCTCTGACCTCCTACAGAAGTTTGCAGTATGCCTATTCAGTGTCTTCCTCAGATGGGGACCCTAATGTCAACCAAGCAAAGTGAGGGAAAGACAAATTCTTTAAAGACTTAAAAGTCTTCCTATAACCTGGAACTTTGGATACATGGACAAAAAGACTAACTCCTCAGGCTCTAGGTAACTTGGTGAATCACAGGTTAACCAGATGGCCTTTAAGGAAACATGCACTACTTATACTAATAGATGTCCCAATCCAAGACCTGGATACTTTTGGTCTGAATTAAAAACCAATGTACCTTTCCATTCTCTTCAGTCTACAGGGCATTTCCAGCTATTCTATTCTATCCAGATTCACTCCCAAGAAAACACTGACTTTTTTAGTAATGACGACAGCAGGACTTGTACTTACCACACAGGAAGGCAGAAGCTTGATTGCACACTGAAAATCTTTATCTGACAAGTATTTGTCTGGGCCAAGATCAGCCTGGAAATACAAGAAATAACAGAGTACATACCGCTTTGCTCACAAAAGAAAATTTCCTTATATCTTTCCCCATTTTATTTGTCCAAATTCTTAACTATATATCAAAGATGGAAACCAAATGAAGTCTGCTGCCTCAAGGCCTTTTCTGGAGAGGTAGTATGAATACATATGAACGCCAGGGTATGACTGGGGTTCCATCCAGTTCCATAACCAAATGCATCACTAGAACTCCCAGAGAAAAAAGGATGAGGTAATGCCCAATAGCTTTCATTGGAGGTCACTCCAGAGCTGTCAGTCCTAGTTCCAGGCCATTCCTATAGTCTTTTGTGCAATTATTAATTGACCAAACGATTTTAACAACCCTCTGTGATGTGGGACTGAGAAAGTCCTTATATCACCATGTAAAAGCACAGCACAGTTCTGAGATTCTCTTATCAAAACTCTCCTTCATAGTGGTGGCACACACCTTTAATCCCAGCATTTGGGAGGCAGAATCAGGTAGATCTCTCTGAATTCGAGGCAAGCCTGGTCTACATTGTGACTTCGGGGACAGCCATATCTACACAGTGAAACCCTAAGCAAACCAAACCAAAGTAAAACAAAAAACTCTCTTTCATATATTATTTAAATCTCTTGGAAAAAGCTAAAGCAAAAGAATTAACTTACCCAGCTCAACACCAGTCGTTCCTTTGGTTGGTTTTTAATTTTCATCAAGAAATATTTCTTCCTTATCCTCCAACCTGCCACAGAAGCAGAAAAGGTGCTTATAGCTTTGGCATTTTTGCAATAGTTGATGTAAATTTTATTGACTAAGTAGTTAATCAAAAGTACATTTAGCAATCTTAGCCGCAACTATGTAGGGCCCAACCACTTAATAATGTTTGTATGGAAAAGCTATATTGTAAAAACAATAAACAGCTCATGGAAAAGCTAATAAAACAGCACTTCAATCTAGACCTTCTGAAAATGACCAATGAAGAATGAATAAAGGTTCTGAAAATGAACAGCACCCTAGTCCTCCGACAGGGCTTTACCTAAGGTTACTAGGTATTAAAGGTTAAGGGAGGCACAAGGACTGTGAAGTCAACAGAGGTAGAGAACTTCACTGGGATGACCAGGCATCCAACTCCAACAGCAGAATGGGCATGCCAGCCTCTCACCTATGTCTTTCAGTGGTTCTACCACCTCCCACTTTGGTTCTGATCGGAAGAACATGGAAACTTGTTGTAAGGCGATCTCTGTAACGATATTGTAGAAATCCATTAGTCAGATGTGTTAGTAAAGACTAAGGGCTTCACATACTGCTCATGCAAATGAAGTTCCTGTCATCTATAGATTTCCTTCAAAAAAAAGATTGATCAAGGTTGGGTGGTAGTGGTGCACACCTTTAATTCCAGCACTTGGGAGGCAGAGGCAGGTGGATTTCTGTGTGTTAGGCCAGCCTGGTTTACAGAGTTTCGGGATAGCCAAGACTACATGGTGAAACTGTGTCTAGAAAAACCAACCAACCAACCAACCAACCACAAAAACAAAACAAAAAAAAAAAACTTGTGATAAAAAAGGTAAAAAAGGGAAGATTAAAAATAATGTAGGCTTTTAGAACAGACCCTGGGGATGGATGTTGAATAATGCCTGAGTTTAATGATAATGTACCAACAGTGCTTTCTTAATTTCAGTTAAGTCCCATGGTTATGTCAGATGCTACACTGAAGAAAGTAGCAAGGGGTATCTATAGAAACTATTACTGTAACTTCTCTGTAAACCTAAAATTACTCCAAAATTAAAGGACTACTATGGAGGAAAAATAAGATACTAATCATGTGGAAACATACATATTTTTTAAAACTAGGAAACCTAAAGTATGTAAACTATCTGGCTAAACCAGGAATTTAATCAGGTCATGACGAAAACTCAAGATTCAAAAAGCATTTTAAAGTCACAAGGAACAACATGTTCCAAGTGATATTTATCCAATCTTCATTCCTTGTGGAATTACAGCTTTCACAAACAAAGAAGCGACTAGCCATAAGTATACCCCGGAATAAGAGCCAGCAACTCAAAAAACTTTCTTCACAACAACATGGTTCAATTGTGGTGTGGTACATACAGAGTGCCTGTTACAGATCTTTTTTTTTTTTTTTTTCTGTCCTCTTTTTGTTGTTCATTTATCATGCAAACGTTTCCCCTTTAACAAAGACAATGAAAAGAGGAAGTTCCTCCAAGTTCACTACATTAAGAAACTATCAGAATAACTGCTTTGTACATTCCCCCAAATAACATTACAGGATACCATTTCGTCAGCAAGTGAGGCCACTACAGATGCAAGAAAGCAAATAACAATCTCCAAAAACACCATGGAATTTCACCTCTGCCTGGTGTTAATTACATTCCAAAGAAACTGGTGAGGCCTGAACTCACCAACAATTCTCTCCATATGTCAAAACATTCTTGCTGGGCAGTGGTGGCTTTTAATCCCAGCAAGCAAAGGCAGGAGGATCTCAGTGAGTTGAGGCCAGTCTGGTCTACAGAGTAGGTTCCAGGACAGCTAGGGCTGTTTCACAGAGAAAAAGCAAACAAACAAAACAAACCCCCCAAAAAAACAACATTCTCTCCTGGAATCACTGAGAGCTTGGCAAACATTGTCACTGCATATTTTACAGAACGTTATGAGTGAAAAAGTTTGCAGGAGACAACAGTTGGCTGCTTGTTTACTGACTCACTATGCAAGGTGTCCCCTAAATATCCCAAGGGAAACACATGACTACAAAATGCAAAACTGGCTCTACTTACATTGTTAGATTTGGTTATATTTACATTCTATTTACATTCCTAGCTGCTCTAAGACGCCACAGGACTTTGGAAAGGGCTGGGGGTAGCTAATAAGAACGTCATTTTTACTAGCTCTGGGAATGCTGTGCCTCTGTTAAAAATGTTGATACAGTATTTTTTACCATTTCCAAAATATGTTGAAAACAAGTTAAAAAGGAAACCATTTTAAGTGAAAGTATCCATATCAACTTTGAGAAAAATTAGGAAAATAATTTTCTACCTTACTACAATGTCACTTCAAGAAACTACACAGGACATCATTCAAAACTAAAGATAACTCATAAGCTATCAATCAATCATTTACTGTATATTACTAATGTTAGTTCTGACAATGATGGCCAGCCTGCCTTGGCAGTTAAGTCATCACCTGCCATCAGGTGATCTGCTTATCTCATGTCCCCACTGAGATGGCCTTTCGTTCTTTTGCTCTCCCCTCTCCATTCCCCCACCAAGTCACTTGCACTAACTCTGTTGTTGCTCACTGCGTGTCCTTTTAGTGGCATACCTTGGCAGGGCCTGCCAAAGGCACCCAAGTGGCTAAATTTTATCCTTTCAGCTATGTGTCATAAACTGTTTTAGAAATGGAGACATAACAGGGAACAGACAGAATGGAATAGAGATGTTCCTGATAAATTGGGGACTGAATTAGATTTTATTTTAAACGTCAGTGGTCAGAGAGCTTGAGAAGGAAAATTTTCTTTTCACTGAACTATTATTTAACATAAAAAGTTGCATGGTAACTGATACTAATGCCTCTCTTTCCAGATTAAGCACCAATCCTAAACTTCTCCTCTGCATACAAGCCCATATCGGCTTCCTACTTCCTTACCAAACAAAAACCCAGCTGCTAAAGCAAGTGCCTAGCTGGCTTCCGATCCATGGCCCACAATGTTTGGTTCACCCTCCACACTGAGTTCTGCATTCCACAATCCCTCTGGCCTGGCCCCAGCATCAGCATTTCCACAAGAACTAGCTATACCTTCAGGCTGAGTCCAAATCTACTCCCAAGCCCTCCTCCTCACTCCATGTCCAGGGCATCTATCCCCCTCAGGGACCTTGGATGTCCTGAATTAGGACTGCTCTCTTCATTGCTATGAAACTCTAGGCAGGACATCTTTTAGCTTAGGTAAAGTCCAGAGCCCTGTGGAAGTACTAATTTCCCCTACCATGGACTCTTTTTCTTGCAGTACTGGCCCTTGGTTCCAAGCCTGCCATCCTCCACTGGCCTTTATCTCCAAGCCTGGTGTACCTTCCAACCCTGTTTACTCTGTAACAGAGAAATCTCCCTGCATAAGTGCTATGAGCCTTGCTGTACACTTAGCACCTGCCATAAACTAGCTCAATTAATATTTGATGAAGAAGTAACTAAAGAGTCAACACATGGCTAATAGATGTGGAACCTCCCATTAAAGAGAACCATTAGAATATGCAGAGCCCCTCCCCAAAGGAATACATCAGACTTCTACTTATTTCTCTTTTATAATTTTTATTTTTAAATTTTGCTTTTTTAAAAATTGTTGTTTCAGGGTTCCCCTGCCCTAATCAGGGACACCTGACTCCAGAGGTCTGCTCACGGGATCTGAACTCGGTCGGCAGGCTCCAGCACACCCAGAGACTGCCAAGGCCCCAGTAACAGTTCTGCCTCCATCCAGGAGAGGAAGACACATCAGAGTATTGGAAATGTTTGCATCTATAGAAGGGAACCTTGGTCCCATATCCACCAGGAGAAGAAGAGACTCCTGCTACACCCACCAGAAGAAAGGATGGGAAGAAGACAATATAAAAGCACATTCAACAACAGAAAAACCAATACGACCTAGGGACCACACAGCATCAAGACCAGAACATCACAATGCAGATGAAGCAGAAGAGAATGACCTTAAAACATCTTCATGAAAATGATAGAGGGCCTCAAAGAGGATATGAGAAAATCCCTTAAAGAAATGGAAGAAAAAACAAACCAAAAAAGACAAGATATCAACAAATCTTTCAAGGAAACACTTCAAGACCTAAAAACTGAAATAGAGACAATAAAGGAAGCACAATCTGAAGGAATGCTGGAAATAGGAAAGCTGGATAAACAATCAGGAACTACAGAAGTAAGCATAACCAACAGAATACAAGAGATGGAAGAGAGACTCTCATGAGTTGAAAATACACTAGGAGAAATTAGACTCATCAACCAAAGAAAATTTTAAGTCCCACAAATCCCTAACACAAAATATCCAGGAAATATGGGATACTGTGAAAAGACCAAACCTAAGAATAACAGGTATAGAAGAAGGTGAAGAAATCCAACTCAAAAGGCACAGAAAACATATTCAACAAAATCATAGAAGAAAACTTTCCCAACCTAAAGAAAGACATGCCAATGAAAGTACAAGAAGCCTACAGAACACCAAATAGACTGGACCCCCCCCACCCCTGCAAAAGAAAGGTCTCCTTGAACATAATAATAAAAACACCAAACATACAGAATAAAGAGAAGATATTAAGAGCCGCAAAGGAAAAAGGACAAGTAACATATAAAGGCAAACCTATCAGAATTACACCTGACTTTTCCATGGGAACTCTGAAAGCCAGAAGGTCCTGGATAGATATTCTACCTATACTAAGAGACCACGGATGCCAGCCCAGACTACTATACCCAGCAAAGCTTTCAATCAATATAGATGGAGAAAACAAGATATTCCATGACAAAACCAGATTCAAACAATACATATCCACCAATCCAGCCCTACAGAAAGTTCTGGAAGGAAAACTGCAACCCAAGGAAGTTAACTACAACCAGAAAAATATAGGCAATAGATAATCCCACTTTACCAACAGCCAAAAGGAAAAAGGGATGGAAACCCACACATAATCTCACCACCATCACCAAATCAAAAACAAACAAGAATGAACAATCAATGGTCATTAATATCTCTCAATATTAATGGTCATAACTTACCCATAAAAAGACACAGATTAGCAGAATGGATAAGAAGACAGAATCCATCCTTCTGCTGCATACAAGAAACACACCTCAACTTCAAAGACAGATGGTACCTAAGAATTAAAGGTTGGGGAAAGATTTTCCAATCAAATGGACCCAAGAAACAAGCAGGGGTAGCAATCCTAATATCCAACAAATTGGACTTTAAACTAAAATCAATCAAAAGAGATGAAGGAGGTCACTTCCTACTCATCACAGGAGAAATCCATCAGGATGAAGTCTCAATTCTGAACATTTATGCCCCAAATACAAAGGCATCCATGTTCGTAAAAGAAACATTACTAAAACTCAAATCACACATATAAAACCGAACACACTTATAGTGGGAGACTTTAACACCCCACTCTCACCACTGGACAGAAACACCACACAGAAACTTAACAAAGAAAAAAAGGAACTAATAGAAGTTATGGCCCAATTGGGCTTAACGGACATCTATAGAACATTCCATCCAAACACAAAACAATATACCTTCTTCTCAGCGCCACATGGAATCTTTCCTAAAATCGACTACATACTTGGCAACATAAAAAACCTTCAACTGGTACAAAAAAATTAAAATAACCCCCTGTATCTTATCAGACCACCATGCTTTAAAGTTAGAATTCAACAACAACACAAATTGCAGAAAACCTACAAACTCATGGAAATTAAATAACGCCCAATTGCACAATTCCTGGGTCGAGGAAGAAATAAAAAAAGAAATTAAAGATTTCCTAGAATTCAATGAGAATGAAGACACAACATACCCAAACTTATGGGACACTTTGAAAGCAGTGCTAAGAGGAAAGTTCATAGTGCTAAGTGATGATGAACATGAAGAAACAGGAGAATAATCACACCAGAATAATCACACATTAGTAGGGGAGAAGGGGAGGGAGTGGGATCTGGGATTGACATGTAAAACAATCTTGTTTCTAATTCAAATAAAAAAAAATAAAGAAAAAAAAAACTGTCGTTTCTTAGCCAGGCATGGTGGCACATGCCTTTAATCCCAGCATTTGGGAGACAGAGAGAGACGGATCTCTTGAGTTCCAGGCTAGCCTGGTCTACAGAGCAAGTTCCAGGGCAGGGAAACCCTGTCTTGAAAAAAAAAACACCCCCGTCCAAAAAAAAAAAAATTATTGTTTCTTAGCAGGGTAGTGGTGGCACACACATTTAATATTTAATCCCAGCACTTGGGAGGCAGGGGCGGGTGGATCTCTGTGAGTTCAAGTCCAGCCAAGGCTACAGGAAACACACACCCAGGCCCCCAAATGTTGTTTCTTTAGCCCCGACAAACGATGGCTACTCAGTTAAGTGCTAAGAAACAAAAACCCAAGACCAGGAATGGGAAACCAAGCCCCCAGTTCATCCTGCTGCCCCCTGGCTTCCAGTTTCCATAGACTCAGAGGTACCAGGTCTTCCTCTGTGCCCAGCCTTTGAACTCTAAGATCCTAGCCCCATGGATTGACTTCAAGGAATCAACATTGACTCCTCTAGTCTTCCAGTGGGCAGTCCAGACCCCGAATCTACTGCTGGGTTTTACAGCTGTACTCCCTCCAGAACATCCTGCCTTTGTTCTAAACATAATCCTTAACTAGGACCCCCCCTTTGTAACCACTAATCAAGGGATTTGTAAGTTTTAGGACGAAAAGGGAACTTCCACTTTGCTTGGTCTGTTCCTCCCTGCCCCAGCTTCTTCTAAGGATACATGTAAGCTTTTACCTTTATAGTCAGTCATTTAGATAAAGCCAGTAAAAAGTTGGGCAGTAATTACAGGTTGGGCAGATTGTGGCCTCTGGTAGGACAGGAGACAGCTACTAATGTCATAGGAGATCTGGCTGCCCACCTCTGGGACTCAGTGGGCAATAAAGTCCCTCACAAACAAGGGTCCAAGTCAGTGTGCTAGACACAAGGAAAAGTAGCTATGCTGATTTGGGTCACCACTCCAACACAGAGGTCAAATCTTGCTGAAGAGGACAGGAATCTGGTAATTCAGAAGCTGAGAAGAGGCAAGGGCACCAGCCACATCTGAAGGGAGATCTGGCCTTGTTTAGAGAGGGACAAAACGTTATATGGGTGGGGTGAGCAGAGTCAGAAGGAGTGGGGCCACACTGCAAGTTCCAGGAGTGGGCTGCCTAAGCTGGCAAGAGGAAGTAACCTGTGCTTCCCTCTTCTGAAGCAGCTGGTAAACCAACTTAGAAGCAAGGCAAATTCTGATATTTCATTCAAAGGAGAAATAAATCGGCTTCCTCAGCTACTGTTTCATCTCAGGACTCAGTCCTCTAACAGTGGCTAGTCTCTGGCAGATTTGGATTCGGGTATGAATTCCTACGGATCTTCTTATACTCTGGCCACATCTGCTTTGCATTCCTAAAACTTCAGTTCTGCTGTGGGGGACAGGAAAGAGCAGAGGCAGATAACCTAGGGAAGGTAGGGGAGGAATGGGAGAAGTAGGGGACTAGTCAGACAGATTCCTGGTAGGCAGACAGAAAGAGGCAGGCAAAATCTTAACAGGCCCTTCAGCCTGTGGACAGCTCAGACAAGTTCTAAATAGGACCGGGACATGTTTACATCAAAGCTGTGGGCCTATCACTTTCCTCATCTTTGCTCAAGCTGACCAACGATGAATTAGGAAGGGAACCCTTAAAAACTCTTAAAACCCCTTGCCTTCAAGGAAAGACTGAGCTTCAGCTCAGCTTTGCAGAGGGTCTGTCATTGTCTCTCTGTGGCCTTCCTCACGCCTCTGGAGGCTTTTCCTTACTCTGCTGTGTTAAGATTTTCCCTGCTGCTCCCTGTTTCACTCAAGATTTTTCCAGCCTTTTCATTCTCCCCCTCCCCCGCCCAAGACAGGGTTTCTCTGTGTAGCTTTGGAGCCTATCCTGGCACTCGCTCTGGAGACCAGGCTGGCCTCGAACTCACAGAGATCCGCCTGCCTCTGCCTCCCAAGTGCTGGGATTAAAGGCGTGTGCCACCAACGCCCAGCTTAATTCTTTAACTAGCAAAGAAAACAAACTCAATCAAAATCCTTAGAGGGTAACAGAAGGAAAGAGATAAACTTCTAGAAATCAAACAGTATTTTAACTTGGAAATATTCTGACAAGACCAGAGCCAAACAGATGTACAGGGCCACATCTTTGAAAACCTAAGTATCCTTATCTGTAAGACAGGTGGGACCTAAGAGATGAATCATTCAGTAAAACCCTTGCCATGTAAGCATGAGAACCTGAATTTTGAATTCAAGCACCCAAGTGAAAACTTAGAGGCATTGACAAATGCACTGTAAGCCTGAGCTGTGGCGGCAGAGATAGGATCCCTAGGGCGCGCTGGCCAGCCAGCCCAGGAAAATGACAAGTTTCAGGTTCAATGAGAGACCCTGTCTTAAAAACTAATAATAAGGTAGAGAGGGAAAGATACCTGACATCAACTTCTGGCCTCCATGTGCACACACACATTTACACACGTATACACGTGCACACACACACAGAGTTAACTTTGATACACCAGCTCTAAGATGCCTTCTAGTACCCAACCCATGTGAACCATCACTCTCTGGTTCAAGCTCTTTGAATACAAGCAATGCATGTGCTTCACGCCTACCCTAGCACATGGTGTGGCATGTGCCTAATGCTGGCTCAACAGATGTCATCAGCAGATGCTCTCAGGAGATAATGCTGACAAAACATAAAGAGGGCTGAGCTGAATCATTAAAGTCATCCAGACAACCTGCTGACAATTCTGGAACTGTCAAGGTGAGGCTTAGAGAAAGAAATGAAAGGGTCAAAAGGCAGTGGCAGAGCTGAAGCTCTTCTGAGTGCCAGCCCAGTATCTACAGGCTTTTGACTAAGAAGGACAGAATTGAATCCTTGTAACCATACAATGCTTGACTTTGTAATACACATTATTTTTCTTGGCTAGATTCTAGAAAAGCATTTCCCTTAGCCCTGCATGGCATGCACTAGAAGATGGCAAGCACACTCTAACCGAGGCTTATCACACTTAATTTGGTTCTTTGGACAAGTTCCTGTGATACCAACTATACCTGGTTAGAGAACCTCACTGTGAGCAGACAGCTCAAATTCAGCTACATAAGACAGGCCAGGAGCCCCACAGACTCCACACAGACTGATTGACATGCACACAGCCTCAGCCCTGGGAGGGTTTTGTGCCTAACAAGAAATAGGCTTCCAGGTCCCCACCGTCCAAACAGGAATGAGAGGAGTCTCCTATTAATTCAAATACAGTAATTTTTGTTTGTTTGGCATTTTTGAAATAGCATCCCACTCCGTTGCCCAAGGTGGCCTGGAACTCACTGTATAACCTAGGCTGTTCTTACTTAAACTTAAGGTAATCCTTCTCCCAAGTGCTAGAGCTACAGGAATGAGTCTGACTTAAAAACAATGTTTTACAATCCCAATAGCAGAATCTATTCCCTTAACAACTAGAGTTCTGTTTAGATAACCTTAACGTATAGCTTGGCTTTAAACAATTTGTTTATCAGGGCAGGTCTACAGTAGTTTTAATGGCCCCTAAAGGTTACACCAGAGTGAAGTAGGTATTGAGTTCTTCCTTCTGCTGACATGAGGCTTGGGTATTTGATACTAACTTTGTGTGTAACCAGTAGGGGAGCAAAAGCCCTGATCCAGAGGAGCATAAGCCCTGATCCTGGGGAGCCACCCTCTGTGCATGGCACACGAGAGCCTCAGGGAGGAGGTGTGAGGACACAGAAACAGCCCTTCTGAATCAACATTACATTTAACGACAACTTAAAGAAAAAGCAGACATATCACACACTATGAACACAAACCAGATTGAGGCTGCTCTGTGTACTACTGTGGGTTGGTTGTCTGCTCTGTTCCAAAGAGAAGATAATAGGCAGACCAGAAGTACACAGACATACTGTTTCTCTTCTATGTTTTTTTCTGTATAGGCACCACAAACATTCTGGAAGGAAGTCCCTCCCATAAATGTATAGAAAATTACAACCAAGCAAATCTTTGCAAAGAAACACTACCTTGTTACAAATGTGCACACTTCTCCAAAATGCTCTTGCTGAGGATGGGCCCCACTTGACTGCACCTCACAGACCCTGTTTCTTACCAGTGTAGTTTGCAGAATAGTTGTTTGGGTCTAGGAACTTCTTAAGAAGCTCACAATTGGACAACACATGATTTGCCATGATAACATTCAGGTAGTTCTGCAGGCCTCTCTGTCTCTCAGCTATGAATTCACGGTCCATGTTTCCAATCAGTTTCTTAGGAGGAAGAGGCAAACTCAGCCCTGCAATCTGAAAGAAGGGAAGGAAAAACGGGAAGAAGGAGGTGGAATTATAGTTATGTTATTCACAAGTAAGTTTGATATCTGAATCCCGAACTATTGTAAATTGTTTAAATATAAAACAATGTAGACTTTGAAGATTAGAAATTTTACATATATAAAATGATATTTATGGGGCTGGAGAGATGGCTCAGAGGCTAAGAGCACCGACTGCTCATCCAGAGGTCCTGAGTTCAATTCCCAGCAACCACATGGTGGCTCACAGCCATCCATTATGAGATCTGGTGCCCTCTTCTGGTGTGCAGATATACATGGAAGCAGAATGTTGTATACATAATAAATAAATAAATCTTTAAAAAATGATATTTATATATAAAACTATACAGTGCATGATTGATAAAATTATATACTGATCATAGTAACTTTTTTTTTCACTTGTACAAAAGTTTCACTGGACATAGTACCAAGGGAAATAATTGTTTTTTACAAAGTTAGCACTAGCAGTCCTGTGGCACTACATCCTCCATGGCCCATTTGGCATTGGAGAATGCTCAAATTATTATTGAAAAGGTTAAAAACTAGATGAAGCCTCAACAATCTCTCCTTGACCTCCGAGTTACCTGGTTCTACCCTGTTCCAAGGAATTTTAAAAAACCAGACCACTTTCAGAAGAGGTGTAAAAGTCACGGTGCAACCCTGAAACCATAGAATGTTCCCTCCCATGACAACCAATGAAAATATGTAAAATAACAGGTTGTACTGCCAAAAACATGAACTCCCCTAGCCCCCACGTAAATGAATCCAAAGGTCACCTACTCTTACCCAATCCTGAACAGTCAAGACACGTTCCACCCTGCTTGTGGTTTTTTTCCTTTATAAACCCCTTGCAAGTAAGATCAGACACCCTTTTCCTGCAGCTGCTGTGCCAGTTTGCTGGACAAGGTCCCTGCTGAGGCTTGTAACTTAACACTAAACTTTATGTGTTTGCATCAGTGAGTCGGCTCCTTGGTGGTCTTTTTGGGGTCTCACGAACTTGGCATAGGGGGCTCGTCCGGGATCCCCAAGACACACCCCCCCCAGGACTCCCGACCCTGAAGATTTAATTCCTGACCAGTCTTGTAAGTGTTCTGTGTTTGTTTGTCAGGTTTCTGTGATTTAGTTCTTTTCTGTTTTTGGTTTGCTAGCGGACAATTTGAAACTGTAAGAAACAGATCAAGAAGACCTTGCCAGATGTGCTTACAAGGTCAGATCTGGAGGGTCAGGAGATGTTCTCCTTCCTTGTATAGATGGGGGCCCACTGGGGGCTGTCCTGTCAGGTTCGGATGGGAGCCTGCTGGGGGCTGTCCTGTCAGGTTTGGATGGGAGCCCACTGTGGGCAATCCTGTCAGGTTTGGATGGGGGGGATTGGGGCCTGCCCCATCAGGATTTTTATATCCAATTTGTACATTTGCAACTTCTAAAATAACTGCTAAGGAGTTTGTTTCCCATTTGTGAATCTGAAACTTGCAAATCTTTGTCTAAGTGTTGTTTTTGTCTTGTCTTAAAGGTACTAATTGTACGGATGTTGCTCAGACTCAACCTAACATGGGACAGACACCTTCCTGACCCATTGGAAGTACATGAAACAAAGGATCTGGGATTGTGGCTGGAGAAGTTAAAAACTATTTTTCTTTCAGAAACACTGGCAGCCAAGGACACTCTGTGCCAACAAGCACTGCTCCCCACTCCCTTCCCTCCTAAACTAAATTCTTCTTCACTGTGATACCAGCCAAGGTCTCTTCTGCTAGCCAGCAGCTTCATACCTTAATCCTTCTCTGTCTGGATACTGCTTAAAAAAAAAAAAGTTAAATTCTGCCAGTCTGTATACTTTTGGAAGCTTTAAGTTTAAAATAAAAGTCAAAGATACATTATGTTTGAGAAAAAAATTATGCTTATGTTTCCACAAAACACACCACACACACACAACACACCACACACACACACACACATATATATATATATATTATATATATATATATATATATATATGGGTTTTAGTCATTTAAATCTAATGGGTTACATTTACTTGTCATCATCTAAAAAAATAGTACATATTATTTATTGAGATAAAAAATTTTGTCTAAAATAAAAATGTCTAAGGGAATCCAAAAAATGAACTAAAGGTATCTAAGAAATTATAAAATGTCAGAGGGAAATGTAAACTACGGTTACTATGGCTTCTCATACCTGCAAATGCTAAAATTTAAAAATTAGTAATATAAGATGGGCAGTAGTGGCACAGGTCTTTAATCCCAGCACTCGGGAGGCAGAGGCAGGTGGATCTCTGTGAGTTCGAGGCCAGCCTGGTCTCCAGAGTGAGTTCCAGGACAGCCTCCAAAGCCACAGAGAAACCCTGTCTCAAAAAACCAAAATAAAATAAAATAATTAGTAATATAAGGTTAATTCTGGTTAAAAAGTTTTATTTACTTCTCAAAAATTGTGTATGCTTATTAGAAAGTTTTGTTTTTGGGTGTAATCGTAAGTTTCGTAATTTATCAGCCCCCCAGATTATAATCATTTTGAAAGCATAAAGGTTACTTTACTTTTGATATTACAAAAAAAATTAAGAGATTTTTAACTTTAAGCCGAGCGTTGGTGGCACACGCCTTTAATCCCAGCACTCGGGAGGCAGAGGCAGTTGGATCTCTGTGAGTTTGAGGTCAGCCTGGTCTCCAGAACAAGTGCCAGGATAGGCTCCAAAGCTACACAGAGAAACCCTGTCTCAAAAAACCAAAAAGAGAGAGATTTTTAATTTTTTAAAAAACAGTTTTTAAATATTTAAATTTATAAGGCTATGGGATATTTGTGCTCATAAAATGTCTTTATTGTTAATATTTGTACTTAAATTAAATAACTAAAACTTAAGATCATAGCTATAAGCATCATATACTAACCAGAAATTGGGATGTTTATTTCTTTGATGCAGTAAGTTTATTTCTTTGATGTTTATTTCTTTGATCCAATGACCTAAGTCTGAAAAAAGACTTAGAGTAGCTTCTGAGCCCATGAGTCTCAACTCTTTGGGGATTAAAAAAAAGCCTTTTTTATAAGAGTATCCTGGGATCACCTGTATGTCAGATGTTTACATTGATAACAACAGGAAAACTTTATAGTAGGGGATCACCATAACATGGGAAACTCTTTTATTTTTTTAAAGATTTTATTTATTTATTATGTATACAACATTCTGCTTCCATGTATATCTGCACAACAGAAGAGGGCACCAGATCTTATAACTGAGGGTTGTGAGCCACCATGTGGTTGCTGGGAATTGAACTCAGGACCCCTGGAAGAGCAGTTGGTGCTCTTAACCTCTGAGCCATCTCTCCAGCCCTGGGAAACTCTTTTAAAAGGTCAAAGCATTAAAGCTAAACCTGACAATATAAAGTCCCAGTCTTATAAAAGCTGCTAACCTATTGTATTGCAAAATGTTAATAAATACAAGTTAATAGCCAACCTTATAAATGATCAAGTTTGTTAATTACAGTCATGCTGAGTATTAATATAATTAACTACAGGGACAAATCTTACTTAGTCCCCTGTATATGTTTTCAAAAGTTGAAATCAAAACAAGTAACTAGAAACAAAGTTGTCTATTCAGATTTACCTAAGCAGCCCTCTTAATACTACAGATATCTGCAGAATATGGCAGACTCCCAGATCCTGACAGTGACCCAAAGAATTTGGATTTATTTTGGTTGTCATCTAAGTATAAACTTAAAGGGCTTTTCATCAGGCCAAGGGTATCTCTGCCCAATCTATACCTGGCCCTCTCTAAAAAGAAGAAAAAATGTGCAAATCTATAGTTTTTAACTAGGACTCAATATTCAACCTTATGCATTTGCATCAGTGAGTTGTCTCCTTGGTGGTCTTTTTGGAGTCTCACGAACTTGGCATAACAGTTATGTCTTGACTTCTCATTTTTGGGCAGTATTTATATTTCCACAATGGGATTAAGTTCTCCTTCACAGCTGAGCAGTGGTGGCAAATACCTATGATCCCAGCACTCCGGAGGCAGGCAGATCCTTGAGTTCAAGGCCAATTTGGTGTACAGAACAAGATCCAGGCTACAAGAGAAACCTTGCCTCAAAAAAACAAATCCTGTCTCCTGATCCAGTCACATTATCTAATTTTAGTGAGTACATTATGATTATACTAGGTAAATAATATCCCTTACAATTACATTCATAACAACCGCTGAGCCTTTTTTGAGTTCTGTGATATAAACTGGATTCTATGAGGTTATCTGCTTCCCGTCTCAGAATTCTGCCTCCTTACATCTAATTTCTTAGGTCTCATTTGGGTTTTCTTTTTTGTTTTGTTGTTTTTCAAGACAGGGTTTATGTTAGTTTGAATGTAATTGGTTCCCATAATCTCATAGGTATGGCGTTGTTGGAGTGGGTATGGCCTTGTTTGAGGGAGTGTGTCACCATGGGGGTGGGCTTTGATGTGTCCTATGCTAAAGATACTACCCAGTGTCTCAATTTACTTCCTGTTGCCTGCAAGATGTAGGACTCTCAGGTCCTTCTCCAGCACTATATCCACCTGCATATTGTCATGCTCCTTGTCATGATAATAATGGACTAAACCTCTAAAATTGTAAGCTGCCACTGTTGTGCCCAAGACTTGAAGAACCCGATCGACCACAGTTTGAGTTACCAAACTGCAAATGCAAGGCTTTATTGTTTAATCCTACCAGCAGGGACTCCATCTAGCAGGCTGACACAGCAGCCTCCAGAGGGATAGAAGTCCCTTGTCTATTGCCAGAATTTTAAAGGAAAAAAAAAATCACAGAATTATGTCAGTAGGTATGGGTCGGATCCTGATTGGTTGACATTTGGGGAACAATTAGGGGAATTTCCCAGAGTCAGGGCAAGTGGTTTGTTAGTATTTTTGATTGGTTGGCTACAGATGGTAGCATTAATGGTTTCTATGGCTTTGTCTGTTACTTGCAGGTTCTCATTGGCTGGTGCTGGGAGGAAGCATTCTGTGGTTTCTCTGTCTCTTGGAGGTGGTTTGTTGCTAAATACAATATCCAGGTATTTACTAAGTCTAAGAGGAAGGTTGTCTTGGAGTTTTGCTCACAACTCAAGAACTAGAGGCTAAGGGGACTGGGTTTGTTTTGAAGGCTTTCCTACAACCTTTACATTTATATGGTTTCTCTCTAGTATGAAAAATAAGAGCTGAATGGGAACTTAAGGCTTTGTCACATTTATCCAATTTCTCCCCAGTTTAGAAGTGACGCCTTTGAGTTTAGTTTACCTCTTTCACCACCTCAATTAAATGTTTTCCTTTTTAAGAGTTGCCATGGGCTGGGTGTTGGTGGTACAAGCCTTTAATCCCAGCACTCAGGAGGCAGAGGCAGGCGGATCTCTGTGAGTTTGAGGCCAGCCTGGTCTCCAGATCGAGTGCCAGGATAGGCTCCAAAGCTACACAGAGAAACCCTGTCTCGGGGGAAAAAAAAAAAAAAAAAAAAAAAGTTGCCATGGTTATGGTGTCTCTTCACAGCAACATATACCCCAACTAAGGCAGATTAAAAAAAAAAAAAAAAAAAAAAAAAAAAAAAAAAGATGTATTTATTATGTACACAGTATTCTGCCTGCATGTATGTCTGTATGCCAGAAGAGGGCACCAGATCTCATTATAGATGGTTGTGAGCCACTACTTGGTAGCTGGGAATTCAACTCAGGACTTCTGGATGAGCAAGCAGGGTTCTTAACCTCTGAGCCATCTCTCTAGCCTCTAGACAGATTTTCTACCCTGGAGTATGGGTATTGCTATGATAGGCTTGACCATGGTTCTTTTTTGTTTGTTTGTTTTGTTTTTTGAGACAGGTTTTTCTGTGTAACAGCCTTGGCTGTCCTGGAACTAACTCTGTAGACTAGGCTGGCCTTGAAATCACAGAGATCTGCTTGCCTCTGCCTCTGCCTCCCGAGTGTTGGGATTAAAGGAATGTAACACCACTGCCTGGCCTTTGACCATACTTTTGTTTGGAGGAATTTGGACTTTGAGAGTTTGGGTTAGGAAAGCAGTGGAATGCTTTAAGCACAGCTTAATGGGCCATAATAGTAGGAGCATGGAAGACAGTGATCCCAACAGTTATTTGAACTATGGGGGACAGGAGAATTTTAGTATGTTATCTACAGATTGTTCTAAGATATTTTCATGAAGAAAGTGGCTATCTTTTGTCCTTGTTAGAGAAGTCTGCCTGAGGCTAAAATGAAGTATAGATTCTGTTGTGGGGTTGTGAGTGGTAACTCTAATGAAGATTTATCATGAAGAGGATTAAGAGAATATAAAATTTGAGGAGAAGAGAAATGTCCTGAAGTGCTATGTTCAAGGAAGTGGTGACCTCAGGGCAAGATCTCACCTAGCTTAGTTTCCAATTTGTGAAAAGGAACTAAAGAAAAGCTTAGAGCCCGGTGTGATGGACACACCTTTAATCCCAATACTCAGAGACTGGCAGATCTCTGAGTCTGAGGTCAATCTGGTCTAGATATCTAGTTTCAGGACAGCCAAGCTTAGGCAATGAAGGATAGAAAGCTAGTGAAGATGTAGTTAAACATGGGGGCTACATTCCAGCCCCAGCAAGCAGCAGAATTTGGCAGCTTCAGCCAAGTGATATTCCTCTTTCAAAGAGGAATACTATAGTATTATTTGACACTTGTACCAAAAAACAAAACAGCAATCCAAATGTTATGCATATTGATTGACTAAGACTAAAGCCTGATGAGAAGGGCATCTTAAATTTAGAAAAGGATGCATGGTAAGTTATTCACAGGAGCAAAACTAACTCAGGTTCCACTTGATTTTTCAAGCAACAATGACACAGTCAAATGAATGATATAAGGCATGTGGTTGGAATGAAAATGGCCCCCATAGCCTCATGCATGTGGTGAACACTTGGTCACCAGCTGGGGCTTCCATTTGGGGAGGGTTAGGAGGTATGGCCTTGCTGGAGGAAATATGTTACTAAAGGCAAGTTTTGAGAGCCTGTGAAGGGACCAGCTCCCCATTTCGGCAGCCATAAACTTGCCTTGGTCACTTAGAGGTCAGATGCCTGTCTGGTGACAAGGAACCCATCAGAAGTTAGCTGGTGGCGCTATGCTTTATGACTCTGGGTGTGCTTTATGGACAAGTGCACAGCAATGACTCGCAGAGCACAACAACCACCCTGGGAGGACCTATGGGCCATAACAACCAGTTGGCCAATCAACACAAGGCAAACCCTCCAAGCCTGGAGCCACACCAATCCTGAGCCTGTGCGTACCCCTAGACACTCCCCTTACGCTGCCCTACAAGATCTCTATGCAGACGTTTTGAGCTCTCTTTCCTAGCCATCTGCCATGGTGGATGGATGGAAGGCCCGAGCTAATGTGGGGTTAGCTCATTAAACAACTATAATAAAGCCTCATGCAGTTTGCATCAAGCTTTCGACTCCGCCTGGTGACTGGGGTGACCATGGTCCTGGGCTGAGATCCTGGAGGCCTGAGCTTCTGGGGGTCTTTCACCTGCAGCCTTGCCCTTCCTGAAGTTCGATCTTTCTTTTTTGTGCTTGTACTTCAAGATATGAACTCTCATCTAGCTGTTCCAGCTTCGACACCTGCCACCTGCTTCCATGCTGTCCCTACCATCACAGGACTGGAAAGCTGTCAAAATGAACTTCCCTTCTATGAGTTGTCTTGGTCACAGTTTTTTATCACAGCAACAGAAAGTAATGCGTACAATATGATGGGAGACTAACTGGCTAATTTAAGTTGCCTATTTCTCCTTTATAACTATGAAAATGTTTCAGACACAATTAGGACAAATTTTCTATAATAGCACAGTTTGTCACCAATTGAGAAACTTGAAATTTCAAGCTGTTTTCCTCATTCATAAAAGTAAGCTTTAACTGAGCAGTTTCTTCACTTGATCTTAGCAAAAAGGTCAAGAAGTGATTACAGTTGCTTACTTAGCTAAATATAATGCATACATACAAAGAAAGCACATCACTCAGCATGCTGATTATTTTATTTGATGTTGCAGAAAGAATTACTAGGGACATATATTAATATAGCCTAAACATAACTAGTGTATCCTTTAAAAATATCTTATGAAATTATAGGATATAATCTTACTTTTGTATAAATCATGTGATATGCTCATATATGGCAATGAACACTTTCCTCAAAATCTTTTTAATTTTTAAAAATGTTATGTCTATAACTGTTTCTCTTGCATGTATACCTGTGCATCATGTGCATGCCTAGTGCCCATGAAAGCCAAAAGAGAGCTTCGGATACCCTAGAACTGGAGCTATGGATGGTTGTGAGCGCCAGACTGGCCACTCTCCTTTCCATCATCAGATTTTAACAATTACCTTCAATCATATGCCAGTAAGTGTTCTAAATTCTCAACAACCTTTAATTTATCTCATCATAAGTTCTCCAAGGTCAACAATGGGCAGTAAAATTCAAATCATAATCAACATTTGGAGTATGAGAGACCATGGAAGTCAACCTCTATTTGAGAAGGGAAAAATGAGGCCTAAGAGATGGCTGATCCAAGGTCTAACACCAGGCCAGAGCCAGGGTTTTCCCATTATTTCCACCCCTTTCTCCTGTCCTTTTGATTGCTGCATGGTCTTCCTGGCTAGCTGCTAATTTGATATTACATTTATTTGAAATGCGGTGCTTTTTTTTTTTCTGTGCCATTACTGTGAAATATGATAAACCATAAAACTTTTTGGAAAGCACAAACTTTTCTTCTATTTTTTTTCTACTTACATAGTTTAGTTTACACGTAATTCAATAGAACATGGAAAGTAGCAAACAGTATAAAGAGCTGGGGGGAGGGGAAGACCTTAAACCACAGTCCTGCCACCTGGGGATCATCAGTGAACATTTTGGCATATTTCCTTCCAATCTTTTTTCCTAAACATTTCCTATGGTATGTAAGTTTACATTCTGAAACATCATTTCACTAAAGTATGTTTCTATTGTACTCAGACACACTCCAAACTTGGGATTCTATTTCTCTCCTTCAGCAGGAATTCATTTATCTGTAGAGAATAATCAGATACTGAGTTTCATTCTGAGGTTTCTGAGTCCTTTGGTTATAGAGGCTGTTTTAAAATTATTTCACTGCTAAAAAGTTACATGTACATGTTTGTTTTCTTGGATGAAGAGAAACCTCCCACTGCCAGATGTGGTGGGTTTTGAGACGACAGGGGGATCAAGAGGAGTTCAAGGTCATACTGGGCTACATAGTAAGCTAAACTATATGGAAACTAAACTACATAGTAAGCTAAACTTGTCTCAAAACACGCCCCCCCAAACACACACACAACAACCCTAAAAATGCATGCACAGCATGTGGATATCTGCATTTGAAATAAGATGCAGGGCTGGAGAGATGGCTCAGAGGTTAGGAGCACTGATTGCTCTTCCAAAGGTCCTGAATTCAATTCCCAGCAACCACATGGTGGCTCACAACCATCTGTAAGAGATATGGTGCCCTCTTCTGGCCTGCAAACATACATGCAGACTGAATACTGCATAATAAATAAATAAATCTTAAAAAAAATAAGATGTACATGTTGGAAGCACTAATTTTAAAAAGGAAAACTACGCTGAAGCAAAAATAATTTCCAGGCAAGATTTATCTTAAGAAAATAACATGTTTGTTATGTAAGTATTCAACTGGTCACATGGGTGTCAGTTAGGAGGCCTATGTCTATGGAGCAGTCTATGGAGCCTCTTGTAGTGGATGAGTTTTTTTTGTTTTGTTTTGTTTTTAAAGATTTTATTTATTATGTATACAGTGTTCTACCTGCATGTACATCTGCACACCAGAAGAGGGCACCAGATCTCATTACAGATGGTTGTGAGCCACCATGTGGTTGCTGGGAATGGAACTCAAGACCTCGAGAAGAACAGTCAATACTCCTAACCTCTGAGCCATCTCTCCAGCCCCAGTAGTGAGTATTTATCCCCAGTACACGAATGGACTTTGGGAGCCCATTCCACATAGAGGGATAATCTCTCAGCCTAGACACATGGGGGAGGGTCTAGGCCCTGCTCCAAATATGACAGACTTTGAAGATCCCCCATGGAAGGCCTCACCCTCCCTGGGGCGCAGAAAGGGGATGAGACAGGGTGTCGGTGAAGGGGAGGGGAAGGGGGGGGAGAGGGAACTGGGATTGGCATGTAAAACAAGCTTGTTTCTAATTTAAACAAAAAAAAAGAGAGAGGAGAAAAAAAGAATTCAACTGGTCATACTAAAATTAAACTGAGTATCGGCTGAAGGTTTGATTCAGTGGTAGAGAGGAAATGGCAGCAGGTGGGAGACTCTGCACTCAATCCCCAGAACTGAACTGCAAGGGTCAAAGGCACAACAAAAACAACTACACAGTGTCCTGCAGATTTGTGGGCCAATTGAAAAAGAAGAAGTACTCATGCTTTTACAGTAAATGTCTGGTCTCTACTGACAGCATTTTCTGAAGTCTGACATAAATCATGGCTGCATGAAGGAAAAGGAAGCATGATGTTCCTTTCTACCCAAAAGTTCTCCTGACCTTGGTGCACACCATCCAAAGTCACCCAGCATCTGTGATAGCTAGCTCATGAAGGAAGGGAACAACAGTCCTTTGCCTCCCAGACGATCTGGTCATCAACTAAGCACTCCAGCTCACACTGAAAGGCTCCCATTACCACTCAAATCTGAGGAATGGCACAAGCCCAACAGTCTTTAGTACTCCACCACAGCCCTTGAAGATAGGGAGAATGATTGACATGACCAGGACTCTGACAGTGCTGAGACCTATCTAGGAGCCCTCAACTAGAGGCATTGGCTGTCTTTCCAGACAAAGCCTTTGCACACCTTCCTTCCTTCCTTTTTTTTTTTTCATATTTTTTGTTCGTTTGTTTGTTTGTTTGTTTGTTTTTCGAAATAGGGTTTCTCTGTAGCTTTCTCTGTCCTGGAACTCTGTAGACTATGCTGGCTGCAAACACACAGAAATCCAACTGCCTCTGCTCCTGAGTGCTGGGATTAAAGGTGTGCGCCACCACTGCCTGGCCCCAGATTTCTTTTGATTAAAGGCATCAGATTAGAATATTAGAATCAAAGAGATTTAGAAAGAGAAATCATCAAACAGAAAAAGACTAAGTGAGTCTCTACAGTTATGGTTTAATGCTGATCCACAGGGCTAACTGCAGGGAAGCCCATCAGGAAAGAGAAGAAGAGTACCCTAGATACACCTACATGAACTCTAGCAAGCTACGTAGTCAGTCCTCATCCACAAAAGACTATCCATATGACTTCTAACTAGTAAGACATCATAAACAAGCAATGTGTGTCACCAGTGTTTTGAAACATTTACCTGCAAGCTGTTGTTAAGTAAATCGAAGTCACTGTATCTTCTAACAATCTGTAAGAAACAAGACAGTGGTGTTTGAATTCAGCAAAGGTATCCCTCTCCACCTCCTGACCTGGGATTCTCTGGGGCTCCAGAGGTGGAGCCCTTGTGCCAGGCCAAACAGTGCTGCCTAGCATTCACTTTGATTGATAAGCCTAGAAAACACACAGAGAAGTCTCCCAAAGGCTGCCTGGGTTGCAGTAAACTGGTTAATACTGGCCAAATTCACAAGGCATCAATAAGAGATTAAAACAGCAAATTTTTTTTGTCTTGTTTTCAGGTCAAATTGCCTTTCAAATATCTTTCATATTAACTGAGTACATGGAGGGGTAGATTAATGATTTACAAAAAGAAAAAAAATGAAAAAGAAAAATTTTACTGAGCATAAGTGAAAACAAAAGGAAACAGCTTTGATGTCATTTGTTCTTATCAGGAATAAAACATCATCCAGTCAAAATGCCATCTACCCTGGAGACTAAGTCTGTTCCTGTAGGTAAGACTGTATCACCTCTTGGCAAACAGTCCAGCCTTTATGTCCCGTGTCATTTCTTGGTTACACTGATATTACTGCTTAGAACACAGTCAAATCCCACTAGCCCTGGTGTGCTGGTTGCTTTTATGTCAGTATGACACCAGCTAAAGTCATATGGAAAGAGGGAACCTCAATTGAGAAAATGTTTCCACCATGTTGGCCTGTGGTACATTTTATTGATTGATGGATAACTGATGTGGAAGGATCCAGCTCTCTGTGGGTGTGCCACTATGGGCTGGGTCTTGAATGCTATAAGAAAGCAGGCTCAGCAAGACATAAGGAAAAGCCAGTAAGCAGCCTTCCTCCATGGCCTCTGCTTCAGTTCTCTCCTCCATGTTCCTGTCTGTCTTCCCTCAGTGACGGACTTATAAGCTGTAAGGTGAAATAAACTCTTTTCTCCCCAAGTTGCCTTTGGTCTTAGTGTCTCATTACAGTTAGAAACCATAAATAAGGCATCTCAGTAAGGTAGACATTGTACTTTTGAATAGTTAAGACTCCAGTCTTTATCAATAGTTCTCAAATATATGTAGATAAATTACCTAGATACCACCTAGAACCTCCCCTAAAGACAGTTTCATTCAGCAGGGCTCAGGTGGGGTCCAAGAGCCCATTTTTGTTAATTATCCCAGGTTCATAAGGCAGTAGAGCTAGAAAAACTTCCACTGGGACTTGACTATTCTGATAGGACAATTCTTATCAAATACACATAATGTTACATGCATGTCCATCCCTGATAACAAGGAAGCCAAAGACAGGACAGTGCTTAACTGCAAGGAAATGCACATTGCAACGCTGCTCTGCTAACATCTAAGATGTGTAACCTCAGACCAGTTACTTAACTCAAAAGTGTTAAGTGGGAATAATGCTGCTACCGAGGAATGGTTTAAGAGTGGAGTGAATTAATGTGTTTAAATCAGTGGTGAACACTTCATAAACTCAACAGATAATAGATGTGATAAATACTCAAATAAAAGCAGTCTGAAACTTTAGGCAGAGAAAAGACTACAGCTGGAGCACTGTGATCAGAGACTGTGTAAGGTGAAGCCACGGTTTGAGCTGGGTCATAGAGCACAGACAATATTATTAGAAGGTGTAGGATGGCAACTCTAAGCACTAAAACAGCCCCATGAAGAATTAATTCAACTACCCTTTTCCAGTCAGCCAGGATGGAAAAGACCTTTTCTCTATTGTCTTTTCTCTTTAAGTCCAGCATTGAGAAAAGCAGAGCCAGGGACCTCAGGAAGAGCCTTCCTGAGGGACAATGAAGGAGCTAGCTCCAGCTGTTCAACAGTAAACTTGTCCATAGAATGCAGTGACCCAACTGCACATCATTTTTACCTGGTGAGTCACTTTAATTTTCTGGGCTGAATTGGAGAATGGCTTTCTATTTTTCCAGATAACCTCATATACACATTAACTGACCACCAAGAACAAAGGCTTTGCACAATTATCTTAAAGCTGAAGACACGTGGGGCTGAAGAAATGGTTCAGGGCTTAAGAGCACATACTACTCCTGCAAGGGCCCAGTGTGCTTTCCTAACACTGATACCACGTGACTCACAACCGCCTGTCATGGAATCCAACTTCCTTCTCTGGCCTC
Organism: Cricetulus griseus; assembly: GCF_003668045.3. NCBI lineage: Eukaryota > Metazoa > Chordata > Mammalia > Rodentia > Cricetidae > Cricetulus > Cricetulus griseus. The sequence goes on along the minus strand of NW_023276807.1, from coordinate 76,043,151 downwards.
TGTGGGCATGGGATTCACTTACACAAACCCACACTGAGATACACACACACACACACACACACACACACACACATACACACACACACACACACACACACACACACACACACACACACGAATGCACGCACGCACACACGCACTCACGGATAAATTTCAAAAGAAAAAAAAAGGAAACTAAAGGCTTACACCTAAAAGAAATATGATTTGCATTATATGAATATGCTGACTTTTCCAGATTTTCTGATATCCTAAGACAGCTTTGGCCACAGTTTAAACATTTTTTCTAACAGACAAAAATGCTTACCTGCCAGCTGTTTTCTGCAGAAATTCCTCTTTGTACCCTGATGATATATTCCTAAAAGGGATAAAAGAAAGAGCCTTAGCTGTAAAAGATGAAAAAACATGGGTAGAGGATGTGGCTGGATGGTCATACACTCAGTAGCATGAAGGGCGGCTCCGGGTTCAGTACTCAGCACAGAGGCAGCAGAGAGCTGCTGGTCATGTGGCCAGCATCCGTACTCCCAGCACTAGGGAGATTAAGGCAGCAGAATAACAAGTTTGAGGCTTGTATTATATGGTGAGATTCTGTTTCAATAAAAGAATCATATATTGATACCAGGATAAATGTATGACTTCAAAGAAACAGTTGGAGCAATGGCTCATCAGTTAAGAGTGCTTGTTACTCCTGCAAAAGATGTGGATTCTGTTCCCAGAACCCACAGCGCAGTTCACAACTATCCGTAACTCCAGGGTATATGATACCTTCTAGTGACCTCCAAGTATACCAGGCATGCACATGGTATACATATATATATATATATATATATATATATATATATATATATATATCACATAAAACAAAAGAAATCTAAATGAAAAAAATTATTTGCGTGTGTGATGTTTTGCTGTTGTTTGGTTTTGTTTTGTTTTTCCAAGATACGGTCTCTCTGTGTGTATCCCTGGCTCTCCTGGAACTCACTCTGTAGACCAGGCTGGCCTCGAAGAGATCTGCCTGCCTTTGCCTCCCTAGAATGAGGATTAAAGGTGTGGGACACTATGCCCTCCTTAAAAGAAAAGCTTATAAACAGACTTTAAAAAGTATAGGCTATACATCTGTAATTGGGAAACACAATCTCTAACGTTCTGAGTGCTCACACTATGTTCAGAAAGTTTCAGATTTACCAGGATATGGCAACAATGCCTGAAATCCTGGCACCTTGCAATTCAAGCACTAGGGAGACAGAGGCAGGAAGGTCACCAGTCTGAAGTCAGCCTACACTATATCATCTATGCATAATGAGACCCTGTGTCCAAAAAACAAACAAAAAATAAAAATATTCAACACAAATTCACATTCACGTCAAAGCAAATAAAATTACAAACATGGAGTCTTAAGAAATCAAGACCCACCAGGCAGTGGTGGTGCACACCTTAGATACCAGCACTCTCGAGCCAGAGGCAGGTCGATCTCTGTGAGTTCAAGGCCAGCCTGGTCTACATAGTAAGTTCTAGGTCAGTCAAAACTATGTGAGAGACCCCATCTTAAAAAACAAACAAACAAAACTTACATTAGAAGTTTCATTTGATCCCTGGATCCTACAAGAAGGTGAGAGAAAATTTGCTCCTGAGGGCTGTCCTCTGACCTTCACATGAGAACTCTGGCAAGTGCATGCCTGCTTACATACACAAATCACACACACACACACACACACACACACACACACACACACACACACACACACTGTACACATAAAACAAATTTTTTTACTGTAAAAATAAATTTTAGTTTTAAAGAGATGAACAAAATCAACTGAATGTATTTGGTAAAGAACTAGACCTATGAAGATCTAAACAGGAGGTGGCATTGTAGTCTGTAAACACCATATGCTATGTAGTTATAGATACAGAAAAGAATGGAACACTAGAAAGGTAATTTTTCTTACAACATTTTTATTCTGCTTTAGTGGATCAAAGCTATTCCCTGACTAAAAAGACATCTGATTTTTTCAGATTCCCAAAACTGCCATACAAACTGGCCAAAATGAAATGCTCCACTAAAATTTCCATTGTTTTAAAGGAAACATAGCTGCCCACTGCCTGAAAGCCCTAGAGACTGTGAAGTCAGCTTCGTCCTACAGGCTACAATGGCACCCCAGGTTCTCCAGTGACTTGTGTCCACCCTTCTCACCTTCTCTGATGTGGAGCAGACCCTATGTGTAGACAAAACAATGTGAATCACCAAGGCCCAAAAAGCATGGGCAGGAGAACTAAGAAGTCTAGGCTGCCACTAACCTAGCCATCTGTAGCCACTTCCCCACAGAGGTCCCTCCCTCCTGCTCCTTCTGACACCACACCCTTAATCTTGGCATGCAAGGAGAGTGGAGCACATGGGCATTTTGGCAAGTCATTGTGGTCTGGTGCTGAAGTTATTCAAGTTGGACATGTACTAGGATCACAAGATATGGAGCATAAATGAAGAAAGAAAAGAGAATTAGGGGAAACTTACACTAAGCCTTTACCTTATATTATTCATTCAGTCTTCTGGGCAGCCACTCTGGAAGACAGAATCATAATCCACAAGATACAGAGAGCTGTCCAAGACAGCACAGCTTTGGCTGAGCAGACTAGGAACCAGAACCTTCATCTTGGTCACTCCCAGGACCTCCACCTTCCAATGTGGTAGGTAGGTCCCTCTGACCTGGAGAGGCTATAAGGCTGGGCTACTTCTACATCTCTGAAATACGGTACTTAGGCTGGTGAGACAGCTCAGCAGACAAAGGTACTTGCCACTACGGCTGATGACTTGATACCTATAACCCACATGGTAGAAACAGAGAACTCATTCCTGTGGGTGGTCCTCTAATGGGACATGTATACTCCCCAACTCTCTCTCTCTCTCTCTCTCTCTCTCTCTCTCTCTCTCTCTCTCAAATAAAAAAAAATGTGGAGGTCTACTCTAGTACACAGAATTCACTAGATTGCCCTAAAGATGCACACCTATTGACTCTGGCCTGAAGGAGGAGCACTGATTTCCAAAATTGTTGATTAATGCTTTCAACACAGACCGTTTTCCAAGCAAGCACTTCCACAGGTATATTTTGGCTGGTACTCAGTCACTAGACTCTCCCTAGGCTGGTGAGCTGGTGAGAGTCTAGGGAAACTTTGTTTTGAATCTGTCTGGCATCAAGTTTCTTTAGCGAGGCTACAAACACAAACCATCTTGACAAAAAGGACTTAAAACCGAGGCTTAGGGAAACCTTCCAACCACCCTCACACACATAATTCTTTCTTCATTTCTGCACGGCTTTCACAATTACAGTGATACTTAAACAATAGAGAGATACAGTGAGCTGTTTGGAGATGTTTTACAGACACGCTGACACAAAAGCAGAAGGTCGTATCACCTAGAAAACCTAAGAGGAAAGAAAAGATTTCTCTGTTTGCTTGGGTCCTGTCTCACAGAGTTAATGATTCATTGTCTGGGCTAGGCACAAGCATTAACAGCTACTGAAAGCTCCCAGGTGATTCTAATGTATAGTCAAGGTAACATATGATTACTGTTCTAAAACCTCTTAGAGAAACTGGAAGTAAGCTAGGTGTGGTGATTCACATCTGTAATCTCAGTACCAAGGAGGCAGAGGAAAGAGGGTGTTAAATCCTAGTCCAGGCTGGGCTACATAGTGAGGCCCTATCTCAAAAAAATAAAGCCAATCTCCAGGAGGTGGTGGTGCACACCTTTAATTCTAGCACTCAGGAGGCAGAGGCAGGTGGATCTCTGAGTTCAAAGTCAGCCTGGTCTACAAAGCAAGTTCCAAGGCAGCCAGAGAACTATACAGAGAAACCCTGTCTTGAGACAAACAAAATAAATAAAGAGTTATATTCCATTCCTTTAATCTCAGCACTTGAGAGGCAGACGTAGGTGGATCTCTGTGAATTTGAGGCCAGCCTGGTCTACAAGGCCAGTTTCAGGACAGCCAGGACTACACAGAGAAACCCTATCTTGAAAAATCAACCAACCAAAGAAACAAACAAATTTTTCTGTGAGGGCCAGCTGTTCATCTGGGATGGAAGGCAGCCGGTATGTCTCTGGTGCCCACTAGCCTTGCTAATTCTCTTCACTTCTCTACTACTAGCACGTTCTGGAAGGACCTAGAAAAATGCTTCAAACAAGTGACCGTAAAGAACAATGTTTCCCTGCTCTGGAACTTTCTCCCACTAGGCTAAGTCCCCAGACAACCTTCCACATTCTTGTACATCCTAACCAAACGACCCTAACCTTTTCTTTCTACTTAGTCCCTCTTTATCAGACTACTTATATCCTAAACCTTCCTGTTTATGCCTCTCAGTTTGCTGTTCCAAATACTTAAATCCTGGAGTGCTCAGCTTTTTAAATGTTAACTGCTATTTTTGTCCCACATTAATGTTTGGGGAAATAGCTCTCTCCAACTGGACTGAAGTCTTAAAGAGCCAGGAAACCACATTTCTTATGTTCCAAATCCCACCCAGCACAATGAGAGGTCAGCAGCAGAGACAAAGCAAATAATTAGGGCATTAGCCACCTAAATGCTCCCGTGGCAATGAGGAAGCCTGCATACCTGCTATACACAGGTAAAAATCAATGTACTCTAAAAAAAAAAAAAAATACAAAAGATCTTGTCTCAGATTATCTCTCTAAAAAATTAATGTTCAAGTCAAGTGTGGTGACACACACTCATGGGACTAATGCTCGGTAAATATTAAAGTTCCCCAAGCTGTCATGCACCTATCATCTTGAGGGTGCAGCAGAAAGATTATAATCTTCAAGCCAGCCTGGTTACCTAGTGAGACCTTGACTCAAAGGGAAAAACAAAGTAAATAAATAAATAAATGCCCCCACAAAAACAACAACTTTTTAAAGGTTCAAACTTAGGAAGTTACATGGCACAGCAGCTATTAACTCCAGGCAGCAGGCAGCATCATACTCAGGGACACCAGGTTTCTTGGGAAGTCTCACAATGGAAAGATTTGTTCAGGCCACTGGCTACCTACTCACCATCTTTAACATTTCACAGAACTAGTGATTACTCTTTGCTCTGGAACTTATTTATCTTTGCTTCATCTGCAGATTTTTGGTACCAGAATCTAGTTTTATTCTATGTCAATTGCTGTGCAAACCAATAATGTACAAAAAAAGTCCTCAAACAAATGAAAAATCTTGAGGATTTTTAAAGGCCTATGAAGAACCACAACTGTTTTAATATAAATTCTGGCAGGTGAGTGAAGCCAAGTGTATCTCCTTTCTAACCACTGAACTCTATTTAAAACTACTAGTCAGATCATAGAACCATAAGCTTTATTCTTTCACAAAAACAAAATTCCCTAGTGTGTATTATGCAAACCAAATTGAGTGCTTTCATTCTGCTTCCACTTTGATTGCTGCAGTGAAAACCACCATGCTCTCAGGGCCTTTGAAGTTCATGCTGTCCTCTGTGGAATGGTTTCTCTCCTAGCAGAAAGGCTGGCCTGCACAGACTTCAAAGGCAGATGATGCTCCAGTTAGAGACAGTCCACAAGGAAGCACTCTCTGACTTCAGACATGGGTACAGAATGGATATGGCTTTTTTTTTTTTTAAGATTTTATTTATTTATTTATTTATTTATTTATTTATTTATTTATTATGTATACAACATGCTGCTTCCATGTATATATCTGCATACCAGGAGAGGGCACTAGATCTCACAAAGGATGGTTGTGAGCCACCATGTGGTTGCTGGGAATTGAACTCAGGACCTCTGGAAGAGCAGTCAATGCTCTTAACCTCTGAGCCATCTCTCCAGCCCTGGATATGGCTTTTTTGTTGTTGCTGTTTTGTTGGTTTGGTTTTTGTTTTGTTTGTTTGTGTGTTTATTTTTGAGACAGGGTTTCTCTCTATAGCCCTAGACTAGGCTGGCGTCTGCTTCTGGAGTGCTAATATTAAAGGTGTGTGCCACCACCACCTGATACAACTAACTCTTATATCAAAGCAAAGACTAAAAACACACAGACTCCTCAACAAAGCATTTAAATGAAAAATAGCTTTCACTTCTTTGTTCAAAAATTCCTGGAATGCCTCAAACTGCAGAAATGAATGCACTGAACACAGAGCACTACCTATCATATAATGAGCTAGAAGTATCAAGCAGACAGACCTGTTGGCAATGATTATTTTTCTGTGGTTCAGTTGAAATTGACCTGAGTACTGCTGAAGGCTGCAGTGTCCCCACTCCTGGGGACACTCTTTGCTACCTCCTTTTGTCCACCACTGCAAAGACAGGCCTCCCAGATGTCTTGGTGCCAGGAGAACACTGGGTAGCCACAAGACATACTGACTCAAGGTCCAACTGCCACCTTCTAGTTTCCTAGCGGAGTTTTTCTGAGTCTCAGTTTAGGCCTTTGCATAATCATATCTTTCCAACAGGTTGTGGGGAATACTGGATGAGATCGTATCACTAAGGTATCCAGGACAGTGGCCAGGGCGTCTGTAGTGAATGTTTGTCTCCAGAACCATTAAATAGTGCCTAAGGACAAAAAAACATAAGCAGCCATTCTCTTCAGCATGGATAACAAGTCATTAGCTTCCAATTTCTAGGTAATGTCACTCTAGATTCTATGTCTCTGGTTCTTTCTCAGTTTGCCACAATTTCATGTTATGTTCAATTAACTTATGTTACTTTTATAATAAGAAAAAGCATTTTTAAGTTTTTATTTATTTGTTTATTTTGGTTTTACAAGACAGGGTTTCTCTCTGTGTAGTTCCGGCTGTCCTAGACCTCCCTTTGTAGACCAGGCTGGCCTTGAATTCACAGAGATTCTCCTGCCCTTGCCTCCCGAGTGCTGGGATTAAAGGCATGCGCTGCCACTACCCAGCTCCAACATTTATTTACTCTCTCTCTCTCTCTCTCTCTCTCTCTCTCTCTCTCTCTCTCTCTGTGTGTGTGTGTGTGTGTGTGTGTGTGTGTACACAACTTTGTAGAGTTTGCTCTTTCCGCCCACCACGTGGATCTCAGGGATTTTTAGGCTAGGCTTAAGTACATTTACCCACTGAGCCATCTCACTGGCCCCAAAACCAATTTTTAAAAAGTTTGTTAGTTTGTGGGCTGGAGTATTGCACAGTAATAGAGTATTTGCCTAGCTAGTGTAGCTGGAAGCACTTTGTTCAATCCCAGCACTAAGAAAAAACAAAAAACAATGGGGTTGGGAGTGGCTACGCTTGTAATTTAAAACATACTGCTTTAAGTAAGAACTCTGAGTGGTAAGGATTGAGATTTCTGATACGTTATAGATAATAAATATAGTTGATTTCTTTTGGTCATTTTATTACCCATTGTTGGGATGTTCTTGTTTGTTTTTTTTTTTTGTTTTGTTTTGTTTTTGTTTTTTTCTTTTTTTCGACACAGGGTTTCTCTGCCCTGACTGTCCTGGAACTCACTTTGTAGACCAGGCCTATCTTTGAGTGCTGGGATTAAAGGCATGCACCAACCACTACCTGGCCACCCATTGGCACTCTAATTTATGCTAGGAAAACAGAACATGGAAATAAAGTAAATTAACTTTTCTATTTGTATGAGGACTGATAAAATGGGGAGGGGCCTCTGGGGATGTAGCTCAGTTGGTTAATTCTCCTGCACTATGTGAACTGAGCATGTGATACACACCTGAAATCCCAGCACTCAGGTGGGAAAGGTAGGAGAATCAGAAAATCAAGGTCATTTTCAACTATAGAGAGAATTCATGAGACCCTGTCTCAAAGGGAAAAAATGCTGAGAAGGAATCTGAAATCATGGGTGAAGTCAAGCTGATAAGAGTACTACCTCCTGGTTTTAACAATGGTTCTTGCCAAGATGGAGTTGAGTACACCAAAGCCTACTCAACCCAGTGTGAACATGTTAGTGTCCTCCTGACACACAAACTCTATTTCATAACCAGTCATGCATGTCATCATGATGTTTGTCACACACCATGTTGTCATAAGCCTCCTCAAAGATAGCAAGCTCCTATGTTCATGGGGTACTTGCTCTCTGTCTAGTATCCCTCAGCTTACTCCACCTCCCAACAAAAGGTCAAAGCTCAGAGAGAGTGTCTGAGAGAGAGCTCTGAAGTGGTGAGAATGACTGGGCAGAAGGGCCTCTAAGACTGATCAAGGACAAAGCTGCTCCTCCATTCTATGACCTTAGGCAGATGCTTTCACACTGTCTAGTTTTCTTTCAGTGACTCAGGTCAGCTCAGTCAGTAGAACCAGTCTGTCAGGTCAGAAGGATGTGCTCAGAACATAGCCTTTTGATTTTAGTACCCCAAAATGTTTCAGTCTACAAATTGCTGGAGTGAATGTAATCTGGACACCACAGAAGCCATGTACAAATAAGAACATTATTTTCTCTCCATGTTAAGCAAACCCTATCATCAACATTTGGCAGGCTCTGGAGAAACAGGAAGGGCAGAAGAGATAGCTCAGATACCTCTGAGATAGCTCACAGAGGACAGGAGCTTGATTCCCAACACCAGCACATAGCAACTCAAAACTGCCTTATGACTCCAGCCCCAGGGGACCCAATGCCCTCTTCTGGACTCTATGGATACTGTGTGTGTGTGTGTGTGTGTGTGTGTGTGTGTGTGTGTGTGTGTGTGTGTGTGTACAGGCACATGCAGGCCATGTATGAGACACATGTTCATGTGGAGGAAAGCTTGGAAGACAACTTCAGAAATCAGAAATCAGTTCTTGCCTTCCATCAAGGAGCCCAGGGATCAAACTCCGGTCATCAGGGTTGCAGAGAGCTTATCTGGCCATCTCAGTAGCCCTCTTTTCACTGGAAAATGTAAAATTACATGTTACTCATACTACATGTTTACTGGCCAGTGCTGCTCTCAGCCTCTAGTATGTGTAATGAATTAACTCCATGCCCATGTGGCTAGGGTGAAGAACAGAAAAATTAGTCACCCCAATCACTGTCTGGTTCTGTGATTCTCAGGGAGACTTCCAACCTAGATGTTGGCATCTAGGTCAGTGCAGCTATCAAACAAGCCTCTATTCCACAGGTCCAATAACAAATCATTCAAATATCACAGGTATCATGGAAGCCATTCTGCCACTCTTAGCCCTGAGGTCTAGAACAACAAACCCTATTTGTACTCCATTTTCTTCAAGTGAAAAAGGGTATTAGTAAAGCACAACTCAGACAGTTATAAGGATCAAAAGAAAGAAAACCTAGGGAAAAAAAATCTGACTTCTAGCTGGGCGGTGGTGGCCCATGCCTTTAATCCCAGCATTCGGGAGGCATAGGTAGGCGGGTCTCCATAAATTCAAAGCCAGCCTGGTCTATAGAGCGAGTTCCAAGACAACCAGAGCTACAGAGAAACCCTGTCTCTAAAAATCGAACCAAACCAAAGCAAACAAAAAATCTGACTTTTTATAAAGTAAAACATACATCTAGCATATCATTCAGAAATTTCATCCACAGATATTTATTCAGAAAATGTATCTTCACAATGACTTTACCCAAATGCTCATGGCAGCTGTATCATAATATACCCAACTGGAAACAAGCAAATGCTGATGTGAGATAATAAACTGTGGCATACGTACACAATAGAATATTGTTCAAAGAACCTTGAAGCCGAGCTCAGTGATATATGCCTGTCTTCCCAGAAATTTGAGACGATGAGACAAAATGATCATTTGAGCCCAGAAATTTAAGGTCAGCCTAGCAATATAATGGGACCATCTCTCTGAGAGGGAGGAGGGGCAGAAACTGTCAGGAACAACAAACAGAGTAATAGTTGCCAGGGACCAGAAGAGGATACTGACTACAAAGGATGCTAAGGAAATGTTTGCTACAGAAAATGTTATAGTAGGTATGTCTTTTTCAAATTTACCAAATGGGTACACTTAAAAATGACATTTTATTGCACATAAATTATGATTCAACATATCCAACCTTACAGGGACTGAGGAGAAAAAGGGCGAAGGGAAAAGGAAAGAGAGGAAATTAATGATTAATGTGAAGTACTTTATGGCTTTGCAAATAACAACATCTACTATATGACAATCACCACACTCATTTCCCTGTTATTTAAATGGTTCACAACTAGCCTGGTGGTGGTGGTGGCACACACCTTTACTTCCAGCACTTGGGAGGCAGAGACAAACAGATCTCTGTGAATTTGAGGCCAGACTGGTCTCCAGAGTGAGTTCCAGGACAGCCAAGGCTACAGAGAAACCCTGTCTTGAAAAACAAACAAACAAACAAATGAAAGTCTAGAGCTAACTACCCCTCTGACACTATACTATTTCTCTATTAATATCTCTGATGTACCTGTTCCCACCTGTCACCTGGTCAATGTTTCCTTCACCATGTTCCTCCCCCCTCTTTTCCTTACTTGTCCCATCTTGTCATGGACCAGAGATGATGCATCCTGATTTCACTGATCCATACCTTCCTTTATAGCAGCAATTAGGCTTCCTAAAACATCATTCTCATGTACTACACACCACTGCTCAAGTCTTCTCAGTTCTGCTCAGATCCCCTGCTCCTGGCATCCAAGAGATCCCACAATTGGCTTGAGTCCACTGCTTTTCCACTGTCACCACAATGAACAAATGGAAATGAATGTACAAAGGCAGGAACCAACTCTATCTTGGTTGGTTCCTGCCAGCCTCAACTTCAGCACCTCACATACCGAGTACCCAAAACATGGAACATGTCTACAGCAAGTTATGGAAAAATACTGCTCAGATGTCTCAAGAAGTCTCTGAATTTACCAGACACACAAGACTCCTTCCTCCCTGAGTTTGTATAGCAGTAAGGACTGTGGAAGAGACAGATCAGTCTTCAACCAGCCAAGCTCTCTCTAAGAGATTCAAACCAGAACTACCAGGAAGAGATACTTAGTGACCTGTCAGGCTGCCTATAAGTCATGAAGCTCCAGGGCTGCAGCTTCCTTAATCATCCACACTGGGCTGGGTGGGCTTTCAGTGGTACAGCTGCCTCTGAGTCATCCCTGCTCTTGTTACTGATCCCAATAAACTCAGTGGTTTACCAAGTTGGACTTTGTTGTACTTAGGTTTGTCACCCCAATTCCTTATCTGGGGTGAATAAACATTTGTGATTAGTGTTCCATCTCCCCTGGAAGTGTCATACAATACATGGGCACACATATTTACACACACACACACACACACACAGAGAGAGAGAGAGAGAGAGAGAGAGAGAGAGAGAGAGACAGAGAGAGAGCAGCAGACAAGTTGAACATGGGGGCTCATGTCTATAGTTCCAGCACCCAGGAAATCAACCAAGATAGGAGGCAGATAGATATATGTTTGCACAGAATGCAATTTGCAAGGAACATAGAGGTATGTCTTAGGCAGCAAGAAGACAGGAAGGTCGTCACATCTTTTTTTTTTTTTTTAAGATTTATTTATTTATCATATATACAGTGCAGGCCAGAAGAGGGCATCAGATCCCATTACAGATGGTTGTGAGCCACCATGTGGTTGCTGGGAATTGAACTCAGGACCTCTGGAAAAGCAGTCAGTGCTCTTAACCCCTGAGCCATCTCTCCAGCCCCAGTCGTCACATCTTAAGGGAGAGGAAAGGCTTATGTAAGGACTCTAGTCAGGTATTCTGTGTGTTATGGTGGAAGTGTCACCCCAGCCCCTGGCATCCATATACCCAAAGAGTCTGGAATGTTATGGTGGAAGTTCCACCCAAGCCCCCTCCCCTATCTCTCTCCAAACCCTGCTGCATCTCAGAAAGCCCTCCAAATGGCCAGGCCTCCCCCAGGGATGATCAAGGCCACTCCCACAGGTTATTTAAACTGCCCACCAGAAAATAGATGTGTGGTTTTCCAGTCTCTCTTTCCCATCTCCCTTATGGGGGCTTGAAGGTAATCTGGGAGTATTGTATCCATTAAACACAGGCTTTTTCTAATTTTGTTTGATTTAGATTGCTGCATTGGCTGAGAGGCTCATCCAAGTGCAGAAATTTTTCACTATAGTCAACTGGAATGTCCCTAGGCTTTCTCAAAAAACTATTAACAAAGGGGTCAGCAACAGTTAAGTAGCAGTGTGGGAGTCAGAGGCTAGTAAACACACTCTCTTGACTATCTTGATGACTTTGTCCTATATGTGACGATCTGCAGGATCACACACAGAAATGCCTAGGGTATGCCAAGGGTCTGCCCATTGTTTGTGCTCTGATGGGTCAGTGGGCTGCTCTCTACTAGCCAGACACTTGAGGCTGGTGTACACAGGCCTACCTCCAGCCTCATTTTCCCTTTGCTTCAACAAAGAAAGGGCTAAAGTGCACCAAGTCCCTGGGGAGAAAGGCAGGCCCAGCAGGGAGGCCTTGAATGAAAGACTTCTTTCCTTTTCACCTCTACAGCATTCTCCCACATCAATACTCCATTCATTTCCTCCCTCATCATGGCAGGGGGGTGTGGGGGCTGCTCAAAAATTAACGAGAAAGTACTTGTTGCTCCAAAGGTGCTGTGACTAGCAAGTGGATAGCAAGTGGAGTCATGGCAAAGGCTCATACATACTGCTTCTGTTCCAGAACCCTTTGCTCTTCCCCTGTGCCACTAATAAGTCATCTATGTACACATACCAAAATGCTCAATGCAATCTACAGACTAAAGCAATTTGTTTTCTTTCTTGCAATATATAATCCATCTAGTGTTTTAAGTACACTTTTAATAAAATAACATGACAATATAGTACTTTTTTTTTTTGGTTTTTCAAGACAGGGTTTCTCTGTGGCTTTGGAAGCCATCCTGGAACTAGTTCTTGTAGACCAGGCTGGTCTGGAACTCACATAGATCTGCCTGCCTCTGCCTCCCGAGTGCTGGGATTAAATGGGTACACCACCACCACCAGGTTATAGTACATTATTTTTAAATATACACATCTCACTGACTGAAATAAGTTAACTCTTCAAGCTTACAGTTTTTTTTTTCATTTGGGTGTTGAGAGTGAGTGTGTGTGTGTGCTTGCCTGTCTAAGCATGTACAGAAACTAGAGGCTGACATCAAGATGTCTTTTTCAATCACTCCTCTACCATATTTTTTAAGATGGGGATTCTTGACCAATTTTGAGCTTATTTTAGTTGGGCTGGCTGGCTGGCCAGGGAGGCCCTGGAATCCTCCTGGCTCCATATTTCTCAGCTCTGGGGTTACCAGTACACTTTGCCACACCCAGCTTTTATGGGGAGATTAAATCTTCAGACACTGATTTCTCATGCTTGTTGTACAAGCATTTTATCTCCTGATGCTCCTATTCAGCCACAGTTTTTAGTTTATTTTCTAGCAGTGATTTTTATCCTAAGATCCACTGCCTGGAAGTGATGCTCTGAGAGGCTTATATGAAGCTGTTCTACTGACAACACTCAAAAAGGAACAGGATCACAAGAGCAAAGAACTTGTGTGTATGTTCTGAGTTTAATATCCTGCAATGTTATAAAACTTTCCAGGATAATAAAGAGGTGTGGCTGGTTGCTTTGGAAAGTAATGAAAACATTCTAAATTGTACTGATATAGTCACAGCTCTGTGATTATACTAAGAACCACTGAATTGCCCACTTCCACAAGTAAAGTGTATGATTTGTGGATTATATAAAGCCATTGCCCAAAAAAATAAGTGTAAAAAAGAAAAAAAAAAACTTTTTGGGCAGACTCCTGTCACAATGCAGTGGAATTCCCAAGCTGAAACACAATCATATTAATAAAGCGTGTCACCAAGAAATGACTACTCAATTATTTGAAAGCAATAGTAACAGCAAAAGTTCCTTTTGGCTTTCAACAAAGACAATGGCCTCTTTACAGCAGACTTTAGAAGCCCCTGATGGATTCCCCATTGCCTAAATTCCTTTTTGCTATTGACTAGCATTTCAACCTTCTGGGGTCCCTAACTTCGTCCCAAAGTCAGCAGGAAGCAGTTTGGAAAGAAATTTCGCCGTCCATTTTCCCTGGTTAAAATGCTAAGTCAAAAGGAACTCCCTTGCATGGGGATGCCAGTATCTATCACTCCCTGATGGGGATGCTAGAGAGACAGCAATTCCATGATTGGAATTTACAAAAAAGAAAATGGGGGAATGAAGGAACCGGCTTCCCTTTTGGCAGCCATAACACGTGCTTGCCATAAACCTACCTTGGTCACGTAGAGGTCAGATGCCTGTCTCGTGACAAGGAACCAATCGGAAGTTAGCTGGTGGCGCTATGCTTTACGACCCTGGGTGTGCTTTATGGACAAGCACACGACAATGATGTAGAGAGCATAGCAACCACCCTGGGAGGGCCTATGGGCCATAACAACCAGTTGACCAATCAACACAGGGCAAGCCCTCCAAGCCTGGAAGCACACCAATCGTGAGCCTGTGCGTACCCCTAGATACTCCCCTTACGCTGCCCTATAAGATCTTTTGGGAGCCCGTAGGGGCCGTCTTTTCTAGCCGTCCGCCATGGCGGGTGGGTGAAAGACCCGAGCTAACATGGGGTTAGCTCGTTAAATTACAATAAAGCCTCATGCAGTTTGCATCAAGCTTTCGCCTCCATTCTGTGTTTGGGGTGGCCGCCATCCTGGGCTAAGATTCTGGAAGCCTCAGCTTTCTGAGGGTCTAACAGTGCATGGTATTCACAATTAGCCAAAATGACACCCAGTTCAGGATAAACCCATGGGAGGAGCTGACCACTCCCTTCCCAATCCTGAGCAAAAGGGGGAGCATAAGAGTTCCAAGGGGGCCAGGCGTTGGTGGCGCACGCCTTTAATCCCAGCACTCAGGAGGTAGAGGCAGGCGGATCTCTCTGAGTTCGAGGCCAGCCTGGTGTCCAGAGCAAATGCCAGGATAGGCTCCAAAGCTACACAGAGAAACCCTGTCTCGAAAAACAAACAAACAAACAAACAAAGGTTCCAAGGGGAAGCCAGTGTGGGTGGTAATTACAAAACTTGGAAGGCAGAGGAAGAGGGATTCAAACTGGAAGACAGCTTGGTCTATACTGTAAATTCCTGACTAACCAAGCCTACATAATAAAACACTGTTTAAAACTGTGTGTGTGTGTGTGATTGTGTGTGGGGGGGTGGTCTAGCACAGGAACATTTGCCTTTAATCCCAGCAGGGTAGGTGTGGTGACATTTTGTTTATGATGTAACAAATAAAGCTTGCCTGAAGATCAAAGTGCAAAGCTAGCCTCCATGGGCACCAGGCACATTCAAGATACACATACATACAGACAGCACAAAAATTAGTTAATTAAAAAATAATAATAAAAAAAAGTGGTTAAACCTAGCATGGTGGTAAACAATTTTACTCCAACACCCAGTAGGCAGAGTCAGGTGGATCTCTGTGAGTTCTGGACCAGCTAGAGTTCCATAGTAAGACCGTCTCAAAAAAAAAAAAAAAAGTAGTTATAAAACAAAAAGATAAGCAGACACCCATATACACATATATATACAGGCACGTGCGCGCACGCGCGCACACACACACACACACACAAATTCGCAGGCACAGACAGACACACACACACATACAGTCTCAAAAACAAATACAGATACTCATGTACAATTACAGGCACACACACACACATATATATATACATAGACATACACACACACACACACACACAAATTCGCAGGCACAGACAGACACACACACACACATACAGTCTCAAAAACAAATACAGATACTCATGTACAATTACAGGCACACACACACACATATATATACATAGACATACACACACACACACACACACAACACACACACACACACACCCATATATATACAGATATACACAAACATACACACATATACACACAGAAAAAAAAATACACAGGCATGAACACACATACACAAAGTTCCAGTTCAGGTCCAGTTTCCCTTTTCCCAGAATGCCAAAAGCTGCAACATAAGGAGCTTCGTTTCCTATGAAGCCCTCAAAAGCCTCTGGAAACTTAGCAGGAAATGACACTTGCCTTGCAGAGGAACACCAAGGCTTGTCCCATGTATTACAAATAACACATTTAAACTTTCTATTGGATATTTGTATTTTGAACAATCTCAAGATCACAATGGAAGAAATGGCTGTTTCTGCTAATCTAGGCAAGAACAAACACTTTTCACATAAAACAAATTCCTGCCCTGGAACTCCACATTTCCTACTAGGAATATCACCATATTCTTACTTTTTCCCTATTGCAAGACATTTCTAATAGGGTAATGCTCAAAAGAGGTGACTGACAAGGACTAAGTATCACTGATCCCTAAATCAGGTATGAAAAGAATGTTTTTCAATAAAAAGATGACTTAGAATCTCTAAGGGAAAAGAAAAAAAAAAAAAACAACAACCTCTAAACACTCCCAAGGGAGGGTTTTCTGACTGCATTTATCAAGTTTTGTAGGACAACTGAAGAAAATACACAAATAAGCAGAAAATGACTGAGGAGATTCCCAGAAAACAGTACCTTACTGCAGTACACTGAAGCACTGCCATTACCTACCATACACTCAGCATTTGTTTATGCAAATATCCTCCTCAGAATTGTCTTACAAGTACTCAGTACAATGTGAACTTCTGAAGAAACCTCCAAATAGCATCTGAAAAGGAAGTCAATACAATCCTGACACTGAATACTGGTTTACCATAACATTTTAGGCTCTGAAGACAAATGATGTCATTTTTGGGGGTTGGTTGGTTGGTTCTTTTTTGAAATATGGTTTCTCTAACAGTCCTAGCTGTCCTGGAACTCACTCTGTAGACCAGGCTGGCCTCAAACTCACAGAGACCTTCCTGCCTCTGACTCCAGAGCCCTGGAATTAAAGGTGTACACCACTACCTATCTTAAAATTATTTTTTTAAAGAGGTCACAAATTAAGAAACTAAGCTTAGGGGGCTGGAGAGATGGCTCAGTGGTAAAGAGCAATGACTGCTCTTCCAGAGGTCCTGAGTTCAATTCCCAGCAACCACATGGTGGCTCACAGCCATCCGTTATGAGATCTGGTGCCCTCTTCTGGTGTGCAGATATACCTGGAAGCACAATGTTATATACATAATAAATAAAATCGTTGAGAAAAGCTGGATGTTGGTGGTGCACACCTTTAGTCCCAGCACTCAAAAACAACAAACAAAATAAAACAAAAGAAACTAAACCTTTAATCCCAGCACTTGGGAGGCAGAGGCAGGAGGATCTCTGTGAGTTCGAGGCCAGCCTGATCTACAGAGCAAGTACCAGGACAGGCTCCAAAGCTACACAGAGAAACCCTGTCTCGGAAAAAAAAAAAAAAAAAAAACTACGCTCAACAAACAAAAAAAAAGAAACTCCAAACCCATATATGTTGTGGCAGGTAACTTGTGCAAGTCTTGGAAAATGAAAGACCTCAGATCCAATACAACAAAAATTCTATGAACTCTCTAGTTCACTACTCCATTAAAAATAATGTTTATGAGGGGCTGGAGAGATGGCTCAGAGGTTAAGAGCACGACTACTCTTCCAGAGGTCCTGAGTTCAATTCCCAGCAACCACATGGTGGCTCACAACCATTCATTATGAGATCTGGTGCCCTCTTCTGGTGTGCAGATATACATGGAAGCAGAATGTTGTATACATAATAAATAAATAAAATCTTTTAAAAAAATGTTTATGCTACAAATATATGCAATAGTCTTTCTTACAAAACAACATGTACCAGATGCAGAGTAATGGTCCCTGAGCCAGAGGAACCTCCCCGCCTCCCGTAACAGAATACTCAACAGGAGAAAGCTGAAGTGAACAGGCTGGTCCCAATGCCACCCTACCAAGCAAGGAACAGCCCCCTGGGTTCTAGTTCTATGGAACCTGCACTTTTTCAGTCTATAGACTTTGTTTTCCCTTTCATGCAGCAAAGAATTTACATTTCCCTTGTCTTTTCTTATTTCTTGAAAACTTGTTTACAATTTACCTGCTGCTCATTTACCATAATCCCTTGTTTAGAAAACCTCCTTTCTTCTCAGAGCATCCTGCCCCTGAATACTAGCCCTTCTGATTTGGTGAAAACCAAATCATTTCCTTTAAGTCTGGGCCTGGTGTGTGTGTGTGTGTGTGTGTGTGTGTTCATTTATTTATTTTTTTAATTTATTTAATGTGCATTGGTGTTTCACCTGCATGTATATATTCACCACTTGCCTGCCTGGTGCCCCTGAAGGCCAGAAGAGGGCATTGGATTGGACTAGAAGTGGAGTTACAAACAGCTGTGAGCCACCATGTGGGTGCTAGGAACCCAACCTGTGTCCTCTGCAAGAACAAGTGCTACTAACTGCTGAGCCATCTCTCCAGCACTTTCTGATCAATTTCTTGATGATAATGTCATTGTGCTCCATTTTTAAAAAAGAAAGAATGTACAAAAGAAAACCAGTCAAGCCAAAGATAGGCAATGAATCACCCACTGATGCACACCACACCGGCTAGCTGCTCATCCAAGTGTCTTTTTGGGAAATGACTCTGTGTTCCTTCATCCTCCTGGAATTTGTGTTTTCCACACACATTTTTTCCCCTTCATAAATCCTAAGTCAGATTTACCCTATACTTTTGAGCTGTGAATTCTATTTTCGTAAACAAAACAATTTGACAAATTAAAATGACTATGAACAAAAATGAGCTTACTTGGAATAACATACTTAAATGTGATTAACCCTCTACACATAGGTTCCCAGGGAACAAAGAGAAGATGGAACAACCTTACAAGTACTTCATAAACCATAAAGTTGGTTTTTCATCCTTGTAACAAGAGCAGTTGAGAACAGGCACTGATTATCCCATTACACACAACAAAACTAAAACAAAAAAGGGACCTAGTGGATGTTAGGTTTCAAACCAAGGACAAAACCGGCACCTATTTTAACATATCAAATCAGACCTGGCCACCAGGTTCTCCTGGAATTCCTGAGTTACTATCTGTTAAGGGTCCTCTTGGCTGGCTACCCTGCCTCCTACCCTTATCTCTCTAACTCAGGGGGCTGGGCTGCCCTGCCCTTCCCTATGTAATCCAACCATTTGTTTGCCTGCTGTCTTTGTGCCTTTGGGCCTCCTGGCTTGCTGTACCTGGTCCCTCTGCTCTCCTCCATATCCCTACATCTGACCCCCGCCCCACCCAGGCCCAGCTCAGTCTGGTCATGTCCACTCTGGACTTTCCCAGATGCCCCTGTCTCTGGCTATGCTCTCCCTTTTATCTACAATAAACTTTCTCCTCCACCATACCTAGGAGCATTTGTGTCCTTTTTTTTTTTTCTTTTTTCTCTATTTTTTTTTCATTCAGGATTTATGCTGGTGCATATCTGTAATCCCAGCACTCAGAAGGTAGAAGCAGGAAGACTAGAGGTTCAGGATTGGCTTCAGCTTGTTCATCAGAAATAAAAATATGAGTGAGTGAGCTGGGAATACACCCTGGATGGGATCTCTATGAGTGCAAGGCCAGTCAGGGATACATAGTAGGATCCCATCTCAAAACAACAACAACAAAAAACAGGGGTGGGGGTGGGGGCAGGGGATTTCAGTGACTTGCCCAAACAAGTATGATTCCACACCTACAGTCAGCTTGACCTACAGACAGCTGCTACTATACACTCTACTATACACTCCCTCCATGTGTTTCTGTCCACAGCCAAGGAACACTTCCTAGAAAGCAGTATTTTGAAGGGTGCATCTCTAACTTTTGAGACATGATTTCCCTTTGGCTAGCAAAGTGCCCAACAGAAAGCAATGCCTTTCTCTTCTCCCACATACCACTTTCAGTAACTACTTCTTTCCAACTGTTCCTGTTTCCAAGGAACTTACTCATAAATCATTAGTAGTCCAAGAAGTTTGCATCAGTGTATGCTTTTTCCTCATCAAAGTTTAGGGCTGATGCAACTTTTTTTCAGTCTCATACTTCACAGCTAAAATGACAAGGGCACACAGAACAGTCAAAAATTATGCATGACAAAGATACAGTTTTTTATTCCACATCTGTCTCAGTCTCCTGTGAGTCAGTCTTTCCTGTTCAGTCATCGTTACAAAAACTGCTATCTTTTTTTTGCCCTACAATTATCGTTCGTGTTTGTCTTAATGAAAAGCTCTGCGTAACGATGACGGAATCCCATTACATCTCTCACCACCTCACTTGTTCTGATTTTCACAATCTTGATTTACACAAACAGGTAAAGGGGCACAATGTAGTTGCAATCCATTCCCTTACCCATCTAACAGACACACATGAAATACTATCAGACTGAGACCCAAAAGGGAATGAGAACTGTCCCCCATCATAGCGAGGCAGAGAGGAAAGTACATGATTATAGATAGTGTTGTCCATGTGGCCTGGGGTAATAGCTATGAAGGAAGGCAGGCTTTTTAGAGGAAGTGGTCTTTGAGCACGTGTTGTAAGTATCCATCTCTTTAGTAATAGATAGACCTAAGGCTCAACATTCTCTAGCAGGCTTTAAGACTTAACTTGCCAGCAATCCGGTCAAAAATGTAATTTGAAAGAATGATTACTTCCTGCCCTAAACTTGGGCCCTTTAAATCCCACTTTGCAACAAATGACAAGTTTAACAAACTCAAGGGTATTTTGGTGCCTTTTCACAAGTTTCTAGAATAGGATTTAAGATGTTTGCATAGGGAGACAATGTGCACTTTTTTAAAAGGACAGTCATTTCCCTAAGGATGAATGTTTGAACAATCCAGGAACTACAAAACAAGGCTGCTGAGAGAGGAAACTGGGGTTCAAAAGAGTCGCTTTAATACAACGGAATGAAAGATCTCTTTGAACAGTACAAGAAATTCACAGAGAGAGAGAGAGAGAGAGAGAGAGAGAGAGAGAGAGAGAGAGAGAGAGAGAGAGAGAGAGAGAGAGAGAGGCGGGGATATTACGGGGCTTCAGCCTCCAGATGATGAGCCCCCAAACATTGCTTTGATAAACGACAAGCTTCTGAGCTGGAATCGGATGTGGTGGACCTGACCAAACATTACAATCCCAGGAATGCCACCCCCAGCCCATTCATCATTTTCTCAATCAAGTCCCAGGGGCTAGTAGCTCCCCGGTTTTTACGGGTTCCTGGATTTATTACTTGTCAATAACAATGCAGAGAGCGCCTTTCGAAAGAAAGACTGTGCGGTCAGATGAAAGCAAGCGTGGCTTTAAAGCCCCAGAAAAGACATCACGTAGGCGAAATGAACTCGCCTGTGCTTACTTCGAGTACCCCGGGCTCCCTTGAGCCCCTCCAGGGGGCCTCAGGTGCAAGCGCTCTGCGCCCGGGCCGCGCGGCAGAGCAGGAGATGAGCGTCAGGGGCACACACCTGCCGGCCGGCTCCGGGACCCGCGCCGGGCTGCACCGTCCGGCCTGCGCCCAGCCTCCCGCCCTCCGCCCCGGGCCTCCCGCCCCGGGCCGGCCTCCCGCCCTCCGCCCCGGCCTCCCTGCCCGGCCCGGCCGCGCACCGTGTGCGACTGCAGGCTCTGGCTCGCCTCGACGGCCGCTGTCAGCGGCACCGTGTCGTCCAGCAGCACCTTGCCGGCCGGGGGCTTCTCCATGAAAGCCATCCCGGGGCACCGCCGTCGTCCCTCAACCGGGGCAGGAACGGGAGACGCCGAGCTCCGCCGCTCGCCCGCCCGCCGGCCCGCCTGCCGAGCCCCGCCGCCGCTGCTGTCAACGCGCGCCGCCCCACGCGCCGCCCGCAGGGTCCTAACGCCGGTCGTCTCAGCTCGATGGCTGTCAACGCCCATTTGCCCGCCCGACCCCGCTGGGTCCTAGCGCCGTACGTGACTGCGAGCTCTTGAAAGGCAAGGCGGCTGCAGTCAGAGGCCTTGTGTCGCATGTGGTCTTGGCACCTCCTGCTGCATCGTACGCCCAATACCGTGAGCGCCGGGCCTCGGACCCAGGAGCACAAAACTAAACCATCACCGCCAGGAATTCTCAGATCTAGACACTGCATCTAGAGCCCTGGAAGCCAACAGAATTGAGCTGTTCAGATGAACCCTTCGAAAACTCACATTGGCAGACTTGAGATCCTAATGCTCCCTATGGCATCTTCTCTGCCCACGGACCTTAAGGCTTAGGAAATGATAAAAACACCTTCAGGGAAGAACCTCAGTCTGAGCATGTAGACCAGACTTTCTTTCTTTCTTTCTTTCTTTCTTTTTTTTTTCTTTTTGGTTTTTCGAGACAGAGTTTCTCTGTGGCTTTGGAGGCTGTCCTGGAACTAGCTCTTGTAGACCAGGCTGGTCTTCCTTCCTTCCTTCCTTCCTTCCTTCCTTCCTTCCTTCCTTTCTTTCTTCCTTCCTTTCTTTCTTTCTTCCTCCTCCTCCTCCTTTTTTTTTGGTTTGTTTTATTTTTGTTTTTGGAGACAGGGTTTCCTCTCCGTAGCTTCGGAGCCTGTCCTGGACCTCACTCTGTGGATAAGGCTGGCTTCGAACTCACAGAGATCCACCTGCCTCTGCTAGGACTAAAGGCGTGCACCACCAACGCCTGGCTTAGACCAGACCTTCTAAACCAAATTCTGATTCAGGTTTCGAACATGGATTCTCAGGAGAACCTAGGTGCTGCATGCATCCACCCTCATAACTGGATCCCACAGTGTTTGACTCCAGAACCCTCAAGCAACAAGCTCTAAGAGCTAGGATGGAAAAAAAATAACGGATACAAAAAGTTCCCTTCTTCTGTGCTTGGCTCCTGGCTCTCAGTTGAGCCCAAGGATCTTCAAATCCCAAGAGCATTCAGGACTCTTAGACTCTGAGAGTCTTTGGTTCTTGGACTTCAAGAACCTCAAACTTAGAGCCATCAAACTTGAAGATCAACTTCTCAGCATGGAATCTACCCTTCTTTCCTTAACCCAAGATGACAATTTTCCAGGATAAACATGGAATTAAACCTAGATCAGACGACTAGAACCTTCAGGTTCTGTAACTTACTTAAGCCCGTGTGACCTTGAAGAAGTCACTCACACCCCTAGACCTCACTTTTCCATCTGTAAAACTGAATAAATACCTATGTGGAAAGTGTATAGGAATGAACAGGATGGAAAAGTACTTATTATATTTGCACACATCAAAAATCTGACATTATGCCAGGAGTTGGTAGCCCATGCCTTTAATCCCAGCACTTGGGAGGCAGAGGCAGGCGGATCTCTTGTGAGTTCGAGACCAGCCTGGTCTACAAGAGCTAGTTCCAGGACAGCCTCCAAAGCCACAGAGAAACCCTGTCTCGAAGAAAGAAAAAAAAAATCTGACATTATAATCTGACAACTCACAGAAAAGAGATTTCTAACTCTCGTTTCCACTAAATTTCTATTATTTCATCCATAGAAACAAAGCTCCTTTGTGGATTCACTACCACTGCAATTTGACATCATAGCAAAGGTCAAATGGCACTTAGTGCTTAAGCTCAAAGACATTGCTGCCTAACCCTAAGTAGCCTAGTGACAACAACAGTGTGCCTTTAGGGCCAATGCTCAGTAGAGGGAGATATGGGGAATGTAACCTTCTTCTTCTTCTTCTTCTTCTTCTTCTTCTTCTTCTTCTTCTTCTTCTTCTTCTTCTTCTTCTTCTTCTTTTTTGGTTTTTCAAGACAGGGTTTCTGTGTAGCTTTGGAGCCTATCCTAGCACTTGCTCTGGAGACCAGGCTGGCCTCAAACTCACAGAGATCTGCCTGCCTCTGCCTACCGAGTGCTGGGATTAAAGGCGTGCGCCACCAACTGGAATGTAACTTTTTAATATGGAAAATGTAACTTTTAAATAAATGAGATCAACATCTCATTTTTATCTCAATGTGCTTTCAAGCAGCAATCTATTAAGGCTGAATCATGTGTCACTTAAGGAGGGTCCAACTCTTTTCCTCCATTTCTTTGTTTAAAGGTAATGGAGTGTTGTAGGGAGACACTGTAACCACAGGTGTGCCCAACCACGCCCCCTCAGGATGTGGTAAAGGTTTAAAGGGATAGGGAACACATGGTAGCCCTTTTTCCTTGCTCCTTTGGCACGCTCTGGCTTCCAGTTGGTTGGCATTTATCTATTAAAAGTTATCCTAAGGGGAGGAGGAGAGGGAGTGAGAACTGGAATTGACATGTAAAACAATCTTGTTTCTAATTCAAATTAAAAAAAGGAAAAAAATGTATCCTAACCTTATGGACTACGAATTAGCTATTCACCGAGATAGAGTGTTTCATTGTCAGAGAAATAGAAGCACAAATGCGACATTATTACTCCTGTCATGATGAGGATTGACCAAGACAAGGCAGTACAAGCTATATCCTGCTGGCGTATACTGAATTAATTGTTAGGGAAGGCATTAATTCACTCAGCAATTATTTACTGAGTACCTACCTCGTACTAAGCTGAGTAGTGGTGCTAGGATTTAATAATATATATGAAGGGCTTGAAAATATCTCACCCTAAGACTGTAATTCTGCCTCTAAGAGGGATAGACCAAGAAAGTAATGAGGGGTTTTCTGAAAGGTATACCATGTAAAGATAAGCATCTAATCCCCAATATAAGATTATACAAACTAGCCAGGCAGTGGTAGCACACACCTTTAATCCCAGCACTTGGAAGTTAGAGGCCGGCAGGGTCTCTGTGAGGCCAACCTGGTCTACAGAGTGAGTTCCAGGACAGGCTCCAAAGCTACACAGAGAAATCCTAGGGGGTGGGGGTAGGGGCATGGATGAGACGGGGAACAAAAACCAAACCAAACAAACAAAAAACAAAAACAAAACCTTCATTCATAAATCTGAGGAAGAAATTAGAATGCTGGTTATGGTGAGAGGTCCATATACATATCCTGCCTTAGATTTACACCAGCTCAGGAGGTACCCAGCAGCCTGACTTCTCTTTGTTTCAGCTTCCCCAGCTATAGAATGGAGATTGGCACAGCCTCGGCAGTCAGGATTACTGAGTGCTGCGCTGAACAGCGCTAACGTTAACAGTACCTGAACAACAAACTAAGAACAAACTGCAGGCTATTATTTACAAGGAGGTGAGCACAGCCTTTCAGGAGAACAGGGATTTGAATGCTTTTCTCTCTGGAAAGGAAGGGACTGAAAAGGAGTTAAAACTGAAGACCAAGGCTGCACATGTCATGAAATGTGACTTGTCTGTCTTCTTTACCAGGAAAGGGAAACTGAAAGTGAGAAATATTTGATGGAAGCCAGGGACAAGCTCAGTGTTTCCTTATCATTCCTCTGTGATTCTTTCCGGAAGCCCCACAGGACACACACTTCTGCTAAGCCTATTTGTTTTCTTGTCAGCAACCCCCTGAGAATCTTGGGACATACAGACCAGACTCCAAACCCCACAACAACCTCAAGATTCATCTGGCTTTTGCTGCTTTTTAAATCCCTAATTTAAAAACTTGACCTCCTGGGGATCCAGTGATTCTCTTTCCTGCCTGAGCCCCTAAGTGGCCAACTACAGATGCAGGCTTCTGTGCCTGGCTCTGTCTGCCATTTGAAATGACACAGACTAAATATGGGGAAGCTCTTCCCAGGCCAGAGTTGATCTAAGTCTAATCAGACTTGGTTTTCTAGTCTTGGGCTAAATAAACTTAATAAGGAAAGAGAAAATGTCATAGTTTTGCTTTTTGCATGCATACAGCTACTTGTAGGCTAACAGAAGAAAGAAGGGTTTTTATATTCTGCTATGTTGCCAAATGTTTAGACAGCTCATGGACTGTTTATCTAACAACCTGAGGTCTGGCGAGATTGATTGAACATGATGTATTTTAGTGAGGAAATTTCTAGGCCTGACAACTGCTATACAAATCAGATCACTGAAGCAGAGTGGTCTTAAAACTCCCAATTACTTCATTTCTTTAAATATTCATGGTCTGGATACTAAACAAAATTCAACTCATCGACATTCATTTGTTGTCATTTTCTATAATAACACTGGGAAAATCTGTTCAGGGCATAATGCCGAAACAATTTATAGCTAAGAGCCACTTTAGGAATAAAACTTATGGAGTCTTTAATCTTGTTTGACTTGATGTACACATTATTTGGATTTTCTTATAGCTGATTATTCTGCTCCAACTCTAAATTTCTCTGAAGATGGTGAGAATTGTGGTCTTTGCAATCCAAATGAAAGCAGAGAATATAGAACAAAGCACCTGGAACCCTGAGATGGCACCACATGCAGCCAGCCATGAAACAAACACAGGGCAGTCACTGGACAGCACCCCAATTCTGCTGACCTGGAGCTACTCAAACAACTATGCCAGCATATGAGGCAGTGCAGGGCACAGCTGCTCAGAGTGACAGTTCACCCTTGGCAAACTGTTTTAATATAAACCCTTAATAGATGTGATTTAACAGCAATTTTCTCAGGGTCTGTGAATTACACTCTAGGAACATAAAAGAAAAATGACTAATATTTGGACCAAAATGAAAACCCATGGTTATCTCAGAGGTACTGATATGCACTTAAGACATTTCTTTTTCTAGAAGAACACACAAATCAAGTCCACAAGGTAAATGGTGGCCATGATGAGGCTCTACCCATTAATCTAAGATTTGCTGCTGGGGGGGTGGGGAGGAGGAGTGGCATTTCAGCAATATGGAAATGTTTCCAACAGAATATAACAGTCTGTTAAGCAATTCTCCAGTACATTAGGATAAAATTGCTTAAGATGGGTATTCTTTCTGTGCCAATCAAATGTCACATAAATTGCAGTCTTATAATGCCCCTGATATGGAAAGTGCTAGACAAATTGGCCTATTTTAGTCATTACTTTTGCACTCACTTCCATATGTGACCTAGTATAATCAAGGTTCCCTCCCAGTTATCAGCCCCTTTCATTTTAAGATGGTCATTCTTTCTGGCATCTCCCGTAGGCTTGAGAAAGTGAATGGTCACTTCTCCTCGTGGCTGTTTTAACACAGAATGAGCAGCTTGACAGCCTTGGCTGAGTCACCACTTACAGACTACAGACTCTACTGTTTAACAGAGACCCAAGTTCATGGCCACCCCAAACTATTAATAATGTGAAAATGCTCTAAATGCAAATCCTCCATGAGCCAAAGTGACATCTCTCTCCATCCCCTGCATGGCTTACACAGCTTTTTCTTTTGGTTGGTTGGGACAGATATCCTGCCTCAGTCTCTGAATTGCTAGAATTAGGCATCAGTCACTATGTCTGCCTCTAACTTACCTTTTCATCTAGCTGATTTGTAGTGTTTTCGCCCTCTGAACATAATCTCTGAATGTCATTTAGGAAAAGGGTAGGTGGCCCAGCACAGCGCTACACATTTGTTTTACCAGGACCTGGGAAGCTGAAACAGGAAGATGTTGAGCTCAAAGCCAGACTAGACCATGTGGCCTGACTATTATTGGGGAGGGACAGGTATTGGGTAGAAACCATGGCTACAGAATAGGGAAATTCTACAACTATAGCAGAGATACCAATCTGAATGGGTGTAAGAGTTCTATTTTAACAAAAGGCTATTGAAATTGACAGAGCTCCGGGAATGAAAAGCCTGTAGATCCACAGTGGTAGCAAAGAGGAAATTAAAGCTTGAATCCTAGCTCTACTGCATATTAGCTGTATGACCCTGGGCAAGCTATCAGTCTGCTTCTGTGTCAATAAAATGGGGCCATTAACTTTATAAAGCTCTTTCAAGAATTATAGTAAATGCAGAATATTAGCTTATGGGAAATGTAAAAAAAAAAATCACATCATGCTCCATTTATGTATCCACACTTAGGACTGCTGATGAGTCCCAGGAGATAAGTTCTGCAGGAGTGTGAACTGATGGCCTGAGTTCTCTATTTTCTACTGGTATTTAACACATTTAATCAAGTCTGGAGACGTGGTGAGAACTAAGTCATCCTTAGATGAACTCAGTCTGCAGTGCTGCCCATTCTGAGACTTACAGTATTACCTTTGCTCCTGACACTGCTTTGGTGTTTTCTTCTCACTTTCACACACTGGAGGAAATCGGAATAGGCTTATAACTGACTTAAGACACACGACTGCCCTCTGGTGACTATAGTAATTCTTTGTAGTAATCTCTTCAACTGTTCCAGTCTAGTTATTGGAATAGAGAGTTCTGCTGACAAAGTGCCAGGCTGAGTAACTCTGAGGACCTGAGTTCAACCCCAGAATCCATGTGTAAACAAACAAAGCAGGCACAAAACAAAGCTTGTGCTTATATATAATCCCAGAGCTTGGGGAAGTGGAGAGAAAAAAAGATAAGGAGAATCTTATCAGAGTAACACCTGGCTGACCTTTGGCCTCCACATGCACAAAGCACACACACACACACACAAATACACACAAATACACACACAACACACACACACACACATAACACTGGGGATGCAGAGGCAGGTGGCTCTCTATGAGTTCCAGACCAGCCTGGTCTACAAGAGCTAGTTCCAGGACAGGCTCAAAAAAGCTACCTCACTCATAGAAGGCCAGGGTGAGAGGATAATATTGGCTATTGACCCTCTCCTTAATTCTATGTTTCTATTATTTCCAACAATTCTGCATCATATTAGTTTACATAACTGAGTCAAAGCTGCTTGCAAATCCCTCTCCAATAACAGCAAAAACCTCAAGTCACAGAAGGTTGAAGTTGATGGCATTTTTTTTTTTTTTTTTTGACAGTTCTCTTTATACAGCCAAGGCTGTCCTGGAACTTGCTGTGCACACTAGGCTGGCCTTGAGCTCCATCTCCCTCTGCCTCCCAAGTAGGGAGTAAAGGTGTGTGCTACCACACCCAGCACAAGATACGGCTTGGGGTAAATAGTAATGGATTATAACCCTAGTCCAGAAATTACTGGGAAAGGGTTTAAGAATATTTAATGGTAAAGAGCAGGTATTCAAAGATGACCCTACTTCCATCACTACTGATATTAACTAAGTTTATGGTGGTATAAATTCAGTAAGAAACTTCCTCAACACAGGTATGGGTAGGTGTTATCAAAATCAAATATAACTATGTTTTAAATTCTGAAAGTAAAGCATGCGGATAGCTTTCTCATTTTTTAAAAAAAGATTTTATTTATTTATTATGTATACAACATTCTGCTTCCATGTGTATCTGCACATCAGGAGAGGGCACCAGATCTCATAATGGATAATTGTGAGCCACCATGTGGTTGCTGGGAATTGAACTCAGGACCTCTGGAAGAGCAATTGGTGCTCTTAACCTCTGAGCCATCTCTCCTGCCCCAGCTTTCTCATTTTTTAAATATCATTTTATTATTGCTGTATTTGTGTGGCTGTTTTGCCTGCGTGTATGTCTGTGCACTATGTGAATGTGGTTTCTGCAGAGCCCAGAAGATGGTGCTGGATCCCCTGACTGTGGAGTGCTACGAATTAAACCCAGATTCTCTGGAAGAGCAGCCAATGGTCCCAACTGCTGAGCCATTCCTCCAGCTGCTCTCAATCGTTTATAATTGGGAAAAAAGCCCAAACCTCCACAGATGAAACCTTGTACATACTTAAGTCTTGGTAGAGCAGAAAGCCAGTCGAGAAAGTAGACACTGAAACAAACTGTGTGCTTGTTCCCCCCTTCCCCACATGGCTTCCAGGTATACCAGACACTCCTTAATGAAGAACAACGTCCCACTTCCTCAGATGTCGTAATAACAAGAACACAGGAGTTTGAACATACAACTTTAAATTTGTATTTTAGTATCAGGAGCTTCTGGGACCATAACTTTAACCCAACCTTCCATAACTGTCTTTTTACTCTCTATTACACAGCAGGACACTGCAACAACAGCAACAAACTGCTTCAGCCTTTTCACTTCTGCAGATGCTA
This sequence comes from Cricetulus griseus, assembly GCF_003668045.3. Taxonomy (NCBI): domain Eukaryota; kingdom Metazoa; phylum Chordata; class Mammalia; order Rodentia; family Cricetidae; genus Cricetulus; species Cricetulus griseus. The sequence goes on along the minus strand of NW_023276807.1, from coordinate 76,013,379 downwards.
AAACCACTTCTCCAATATATAAAGGGGCTGGAAATTTAATTTCCTGGGAAAGAAACACACAGCCTGGCCCTGGCATTTTAGTACCCAGGAGAGCAGAAATAAGTCCACTTATCAAAACTCCATGCACAATTGTCTTTCCAAACTTGGTGTGTTTTGCATAATCTTCACTTATATGCAAAGGATTGATATCTCCTGTAAGCTCTGAGAAAGTAGCTACATCCTGCTGTGTGAAGGCTCTGCTGAGCTCAGCACGGTCTCCAACTCGTGTGTGCACATGCTGAAAGCACCGCCCTGTTGGTACCAGGCAATTTAGCCACAGTCTCCTCTGAAGCCCACTCCACCAGAGATGATGGCCAGAAATCACAGAGAACATCTTCGGTATCTCCAAATGTCATCAATAGGGGCTTTAGCCTGCTTCTTTTTTCAGTCTATGTAGACATCAAAAGATACTGTTCAGAGTGGGAAGTTTCTGGAACTTTAAGAGTATTCAACCCAACACTTGTTCCCTGCTATTACCAGATAATGCAAGGAGAAAGGGAGACACCTACAAAAGAAGAAAAGGTTAGTTCAAACTGTGTGGGAACAACAAGCAACACAAGAAACACGTGTTTTACAGGATGCACAATGCAGCAGTCACATTTTAAGGCACATTCTGAAGGGAGCACTGGCTGAACAAGTACTCGTAAGCCTGGAAACAGTTTGCTAAGACAACACTGCACGTAGCACTCAATGGGAAGCCTTTACCACACATTCCAAGTTTGACTTCCAAACATCTCCTTTGTGACCTAAAATCGGACCACTTTGCCTCAGTCTCTTTTAGAAGCAGTGGTATTCTGGGTTTGCCCTTGCTCGATGTTAAGTCTGTTTGCTTTACTCAAGGCAAAACTGAGATACACACCCAGATCACATCACCATAGTGCTCAGTCCTCCGAGAAATTATGAAGGAAAAGCCTTTACCTGAATCACTCTGAAGGCACACTTCTTGTTTTTATAGGTTCCAAACAAGGTCAAAGAGCTCCACAATTTAGCCAGACCACTGCATAAAGATCAAGAAAGCATAAATAAAGATTTCTGCTGCTAACAGCTCCCTAGTACTTTTTGCTTGTGGCTTTCTAGAAAGTTAAAAACAGACAACCCACAGAAGCCTCATTTAAATAAAACAGAAATCTTAGAAGAACGTATCGCTGAAAGAACAAATTGAGTCCCCAAGAATCTAAAATGCACACATTTCTGACTTTAAAACAACAATCATCAACTGGGAAACTGGCTGCGATCAAACCACAGATTTTCTCTTATCTCAAGTATAATCCAGGTAGAGGACTGTTCATATGAATTCCAGTGTAAATGCCTCAAAGGTGCTCAGGGTTCCCAGCCATGCACTCTCATCCTAGAAACATCTTCACTGTGCTATCCCACCACTCTCTCTGCCCTATAATTCCAGAGCTGTTTAACTGCCATACCTGCTGCATACTCTCAAGATGGCTGACAAAGTCTTCTCTTCATAGGTTAGGATGTCCACAGGTAAAGCAGCACCGACCTATGTATGGAACAATACCATTAGCAGACTCCTGTCATTTCTCATTCAATTACAGTACTAGTACTCTCATGTGCCTGCTAAGAATATTCCTATCCTTCTTCATACCTCCTTACCTTTGAATCTGTGTTTAGAGTGTTCCTTCTCCAGCTGTTGAGACTGGTCAGTGGGTAAAGGTGTCTGGCACAAACCCTGATAACCTGAGCTTGATCCCATAGTTCATTCCCCAGAACCCACATGGTGAAAGAAGAGAACTAACTCCCAAACGTGCACACAGGCATATACATACCTGTGTATACCCTCCCACAGTTTTTAAAAAAGCTCCTTCCCACTGGGTAAGTGGTGTTGCACATGCCTTTAATCCCAGCACTTGGGAGGCAGAGGCAGGCAGATCTCTAAGTTCAAGGCCAGCCTGGTCTACAGAGTGAGTTCCAGGACTGCCAGAGCTACACACAGAGAAACCCTGTCTCCAGAAAAAAAATCAAAACAACAACAACAAAAGCAGCTCCTTCCCATATTCACAAGATTAGGCTCAGTCTAACTGGGCTCTTTCTTATACAAGACTTCACACTTTGCTCTCCATACCCTCTCCTTCTTGTCACTAACAAGACTGATAGATAGCCCAAGAGATAGAGGCCATGTCTTACAGCTCTGTCTCCTGAAACTACATTTTTTTTAATAGCATATAGAAATTGCAGGTTTTGTTTTATAATTTGTTGCAATCTACAGGGAAGTTCATGTACTCTTCCCTCAGGCTCCCCCAAAACAGCATCTTATATAACCTGGTACCTGATCAAAGCCAGGTAACTGGTATTAATACAATTCAGAATGTACTTAGAGTTGACACCATGTGTGCACATTTATATTTATACGTGTGTAATTTTTTCACACAGGTGATTTTTTTCCCGGTTTTTTCGAGACGGGGTTTCTCTGTGGCTTTGTGGCTGTCCTGGAACTAGTTCTGTAGACCCGGCTGGTCTCGAACTCACAGAGCTCCACCTGCCTCTGCCTCCCAACACACAGGAGATTTCTTCAGGATACCTAGACATAGGGGTGTGGGGGGGCCTTGGTCCTGCCTCAACAAGATGATGGGACAGACTTAACAGATTTTCTAGGTGAGGCCTTACCCTCTCTGACAAGCAGATGGGAGGTGGGGTGGGTGGAAGTGGGGGGGGGAAGACGGGGGAGTGGGAGGAGATGAGGGCAGGGAGGGGGAACAGAGATTGGAATGTAAAAACTAATTATTTATTTTTATGTGTGTTTTCCCCACATGTACACGTGTCCTAGCATGTACATGTACCAGCGGTCTATTGCTCACACACATATGTATATGTATCTATATATGAGCACTATATATGAGCCACTGCACATGTGTGGAGGTGAAAGAAAATTCTCAAGAGTCTGCTCTTTCCTTCCACCATGTGGGTTCCAGGAACTGAACTCAGGACATCTTGCCATCCCTCACACTGCTTTATAAAGAGACCTTCTCACTCAAGTGTGATAGCTCCCATATAAACCCTTCATCTTTACAAAGATGGGCAATGATATTACCAATCTAGACTATAATTTGATAGCTGTGCAAAAACAAACCGTGGCCTACCAGGTTCCTTGTCAATACAGGGCACACTGGAATAACCTACCAGAACTCATTATTTCTGAAAGTTGGCTTTTGCAAATTCCAGTATACCTTTAAAAGATGATATTTCTGTGTTTCTTACAAAGTACTCTTCTAGGCCAGGAGTGGTGTTGCTTACCTTTAAGCCCAGTGCTTGGGAGGCAGAAGTAGGTGGTTCTGTGAATTCAAGGCTAGCCTGTTCTATAGAGCAAACTGCAGGACAACCAGGGATATACAGAGAACTTTTCTCAAACAAACAACAAAGTTTTCTTCATTTTAAAAAAGTATGTAGACAGGCTGACTTCCAACGGCTATGTAGAGGAGGTTTACCTTGAATTCTTATTCTACTTTCACTTACCAGGGGTAGAATCACAGATGCTAGAATTATGATAGGTGTGTGCCCAAGTGACAGGTATGACCCATCATTTCACCACTGGGCTAGATATACTCTTAGTCCCTTTTCTAGAATGTCTTATGAAAACCTAAAGAATCTTACTTAATCTGCCAAGTAACTCATACCTCCCCAAACAGGTCCTTCAGGGCTGAAACAAGCAGTTGTTTGAATTGGGCTGTATTCAGTCCAACTCCGTGTTCTTGAAACTCTCTGGAAAAAAAAATATTAAAAAGAGAAATTATCATATTAAACTCCATGCTTTTCAGATTGGGGTGGGGGGAAACATTATAAGACTGAACTTACAAGCAGACTTTCATGTAGTGGTACTCCGAGGGGCTCTTGTAAACTAGTCTTTCATATGCTGTAGCTGGCATCTTCAAACATGGAGTTCCTACAAGGAGTCAAGAGCGCTCATAATTACCAGATACACCTTATTATTATTAGTAGTAGTATTGTGTTTTTAAATTGAGAAAGACTTGTTATATAGCTAAGGCTAGCCTTGAACTGATCCTCCTGCCTTTCTCTAGGAAGGACAGAGATCACCAGCTAGAATGTCAGCACATCCAGCCTATTTGACTTTTAAAGACTTATTATAGTACTTTATGTAACCCTGGTTAGACAATGGTGGTGGTTAATGGTCACATGACAATGCATATTTCCTTAATGACCAAAAGAAAGTTAAAATGACACACTGTATATTTTACTCTTTTTAAGGGCACTTGCTGCTCTTGTAGAGAAGCCAGGCTGGGTTTCCAGTACCCACAGGGTCTGTACTCCAGTTCCAGAGGATCCAACACCCTCCTCTGGCCTTCCTAGGCACTGCAACAACATGGTGCATAAATACAAATGCAGGCAAATCCTCCATACAATTAAATAAAAATAAACTAACCTTTAAAATGATGACTTAAAGAGTCACTTTGTATAGTCTTAAGCTCTCAGAGTAAAATCTAGTATCGTCCTCAGTAGTTTGGCATCATACTCAACAGGTTCAAGATGTATACCTCTTACAGTCACTGTTGATACCTTTTTCTGATTGCAGGGATGTTGCTAGCAAGTTACTTGGTTTTGATCTTCTGCCCCCCTCTCTAATCTATATGGCTGCTGTGAACGTGTTAAACCACATCACAGCTAGGTGGTGATGCTAAATGCCCTTAATCCCAACACTCAGGAGGCAGAGGCAGGTGGATCTCTGAGAGTTCCAGCCAGCCTACTACAGATCCATGACAGCATGACAACCAGGGCTACCCACAGAGACCTGTCCTGAACCATCACCACTCCACCCCCCCCAAAAAAAAACAACAAAACCCAAAATGCCTCATATCACAACTCTGCTCAGACGTAGTGATGCTTCTGATTTTATGCAGAGTAGGGTGGAAATCTTTGAGGTCCTGCTTTGACCTCATGTACAGTCAGGGACAGCAAGAGAGAGGAACCAAGAGGACAAAAGAGAAACAAAAGAGGGTGTGAATAATCAAGAGAACCAAGAGGGCCGGTGTTGCTGGCACACACCTTTAATCTCAGCACTCGGCAGGCAGATCTCTGTGACTTCGAGGCCAGCCTGGTCTACAGAGCTAGTTCCAGGACAGCCTCCAAAGCCACAGAGAAACCCTGTCTTGAAAAACCAAAAAGAGAAAAAAAAAAAAAAAAAAAAAGAGAAGCAAGAGGAAGAGAAGAACCAAGAGAGCTGAGTTAATAATCAAATAGCTGAGTTACACAGGAACGAAAAGCTGGGCCTGAGGTGGTTAGGGGAGGGAGCAGGACTTGTCAGCCAGAATAACTGTAATAGGTACTTGTGAGCAGGGACTGAGGGGGCCTAGCATAGCCCTTGATATGCTAATAAGCACCACAGTCATAGGTTAAAAGAGGAGCCCAGTGAACCTTTAGCCAGAGGTAAGTGGAGAATGACTCAACTGTCTTAAATTCCAGAGGGAATGGCAGCTTTTGTCTAAGTGCCAGACCGGAGAAAAGGAATTCCTCTGGGGGTGGGGGTGGTATTCGAGACAGAGTGTGTAACAGACTTCTGACTGTCCAGGAACTCACTCTGTAGAGCAGGCTGGTCTCGAACTCATAGTGATCCATCTGCCTCTGCCTCCCGAGAGCTGGGATTAAAGGCGTGCACCACCACTACCCAGAGAACAGGAATCTTGTGAGACCTAACACTCTAGGCTTCCTCCTCCTCTTGGCCTCGGCTAAGACTAGTTTCTCTGCAACCCAGAAGCCGGTAGCCACGTGTCTCACACTTCCTAGCCTCCTTCATCTTACTCAATGCGTTCCACGGCTCAATCTGATCTACGATGGCGCCAACCCCTCCTTGCCCAGTCCTTGCAACCCTTAAATTCTAACAGAACTACAGAATATCTAATCTCCACTTCCTTCCTCCTGCCTCTCACAACGCCTGTACTCCGAAAAACAATGTTTAGTCCCTATGGCTTCTACCGGATTCAAACGTGCCTTGCACATTGAAGCACACGAAACACAACTCTGGGACTCATGGGAGCAAAGCAGCCGTGGAAGAAGCCCGGCCCCCTACTGCTCTAAGAGTTATGCGGTTTGCAATCTTGCTCGACAACAACCGCCATCTACTTGGCGCCCACCACGAGGGGAGTGCGCTACCTTCAACCTTCCCCGCCGTCTGGAACCCGGACCGACCTGCCAGCCGCACCGCCTCGCGCATGCGCACCCGCACAGGCCGCGGGCCGTTAAGAGGCTCCGGCGGCGCTGGATCGGCCGCGTCCCTGTCTCCTGCGCGCTGCTAGAACCGGGCGCGGGTCGGAGTTCCCACGCAGCAGCCCAAGTCTGGGCCTGCAAATGTGATGTGTTTACATTTGCCTCCGCCCCGCACCTCCCCACAGACGCGACGCGCAAGCGGAAGTGACATCACTGCTCGGCGTCGGCCCCCTAGACGGTGGCATGGTCCTCAGCCGGGCTGAGGTCGATGGGTTCAGCGCCCCCTGGCGCCCATTTCCGGAACTTGCATTTGTGGCATGTTTTTTAGGCGCTAGCAATCTTCGTGGTCATTTATCTCTACATTCATTTGCAACAGTTTATATCAAACATCTCCTCTCTTAGATTATTTTCCTTGTTTTTTTCTTCTTTCGCTGTGCCAGGGATCAAAACCACCGCTTCATCTATGCTAAGCAAGTCCTCCACCACTAAGCTAAATCTAAGCCTTGTCCTCTTCAAGAACATCTCTCAGGCACCAGACAAGATCCACTGTCAGTGGCCCTTTATGGCTCCTATCACACAGTTCTGTCTTGACATGGAAAGATCTAGCTGCTCCTGTATCCAGATGTAAGTTATTCCACTTTTGATTTACTCACCAAGAGTTTGTTCTGAATTCACTATGTGCTAGCCGCCATTCTGGGCGGTGGGAGCTCAGGAGCATAAGGTATAGTCCCTCTCTATGTGTGACATATAGTGTGTATTTAATAGTAACAATAGCAAATTAATATTACTTGGTGCCAGGCATTGTACAAAAGATTTTACCTAAGTTATCTAATGGAACCCTCAAACAACCTTGGGGTAGCTATTATCCCAATAGGGAAAGGTTAAATTATCTGCCCCCACCCCATCATGATTACAAGTGGTATTACAGATTATCTGCTTTGGCCAGTAATGTCCAGACTACACCATCTTAAACCAGCTGGAGTCTGAGGTGATCTCTGTGTGTGGGGACTTGTGTGATGGCTTATCACTGCCTTGTATGCCTTGGTACCAGCGGTCACTCAGCTTGTACTTACTAAAAATGTTTTTGATTTGGCCTGAGCTAGACATGGCAGTGGGCATAAAATGTATGCCTTGCACAGCCAATCCTGTGCCTAGGCCAGTTGGGGCCTTCTCTATAACTGAGAAAAGAACCTAATATTTGTTGTTTCCTAAAACTCTGTCATTCTTGTCTTGGCCATGCTCTGTAGTCATGTGGCTTCTGCTCCTTCCCCCTCAGGGGGGACAGGACTTGTTTCAGATGGGGAATAAATGGAGGAAACTAACACTGACACTAGATAGTGACATTTTCTTTCTCAAAAAAAAGTTTGGATTTTGGAAGTTGCCAGAACTGGCTTGGAATCCAGTTCTTCACTTCTTGTACAGATAGATCATCACCAACTTCCTTGAGGAGTTGTAAGAAACTCTTTTGGCAGTAGAAGGAATTAGGTGTCTTGTAAGAAGCTGGTGCATATTTAACAGACACTATGAATTATGAGTCTGAAATAGCTCTCTTAGGTTATCAGTCACCTTCAAAGTATCTATGTTTAATTATACATACCAAGTCAGTTTCCATCTGGTCACATACACTTGGTGACATGCAGGATTTCGTGGAAAATCTTTATCTTTTAACTCAACCACTACAGCTCTCAGTCCATCCTATTTCACTTACCATTAATTTGTGTGTGTGTGTGTGGGGGTGTGTGTGTGTGTGTGTGTGTGTGTGTGTGTGTGTGTGTGTGTGTGTGTGTGTGTTTTGGTTTTTCAAGACAGGGTTTCTCTGTGTAGCTTTGGAGCCTATCCTGGCATTCACTCTGGAGACCAGGCTGGCCTCAAACTCACAGAGCTCCACCTGCCTCTGCCTCCCGAGTGCTGGGATTTTTTTTAAAGATTTTATTTATTTATTATGTATACAACATTCTACTTCCATATATATCTGCACACCAGAAGAGGGCACCAGATCTCATTACAGATGGTTGTGAGCCACCATGTGGTTGCTGGGAATTGAACTCAGGACCTCTGGAAGAGCAGCCGGTGCTTTCAACTTCTGAGCCATCTCTCCAGCCCACCGAGTGCTGTGATTAAAGGCATGTGCCACCAACGCCCGGCATGTTTAACTTTCTATCGTGGTGTCTCATACATGTTTGTAAGCCTTCCTCAGCCCTTCCCAAAACACACAAGTAAGTACACGGTTACTTGTCTTATGCAGGGTTACTATTACTGTGATGAAACACCATGACCAAAGGCAAGTTGGGGAGGAAAGGGTTTATTTAGCTTACACTTCCACACCATAGTCCATCACTGAAGAAAGTCAGGATAGGAACTCAAATAGGGCAGGAACCTGGAGGCAGGAGCTGATGCAGAGGCCATGGAGTAGTTCTGCTTACTGGCTTACTCAATCTGTTTTCTTATAGTACCCAGGACCACCAGTGCAAGGATGGCACCACCCACAATGGGCTGGGTCCTCCCCCATAAATCTCTAATTAGCTCTACAGACTAGCCTACAGCCAGATCTTTTTTGTTTTATTTTTTGAGACAAGGTTTCTCTATATAACAGCTCTGCTGTCCTGGAACTTGATTTATAGACCAGACTGGCCTCAAAGTCACAGAGATCCGCCTGCCTCTGCTCCTGAGTGCTGGGATTAAAGGTGAACACCACCGCCACGGCCCAGTTTACAGCCCAATCTTATAGAGGTATTTTCTCAATCGAGATTTCCTCCTGTTTCCTGTGATTATAGCTTGTGTCAAGCTGACATAAATCTAGCCAGCAGAGTGTTTTGATGGTAGGCATCCTGGCATTGTTCCAGTGGAACTTTTTTTTTTTTTTAAATGGGCATTGGTGTTTTGCCTGCATGTATGTCTGTGTAAGAGTGCCAGATCCCCTGGAACTGGAGTCACAGACAGTTACCAACTGCCACATGGGTGCTGGGAATTGAACCCTGGTCCTCTGGAAGAGCATTCAGTGCTCTTAACCATGGAGACATCTCTACAGCCCCTAGTGGAACATTTTGAGTACGGCATACATTAATGCACTGGTTTTGTTCACACTTCATTTCTCTGTTCTCCTTTCCCTGCCTTGCTATTGGTGCCAACTAGATTTTCTACAGTACCCAGGGAGAAATCTATTCCACAATTGTCCATCCACCCCATTCGAATCATGGCCTGTGTCAGCAGATCCATTTCATTTCCAGCCATCACTTCCATTTCATTTTAAGGAGAGTCACCAAGTGCCAGCCAGCTGGCTCACATCATGCCATCTCTATCATATATATAGTGACACTGTAACGCCATCAGTGGCTCAGTCATTGTCTCCTGTCACAGATGAAGAAAATGCAGCAGAAAACTTCAATTGGGTTCTATCCCTTCCACATGGATGGCCAGGCTACGAGCTGCTTCTTCAAGAAAACCCTGGGGTTTCTTGATCTCCAATCAAGAACTGAAAAAAACTTACTTGTGGCTCATGTGGAGCTGGTGAAGAGGAGGGAAGCAGGGATTGGAGGGTAGAAAGCAAGGAGGTAAGTGTTGTGGGAATTTGATCCAATAGCCAATTGTTTGGGGTGGCTTGGCCCAATGGGTGTGGTCCTCTCTGGGGATATGTGACCCAATAAGGGTGGGGGGAGGGTATCTCTTACTCTCTTGGACTGGGGAGGGCTTGCTGAAACCACGGTTTGGTGACCTTCTCTGAACTTTCTTTATCTCTTTTAGGAATAAATCAAATCCACCCCCCTTTTAATTGGGTCACTTATCTCCAGAAAAGACCATGCCCATTGGGCCAAGCTCCCCATCCAATTGGCTATCAGACCAAATCCCCACATTTCCCACTTTTAGTCTAAAATAAAAATGAAGCTTCCAATCCTAACATAATAAAAACTATATACAATAAGAAAAATATAAAGAAGTACATCTTAGCTGTCCAGACCATAGGTAATAGGCAATTTTTATAGAGATTACTCCAATAGCTGTCCTTTCCTGAAGAATCTAAGTTTTGTACCTAATATGCCCTTAGTTAAGAATTGAGGGGATTGTAACTATAGCTATCTAGTCTTCAACCCTGTCAAAGACCTGAAAAGGAAAATATTATCTGAGTAAGTAATAAGCAGGAAGTACAAGCAAGCAGCTTCCAAAAGATGCAAGAAATGACAGAAAGAGCTGGGTGCCTAGACAGTCACCCAAGGTTTCTCTATGACATTGAGGCTTCCAACTCTGGCTTATAGGCCTAGAATATCTGACACACCATTTTAAGAAGCAGGAAAATTTTTAAGGACTGTCCTACCCTGTCTTGACAAAGCTTGACAGTTGCTTTTGTGTCCTGCTGGTCCAGATTGGACAGCGTACTTACTGAAGTTTCATATCAGAGGTGAGTTCAGCTGCAGCTGGATCACATAGGAAGATCTGGAGTACAAAGGACTTGCAATCTTTAAGGCAACCCCAAAGCTGCAGCAAATGAAAATAAGGATTCATCACATGATGGTGCATGCCTATGATCTGAGCACTCACATGGCTGAGGCAGGAACATGGAGACTGTGAAGCCAGCCTGGGCTACCTGGCTCATCCTGTCTCACCTCCTTACCCCAAACTGAAAACCAAAACCAAGCAACAAAAAAAGAATTTGTGGGTTGGGTAGCAGTGGTGCACACTTTTAATCCCAGCACCAGGGAGGCAGAGACAGATGGATGTCTGTGAGTTCAAGGCCAACCTGGTCTACAGAGTAAGTTCCTTGACAGCCAGGGCTGTTATATAGAGAAATCCTGTCTTGAAGAATCTGTGAGGTTTAGGCTGAGATAGTTCAGTGGGAGATAGACAACCTGAGTTCAGATCCCCTCAGGTAAAAAGCCAGGCATGGTCACATGTGCACCTGGGGGGATGAAAAGCAGTAGCAGCTCACTGGCCAGCCAGCCTGGTGTAAATCTAAGGTTCAGACTGAGTGATGTCTACCTCAAGGGAATAATGCATAGAGTGACAGAGCAGGACACCCAGTGGCTTCCTCTAACCTCTACACATACATGTGTGTGCAAGAGTGTGTGTTGAGCTGGAGACATGGCTTAGCGGTTCAGAGCTTGTCAGTTAGCTGAGCCAGCAACCAGTGTACTGCAGGGTTGCAGTGCAAAGGTTACTAAAAGGGAGCTGGATGAACAGGAGTGGCTTCTGCAGGCCGGGATTCCTGGAGCAGCTCAGCAGACCACAGGAAACAGATTAGAAGCTCTGACCCAGAACTGTAGGTTCAAACACCTCTACCATCTGGGGGAGCATGGCTTGGTCTCTGCCTTAGTGCCCTCCCCTCTGTCCTGGCCCTTCCCCAGATATGTGCCTGATGGCACCAAAGTCAGGCACTTTGTGTCTTAGCCAATTTCATTGAAAGCTTCTAAATGATGAGGGAGAGGAAGACTTTTCCTGAAAAACAAACTGAAAGGAAAAGTATTGGCTCAGGACCCCCACGGCCAATTCCTCAGCACAAAGGAGATTTATTTGCTCCAGAGGAACAAAGGGCAGGGAATAAGACACAAACAGGGAGATAGAGGACCAGGGAGAAGGGGAAGGGAACAAATGAAAGGGGCAGGGATATTTGTCCCAGGGGACAAAGGACAGCCTTTGGATAGCGAAGAGACAGACTTGGCACATAGGCAAATGTCAGTTTATAAAGGTAAAGGGAGAAACCCTGTGTCAGGATGAGGTGTTTAATTTTAATTGGGCATATTAATTAGGTGATCCAAAGGGGGCTTTTGATTGCTGGACTTTGGTAGTCAGTCTCAGGAGGAGGAAGTGACCAAATATGGGATTAGACCTTGGAGGCTAGCTTTAGGAATGTAACCTAATGGTTTTTAGCAAGGCCGAGAGAATGGGGAAGAAGGGCAAGTCCTGCCAAAGCCATGTTTCCCAGGCCCAGGCTGGTTAGAATCCCTTCAAAAAAAAAAAAAAAAAAAAAAAAAAAAAAAAAAAACTAAAACAAAAACCCTGAAGACCCCAGTAAAGGAGAATCTAACCACACTGTACTGAAGCAGATTGCTTCTAGGTTAGGTCTTGGGTCGCTCCTCTCCCTCCCCTGTACTCCCCCCATCTTCCTCCTCTCTTTCAAAGCTTCACAGGATAAGTGTTCTGCCATAGAGCTGTATCCTTAGCTTTTAACTCTGAGATAGGATGTTCCTAAGTTGGCCTCCAGCTTGTCACCCTCTGAAGCAGCTACAATCATATAGGCTTTTACTATTGTACCTGGCTAGATAATGTCTTCAAATTTCAAAATACTTTCTCAAAGGTACCTAGGCATTCTATACTTTTCTCTGGAGAACTCTGTAGTTTCCAAGGCTCTGTGGGTTGATCTAGAAGAGTCCCAAGGTATAGAGGTAGGAGAGGCAGGTGAGTAAGAGCAACAATAATTCCCAGCATTTATGCTTTTTGTTTTGGTTTAAAAAAAAGTTCATCGAACCACCTGCAGGTCCTATCTGATTACAGGTATGTATATGTGTATGCAAGTACACAGACATTCCAAAAAAAAAAAAAAAAAAAAAGATGGGGGGCATGGGGCCATGCAGGAGGTATAGGTATCTTTCTTCTTAGCATGAGAAAATGAAAATGACAGGTATCATTAATAACAATAATTGAAATACTAGGATAGGGTTGGAGAGATGGCTCAGTGGTTAAGAGCTCTGGCTGCTTATCCAGAGGACCTGGGTTCAATTCCCAGAACCCACATGGCATCTATCAGCTGTCTGTAACTCCAAGATCTGACACCCTCACACATGCATGCAGGCATACACAAATGCACATAAAATAAATACATTAAAAAAAGTATTAGGATAAACTACTGATGGTCAGGAAGAGGCTGTGGCACACTCCCATGTACAGGGTGTGTTCTTCTCCATACCGGAAAATTCTCTTCCTCAGTGTGCCACCAACTCAAAACGGAAGAGTTGGGACCTGGAGAGCAGGTTCCCATTCTTTATCTACGACTCTGTAATTAAGAAACAAACAAAAAGCAAAACAGAGCACAGTCTTCTCACCCAGTACCAACATGAAGGGAAGGCTTGTTTCAGATCTCATCCAATTTACAGACAGTAGAAACATGGATACATCGATTGGATCATGCATGGAGTTGAGATATATGAAATACGGTGCATTGTCCTTTTACATAGGGATGGTTCTGAATTTAAGTAACATTCAGATCTGAGAGCCTTGGTGAGGAATTATGGAAGTAGGCTCACATTAGTCTTGAGAGTGACCTTCCTAGAGTTGTATTACAATCAATTAGAGTCATATGATCCAGATAGCTTTGGGCTTGGGCCACTAGGATTGTCAGAATTCTTCATTCCCATTACTGGATAGAACTCCATGGCCCAAGGTTCCCATTGGAGATTTAAGTACCAAAGATCCCAAAACTCAGAAAGTAGTACTCCCTACTTGACTCAGAACAAGAACAGCCCAGCTGCCTGGTGCCTGTACCTTTCTCAGAACAGTGATGGTGACTCAAGACCCTTGTTCCCACCACAGGCAGAGGAACTGCTAGGCCCACACCCTGGTTCTTTCCAGCCTAGAGAACATGGATGATATTAAACCACAAAGGCCTGTGGATTTCCATTTTATCCCAGAAGTTTCTGGCAGTCTTTCAGAAAGGGCTGTGGTGAATGATTCCTCTCTTCAAGACTTAGCAGAGCCCAGCAGGATCTGGTGTGGTGGCAGCTAGCCAGCAGGTGCTCAGCTAAGATGAGGTTATCTCCCATTGCCCCATCTCTGTTCATTCTTTCTCCTTCAAAATGCTGTCTACTTTTTAACCCCCTGATAGCTGACCAGGAAGTCCAGTCAATGGCTTCAGGGTGACACTTCAGAGATAGAGGAAAACTTAGCAGAGTCATGTTCCAGTGACTAGGAGGTAACTGTCTGTGCCTGTGTGTGGCTCATACTGGGAGAGGCATAGAAAGAGAGGAGATAGAAAAAGGGATCGGACAAACACAGTAGCCTCAGTCCTGCAGCCCCACCTGGCAGGTATTACAATCCTCCAGTGCTTTCTGGGAACTTTCCTGGGGCAGAGCAGCAGGTATGACTCCCTGGAATACAGGGGCCACGCAGGGACTCAAGTGGATGACACAGAGTTGAACAGGCAGCACCTTCAACCTGGCATATGTCACCTGGTACCTATGTCATTCCTGTTGTCACTCCCATCCTGAAGAAGCTGCCCAGATGGATGGCAAGAAGTTCTGATCATTGCTTTTCCCTCAGTGTCTCCAGTATTTGACCAGGAAGCTCAATCTGCAAAAACTCTGTGCCAACTCCAAGCAAAGGGATTGAGTCTACTGGGCTTTCCATTTTATCCCAGAAGTTTCTGGCAGTCTTTCATAAAGGGCTGTGGTGAATGATTCCTTTCTTCAAGATTCAGCAAAGCCCAGCAGGATCTGGTGTGGTGGCAGCTAGCCAGCAGGAACTAACAGGCTTCTTAAAATTACTGGAGTAAGACATAGGGTACAAGAGACTTCCCAGCACGCCAGTGCCATCAGAGGACCCTGAAAACCTACTTTGTGTTTATCCAAAACAACTCTCTTAGTCTTGGTTTATGTCTTCCTTCAAGGGTTTCTGTTGACAGTGGAGGAAGTGGGGGCCATGTCACACTGCAGAGCCTGTCAACTGTTCTGTTGGTACAGACAGACGAGGTGGACAGCACATACCCTGCCTGAATGACAATGCAGATCCCTCTCCCCGTGCCACTGTGCTTTGAGACCATCTTACTATGGCTTCATGATCTTCCTGCCTTCTCTTTCCAGGTTCTAGGATTAGGAGTACACACCAGGACACCTGGCTCACAGACTCTTCCAATCCTTACCACTAAGAAACCCAGTGTTCAGAAGGCTGCTGTTCTGAAATGGATCCCCAGGTCCAGTGATTCACAGGAAACCATCTCTCATCGCCCAAGTGCAGAGTCACCCTCCTCACAGGAAACTCAGAACTCATGGAAAAAAGTCAAATAATCTACTATACACTTTTTCTTTTTTTGAGAAACAGAATAGATTCTGTTGATTTTTATTTTCAGTTGGATCACTCCCTTGTTTCATTGACTTACTCACCCGCCCCAGCTTCTGGATGTAGAAGCTTAATTTATTGATTTTCAGCCTTTCTTTTCTTCCTTTTTTATTTTTGGTTTTTTAAGACAGGGTTTCTTTGAGTAGCCCTGGCTGTCCTGGAACTCCATCTATAGACAAGGCTGACCTCAAACTCACAGAGATCTGCCTGCCTCTGCATTCCAAGTGCTGGGATTAATGGCATATACTACCATCGCTTGGCTCAGCCTTTCTTTTCTAATGTATTCATTTACACCTATATATTTTCCTGAACAGTGCATTGGCTACATCTCACAAGCTTGATGACATTTTATAACTATTCTTTTTAAGAACTATACTCCATACTTCTCTGATTAATTACAATATTCAAACCACACTGTGGATTACCATTAAAACATAAACAACAGAAGTGAAGGAAAAGGAACAAATTGTTGGGTGTTAGCAGCACACACCTTTAATCCCAACACTCGGGAGGCAGAGGCAGGTGGATCTCTGTGAGTTCGAGGTCAACCTGGTCTACAAAGAGAGTTTCAGGACAGCCAGAACTGTTACACATAGAAACTCTGTCCTGAAAAAAAACCCAGAAAAACAAAACAAACAAAAAAAAAATAAGAAAAGAAAAAAGGAAGAAAAAAACCGGAACAAATTGATGACTTCTGCTTTTGAGAGATAATTTCTGTTACTTAAAAAAACACACTTAGGAGGAATAATGGCTCAGCAGTAACCAGTACACACTGCTCATACGGAGGACCCAAGTTTGAATCCCAATACTCATGACAGGCAAGGCACAATGTCCTGTAAATGCAGTTTCAGGGGACCTGCAACTGCTGGCCTCCACAAGCACCTCCACTCCCCTGCATCTACCCCCACACAGACACAGACACATCCACATAATTACAGTAAATATAAATCAGTAGAAACACATTTTAGGATCCAGAGAGATGGCTCGGTTGGTAAAGGGCTTACCGTGTAAGCCTGAGAACTCATGTAAAAAACTGGCACTGGGCAGGTGGTAAGGGAAGGGTACCTGGGGCTTTGCTAGCTTCGGGTTCACTGAGAGATCTTGTCTTAAAAATGAGGTGGGGACTAACTGAGGAAGATACCTGCTGTCAACTGTTAACCTCTGGCCTCCTCACATGTCCCCACAAATCAACACATTTTTAAGTGAACAGAAAATCTACTAATATTGTACCCCACTAGGAGCTCAGAAGAGCCTAGACTTACTAAATTTATTTCACATGACTGTGGTCACTTTTACAGCTGTTTGGACTCATTTTTCAATCACATTATTGTTCATAGAATTCACAGAATTCATTAACAAACTAGTATTTTATATCCAATGGTTATCAGTAGAACAGCAAAATAGAAAAGATGCCCATGAGCTGCTTGGTATGGAACTCCAGTATGATTAGATAGAAGTCTAGAGCATTATTGCTTTATTAGTCTTATCTTAAAAATTATAAATTATTCCTAGGAAACCCACCCTGTCAGACACTCTTCATTCTGCTCACTCTGACACAACTGATTTGTAGGTACCCAAACCCATCAGCCTGTGTTCTGCTATTTCAGCAGTTCTGAGGGCCGGCTGAGGCCAAACAGTGCTCCTCCATGTATGTTTCTACATGTTAAAAAAAAAAAAATTTTTTTTCTTTTCTTTTTTTTTTTTTGTCTCAGTCAGTAGCTTAGGCTGTCCTTGAACTCACTCTGTACCTCAGGCAAGCCTTGATCTTGGATCCCCGGGGTTCAGCTAGCCAAGTGGCTGAGATTCCAGGTCTGTCTGTGCATCAGGCCTTGGGGCAGAAACCCCTTCCACAGTTTACTGTTTCTTCTCTGGTCTTGTGGCTAATGGGCTGCATTCACACCTGGGCCTCTATGTAAAACTTGAATTAGATCTAAATAAGAGTTCAACAAATGACTAAAGCTTCTACAGAAGAAGCCATTGACCATGCAAAGGATACATCTGAAGCAACAAAAAATAGCTCAAGTTTAACGTGTGAGGAATGTCTTAAAGAAAATATCTTTGATGATCACGGTCCAAGGTGGCTGTTTAGCATTGGCTTATCAGTGACATGAACCTGAAGACTTCTAGTAGGCTTCATGGCTAGGTATTTTTTTTTTAAATTCAGTTGCATTTAGGTTCCTATTTTGAAAAAAGATCTTGGAGATTTCCTTGTGGCCCCTGATGCTCTGTGGAACCAAGAATACTAGTATAGGAGACTGGCTTCCTCAGGGACACTGGTACTCCAATGACATTTAGGGCAGGATTCCTGAGAGTAGTGACTTTGTCAAGTTTTGGGGATGGAAGCAGATGCTGTGTGAACAATGCAGGCTGTAGCAAGGGCCTCAGTTCAGCTTCTTGTTGTTGTCTGTGTTATGCACAGAAGCTAAAAAGTCGACAATGAGCTTGGCTGTCTTTCTTGGTCTCTCCATCACCACTGAGTGGCCACAATTTTCCAGAAGCTCTACCTGGCAGTTAGCAATAGACTTGGCCAAAATATCTGCCCCAGACACATCAAGCACCTGCAGAGGAAGAGGAGGAAAGAAACAGCACACAAAGATTTAGATGTTCCTCTGTATTGTCGTGGACAGTTCTGACCACTGAGGCCTGGCAGGGGGAAGGAAGATGGGGTAAACGGAAGCCATCAGCATGCCTCCTGTTTGACACTGCCATTGATAACCAGGTGGAAAAGACAGAGTTCCTGTCTCCAAGGAGGTTGAGGTCAGAAACAAATGTAGCCTGATGTGAACAGGGGCTCTATAGAAATGAGCTGAGAGTGCAAATAAGAGCAGAGAAAGGGGAAGACACCATTCCTGAGTTCTGGGAGAGCTGAGGGAGTAGAGGAATCTTTACAGAAAGGGGAAGAGCATGAGGGTGAGAGGTTATGGTAGGCCGGGTTCAGGCAGGGCATGAGAGAACAGAAGGAAGGCCTTCACTCTGGCCTTTATCACCACATCCCACCCTCTGCACATCCCCAGCCCTATTCCAGCCTTGGTACAGTCGGGAGTCCTGAGACTTATTAAGGGAAATAATTTGAGTAGTTGGCTGTATGCTGAAGTAGGAAGCTGAGGTATAGGAAGGTCCCACTAGAAAATGAAAGAGGTGAAAGACCTTTAGGGACCTTTAGGGACCCCCAGAGCTTCCCCAGGACTGATACTTTTCAAAAAACTTATTCACCTTTATTTTAATTTTAGTTATCCCACTAGAATGCCTAGATGGTTCACCTTTTCCTCCACATTCTCCTCTGGAGGTTTGCCATCATGCCCTTCGTGTTGATCAAAGTCAACTGTAAGTCTTCCCAGCCAAGACCTTTTCTCTATCCTTACGGGCAAAAGCAAAGACCTTAAGTATTCAAGCTGTTTCTGAGCTTTAGTCTCATCAACTTGAGGTTTCCAGCACCTTCAAGAAAAGAAAATGGTGGAGCACCCTGGGCCAAGGAAAGAAATGTAAACACGGGGTTCCCTGAGAAGGGATCACCAGCTGTGGGTAGACACCTCTACTGAGGTCACTGTCTAAGCGGAATGAAACCCACATGCTGGGGGGAAAAGTGCCCAGAGAGGATGCAGGCTAAGTCAAAATGACAGAAACAGATGCAGAAAAGAAGAAACTCCCAAATAAGGATCCATCCTGAAGAGAGATCAGAAGCTACAACTCATAGGCAAAATATCCACATGGGTTCTAACTTGGCACTGTCATGCTGGTGAGTTCTGCAAATCCAGCATTCCCTGGAGTCACCCATGTGAAGCTGGTGCATGGTCCCTCATGAGATTTCATGTTAGCGAGAGCCATAGCAATGATTTCATCAATAAAAACATTTCTCTATTCCATTGATGTCAAGTCAGGCCTCTACCTAGGGTTCAAAATTTACACGGACCAAAAAATACTCAGCATTGGAGATGAAAAATATATGAGTAAGGTATTTTATAATATAAGCATCAGTTCAAAGGAGGTGAGGGAAGCAAGCTCTTGTATGCCATGCCTTGTGCACACAGAGACAGAAAGTCAAAAACAAAATAAAAATGTCACCCCTCTCTTGCTCCCCGGCCATCTTGGCAGCTGCTCTTGGTTGGGGGCTGTCCCTCACCTAAGGCAGGAAGATGGTGGCCGCAAAGAAGACAAAAAGTCCCTTGACTCCATCAACTCTAGGCTCCAGCTTGTTATGAAAAGTGGGAAGTACGTGCTGGGCTACAAATAGACGTTCAAGATGATTAGGCAGGGGAAAGCAAAGTTGGTTATCCTCGCCAACAACTGCCCAGCTTTAAGGAAATCTGAAACAGAATACTATGCCATGGTGGCTAAAACTGGTGTCCATCACTACAGTGGCAATAACACTGAATAGGGCACAGCATGTGGAAGAAAATACTACAGAGTATGCACCCTGGCTTTCATTGACCCAGGTGACTCTGGTATTCAGTGGCAATAACACTGAATAGGACACAGCATGTGGAAGAAAATACTACAGAGTATGCACCCTGGCTTTCATTGACCCAGGTGACTCTGGTATTATTAGAAGTATGCCGGAACAGACTGGTGAGAACTACTAAACCAGAAAAGGCCTCCTTTAATAAAACCACCAGAGCTCTTTAAAAAAAAGAAAGAAAAGAAAATCAAAATGTCTACCTTCTCACCTCCAGTCAATAACCATAGGAGCCTGATGTTCTTTTTTGTTTGTTTGTTTTTCAAGACAGGGTTTCTCTGTGGCTTTGGAGGCTTTCCTGGAACTAGCTCTTGTAGACCAGGCTGGTCTCGAACTTACAGAGATCCACCTGCCTCTGCCTCCTGAGTGCTGGGATTAAAGGCATGCACTGCCAATGCCTGGCAGAGCCTGATGTCTTACATAAACATTCTTAACAACATATGGTACCCTAGAGAGAAGCCCAAACTCATGAAAAACAACTCGTTCTATAGAATTGATTACTCAATAAGACAGTAAGATGCTCACCTATCTACCCCAAACAAGTGGCCCATGAGATAAAAGCAAATAGCTTCTTCAACTACTCTCTCTCAACAACCCAATTTGGGGCTTGTAGTGTATCTCAATAAATTCTGTCTGTCCATATCTTGGTAAATTCTTTCACCATCTGCCTGTGTTACTATCCTTCCACACACAATGCTGGCAAGAAGAGGTAAGAATGGCATCGACAGTCTTCTCTTGAAGGCCTTTCTATTCTGGTGGACTGAAAATGGAGGAGAGGTTCTTGACCTGATTGATCTACAGGAGCACTTGCAGGAATGGCTACCAGGTTCAGCCATGCAGGTTTTATACTGCCCAAATCCAGGAGTATCACACACACACACACTCACACCAGATAATACACACAGATTCCTGTCTCTGGGTACTACAACAGTCGGCCTACTCGGGTCCAAAGAAGCAGGAGGTTGAATTCAATCTGACAGGTACAGGTGCTGTGACACCAAATGTTGATGACAGGGTAGGCAAAGAACAGGGAGCTTGGGAGCCAGAGAGCTTGGGCAAAAGGCCACTGATGGTGAATGTTCTTCTGTATGCTGCAAATATACATTTCTCTTATTGGTTGATGAATAAAGCTGCTTCAGCCAATGGACAGGCAGGATGTAGTCAGGCAGGAAGTATAGGTGGGGTGACCAGACTAGGAGAATTCTGGGAAGAGGAACACAGAGAGTGAGTCACCAGCGAGACGCTATGTAGCTGAAGAGGGAGCAAGAGGGCCAGGCATCACCGGTAAGCCAAGGCTATGTGGAAACGGGTTAATAATTAAGACAGAGTTAGCCAATAAGAAGCCTGAGCCATGGGCCAAACAGTTGATAATTAATGTAAGCCTCTGTGTGTTTATTTGGAACTAAACGGCTTCAGGACCTGGCGGGACAGAAACTTCTGTCCACAAGTGGCACTTGGGTACTTGCTTAGGTCACATCTGAAAAAGGACAGAGGTCGACAGCTATAGCATACTTCTGAGGGCAGCATTCTGGCTCTCTTGATCATCTAGCTCCACAAGATAATGGGCTATGGCCTGTCTTTGTAGGTCCCCAAGGGACCAGTGTTACTTTGGGGATTTTAATAAAACAGAAAGGTCTCTGTTTTTCCGTTTTTCCTTCCTTTCTTCCTGGTTTGGTTTTATTTATTTATTTATTTTTGAGACAGGGTTTCTCTGTATAGCTTTGACTGTCCTTGGTCCTCTCCTTGTCTCTGTCCCTTTCCAGTGCACCTTGGGCCACCCTTGGCGTAGGCTCTACTGGCTTACCCACAACATGCACTGTGAGCACACACCAGCTCCCTCCCTCCCATTTTCCCTGCCTGGGCCACCTTTGCAACTCTAGTTCTCTGTAAGTACAGTGTGACTTTCTGTTTCTGCTCTCAGCAGCCCAGACAGGGCTCACAATGGTGATTTTCACCTTGGGGTCTGTCGAGCTTGAAGGTGTTTCCCTTATAAGTTCATGTATTGGAAACTTTATCCTTCTGTCCTCCTAAATAGATTAATAGATCATCGAGATCTCTGCCCTCAGGAATAGAGAGTAATGTACTATCATGTTGTCCTCAACTGTGCTATACAACAGGAAGCCCCTCTCTACATGCTGAGCAGACGCTGGGTACTCTACACATGGACTTTCCAGCCAACCAAACCATAAATCTATATATTCCTAGTCTTTTTAAATTACTCAGTCTCAGGAATTTTCCTATAGCAACAGAAAACAATCAGAAAAAAAGCCTGTTTTTAATATCCTTTTCTCACAATATTCTTTAGTGGAAGACTTTAGAATACATTGTCATTCATCTGCATTATACATTTTTCACTGCCTCTTCTTGCTTTAAACTTTATGAAAAGTCTCTGGTAGGCATGATTCCTCAGAAGCAGTTACAAAGGCACTTCTGGGAATGAACTTGGTGTGTCTTTGGAGAGGTGGTTATGAGCTGAATGGGGTCCCCATATGCTGAAGTCCTAATCCCAATACTCACTCGGCATTGGCCTGGTTTGGAATCATGTGTTGCAGGTATAACTAGTGAAGATGATGTCATAAAGGAGGAGTGAAGCCCTAAGCCAGGATGACTGGCATTCTTTAAAAAGGGGAATGCAGACACAGACACACATACACAGGATGTCATGTGAAGATGAAGGTAGAATCTAGGGAATATATCTATAAGATGGGGTATGCCAAAAACGGTTGCAAGCAACAGAAGCTGGGGAAAAATGGAGAAGCGTCTCCCTCAGAGTTCCCAGCCCTGTTGATTCCCTGATGTGAAGCCAGGAAGATCTCATGTACAAGACCAGCTTGGGCTACATGGTGAAACCCTATCTCAATAAACAAACAAACAAATAAATAAATTTCCTTTCATGTTAAAAGTCAGATATCATTGTTCTCAGCTCACAGAACTGTGGCATCGGGCATTGGCACCCAACACAAGAAACCCACCAGCGAGGGCACTGTAAAGATCACCACTTGTTTTTTTCCCACAGGGCCCTGTGGCATACCTGGTCTTGTTTCCCCCAAATGATCTGTGTTGGGACCTTGATCTTGTCCATGTTCTGATGGAGAGAGTATCTGGATTTCTCACTGACAATTTCCAAAAACACTTATCAGAAAGAAAAACAAACAAACAAACACAGTGAGTGTACGCAGGATCTGCACATAGGTACCACATCAGTCAGAGCTTCATCAAGTTCAGGCCACTACTCCCCTTCAGGGAACCAGGAAACATTCCAAGCACAGAGGTTTATGACTTATAAGGCAGTCAGACACTAAGCTGCAAGCTGCAGCAGGGCTACTTACATCTCCGGTAGAAACTGTTATGAGGGATGCGAACATCAACGAGGCCTTGAAGGATCTGAGGACAAACAATCCAAAGTTAGAAAACAAGAGAACTCTTACTTCCTCCAGCCTTTTACAGCTCTGGGGCAGCACAGGCGAGAAGGCACAGCATTTTCCTGCACTGCCTAGGGCTGGGCATGAGAATCTCCAGAATGTAGAATACAATTGGGAAGCTTTAAAAACAAAAACAAAAAACTAGGGACGCTGCAGAGAGAGAGTCTGGTAACAACACTCGCTGCTGTGACAGATGATCTAGTTTGGTTCTCAGCACACACAAGGAAGCTCACAACCATCTGTAACTCCAGTTTCAAGAGCTCTGATGCCCTCTTCTAGCCTCTGTAGGCCCTTCATGCATGTGGTGCACAGATATCCAGATAAAACACCTTTCACATTATAAAAAATAATAACAATGACAGAAAATTAGGGAAATGCTGTGAAGCCAGAGGCCTGCACACTATGTTAAAGATACTAGCATGGCATCTTGAGAAACTCTTGGTTTAATTCAAAATAAAAATGTGGAGAAACAAAATATCAGGTCATTATTCAATGGTATCCAAATGCAGAACAGGATTGAACCATCAGGATTGATGATCCTATAAACAATGAAGGAGTTGGGGCGCAGCTCGGTTGACAGAGCTCTGGTCTAGCATGTACCAAGCCTTGCTATCGCCAGCACCGCATAAACTAACACTCTCGAGGTAGAGGCAGAAGAATTAGGGGTTTTAATTCATCTTCAGCTATACGGGGGGGGGGGGGGGTCCCAGGTTAGCCTGTAAAACATAAGAAGACCCTCTTGAAAGAGGAAGAGGAAAAAGAGGAGGAGGAAGAGGAGCTGAAGAAATAAACTATTAAGAAAACTCTGGGGAGACCCCCATAGTTTCACAGAGCTCAGATTATTATCCAACATTGCCTTTGCTTTCCTTGTGAGGGCTGTAGCAAATATAGACAGGCAAGATCTCCATGCCCTGGGCTACTAACCCAAATAGGTGGCTATGGCCATTTGTAAAGCAGTTCCTTGCCCTGGGACTCTTAAGTCAAAGCAAAGGGTTCACAAAGGTAGTCATCACTCCTCTCATCCACCAGGGAACAGATCTAGACCCCTTCAACACACCTTCTCAGGAGTTCCATGCAGACCAAAGTTGGGAAGACTAGTGTTATGTTCCTCAAAAGGCATGTACTAAATGCTCAGCCTTCTGCCTGTGGTGCCACTGGGGGGTGTGGGGTGGGGGGAGGCTTTAGGAGGTGGGACCTACTTGGAGGTCATTGGTGATAATATTTTTGAATGATATATTGGGATCCTGGCTCCATCCTTGTCTGCTTCCTGTCCACCATGAGGTGAGCAGCTCTGCTCTACTGCATGCTTCCTGCCATGATATTCTGCCTCACCATAAGCTCAAAGTAAAGGGGTCAAGTAACCATGGCCTGAAGCCTCTGAACCCATGATGCTCTTAGGTATTTTCCCACGGTGATAGAAAGCTCACTAAAATATTGAACCATGGCTGCTTTTGACTAAACCAGCTCTCTAAAGCATGAATAGAACCCCAGAGGTTCTGAAAGTGGAAGCACAGAGGTGAGGGAAATGACTGTTTATATTTAATAACACTGTGCTCCATGACAGACATTTTCTTCTTTCTACTATCCTCCCAGTATCTATGTATCCATCTACCCTTTCCCAACTCTGTTTCATTCAGTGGTTCTCAATCTTCCTAACTATGTGACCCTTTAATACAGGTCCTCATACTGTAGCGATCCCCAACTATAAAGTTATTTTCATTGCTACTTTGTAACTATAATTTTGTTACTGCTGTGAAATATAATTTAAATATCTGATATTTGCTGTGGTCTTAGGTGGTCCCTGTGCAAGGGTTGTTCAACCCCCAAAGGGGTTGCAACCCACAGGTTGAGAACCACTGGCCTAATTGATCAATTCTCCATTCATCTTGTTTTCCTGAAGCACATATTTATGTCTATATTTGCTAATTCAGCCTTTCTCCACCCCTATATTATACACCCATCATTCCATCCTTCCAACCAACCATCTACCCACTGTTCCATCCTGCAGCCTTAAACCATACAAGCATACACATGTATTAATTCATATGTCTATCTATCCTATCTCTGATGGTAAGGCATCCTATAATATCCACCATCCATCCAGTCTATGTAAGTAAAATCTTCTTCATGAAAGTGCACTGCTAAAGTCTGGAGATGGACAGGCCCTGACCTTACTGAGAACAGAGCAGAAGGCACAAATGTGGTGGCATATCATTTATGATTTATTTATTTATTTTTAAAGATTTGATTTATTATGTGTTCTGCCTGCACACTAGAAGAGGGCACTGGATCTCATTATAGATGGTTGTGAGCCACCATGTGGTTGCTGGGAATTGAACTCAGGACCTCTGGAAGAGCAGTCAGTACTCTTAACCTCTGAGCCATCTCTCCAACCCAATTTATGATTTATTAAAGCTTGCCTGAGGATTCACAAAGCAAAGCCAGTCACAAGTTATCGAGGCCAGGCAGTGGTGACACACGCCTTTAATCCCAGGACTCAGGAGTAAGAGGTAGACGGATCTCTGTTAGTTCAAGGCCACACTGACTACACAAAATTGATCTGGTCCTAAAAGCAACAGCTCACACAAAGGTGATCTCAGCACCTGGGATCACACCTTTAATTCCAGCACTAGGGAGGTGATATGGCTCAGTGGAGAAAGGAATAAAAAGCAGGAGAGAGGAACTGAAAGCTTTTGCCTCTGAGGATTCGTGGAGAGACAGGATTGCCATTTCAGCTGGGTAGAGGTAAGACCTACTGGCCTAGCTGCTTTGCTTCTCTGATCTTCACCTTCAAGTTTAAACCCCAGTATCAGTCTATGGGTCTTTTATTTTTCATGCTACATACATGTGAACAAACACAACCACAAGATGACCTAATGGACTCAATGGTAGGTGGCCCTACTCTCCTGGGAAAGAAAAGCTTCTGACACCAACATGATTTTCTCCCAGGGTTTTCTTATCCCTGACAACTAAAAGCATGGAGTCTCCTTTGGTCACAATATCCTAAAGACATCATAACTGGCAGAGGACTGTGCCACTTTATGACTAAAAAGATACCGAGGACAAATTACACCACAGACATAGATTGTGGATGCTTCCCCAGAAATGCGCCACACTTATTAAGTAAGTCATAGTCACAGAGTCTGTGTAGCATCCATTCTCACACCTCACTTTACCCTGAGGCAGGGTTCACTGCCTTCAGCACAGGGAGATAACCCAGCTTCATAAAGCCTCAGCTGTGGACTTAACTCAAATGATCTCATTCAGACGCATGACCCCCAATATCGTCCTCTGCCTACGGTTCCTGCTTTACTTTAGGCCACGTAAATGTCCAACTGTCTACTTGACACATCCCCTGGAGACCTCAAAAGCAATCTGAACTTAATATATATCCAAAATGGAACTCTCAGCATATGTCCTAAACCTGAACTTCTGCCGCCTTTACCCATTTAGCTTCAAGAACTGGAAGTCACCTATGACCACTCACTTTCCTCACCACCACTTCCAATCTGCCGTAAGTCCTGTCCATTCTTCCTCTCAACACGTCTCAGCTAGTGCGGCTGCCCCAATCCATACCACCATCACCTCTAAGCCACGGTATATCCTAAAGTAGCCCCTGTTTCTATTTGTGTTCCCTACAGTCTCTCTGTGTCTCTGCCACTATGCTTAGAAAAAGCAGACTCAGGGGCTGGAGAGATGGCTCAGAGGTTAAGAGCACTGACTGCTCTTCCAGAGGTCCTGAGTTCAATTCCCAGCAACCACATGGTGGCTTACAACCATCCATGATGAGATCTGGTGCCCTTTCCTGGTGTGCAGATACACCTGGAAGCAGAATGTTGTATACATAATAAATAAGTAAAATCTTAAAAAAAAAAAAGGAAAGAAAAAGCAGACTTAGTCCCATAAACTACAAGGACATACATGATCTTTTCAGAGCAGCTCTTCAGAGACCATGAGGTCATACTGTGCTCATACTCAATGACACTCAACGTCACTCCTTTCACCTACCTCCTCCTAAAAGCATACTATTATTTTGTACCTATATAACAAGATAATATCATCTCTTATGCAAATGTTCATCTTTGTGTTTTAATTTTTTTGAGTATCCATATCAACAAATATAACCCTCATAGATAAAAAGCTCTTTGTGTTCATCCAAAATATTTTTTTAAATGTACAAGTCTAAGAGTCTTTTAACATTTTTAAATTGAGAATGTGATTTAGCTCCTGACTCCCTTCCCAACTCCTTTCTCCTTCACTCTCTAGGCTCCAGCCACTTGCTTTCTGTAGGTGGAGTTTCTTGTCCCACCAGGTCCTGCCATCCTTCAGCTCCAAATAAGCACATGAAGACTTATATTAATTATTAAACTGTTGGCCCATGGCTAGGACCTCTTACTGGCTAGCTCTCTCTTAATTATTAACCCATTTCTATTACTCTAAGTATTTCCACGTGATCTTATCTTACCAGAGAAGGGTCCAGACCTGTTACTCCTTCCTCGGTTACATGGCGTCTCCTTGAGGTCAATCTCTCTGCCTATCCTTCCCAGAATTCTCTTCATCTCTTAGTTCCGCCTATCTTCCTGCCTCTATTGGCCAAAGTGTTTTACTCATCAACCAGTAAGAGAAACACCTATACAGAAGGACATCCCCCATCAGCTTTCTTTTTCCATTGCCATGATGATTCTCTGTATGTTTTTTCCCACTGTACACAACGACCCTTCTCCAGAGCTCATCAAAGCTACCCCTTTGCCCATTTTAAATATTTATTTCACCTCTAAAATTTATTTCAATTTGTAAATTTCTGTCTATTAGTTGTTGCTGTCTGCTTCCTGCACTGGACTAAATCTGCCCAGGGACATTCCCTGTGTTATGTATTGACCACAGTGTCCAGCACAGTGTCTGACGTATCACAGGCATCTGGAGAGCTACATGTTGAGTAAATGGAGTAGACAGAATGGAGTCAGAGAGTTGATGCAAGAAGGTATGCTGGGGAATGCTTCGTGAAGGGCAAGGGTATGGCACTGATACACTGTACCTGCTGGGGCACCTTGAATCGGACATAGGAGCAGAGCTGGAGCATCTCACTCATCTCTTCCGGGGTCGATGGGATCAAGGGGATTTTCTGAATGGCAGCGGAATCCTGCAGCTCTTTGAGCCGTTGCACAAACTGATTGTCAGTTGAATACTGCAGGCCTGCAATGCACAACAAAAGAGCCTGATGATACAAGTATCAGGTGCTATCGTGCCCCTCATGACTGAACCCAGGAACCCAGGCTAATTTGTCAGGTTTCTTTCACTAGGAGATCCTCTTGTTTGTTTGTTTGCTTGCTTTTTGTTGGTTGTTGTTTTCTGAGACAGCGTTTCTCTGTATTGCTCGGGCCATCTTTGGAACTCACTGTGCAGACCAGGCTGGCCTTGAACTCAGAGATCCATCTACCTCTGCCTCCTGAGTGCTGGGATTAAAGGTGTGCGTCACCACCACCAGGCTATAAGCTCACTTTTTAATTGGTACTGGCACCCTTGTACAAAGTAAAATCGTATTCTGAGAAATACAGAAAAAAATACCTCATCCAAGGTATTTTAGAGTTGGGAGTTAAGCACGGTGGTACATATATGCCTCAAGAGGAAGAGATAGAAGAGTCACAAGTTCAAGGCCAGAGTGGGCTTCATAATAAATTCTAAATTAGTCCAGATTAAAACAACAGCATTATGTTTTAGGTCTGATTGCGTATACCATGGCCACAGACTAGCATGATACACAGAAACTCAGGCTGTCCCCAAGCCTCTTGAACCAGAATCTACATTTCAACAAGCTGCAAGGGAATGAGAATGGTAGAGTATGGGAGGCACTAGAAGGCACCTCACTTGCGCCGTTTCATGCCCGTGTTGGCGATTGAAGGAAGTGTATGACGGAAAGAAAGCACAGGGCTGCCATGACCAGCAGCTCCATCTCTTGACCTGGATGCCCTCCCCTTTGTGGTCAGTGCATAAGACACAAGAGTGTAAGAGAAGCACATAGGCTTTCTTTCTCCACAAGAACACTGAGGGCTGAGACTCCTTTTGTGGCTGCCCACTGTTTCATAACACAAGAGGATCTGATAGCTAACATTATGTAGTAGGGAAAGAGTAATTTCCACCACCATAGAGCCATTTCTTGGTTTAATTTGGCCAAAGAACTAGATTTGGTGGTGGGGGGAAGCTAGGTATAGCCTGTAATCCCAGAATTTGGGAGATAGATGTGGAAAAACTAGGGTTTTAAGGCAGTCTTGACTACAATAAGACTTTGTCTTAAAAACAAACAAACAGGCAGTTTCATCTTTAATACTGGGCATCCTAAAGATACCAACATATTAGGACCAGGAAAATGACTCTGTGGATAAAGCTCTTGCCGCATAAGTATGAGGATGGGAGTTCAGAACCCCAGAACCCCTGTAGAAGCTGTTAACAGGTGCCTGCAATCTCAACCCTTGGAGATAAAGACAGGAGACCCTGTGGCCAGCTTGCTAGCTAGATCAGCCATAACTGTCAAGTTCCAGGCAAGAAAACCCACATTAAAAGTGGTGGTAGTGCACGCCTTTACTCCCAGCACTTGGGAGACAGAAGTAGGTGGATCTTTGTGAGTTCAAGGCCAGCCTACCAGCCTAATCCACAAAGTGAGTTCCAGGATAGACAGGGCTGTTATACAGAGAAACCCTGTTTCAAACCACCCTCCAAAAGAGAGAGAGAGAGAGAGAGAGAGAGAGAGAGAGAGAGAGAGAGAGAGAAACCCACATCAAAAAATAAAGTGGACAGTCACCAAGGAAGACACTCAGCATCAACTTTGTCTACTACTCCCAAAGAAAACCACAAATTATAAATCTATGTCCAGAAAAGCCTGCCAAGATGTTACACTCCTATAATCCTAGGCACACAGGAGTCTGAGGCAAGAGGATTGCAAGTTTGAAGCCAGACTAGGCTACATACACAGGAAATTAAGACCAGTCATAGCAAGAACCTAACTTGAGAGGAGGAGAAGGGGATTCACAGAACCTTCCCAAGATTGTCCAGATCCAATACTGTTTCACAGTGATTTCTCTTTAATTTTAATCATGGAATATGTCCTTTAAGAGCACAGGCAATTTCATGAGGTGGTCCTAAAAGTTTATAAAGATAGCCTCATAACTTCCTGTAACACCCTTTAGAAGTTGTACTAAGGTAACATCTCTGTTTATAAACAAACTGACTTAAGATCTGGGCATGCACCTTAGTAGAAGAGCCCTTACTTAGTCTGTAGGAGGTCCTAGGTTTGACATTCAGTATCAAAAAAAAAATTGTTTTTGCATTTGAATGAAAGTTTTCATATAAGAAGTGACATCCTGCCGGGCGTTGGTGGTGCACACCTTTAATCCCAGCACTCAGGAGGCAGAGGCAGGTGGATCTCTGTGAGTTCGAGGCCAGCCTGGTCTCCAGAACGAGTGCCAGGATAGGCTCCAAAGATACACAGAGAAACCCTGTCTCGAAAAGCAAACAAACAAATCAAAAACAAAAACAAAAAAAAGAAGTGACATCCTGACAGATGATCAAATAATGAAATTTCCTTTTCTTCAGTTAGCTTTTACACCTTTTCTCTCTTACGTTATATTGTCACTGCCCCCAAAAGTCATATATATTTTTTAAGAAAAAAATTAATCTTAGGTTTAATATCGTGGATTCTGGTACACAAAATGGACAAGGGTAGCAAAATGAGACCAAATGGAAATAAAGCTTGGATTTAGTTAATAGAAAGGCACCAAGCTCAGCTCCTCAGT
Source organism: Cricetulus griseus (assembly GCF_003668045.3). Taxonomy (NCBI): domain Eukaryota; kingdom Metazoa; phylum Chordata; class Mammalia; order Rodentia; family Cricetidae; genus Cricetulus; species Cricetulus griseus. The sequence continues at coordinate 75,982,468 of NW_023276807.1, read as the reverse complement.
TGTGTGAGAACCACTGTGGTGGCATGAGATCTTCACAACAGACAAAACTGGGTAAAGGAGATATGGGACTCTGTCCTACCTTGGCAATGTTCCTGTAAACTGAAAATTATTTCAAAGTTAAAGACAAAGCGTACAAAGAAAAATGTAGGTAGGATCTGATCCTAACTTGTTTCCACCTTTTCACATGCAAACAATCTTAAATTTCCAGTTGAAACTCTGGTATAGAATTCTTCTTTAGGCAGCGAACACAACTTAAAAATGCTGTATCGACTTAATGTTCCACCAGGAAGATGAATAACCTTCCCCAGGGGAGGCTGCTCCTTTGATTTCCAAACTTTACTATTAAATGAACAATGGATTTCAGAGATGGTGCTGAGAAAAGGAGAAGAGAAAACCCTCTGGGAGCTTGTTTTTTAATTCAATGCTTGGAAATAATCAACCTTCACAGTAGTTGAAGGGTTTTTAAAGGTCAATTTAGTTTAGCTTCAGTAAGATGTTAGCTCTTGGGGATCAAAATGTTGGAGGCTAACATAAGTATCACAGTTGTGAGTACCACGTGCCACACAGCACCATACACATTTCTACCTCCCTGCTCCTTTTCCGTGGAGCAGGGCTGGCTCCAGTTAAGTCAGTCTGGCTAGGGTTCTCATTACACAACTGTTATCTGGTCAGAGTTATCACAAAGGATTGCCTATCTCCGCCGTCTCTATCAGACTTTAAGGAGTCACAGTAGAAGCTGTGTGCGTGCCTCTTTAAATTCAAGTCACTTGTAAGGCTGTTCTGGTCAAGTAACTCACCAGCAGGGCACACCAGACACAGGCTGCAGATATCAGATGGGTAGTAAGCGGCGTATACTCCAGCCACGTGGCCACCCATGGAGGTGCCTATAAGGTGAAAGGGCTTTTTGTTCAGCTTAAGGCATTCTACAAACTAGAAAGAGAAATGAAAAGGAGGCATGATTACAGCTAAGATGTCAGCAATGATTGCAGAGCAGAGATCCCTTAACCCAAAAGAACGGAACACGTTACACTATTACACCCATTATCTAGTTAAGCCCTGTGACTCATATATACTTTATCAGGCACATGTGGCTGTAGGGTCACTTATAAATATAAATCAAACAATGAATCCCTTAGTAAGTCATAAACTGTTCCAGAAAGGGCCAAGGGATCTATGCCCCCACCCCCATGGGTCAGCTGGTCTCTGCTGTAACTACTCAACTCAGCCACTGTGTCACAAAAGCTGCCAGAGGCAATCCATACCTAAGTAAGCAAGCATGGCTATGTTCCAATAAAACTTAGTTTACAAAAGTAGGTGACAGCTCTGAGGCCATAGTCTGATGAGTTCTGCTTCGTTTCTGGATAGACATCTGCCCAATCAACCATCTACACCTTTATCCCCCATTGGAAAAATATTTATTGGATATTTGTTATGTACAAATAACTATGGTTAGCTGCTGAAGATAAAGCAGAGCCAGACAACAAGCCCTCATTAAAATATACAGTTTAGGCCTGGTGGTGGTGGTGCATGCCTTTAACTCCAGCAGCACTCGGGAGGCAGAGGCAGAGGCAGGCAGATCTCTGTGAGTTCAAGACCAGCCTGGTCTACCAGAGCTAGTTCCAGGAGAGCCTCCAAAGCCACAGAGAAACCCTGTCTCAAAAAACAAAAACAAAACAAACATACACACACACACACACACACACACACACACACACACACACACACACACACACAATGGTGGAGGCAAAAATAATCAACTAAATATCCTTATTGGAAAAAAGTTTGACACTTACAAACTATTCCTTTAGGAAAGGGCTCATGAGTAATGACATCCTTAGAAGAGAACTGGAGATGGATAGTGAAATACAACAACATGCAAAGACTCCACCCCTGGCCACACAAAGGGAGAAAAAAAGACCCTCACAGGGGAACAGTTTTGTAGAATTCTAAATGCCTTTTCAAAAGGCTGAGAAACTGCTCAGATTGCATTTCTTCATATACAAATGTGCAGGGGATGTGACTTGGTGGGTAGAGTTCTTGGTTAGCATGCACAAATTCCCTGATTTGTGCTTGATTCCCAGCACCACAAAAAACATTCAAGGTAGCACATTGCTGTAATCATTGCACTTGGGAGGTGGAGGCAGGAGGTTGAGAAGTTCAAGGCAACCTATTTGAAAAGATAAAACAGAAAGTATAATAGACTTAAAGTATCTGTAATGAGCTCAAGCCCTCCTCAACTGACCAAAGATATCCCTAGGCTACCATTTTGTTTGCAACCACTTGGAGACAGAATGTACAAGGGACTGACCACAAGCCAGTGTGCAACTCCTGCCTGCTTTCCATGTGCTAAGAAGATACAATCTGGGCAGTAAAGCCTTCTGCTTACCTGGTGTACCCTCTTAACTTGCCCATCTATGGACAGGTCATCCAGGGAGGAGCGGGTGGTACCTTCATGACCAGGCATGTCCACGCAGACCAAATGCAGGTTCTTTGGAAGGAACTGAAGACACAGACCCAGACAGTCAGTATCTAGCTATAAAAACATGCCTGTTTCTCTGGGGAGATAACTGCCACCTACCCAGTGACCCAGACAGCCACTGAGATGATGTTTCTGAGCCTCTACTTGTCTTACATGAAAAATGCGAATAAGTATCAACAGACCCTCATAGGGAGGAGAGGACCCCAAGACCTGTGCACAGATGAAAAGAGGCTCAGTGGGTGACTGGAGAAAGGATACAAAACTCAGGCCAGCAGGCTTACATCTTGTACTAAATTTTTAAAAATATTTCCCATTGTGTTTTAGGTAACGATTCTCTCCTTCCATCTTTCTCTGGGTTCCAGGGATCAAACTCAGCTTATCAGGTTTGCATGGCAAGTGCTTTTTTTGTCCAAGTCACCAACAGCCCAACATCTTAAACTCAATACTGTTTGCTCAGTACTACTTCCTTTCCTTCCCATGCAATTCTTCGTCTAGTCATGTCTCGGAACTAGAAGAGATGGTTCCCAGAACCCTGGCCAGGACCAGAGCTGAAAGGAGCAATGCTTTTCCCCAAAGCCATAGGGCTGGTTTCAACTTTCTTTTTTTCTTTATCAGGGTCTAATTCTTGAGATGATTATTCTCCCAAATCACCTTTCCTCTCTGTTTAAAAGATGCACCACCTTTAGCCATGAGTCTGAGAAACATCAGTTATCAAAGATATTTAATGAAGAGGGGACAAAAAGAATTCAGGATTGCAGATGGCTGTCCACGTGGTGGCATTTGGGAAGAAGAACACAAGTAACCCAATGACACACATTTTTCCACCTAGTGACACTTATGATCTCTCAGATATTGTCCCACTTGAAGTAGAAACCTGGGGTGCTGCTCTCTCAAGACAAATGTCAGCCTCAGTCCCACCCCCTACTCCCACACCAGCTAGCAGGCCCCCAAAGTACAGTGAGAGGCCACACAAGCCATCAGCATGAAAAGTGACCTGGAAAAGGATTCTGAAAAGCTGTCAGATCAAGACCATTTCTCTAAATGATTAAGGAAAAGAAAAAAGAACGAACAGCAGAAGGAAGAGAGTTTGGGGGCAGGCAGGGAAAAGAAAGGAATGTATAAGAACAAATACTTTTAGGAAAGGACCAGCCCTGAGCATCATGGCACTTCTGTGATGGAGCTGTGTTGGAACACCCCCATCTCTCCCAATGCCCCCCAAAATATCCCCATGGTAAGAAGACTCCAGAGACACAGCTTTTAAATACTACTCAACTCAAACAATTCTGTAACACAAAAATGGGTCTGAGTAATATACTCCATTAATTTTAAGATGAATTTGAACTGTGTTCCCAATCCTCTCCTCTTGAGACAGAAGAGTCGGGAACTCTACCTTGACCACGCTGAGCCACATGTCCTTGTGTGCTGAGAAACCATGGAGCATGAGGATGGATGGTTTGTGTCCTGGCCTGCCCCGGAAGGAGTAACAGAACTGATAGTCCTCGTGGTGTGCATAGCGGACTTGCATACCCAGCGTCCTCCGCCAGTACCTAGGGTGAAGAAAGGCAAGACACAAGCAGTATGTTCAGAGTACATGGCTTCAGGCAGGGAACAGGTCATCTCTAGAGATCCTACTTGGTGGCAATATAGATGCTTCTCCCGGCTCCTGTCCTTTACTTCCCCCTCAAGGAGCACTAAGAAGACAAGCATGTCACATGTGTTTGGAAAGCAGAAGGGGACTAACAGGGTGTGTGTGGGTGTGGGTGTGGGTGGGTGATGATGGATAGATAGCAGAGAGTAAGAGAATGAGGTGAGGAGTAGGAAAGGGAAGAGAGGGCTAGGGAGAGCTAGAACACATTCCTAAATAAATAAATATAAAATAAAAAAATCAGAATTTCATCAGGAAATACTATGCTGCCAGTGAGGGTAGACCACAATCTGATACAGGTTCTCTCTATGTAGTCCTGGCTGTCTCAGAACTCACTATGTAGAGCAGGCTGGCCTTGAACTCGAAGAGATCTGCCCACCTCTGCTTCCCAAGTGCTGGGATTAAAGGTGTGTGCCACCACACCCAGACAAATTCTAATAAAAAATTATATGTATGGGTTTTTGCCTGCATGTATGTATGTCTGTATACCACGTGCATGGCTGGTACCCACTGGCTGCAAGCATTCACTTAGGTGATGGGAATCAAAACTTGGGTCCTCTGGAAGAGCAGCTCTTATCCACTGAGCTCCACCCCTGAAACTCTCATTCTTTTATAGCTCCTGTGCATATAGATTTTCAAATTAGAAAAGGAGAGTTTTTCCTCTCTTCTTTTAGACCAGTTCTAATGCCCTTTCTAGGAAGCAATCTGGCATTAGCCATCAGTAATTTTTTAAATTGGTCTATTAATTATACTTCCAAGAATAATTTGTCCCAGGGAGATAAGAACAAACCTTAATGAAAAAGAAAACTTAAGAAAAAAAATTAGGTCACAGAAACACAAACAAAAGAGCTGGGTATGTGTTGTAGCAGTAAGACACTTCCAATGGTATGAACCATGTGAAGCTAGGTTCCTTCCCCTGCACGGGGAAACATGTAGGGAAGGGGTGTGAAAACAGAGGTTAAGACCAGCATAACCGAGTTTCATCAGAAACTGAGAAGAGGCAAGAAATGATTCTTCTACAACCACTAAAGAGAACTAACCCCAGTTTCATGTTCCTAGCCTCCAGAACCATGAGACAGCTGTTTAAGACATGAACTTCATAGTCATTCATATAAGTAGCCCCACTGTGCTTTTGCAAAAACACTCAGAATTGCTAATCAGGTTGTTTTTGAAGTATATTTACTTTTCTGTATATGGACATTTTGTCTGCATCTATGTCTGTGCACCCATGCATGCCCGGTGCTCTCAGAGGCTAGAAAAGGGAGATCCTCTGGAAGTGGAGTTACAGATGGTGTATGTGGGTGCTGGACATTGAACCCGAAACAGTAAGCACTCTTAACCACTGTGCCATCTCTCCAGGCCCTTGCTTTTGTTTTTAACTTTAGCTTTTCTGATAGGCAGGTAATAGTATCTCATTGTGCGTTGTTTTTCGTTCAGATTTGAACATTTAAGCTTGCTCAGCCTCCCAAGTATTTACATTCATTGTGGTTTGGAGTGTCCCTTGTGGCCAATGGAACAGAATACTGTTTCATTTCATGCTAACTGGCTGCCAAATAACATCTCTGTAAAAATACCTGAGTTTTCTGTCCAGAAATGGGTTATATGCTCCTTTTTAGATGTACAAGAGGAATTCTTTATATATGCTGAGTGCAAGTTCTTTATGAACAGACTAACTGCAGATACACACTGCCACCCTTGGCATGCATTTTTACAACCTAAATAGTTTTCCTTTGTGGAGAAGCTGCGCTAAGGATTGGGTGCGGTGCCTGGTGCATGCTGGGCACACGTGTTGAACTACACACCAACTTGGTCTTTTTGGTCACCACTAGTTCTTCATTTAAGACGATACAACGAAACTGAACAATTTGTTTTGTTTTGATTTTTGAGACAGGGTTTCTCTGTATAGCTTTGGAGGCTGTCCCGGAACTCACTCTGTAAATCAGGCTGGCCTGGAACTCACAGAGATCTACCTGCCTCTGCCTCTGCCTCTGCCTCCCGAGTGCTGGGATTAAAGGTATGTACCACCACCATCTGGTTTAGCTAGAAGTTTTTTTATCTCATAATTAATTCTGCCTACCTCAAATGTCAAGAAAAATGTCTATGTTTTCTTAAGCAAGATTTGTTGAACATTTACATAGACCTACAATCTACTAGGTTTTGATTTTTTGGCAGAGTATGAACTTACAGATGGGTTGCATTCATTTTTCTATTGCTGACCAAAAAAAAAAAAAAAAAAAAAAAAGACTCGAAGGAGTTTAAAACCACCCTTTGTTAGATCACCTGTGCGGATGAGAAGTGAGCTTAGCTAGGCACCTCACGTCACTCAGGGTTTCACAGTGTTGACAGAAAGGCCTCAGCCAAGCTGCATCTCTTGGCAGCTCTAAGACCATTCAGCCTGTTGGCAAAACTCAGTTCTTTGTGGGTGTAGAACTGAAGTTCCTTGTGTCCTTGCTGGCTGTCAGTTGAGAACTCTGCCTCCTCCAACCCACCTGTGTTCCTGGATGGCCCTCTCCAATTCAAATGAACAACAGCACTGAGTCATGATGGAGATTTGCATCTCTGTTTTTAAGTGCTGATGTGATTGAATAGACCCCTTTGGATGATGCTCCTGCTCTCAAGTCAGCAGCACACAACATACACCAGGACTGTAATTTAGCATGACCATGACATGAATACACTGTCATAATCACAGTTCTCTGAGAAGAGGGAGGAGCATCTTTGAGGAGTATTTGTTTTTTTAAAAGATTATTTATTTTACGTATGCAGTGCTCTATCTGCATGTAACTCCTGCATGCCAGAAGAGGGCATCAGATCACATTATAGACGCTGTGAGCCATTATGTGGTTTCTGGGAACTGAACTCAGGACCTCTGAAGAGCTGCCAATGCTCGAAACACTGAAGTATCTCTCCAGCCCCGAGGATCAGAATTTAATAATTCTTTCTACCAAAAAGAGTCAAACTTATGTTTTGCCCAGCTGGATTTCTTGTTAACACAGTGCACTTTCTGTATGTTTGTGCATCTATTTCGGGACATCTCTAGTCTATTGCTCTATCTGCCCTCTGTGCCAGTTTCACACTGACTTGACTCTCCTAACTTCATAATTATTATCAATATCTGGCAATATAAATCATCTTGATTCGCTCACTCTTCAAGACTGTCTTGGTTAGTTGGCCCTTTCCTTTTCTTTATTAAGAATCCACTTAGTTGCTGGGCAGTGGTGGCACATGCCTTTAATCCCAGCACTAGGGAGGCAGAGGCAGAAGGATCTCTGTGAGTTCAGGACCAGCCTGGTCTACAAGAGCTAGTTCCAGGACAGCCTCCAAAGCCACAGAGAAACCCTGTCTCAAAAAACAACAAGAACAACAACAAAAAATCCACTTGGTTGGACTGGAGGAAAGTCTCAGCAGCTGAGAGCACTTGCTGTTCTTGCAAAGGCCTCAGGTTCTGTTTCCAGCACCCACACAGCAGATCACAACCATGTATAATTTCTGTTCCATCTATAATTTCTGTCCTCCATGGGCACCAAGCAGACATATATAATACACATACATGCAGAAAAATACTCAGACACAAAAAGTGAAGGGACAGCATCAGTGAGAGGAGACCAGAGAGAATGACAAAGTGACAAGGGGTGAATGCAGTCAAATGTATTATAGATATGTATGAAAATGTCATAATGAAACTCACCCTAGCTCTTACTGCTGATACATCCTAATAGAAACTTTTTATAAAGAAATTAATTTTAGCTCACTCTGCCCTCATGGAAAAGAGGTCAGTTCTAATCTACAGCTTCATTAGTCTGTAAAATGAGGCTAATACTATTTCCGGCCAACTTGAAGGATCATATACAAATTAAATATTTCTAAACTAGTAAAAGAATCTACTTGCTCTAATTCACTTTCTATTACTGTGATAGAGATCCATGACCAAAAGGAATTTGTGGAAGAAAGGGTTTATTTGGCTTAGATGGCCTGGGTCACAGTCCATCAAGAGATGTTGGAAGCCAAGGCAGGAAGCCAAGGCAGGAACCCAGAAGCAGAAGTGGAGCAGCAGCCATGGAGGGAACATTGCTTACTGGCTTGTTTAGCCTGCTTTTTCATACAACCCAGAACCACCTGCCCAGGGTGGCACCACCCACAGTGGACTGGACCTTGCCACATCAATCATTAATCAAGATTTTCTCAGTTGAGGTTCCCTCTTCCCGTATGATCCTGGCTTGTGTCAGGTTTTGACCAAAAACTAACCAGCGCACTGCTTATCAAATGCCATCAGAAAAACCTATTGGGATTTAAGATGGTTAGCCACTTAATTTAGAGGCTATTTACAAAAATATGACATCTCTAACAAGAAGAAAATCTTTCAACCCACAAATATAGTCTATCCTTCCACGAATTTAGGTATTATTAACTGTTTCTCATGAATATGTTTTAGTTTTTTATGTAGGGCCCTTTCATGTTCTTTCAAAAAAGGGTTTGAAGAGAATATCACCTTTATTATTTAAAATTTTAAATTTATTGTTGGTGTGTATGTGTGTGTGTGTGTGTGTGTGTGTGTGTGTGTGACAATGAAAATATGGAGGTCAGAGAACAACTTTGGGAGTCAGTTCTCTCCTTCCAGTGTGTGTGTGTGTGTGTTGATCGTGTGAGTGCAGACACACCTGTGGAAGTTAGAAGACAATTTCTGGGAGGCAGTTATCTCCTTTCACCCTTGTTTCCAGGGATCCAATTCAGCTCATCAGGCTTGTGTGGCAAGTACCTTTACCTATTTCACCATCACCTTAGCTTTAGATTTAATATTATGTAGTTGAGAGTTATTGGCACTAGAGTAAGTAGTCACATTTAACTTTTTTCATTTTCATTTGTTTGTTTCTGGTATATGGGAATGCTACTGATTTTTGGCTATTGATTTTTTAGTATATTTATTTATTTGTGTGTATGAATATTTTGCTGGCAAGCATATATGTGCACTACATTAATGCCCGTTGGATCCCCTGGAACTGGGGATATGAGTGTCTGTGAGCCATTATGTGGGTACTGGGAATTGAACCCAGGTCTTTTGCAAGATCAACAAGTGCTCTTACCTGCTGAGACATCTCTCCAGTGCCAGTTACTGATCTTGTATTCAGAAACTTAGCCAAATTCACTTTGGGTGTATGTGTGTGTATGTGTACAAGTATGTGGGTGTGTATACATTGTGTATATGCTTGTGAAGGTCAGAATTAACACCAGGTGTCTTCCGCAATTGTTTTCCTCATTTTTTCAAAAGGCAGGGTCTCTCACTGAATACGATGCTCACTGATGTTGCTAGAATGATGGCCAAGTAGTCCCAGGGATCCTCCCATCTCGCTTGCCCAGAACTAGAATTACAGAAGTCTGATTCTTCACTCAGTTTTTTTGTTTATTTGGTTGGTTGGTTTGTTTTTGTTTTGTGGATCCTGGAGATCCAAGCTCAGGTGTTTATTCTTGTGTGGCCAGAACTATACCAACTGGTAGACCCCAAATTCACCTATCAATTCTAATTATCTATAGATTCAGATATTTACATTATGATTCCTAACAGTAGTAAAATTACAATTAGGAAGTGGTAATAAAAATAATTTCATAGTTGGGGGTCACCACATATTAAAGGGTTGCAGCATTAGAAAGTTTGAGAACCACTGTTCTGGAGGCTGGGAAGTCCGAGACCATGATGTGACTTCGACTTGGCTTTTGGTCAACTCATGGCAGAAAGCCAAATGGCAAGTGGCTATGCACCAAAAACATAAAATACAAGATGCTGCCTTGATTTACAGCAACGAACTCCCAGGTAGTAATGAGTCTAATCTCAGCAGAACTGCACTGAACTCTCAGAACAACCTAATGTTTTCTCACAGATTCGTTTACACCACTCTGTTGGGACTGAATCCTCAACAGATTCAGTGGGTACCATGAAATACCATTCCACCATAATAATGAACAAGTATTGACGCCCAGGACAGTGTACATGGAACATGGAATCATCAACATTGGTGCCACGATGGGAAAAGCCCATAATCCTAGTGCTGGGAAGGCTATGTTTACACAGTGTGAACTTTGGGGAGATGGAAAAGATCTAGAATGATGGAATGGTCATGACAGTACAATACTATAAATACAATAAAACCACTCAACCATACAACTTTCATATAGTGAACTTTATGTTAACTCAGTAACACAGTAAAATATTTGCTAAGAAGATCTTTTTCCTCTTTGAAAAACAAACAAAAAAAGTTAAAACTACTCTGATACCATGATTCTGAAAATGTGTTTTTTGAGAATCCAGGGAACATGGGGGTCGGGAGACTAACATAGCATTGAGGCTGGTTCTCGCCCCCAGTGGGTGGAACCACACATCAGCATGCAGCCATATCCATGGTTACAGTCTACATCTGCAAACTGCATTCTCTGTTTCAACTTCATTTCTTTAACAATGATGGTGGCATCTGTGTGTGGAAGAGCAAGGTCCTGGGCAGGGTTGTGAAGTGGAGACATGGCTTTGACCTCTCCATGTCCAGGACTACTCAGGAGTCTTGGCAATGTAGCACCACAGTGGTATTTAGGCAGCTAGAGGTCTGACTTGTCAGTGCAGAGGTGGGTCCTGCCTGGGTGGCCCTGTGAAGGGGAGACAACCCCACCCACACAGAAAAGGCACAGAGAAATGAAAGATCATATACTGCTTTGTCCTGTTTGCTGCTTTTCAAGGCTTGGAGCCTGGGCAGCTGGTGGAATTTTCCACAAGTCAGTGAAACAAAAGGGAGGGAAAAAGGAGGACAGACAGAGGGCATCCGCCTCCTGGTGCTCTTCTTCACATGCAGAAGTTCCTTCTAATTGCCCAAGGCCCAGATAAATCTCCTGGGGGGTTTATCTACAGTATGGAGAGGGCCCAGTATTCATTTCATCATAGAGGGTTTGAGGTGGGAGGAGCCACTTTATTTCATGAGTGGGCAGTGGCACGGAAAAAAAAAAATCAGTGAAGCATAGCCCTTTCTTTTCAAGTGCTAACCTCTTGAGATACAAGGCAGTGCTAGAGGCCCTGCCCGGCATGCACAGGCCCTGGGTTCAATCCTTTAGTAGGCAACAACAGCTAGGCTAGAATTCAGTATGACTCTTTAAGTTAATTGTGTTTATTTTGACTCTTTTTACATCAGTCACTTTTCATGTCAAAGTTTCCATGTTATAGTGAAGATGTTTATATCACTTGGTAAATAAACAGATTTAATGGCCAGGCATGGTGGCTTGTCCCTGTAATCCCAGTACTTGGGCAGCAGAAACAAAAGGATGCTGAGTTCAAGATCAGGCTCAGCTATGCAGAGCCTCTAGACCAGGTGGGGCTACAATGAGACCCTATCTCAAGACAGTAACAATAGAACCCACAATTCCACAAACTGTCCTCTGACCTCCACGCGTGAGCTGTGGCATAAAAGCCTCCCCAATAATAATAAATAAAAAAATTTAAAACAGCAGCCAAAACATAGATTTAAGGTCTTAATCATCTGAAGAAAATACAGATGATACTGAGACAGGGCAGGAATAAGGGTGCTAAGTGTTATGGTAGAAGCTTTACCCTAGCCCCTGGTGTCTATATATCCAGAGTCTGGATGTTATGGTGGAAGTTCCACCCAAGCCTCCCTCCCCCATATCCCTCCAAACCCTGCTGCATCTCAGAAAGAAATGATGACCCCTTCCCCAGGGATGTTCAAGACCACTCCCACAGGGTATTTATACTGTCTCCCAAAAAACAGACTCATGCTTTTTCCAGTCTCCCTTTCCTGTCTCCTCTCTGGGAAACTGGAAGGCTATCTGGGAGTGGTATATCCATTAAACGTGGGCTTTTTCTAATTTGGTTTGATTTGGTCTGATTTGGATTGCTGCATCGGCGGAGAGGCTTATCCTTGTGCAGAAACTTTTCAGTAAGAATGACAGATATTTGGAAGCTTCATTTGTCTCTCTCCCCTCAGTAATTAACAGTTTTAGAGCAAGGCTGGGCATGCTGGCACACTCCTGTAATCCAGGATTTGGGAAGTGAAGGAGGGAGGCCCAGGAATCATCTCCATAGGAAGTTTGAGCAAGCCTTTGCTACAGTACCTCATCTCAGAACACCAAAACCAGGGCTGGAAAGATGGCTCAGTGGCTAAGAACACCAAAACCAAATGGCTGTGGTGGCACATGCCTTCCCAAAGCAGAGGCAGGCAGATCTCTGTGAGTTCAAGGCCATCCTGGTCTACACAGAATTCTAGGCTAGCCACGGTTACTTACTGAGATCCTATCTCAAAACCCAAATAAAATGGTAAAACCCCAATCTAGGGTAAAATCCTAAAAACATTCTGTGCCATGTGTGTACTTGCCACTGTATAGCCTTGGGGGAATGAGTGGCCCTGAGGGCAACATGCTATCAGAAACTTGAAACCTGCTTTGCAGTACCTGCCAGTTCAAGAACACATTCAAAACTGAAGAAGGGGTGGAGAGATGGCTCAGTAGTTAAGAAAGAGCTGTCACTGCTCTTTCAGAAGACCACAAACATGGCAGCTTACAATTGTCTGTAACTCCAATCTCAGGACATCCAACACCCTTTCCTGGCCTCTGTGGGTACCAGGTATGCACATGGTACAAAGACATGCACACAGGCAAAACACCCATGCACGTAAAAATAAATATATATATATATATATTTTTAAAAACTTTAAAGATTTCTAAACAAGATGTATGTCTGTCAACTTTTCTCGTTTAAAATATTTCATAACACAATGACAAGAAACAATGACCAGGACAAAGTGGAGAGGACAATACTGTGATACTTTAAAAACCTCAAATATAGAGCTGACTTACCAATAATAGATCCTTATCAGTGCTGAAGGCCACAGGAGAAAAGAAGCAACGAATGCCAGGATTGGAATGGCCAGGGTTCCACCCGCAATCACAAACATGTTAACTACATCGAGATCCATCCTGCTCGTTAAGGGTGGCTGACACCTGCAGAGGCTGAAGAGAGAGAACAGTATTGAGACCATCCCACGGGAAAAGAGGAAGGCTCAGAAAGAAAAAGGATCCTGAATGAGGGGTCAGGAGACATATGCCAGAAAAACAAAACAAATACAGCAACTAGATGTGATGAGGCAGACGAGGGAGGACCAGGCACCTCAAAGAGTGAAAATCAAAACTGTAGGGTACATTGCTGGGGTGACTGGAGAAATTTTGAGTTACCCAGTGGGTATCAGACAGTAGCAGGATGCATGGTGCTACCATTCTTGAGCATTCAACAAAATTGTAGCTGTGAACAATGCAGGATGTCATGCCTAAGAGGAGTGTGTTCGAACTTCGAGGGGGGCGTGGGTAGACTGGTATCCACCACTCACTCTTAAAAGTTCAGGAAAGAAAAGGTAATGCATGTGAAATGTTGACTATGATGTATTATTCCTTCAAGTTTTCTATAGATCTACAACATTTTGTTTTCATTGATTGGTTGAGATGGGTCTCACTATTTAACCTAGATTGGCTTGAATCTCACTATGGCCCAGGTTGGCCTGAAACTCACAATCCTCCTGCCTCAGTTTCTTGAATGCTAAAATTACAGACAAGCATCTTACAATAACCAAATGAGGGGCTGGAGAGAGACGGCTCAGTAGTTACTTGGACCTGGGTTGGGTTCTCAGTAACCAAGTTCCAGAGGATCTGATGCCCTCTTCTGTCTTTCTCAGGTACCAGACATGGACTTGGTACACATACATATATGCGTGCAAAATACTCGTACACATAAGATTAAAGAAGTATAACCAAACAAGAGAGGAATTATATCCATTTCACAGATGAGAGCACTGAGCACTGAGGCAGAGAGGGCTTAAACCTGTTCTGCTCATCCAACTGTCCTCTTAGCTGCTTAGTCACTAGAAGCAGTTTTCCCAGCATGCTTCAATCACTGACCTGTCTCGCTTCTAGAAGCACACTCCATTCAGGGCAAGAATAATCACTATGTTCTTTCTTAGTGCCTAGAATAGCACAAGGCATACACAAAGTACAAACAGACTAAAGAAAAACAAAGTTATAAGACAATATTAATCCTGTGTAACAAATTTTAGGGAAGGAAAATCATTCTGTACAATGCTACAAGAGACTGGCATTTCCCCCTGAAAGTTAAGTAGTTACAAAGCTCCCTGGAGGAATTGCCTATTAAGTTCAAGGTACAAGGGCAGGGGAAAGGTATGTGGCTCAGTGATAGAGCAGTTGCCTAGCACACACAGAGTCCTGGGTTCCAGTCCAACACTGGGGTAAAAAACAATTTCTGGCACAATCCACACTGCACAAAGAATAGACATGTATAAATCTGCAGGCTGGGGTTGTGTGTGAGTCTCACCTGAGCTGACAGATGCAAGAATCCAGCTTTAAGATGACTCTTCTATACCCCAGGACGTCCTTAGAATGTGCAGAGAGCCACTGTGACTCAGACTCCTAAGCTGGGAAGTTAATTACCCAATGTTCCATCAGTCTAGGACTTAGGACATTTTATGCCTAAGGTCATGTACATCATGAGTTCCGGCACTGGAAATGGTAGGCAAACATAAAGAGAAAAAAACCCTTGCTGTGCCTGTGTCTGCTAGAGATATCACGCTTTGGAGGAAACTTCTACCAGAATCCATCTTCTGAGCAGAAGGAACTTTTGCACAGCAGGACCGCTTTACCAAGGTTAAGGCTTCCCTCAGAGAACCCACACATTTGCCCTAACTGAGAAAGCTATGCTTTCTAAACTGCCATGTTTTAGACCAGTGGTCCTCAATCTGTGGGTTGTGAACCCTTTAGTGGTCAAACAACCCTTGATTCCTAACAGGAGCAAAATGACAGTTATGAAGTCAGAATGGAATAATTTTATGGTTGGGGGGTCACCACAACATGAAGAACTGTATTGAAGGGTTGACACACTGACTGTTTAGGCAGAGGACAATTGTTTACAGCTCTGCACTACCCTTCACCTGTAAAGGACTCATCTCACTTTCATTTGGAAGGCAGTTCCCCTACCCTACTGGTGCACATTCGTTGTGCCTGGGAGTAGGCTTAGAGATAGAAAAACCAAAACTCTGAGAACAAGGAACTATTTTAATTACCAAAAATCAGAAAACCACATGAAGGTGTTGCCTGGAATTTCCCAGACTATAGCCCCATACAAAGGACAGGTTGGTGGCTTAGGAATGGGAAACATTAAGTCAGGCTTTAGGGATGCAGGCAGGGCTTTGGTTAGTGCCAACACTCACTAAGAAACTTATCTCTGCTGTTCAAGTTCGGTCAAGGCCAGAGAGCAGCTCTGAAGACATCATATCTGCTCCTAGGAACTCCTGGAAGTTTTTTAGCTAATCAGTAACGTGGTTCCCATCATTTATTTTAACAAACTGTGTGGGCAAGTGTATTTAAGCGTGTCATAGGGCAGGGACATGCCACAACATACATGTAGAGGTCAGAGGACAACTTGCAGGAATCAGTTCTCTCCTTCTCCTGTATGGGCTCTGGAGCTCAAACTTAGGTGTGACAATAAGTACCTTTACCAACTCATGGACTCTTAATGATATTTTTAATTGTTCTAGGGAATGTATCTAAATTTTAAGAATAGACTTAAGTAAAAGATACTAATTTAAGGGAAAACACTAGAGCCACGGATATAGCCAGTGGCAGTGTGCTAGTCTAGCATGCATTAAGCCCTGGGGTTTGATCTCCAGAGCTGCAGGAAAACAAAAGAAAATGCCAAGTGGGTGATATGTGACTCTGAGGATATGGTGTGTAAGTTGCTGTATGCAAGGGCATAGTCACAGACCGAGGAGCACTAGACTTAGGGGCATTCCAGCCACCAGCTCCTCTACATATTTTGCTGTAAGACCCTACTCTCCTCATCTCTTCTGCCTTTTTCTAATCTGGTAAATTAACATCTAAAATTATGATGGGCAATCAACGCAAAGGACCCAAGCTAGCCCTTCCATAAATTTCATCTCCTATTACAGTTCCCGAGAAGCTAAAGTGGCACACTCTTGATACTGGGTAATGCTTGTTGTTTGACTTGATCTTCTCACTAATCTATAGTGTAAAGTAGAGGCCCTCGGGAGCCCAGCAACACAACGTGAAGGGAGGTAGCGTCAGGGCAGGAACTGGTTGCAGTTCTGCCTCCGTATATGCCTTCTTGTTTTTGTTTGGCATTCAATGTAATCAGCTAATAAGGAATTTATTCTCTGTACAAAACAAGCCAGCAAACAAACAAACAAAAACAACAAAATAGAGGTAGAGAAGGAGGAAGAGTTGGCCATTCTGTCAGCAAGGGGAGTCACTCAGTGTCACACAGAGCAGAGAGCCCAGAACAGAGCCCACTACTCCTCACCTGCTGCCACATGTTAACACCTGCAGCTGTATGTTCAGGGTCTTTATCATTATAAATAAGAATGGAGAGGGACTGGATAGAGATAGGTCAGTTGATCCAGATAAACCCTGCATGAGGGAAATCAAGTGAGTCTGGGGTTAGAAATCAGGCATGGATGGCACTTCAGAACTCTTTAATGGCCGTGATCGCGAATGCTGAGAATCTTGAGTGATGATAAATTACTCTTCAGGGTATAAAGCAAAATATAAGGGCAAACAGAATACAGAAACGCTTTCACTGACTCCTGCCTTCTAGGCATGTCCAGTCTGCCCAGTGAATCCCAGGATATTCTCCGCCATGGCCCACACATTTGTAGTAACAGTATCATCACAATGTCAAAAGGTTGGACACCCTGATATCCACCTATAGTCTATCAAAGTTGGCAAACTAAAGTCTTTGTCCAAAACAATAATGCCTTTTACAACAAAAATCATAACTGTAGCCACCACCAGCACCGTCAGATATAAGAGTGGTATCCATGCACCAATAACTCCCCTGTGCCAGCCTTGTGCAGGGATTAACAGCCATCTTCCCATTTTCTCTCTTATAACATGATGAGATGGGAAACATGTCTCCACCAAAACCCAAGGAAGTCAACAAAAATAGCCCCCAAGCTCACCTGGTTGGTAAGTAGCATGACCTGAACTCTAACTCAACCCCGTAAGTCTCCCTACCTCATATCTCAGCCTCTCCCATACAATGTCCTCTAGACCACACATGCACTGAACATCAGTTATGCATAAAACTCCCAATTCAATGGCTACATAGGTATCCATTATATTTCCATAGAACTACGTCAACACATGCTAATACAACAACAACTTTTACAAGTTACCAATCTTGTTCATTCCTTATTCCTGCCTCTATGTTTTTTAAAACTATTGAGTGCTGCGTATGTTTTAGTTACGTAACATAAAAAGTTCTCCCCATAAAGTTTACCACTAGAAAAATACTGCTATTTTTATTTTGTGTATATGGGTATTTTGCCTGCATATATGCTTGTGTACCACATGGATATAGTGATCACTGAGGCCAGAAGAGGGGGGTTGGATTTCCTGGAACTTGAGTCACCATGTGGGTGCTGGGAACTGAACCTGGGTCTTCTGCAAGAGTAGTAAGTGCTCTTAAGTGCTGAGCCATCTCTCTAGTCCTGAAAAATACTGATTTTAACGAGGCCTAGTGGCTAAGGCCTGTGATACAAGCTCCATGAGAGGCAAGGCAAGAGAATCATTAGTTGAAAGCCTTCCTGGGTTAAGTAGCAAGTTCCAGGCCAGTCTGGGAAACTTAAGATCTTCTCTCAAAAATAAATTTGGTGGTTTTTGATTTGTTGGACATGGGGACATGGCTCAGTGGTAGAGCAGGTTTAATTCTGAGGGCCGGGTAGTGGTGAAAATGGTGGTGCTATGTTCTTGAAATTTGAGTGCAGGGTTCCCACTGGTCAACAGTGTTGCTTCTCCACAAACTTCTAAACTAGTTCCTAGAAAGAAAGAGATTCTTCAAAACTATCACTGAAGATCAACAGCTAAAACAGGCCTGGTTGTTCTCCTCTACCTTCTCTGTGGCCATCTCATCTCCTCCTCCACTCTGGTTGAGCTCATTCCCGCTCTGTAATTGGAGGCTCCAACAGCCTTGCTGCTGAAGTGAGCCATGGCTGAACATGCCTGGCTGGGTACCCCAGTGATCGTCTCATGTTCTCCCTGGATACGCACAGAAGCTTTTTACTGTCCCTGGTTACTCCCATAATGCTCTCCTGACTTTCCCTCACCTCCATTCTTTGCCACTCTCTCCTATAGGGAATTATACATATCAACATACTTGACAGGATTTCCTTCTAGATTTTTCTAAAGCCTGCTTGACCACCCATGGCACTAGGGTCCTACAATGCCTCAGACGTTAATTCTTGATGTTTCTTCTGAGTCACCGATTTTTGCTGACAGTTCCCCCATCCATATGGCCTCTGTTATCATCCAGGCACATCTGGCACTGTCCCTTGGGGACCTGGCAGAGTATGTCACTCCACATGGCAAGTAGTACCCTGGCTCTGTCCAAAGGCACAAAAGGTCCCTTTAAGAGACAAGCCCTACCCATATCCCCCTCCCCCTTCTTCCTCTGAAGAGGCAGGCAGGTCTTTTCCTGTCTCTCTCTCTTCTCTTACTCTACTCCCTTCCCCCAGGAAAATCTCCCACAGAAGCTTTTCCTGTACTGCGTATTTGTCTCTCACCCTGTGGGGCTCCTTGGACCCGAACTTCCCAAGGTCCATCTTGCATTGTATTATAACATTTGGTGCTGTGAAAGACTCAGCGGGCTCTCCTGGCAGTTCCTCCTGCCCACCGGCAGTCTGATATGGCACTCTGAGATGGGCCAGGACCCTGAAACCTTCAACCCAGTCACTTTTCCAGCTATGGATCATTGGAATTCTACATCTAATGCTGGCATGTCTGGTAAATCCCTCCCTCTCCACGTCTGGCCCTGCTTTCATGAGTGAGGGTTCGTCTCACGACTGTGGTTTTTCTGACTTTAGCCTCGCTCAAAAGCCCCAACCACACTTCTTTCAGGACCAGAGCCCATCCGTCTTCTACACAAAGAAGCAGAACAGCTTGTGCCCACCCACTCACCAGGCCCCTGGACTTTGTAGGTGACGACCCAAGGCCAGCCTGTGTTGCGGCCCACGATGCATTTCTGCGATGCTAGAGTACAGCCTCTGGACCTTATCTGTACCTCACTCATGGAGAATGTGCCTACCCCAATACCACCCACCCCTCTCAGATATCAATCCACATAGCCACTTATCATATCCTGGTATTTTATGGGACATTTACAACATTCCAATAGTTGGAAATATGTACCCTATGGCCCCAAGCTCTCTCTGTTCTCTCTCCTCATTCTCTTTCTTTGTCTGCCTCTTGTTCCCAGTGTGTCATCTACCCAAGCTGAGATTCTCTCTCCTGCCTGCCCCAGAGGCCTCCCACTGTGGCTATGGCTTAGCCTGTCCTGTTCCATCTCTATTCGCTCTCATCATGCCACTGCCCCGGGCAGGGAGTGTGTGTGTGTGGGGGGGGGAGGATTCCTCTTTCCCACCACTCTGTTACCCCTCTGTATAGATGCTGGCAGAGACACTGCCCACTGCCACTTGCAGGGCGCTGGCCCAACACAGGCAGCAACTGACTCAGGATGTCTGAAGAGGGTTTTTGCTTTCAGTCTGTCTCATATATATGAGGAAAAAATGTGTGTGAAAGGTATGGCCACATGTGTGTGCTTCTGACTGTTTTAAATGCCTTATTCTTTGAATGCCTGAGTTTTAGGGGTCCTTTACATGTGTCTTGCTAATTGGATGTGGTTTGTGGGCAGGTGTCGTCTTGGCTAAGGCAAAGACAGACAGGTCAGATTACCTAACCACCATCTTACTCCTCAGAAGCCTGTGGGATCTTCTGGGGCCTTACAGGCCCTACCTCTGCCAGCCAGAAGATGAATGTTGCCCTGGATCTCTGCCCTCAACGACTATGGAGGACCCTGGAGTGGCTGTCTAGGTAGCCAAGCAAGTAAGTCTCTGTCATCTTTAATCATTAATTCAGGTAAAATGTTATGCTTCTCAGAACTCTGATGCTGTTTGACGACAGTAGGTTTGCCAGTTTAAAAGCAGCAGCCAAGGCTTCAGCGGCCTTCTCAGTTCTCTGTGTAAAGCTCAGGTCACAGGCCTCACTCTCCTGGAGCTCACACTAAGTCTAGACACAGTTTGCCTCCGAAAAGCGATAAACTCACAAAACAGATTTCAGTATTAACTTCTTGCCATTGCTTTGTCTAAAGACACTTTATAGAAGGTGTTTTCAGATGCAAAACTTAAGATGTGGTCTAATTTGGATTGCTGCATCAGTGGAGAGGCTTATCCCTATGCAGAAACTTTTCAGTTACAAATAGTAAAAATGCTAATGTGTCTAAAACTTATGTTTTCACAAACTCAAATAATTCTTGTAAGCTCCGGGGAGTCAAAACTTGGATCCACCCGAACAGGCTGAATTACTTTAGATAGGTACTATCCCACCCTTTCCTGGTCTCTTGATCCCCCACCCTCAATTTCCAGGACCTAAGGAAAACTTTCCCCCTAAACTTAACCTTGTCCTCTGCTCTGACAGCATCTTCCCAGGTCCAAGAGACACTACACAGAACAGTTCCACATAGCCTGGACAGCAATGAAACAACCATCTACCCCAGGATATGAACAGTACCCCAACTTTCTCAGGTTCCCCCAAAGATAGTCAATGCCCCCACCAGGTCAGCAGGAAGCAGCCTCAAGAACTCAGTGCCCTCATTTCCCTAACCTGCCACGCCTAACTCCTCACCGTTAATAAAAAAAAGAAGGGAAGAATGTTATCATCTAGGTACATCTGGCCCCGCCCCTTGGGGACCTGGCAGAGGGCATCACCCCCACATGGCAAGCAGTATCCTGGCTTTGTACACAGGCACAAAAGGTCCTTTTAAGAGACAAACTCCACCCACTCCTGCTCTCTCTTCCTGATGTTCCTCTGAAGAGGCAGGCAGGTTTTTTCCTGTTTCTCTCTTCCCACCCCACCTCCTCTCTCCCTTCTCTTCCCCCAATAAAACTTCCCATGAAAACTCTGTCTGCATGGTGTATTTGTCTCTCACCCAATGTGGGGGGGGCTCCTTGGACCTGACACACTCACCAAGGTCTGTCTCACTCCATAGATCATAACAGCCTCCCAATGTCAACGTACCTTCCATTCACTTGTTCATTGTACCAGGTACAGAATGGTGAAAAGATACTAGCACTCAGGTCAACAGTCTAAGTCTATGGAAATTGCTGTTTAAGTTTGAATAACTTCTGGAGATATAGTTCTGTGACAGAATGCTTGCCTAGTACATAAGAATTGCGAAGTTCAATGTTCAGTGCCATAAATTTAATAATTTACTAATTTAGAAAATCCAAAGTTCACTTCTTAATTACAGATAGCTGCTTTTTAAGTACTCAATAGCCACATGTAGATAGGAGTACCAATACAGAACCACGTAGCACTGGGAGTCACACCCATACAGAACCACACAGCACTGAGAGTGAAACCCATACAGGACCACACAGCACTGGGAGTCACACCCATACAGGACCACACAGCACTGGAAGTCACACCCATACAGGACCACACAGCACTGGGAGTCACACCCATACAGGACCACACAGCACTGGGAGTCACACCCAAACAGGACCACACAGCACTGGGAGTCACACCCATACAGGACCACACAGCACTGGGAGTCACACCCATACAGGACCACACAGCACTGGGAGTCACACCCATACAGGACCACACAGCACTGGGAGTCACACCCAAACAGGACCACACAGCACTGGGAGTCACACCCATACAGGACCACACAGCACTGGGAGTCACACCCATACAGGACCACACAGCATTGAGAGTCACACCCATACAGGACCACACAGCACTGGGAGTCACACCCACACAGGACCACACAGCACTGGGAGTCACACCCACACAGGACCACACAGCACTGGGAGTCACACCCATACAGGACCATATAGCATTGGGAGTCATACTGGGACAACCCCCTTGCAAACAATCAATTAGATCGGTTTGGTTCAGTATTTAGTGGAAATATTAAGTAGGAAGAGCAATCCACATCAGTTGTAGAACTGTCTATCAATCAGTCAGACATGCTCCCTTGGCTGTACAATGGAGCCAGGTCCTTGTTTCTCCTGGCTCCCTTTCTGTAAACGCTGTTCTGACATATCAACTGTCCTCCCAACACCATCTCCAGAAGGACTCACCTCAGTTCAAAGCAAGGATTGGGCTCAGCTGGTCAAACACCTACCAGATGAAATCACCACATATGGTCCCAACTCAACTTCCCAATGCTGACTACACCCCAATAAACTAGCTTCCTGTCTCATTCCTGCCCACACTGTCTCCTGCTCTGTCCCCTTCTGGTACTGCTATCCTATAGCTAACTGATAAACTCACTCCTCCCTGGTTCCAGTGACACATTCCCCAGCAGAGCACTGTCATTCTTCTATGGCTTTGCCTTCTAGATAGCCTTTATATCAGAGCCCTGCTCCTAGACGGTCTCTGAAAACCTTAGGGACTTTTGGACTGTATACTGTAGTTTTGAAAACCCATGCCCAAGTACTAATTCCTCCCCACCACACACACTGACCTAGAGACTCCCCAGTCTCAGGAAAGCCTGCTCCTCTTTTAATCTAACATATTTAAAAAAAAAATGCACACTTACTCTTCAAGGAGCAGACTCTTTCGAAACGTAACTGGCTTTGGCAGGAGCTGAAAAGGAGATTCTGTAATCACAAGAAATAAAATGACAAAGCATTAAATCATATTGGGAATGTGTGGGCAGCTAGCCAGATCTGGTTGTGGTGGAGCAGAGGGTTCTTTCTGCACACAGAAAATACGCATTTCCTGTGGGCTTTATGGCACACCTCTAGCTCAGGCCACCTCCCCAGGCAAAAGTGCACAGAGGGCAAGGCATCTATCTAGTCAGGCCCCTGGGAGGGCTATAAGGTCTAAGGTGAAAGTAGGTGATGGGTCAAGCACGGACTGACTGCTACGGGCAGGGGAGGACAAACAGAAGGAAGCAGGCATGCTTGGGACACAGAGCTTACTTAACAAGGAACTTCAAATAAAAATCTAGATTCTTCTTCCCCCTCTTCACTAGGGCTTACCTAAATGCTACATTTGGGAAGGAATAAAAAAAAAAAAGAAAAGTAACTAATCGGTAAGGGAGGAGCCAGTGAACAGGGGCTAAATGTTCAGAAATGGCCAGAAGAACAGAAGGGGGCTGGCAAAAACTCCACAGCAAAGTGCGAGGAGTCGGGAGGGAAAAGTTAGGCCAGAGGACCCAGAACTATTCCAGGCAAGTTAGCATTAAACATGCAAAACAGAATCAGAAAGGTCTAGAAGAAATCACAACTCTGAAGATGTCTCCATGGGGAAGGCCATTCTAAGAAACATAAACCCAGAGCCCATAGCAAAACAAAAATAAATTGATTGCATAAAAACTGCTTCTGAAATCCATTTGAAAGAGATCTCACAAAGTCAAAACTTGCCCATAGATTATCATGTAACAGACAACCTCCTTAGAGCATAAAAAGCTCCCAAATTCCAAGAACAACTAGTAGAAAAATGGGAAAGTGGCCTAGATAACTCTCCAGAAAGAAAATAGAAACAACCCTTAAACTAACCACAAAATATGTTCAATCTCGTTTACAATAACACACAGGGTTAAGGCTCTCAGTCAGTAAAACCCCAGGAGCCACAGCGGAGTAGATGTGTAAAACACAGCCTGGACCAGTTTACACACCCATCAACAAATTCCATGGACTTGTCAAAACTTGTGGCAATGCAAGATGTGCCTTCCCTTGACCTAACAACATCCCTTTTGTTTTAGAAGTTCAACCTTACTTTCTATCAAGTGTTTATAAAATCTTGATACGAGGTTATTTATTACAACTTACTATAATGAAAGACTAGGAGCAATCCATACACCTACTTTCATGAGATCTGTTGAAAAAAATGCTGGCATAGCTTTTAAAAAAGGTTACAGCCAGATGGTGGTGGTGCACGGCTTTAATCTCAGTACCCAGGAGGCAGAGGCAGGCAGATCTCTGAGTTGGAGGACAGCCTGGTCTATAGAGTGAGTTTCAGAACAGCCAGGGCTACACAGAGAAGCCCAGTCTTGAAAAGCAAAACAAAACAACAACAACAACAAAAGATTATATAGAGCCACCAAATACAAAACGGGCGGTGGTGGCACATGCCTTTAATCCCAGCACTTGGGAAACAGAGGTAGGTAAATCTCTGTAAGTTAGAAGCCAGCCTGGTCTACACAGTAATTTCCAAGCCAGCAGTGGTACTTAGGTTTTGTCTTTAGGAAAAAAAAAAAAATTACATTCATTTGAGACTGGAGAGATGGCTTGGTGCTTAAGAGCACTTGCCACTTTGCAGAGGACCAGGGTTCAGTTCCCAGAACCCACATGAGGGCTCACAACTGTAACTCAAGCTCCACTAGATTTGATACCCTCTGCTGTCCTCCACAGGCACCAGATACACACATGGTTCACATATATACAGGCAGCCAAAACTCTCATACACATAACAATCAACACATTTTGAAATACTGAGGCAGTCCCATTTGTCCCAATGGGTAGAGAACAATAAGGTATATTGTTAATTTTTTTTAAAAAGAAAAGAAAAAGAAATAGAAGACAGTAGAGCAGCCAGGCATGGTGGTACACATCTGTAATTCCATCACTCTGAAAGCTGAAGCAGATCCTGCCTGTGTGGTGGCCGGGAGGCCGAAGCAGGCAGATTTCTGAGTTCAAGGCCAGCCTGCTCTGAAGAGCTAGTTCCAGGACAGCCAGGGCTATATCAAGAGACCATGTCTCCAAAAAATAAAATAAATAAATAAAGCAAGTAAAAATGAAAAGGGAAAGGAGAAAGCTGAAGTGGGTGGATTGGGAGTTCAAGGCTAGTATGAGCTATACAGCAACTCAGCCTAAAAAAATAATTAAAGAAGCAAAACCAAAATAGTAGATAAAATAAGACTTCCGAACTGAAAAGAGAACGAGAGAGAAACATACATAAATATGCGTTCATGTGTATAAAATGGTTCTGGGAAGGGAAAGAGGGGGGGTTGGGAGTAGAGGTGAGAAAAACAGATTTATTTCTTTATTTTTATGTGTATTGGTGTTTTGCTTCCATGTGTGTCTGTAAGGGTGTTGGAATCCCTGTAATTCAAAACAGTTGTGAGGTGCCATGTGGGTGCTGGGAATTGAGTCTGGGTCCTTTGGAAGAGCAGTCGGTACTCTTAACGGCTGAGCCATCTCTCCAGCCCCTGGAAGCAAGATTTCTAATGGATATTCTCCTATGACTTTTGAACTGCCACCATGAACCTGTATGAAGTCTTTCCCCCTATTTCATTACAAATACAATATAAGCTCCTCAAATGCAAGGAGCTAGCCTGCACTGCCTGCTTCCGTAGCTACAGTTATGTGTGGGAATTGAAACACAAATATGAATACCTGAGTTTGGTCTCTAGCACCTATGAGAAAAGCTAGGGGTGGGGGCACTTGCAAACCTTGTGCCAGGCAGGTGGGAGGGACAAAGAAAGACGCCTGACATTGATCTGGTCTACACACACACACACACACACACACACACACACACACACACACACACACAACACACACAGAAAGGGGTGGGGGTA
Source organism: Cricetulus griseus (assembly GCF_003668045.3). Taxonomy (NCBI): domain Eukaryota; kingdom Metazoa; phylum Chordata; class Mammalia; order Rodentia; family Cricetidae; genus Cricetulus; species Cricetulus griseus. The sequence goes on along the minus strand of NW_023276807.1, from coordinate 75,956,689 downwards.
GGGGAGGGAGGGAGGAAGAGAGGGAGGGAGGAAGGAAGGGAGGGAGATGCCTTGGCTGCACCAGCCATGTGTCATATGCACAGAGTAGCTACAAGCAGATGCGGCTGTGGTTACCATACTGAATGGATAGTGAAAATATGGAATATTTTCATTATCACCAAAGGTTCTGTTGGCTTAATGACCAATGAAAGAGGACAACCAAACATTATGAATGATGAAATATAAATTCAAGTACTGTTAGGATGAAAATCTACCTTTATACATTAGGCACATAACCTGAATGCCCACATAGATAATATTCAGAGTGTGGGGCGGGGCACACTTCCTAACCTATGTGACAGTGCAGAGGTTAAGTACACGCCAGCAATAACTTCAGTCTTTAAGGTTCCAGGTCCAGGACACTAAGATAGACACTGATAAGGACTTTCCACCCTGAAGGACACATGCATGGTTAAGATATGACTTCCTGTCTCCATTGTGGTTCAGAAGGGGCTGGTGAGAAAGTTCATAAAGCACCAGTGACTGATTTTCCCCCGGGGTTCTTGTTCAAGAACCAGCTGACACACAGCTGTTCCCCAATCCTGCCACCTTAGTGATACGGTGGACAAGACAGCTCAGCCTGCTGGGCTGTGACCATAGGCAGAGGACCAGAGAGAAACAGAAAGTCTTGCCACCTAACCCTGGAAATTTGACTAGCAGAGGCAGGAACAATTAGACAGATTAACCAGAAACTTAGCTTGTGTATCTGTGGCACAGCTTTCAAAGCTCTTACTGTCTAAGAAGAAAGGCCACAAGACACATAGACAGCAAGATCCAGCATGTGAGAAACATCAGATTCTTGAGCCAAGATATGAGCGGTGATAGTCTAAGATAACCACCTCCTGGAAATGTATGAAATAAGACAACACCACTGAAATCCAAACTAGTCTCTCTATCTGTTTAAAATAGAAACCCAAAGTCACTTGATCAGCTTCTCATGTGGTCCCTCAGCTCCAGAGTCTGGGAATCATACTGTAAGCTTTCATTTTCCCTCAAGGTAAAGTGCCAGAGAGAGCATCATATTGGCAAGTATTTTCCACTGGACTAAAAGGGAATCAGAATAGCCCCATGTGTGCTATGGTAAAGGGCTAGAATGGAAACTGAGCACCCCCAAAATATTCTCCTATTGCCCAAAATTGCTCTCAAAGAGTTGGGAGATTAAAGAGGTTTGTCTTCAGCAAAGGGGATATATATGGCGAGTCAGAAGTATTTCTGATTGCAGGAACAAAGCCAGCTTCACACAGAAAAATAACTATCAAAATAAACAGTGGCAAGGTTTAGAAGGCACAAAGTCTAGCTGGACCTTGGTAAGCTGGTCCCTACCCTCCTTCTAGCCAAAATCTCCTCCCTAGAAGTCTCAGTTATGTAAAAACAATGAACACAAGACAGGGGACATAAAAACTAGACTTGGTGGTGCTTGCCCGGAATCCCACAGCATTTAGGAGGCTGAGGCAGGAGGATCATATTCAAAGAGATCCTTGTCAAAGAGAGAGACTGAGAAAGAGGAGGGGGCAGGAAGAAGGAGGAGAAGAAAGAAGAAGAAAATAGAAAGAACCACACTCAAAATTTCATAGTTGGTAGAAAACACTACATTAAGAACTAGGTTCAGAAAGACAAATACCAAAGACCACATAGTCTTTCTCATATGCAGATCCTGGCTTCTACTTCTTATATATGTGTATCTATTAGGAATGAGTGTGGGAATAGGTTATGAAAACCATAAAGGTGACTGTGAGGGAGGAAAAAGAGGTATAAGGGAAAGGTCAGGAGACACAGTAACAGAACACACGCAATACAAATACTGGAGGCAAAAGGGTACAAGCTGGAGGGAGAGGGAGACAAGAGAGACAAAGGAAAATCAACCAAAAAAAGTACGTTTGAAAATGCCAAAGAACCCCATTACTTTGTATGCTAATTAAAAAATTTGCATGAACTGGAGTTTGCCCCTGGGAACCTGTACACTCTTCTGCTGTAAACTTAAAACGTTTATCTAAGTAAGGGGCTAGGATGTAGCTCATCATGCACAAAGCCTTGGGTTCCATCCTCGGCACTATGTAACGTGGGTAAGATGGTACCCACCTGTGACCGCAGCCAGGAGGGTAGGAAGAGCATGGTTACCTTCCCTACATAGTAAATTTGAGGCCAACCTGGGATACCTGAGATCCTGTCTAAAACAAACGCACAAATGGAGTAACAAACACTAAACAAGATTTGTGTTTTAATTACAACCCTGTGCTAATTCCTAGAACAAAGGATAAAGCACCGTAGAGTGTTAGTAGCATGAAGGGTCTACCCAGATAGTTTCTGGTTACCACAGTTGCTATCAGGTGTTTTTGTTTGTTTGTTTGCAATAGTATTTCAGTTTCATTTCTCATGGGTCCCTGTCCCCTGAAGGGGTGCTTATCTCTTGTCTTTAACTACTGACACATCTAAAAAAAGAAAAAAAAAATCAGCTCCTCAACACATCAGCCAGGAAGTTCTCAAACACTACTTAAAATCCTGCTTCTCTGTTAAGAGTGGTGATGGCACAGTCCTCCACCTGTCCCACGATCACAAAAATCTATGGCATAAAAGACAGAACAAATCATGGGTGCTCCTTGAGCTTGCCTGTCCACCAGCATGGGAAACAGCAGGAGATATGATAGAATGGGAAGTAGTATTGCATGACCATGAATCCATTCATGAGGATTTTTCTCGGTATGAGAACTTCTACCTCCCTTCTTGGAGCTGTACCCTTTGGCTGACTGAGATATGAGACCCCTCTGGGGACTGCATTGCACTGGCTTTCTCTTCTTCTCCACTGGCCCCTCTCTCTACTGTAGGACAGCTGTTACACATCCCATCTCCTTTGTGGCTTTTTCTGGTAGAACAAGGAAGTTAGATCCTCAACTACGGATGGGGAATGTACTTCTGTGTATGTTTATCTTATTGATTGTTGAATAAAATACTGTTTGGCCAATGGCAGCAAGTTAGGCAGGACTAGGAGTCAAAGAGGATTCTGGGAAATGTAGTAGAGAAGTGGTGTTCCGGGCAGGAAGTGACATAGCAAGGAGACTCATATTTAAGAAAGGAGAAATAGGAAGTACCCCCCTTTCCTCTTTGCCTCCTCCAGCGGCAGGATGTGAGCCACCGGAAAGAAAGGGCGCCATCGAAAGGCATCCTCTATAAGATAAGTCTTATAAAATACATAGATTTATGATAATTAAGACTGAGCTAACAGATGAGAAATCCTAGTCATTGGCCAAGCAGCATTTGAACCTAATACAAGTTTCTGTGTATTAATTTGGGCCCTAACTCAGGCAGGTAGTTGGCGTAAAGTGCACACATGGCGGTGGGGCTCGGAGGCTTTTGGTGGAAAGATTTATCGTAACAAACTAGGGTTTCCTATGCACCCCCCAGTTCTCCCCACTCATTCTCCCTCTCCCAAAACTTTTGAATGAGCCACATCATGCCTTCAACTTTTATAAACCCTTAAGACCCACTGTGCCATGCCCTTGGTGGGAACTTGGTAAATTCCAAACAGTATACTACAAAGTCAAATATAACCAACTCTCAGATGGAGAAGAAAGAAGCCCCTGCAGCCGCCATGTTGTCTCTCATGGAAGAGTCATGAGTCCATAGGGTTGCCTAGCCAGTGTAAACACAGGCTTACTCCATTCCTCTGACTAACAACACAGTGAACATTTGTGTCAGAACAGTCTGCTGGAGGTTGCAGGTCAGTGAGGTCACACTGCTTTCTTTTCTTCTGCTCATTGGTTCACAAGAGCCTTCAGCATCATGTGCAAGGCTACTAGGAGCTTGTGCCTGCTCATCTCTGAAGAATCATTTTCTTTTATCATTCACCACCTGCCCAGCAACATTTTTCACAGACTATTCCACAAGCCTTGGACTTATCAGATCCTTCCACATCTCTAGGACGTTGATGTAGCATGATAAATAATAGACCCAGAGAAAGATACTGGGGTCCAAGCTTCAAGCTGAAGAACAGAAAAGCAAAGCAGCCAGGTACTAGCTCTTACCTCTACCTCAGCTCAGACCAAAGGGGTGATCCTCAAACTGCTCCCGACTTCACGGCTCCTCAGATTCACTCAGACTGCTATAATGTCCGAAACACAGCTAGAGACTTAATGCTTGATACTGCCTACTGAAGACCCTGCTCCTGTCATATATATATATATATATATCCTCAATGCTGGGATTAATGTGTGTGATCCCAGGAGCTGAGATCACCTTTGTGTGAGCTGTTTCTTTTAGGACTGGATCAATTTCATGTAGTCAGTATGGCCTTGAACTAACAGAGATCTGTCTACCTCTTAATCCTGAGTCCTGGGATTAGAGGTGTGTACTAACAGTTCCTGACCTCTCTATAGCTTGAGGCTGGCTTTGATTTCTGAATCCTCAGGCAAGCTTTAACATATCACCACACTTTGGCACATTTGGTCCTTCTTGCCTTTTAAGCCCTGGCTCACCTACAGGTCATGCCTATCAGTACTGTACTCCCTGTCTGCATACACTCCCCAAGGGTTCAGGTTTGCACTTTAGTAACCCGGGTTCAAATCTCTGCTTTGCTACTGACCAGCCACTGGGCTTTGAACTTCACTCTCAGAACCTTAGTGTGGGGATGACATGATGCAAGAGAAAGTTCAAAAGACTGACTGGCAGATACTGAAATCTCTGCCCAGCAGGGAAGACCAGTCTGCTGGCCCAGCAGTCAGGCAACCCTGCCACACACCACTTACCTCTGGCATGCTCTGCTCTTCTCAGGAACTGTCCAACTGCTTAATCTATACAAAGAGGGTCTGTGCTGCTGTCCTCATATTCAGGGTTAATTTACTGTCCAGTCCTCACATGTGTAGCCCTGGACTCCTAACCTGGGTACATGACAAAGCAAACCACCTTGGCCAACAGCCAAAGCTTCTGGAAAACTCTCAGACAAAGGCTGCTGCTATTCTAGCTAATTACTTTACAAGAAGAGGATCCCAACCTCCAGCAGTTAGGGACCTCAGCTCAACCCTTCCAGCACTGTCTGCTTCCCTTCGGTACTGAAGAGGCCCAGCCAGTCCAGCCCATGTAGCCATAGGAGTGACAACCCACAGGGCTCCTGACAGCACCCTGCTCTTCTGTGAAGAGACAACCACACCCAATGCCAAGAAGCACTTTCATGTCATGAAAAGCATGCCCAGGTCAGGGTTCTTAAGTGGCAATGAGGGCCAGATGAGCAATGTTGGTTATCCTGCCTTCAGCATTATTGTCCTTCACCTACTTAAGCCACTCATGGCTATGACAAGCAGAAAGGTCTCAAAACAAAACAAAATTAACAACTCTTAGGGGACAAAGTTACCCTGGCTGAGACTTCCACCCCTTTGTCATCACCACAGAAACTCAGTGAGGAACTTGTAATTATGCACAAAAGTTACCCAGAAACAATGTCTTCCATTGTCAAGGGTTCCAAACCCACAGTTTTCAGACTCTTAAAGCCTGGTTCCATATCAGAATCTCCCTGATTCAGCTGGTTCAGGAGTAGAGCCTGCACAGTATTGTTTTTAAACACTTGGGCTTGGCTGGTTGGCTGTGTCATAGAACTCAGACTGGCCTCAAGCTTGCTATGTAGCCAAGGATGACCTAAATGCTTATCCTCCTGCCTTCACCACAGTGCTGGGATTACAGGCATGCACCACCATGCCTAGTTTATGTGGTGCTGGGAATGGAGCCCAGGGCTTCATGCATGCTAAGCAAATGTAAAAGTACCCCAAAAGAATATGTGTCTCAGAGGCTTTTCTCCCCAAGGATGGGAACTGATGGGGATGTCCTTCTGTATATATGTTTCTCTTATTGGCTGATGAATAAAACACTGATTGGTCAGTAGCCAGGCAAGAAGTATAGGTGGGGCTAGGAGACAAGGAGAATTCTGGGGAGAGGTCTTGAAAGGGAAGCCACATAGCTGCTGACGGAGTAACATGCTGGAGCATTCTCTGGTAAGATAAGGCCATGTAGAAATACATAGACTAATGGGTTAATAATTAAGAGAGAGGTAGCCAGTAAGAAGCCTTAGCCATCAGCCAAATAATTTATAAATAATATAAATCTCTGTGTGTTTATTTGGGGCAAAGCAGCTGTGGGACCAGGTGGGACAGAACCTCCATCTACAAGGAACTTTCAAAAGCTAGGCAAGAACTTTACCATGGAGCTACAGTAAAGCCCTTTCCACCAGAGGCTCTAAGTGTACACAGAATGTAGCATGACACATCTCCTGCCAACTCCCGCCCCACGACAGTGGAAAAAGCCAGTGGTGCAGCCAAAACAAGTGTAAGAAGATTTCTGATGCTCCTTCCTCACAAAGACACATACCCTATGTGCTCCACTTCTTGGCTTGCAGACAATTTAGCAGAAAGGAAACTCACTACCACCAACAGGCAGATTTCTTTCGGTCTCATTGAGTTACACAATGTTGTTCCTTGGGACTTCCCATGAAGGCCTGCCTCACACAGCTGTCGGCCATACTTGAAACACGAGGAACTGGATTTTAAATTTCATGTATGCCAGTTTTAAAAATAGCAACATGTTATTGCTAATTGTTACTATACTAGAAACCCCAGAAAGTGTTTCTGTCCCCACAGGGTCACAAAAATAAAGTTATACGGCCTCTGACATTTCCTAGAACATCAAAATTTATGAAGATTTACATCTTAAAATATCTAAACTCAATCTCTTTGTCAGTTTTGATTTTAACTAGATGCAATTTCAGAGAAATTTAAAAGTAACATATTTTTCCACTAGCCTAGTGGCACAAACATGTAATTCTAGCTGTAACAGAGACTGAAGAAGGAGAATCACCAAGGCCAAGCCTGCCAGCACTACAGGAACATTCAAGGCTAACCTCAGTCTGTCAGTGAGACCCTGTTTCAAAATTAAAAAGAAAAACTGATGGTGGTGGTATGTGCTTTGGTGTACATGTACAGATATGCACAAATAAACATGAAATTAATTTTTATCATTTTTAAAAGGGTGGACATGTGGTTCAGTGGTAGAGCACTTGTCTAACATGTACAAGGCCTTAGGTTCAGCACCCATACCAGTATCCCCCCCTCTGAAAAAAAAAAAAAAAAAAACAAAGCAACCAACTTGCAGACTTTGTTATCTGGTAGTTTGCAAACTTAGTCTTTTGTTCATTTTGTTTTTGTTTTTTTGAGACAGGGTTTCTCTGTGTAATAGCACTGACTTGGAACTCACTCTGTAGACCAGGCTGGCCTCAAACTCATCATTCTGCCTGCCTTGGCCTCATGAGTGCTGGGATTAAAGGTGTGCGTCACCACACTCAAGCCCATCATTGTGGGGGAAACCTTTTACATATGAACAAAAGCAAATATGTCACCATACAATGTGAGTCTTTCTCTCTGTGATCCAGCTGTGCTGCAGTGAGGGAGTTTAGTGTTACAGGGTTCAGAAACCATAGGTCCAGTAATACTTTACAAACCCATCTACCTGTCAGCTTCCACAAAGGGGAGAAGGGGAGGGGAAGGAAAGGGAGGGAAAGGGAGGGGAGAGGAGAGGAGAGGAGAGAGAAGAGGGTGAGAGAGAGAGACTAACTTGGAGAGCACTAAAGAACCCCGATCAGAGCACTTCATTTACTTGTTTTGCTATGTCAGGGATTAAACCCAGGGCCTATCACATTCTAGGCAAGTGCTCTAACACACACACACACACACATTCTCTCTCTCTCTCACCCCAAGCCCACAAAGTCTAATTTTAGAAAAATAAATTGGTGCCAAAAAACAGATGCCACATTTCTATCCCCTATATTATATAAGTGTTTATAAGAAGTTAGTCATGGAGGCAGGGCAGATGGCTCAGCAGTTGAGAGCACTGGCTTCTCTTGCAGAGAACCCAGGTTCAAATCCCAGCACCCACATGGAAGCTCACAAACATCTGTATTCAGTCCCAGGGGATCTTATATCCTCTTCTGACCTCCACAGGTACTAGATATGCACACAGTACACAGAAATACATGCAGAAGACATAGACATAAATAATTTTTAAAAAGTCGTTAAAACTGGGTAAAACAAAACAAAAACAAACAAATAAAAAAAAAAACAGTGGCTCAGAGAACCTCTGAGGTCAAACTTGGTCCATCTCAGGAAGGGCCCACGTGAGGAAGTCTCACATCACCCCTCCCCCCCCAACTGCATCTACAGACGTGCCCACCTTGTGGGTTCATCAAGGCAAACTGTGGGTAATGTTCTTTGCATGGCTTAGGACAGAATCAGGCACTCAGTACTTGCTTACTTTATGTTAGCTACTATAATTACATTCAATATTTAACTACCAGCTGGGGACAGCCAGCCATGAGAGATTTCTGAGCAGGGAGTGAAGCAAAGGTTGTCTTCAAGGTCCCAGCTGGAGAAGGGCTCCCCTCTATTTCCTTTTCTTAGCACCTAGAGCCTGTGGCCTTTAAAAAAAAGTAGGGGGGCTCGAAATACATATCCCCTACACACACAGATGTTTGACCCCCACCCCCAGTCACGGTAGGTTAATTTGTCCTCCCCACAGGTCTGTAGGTGTGGGAGTAAATCACACTTGTACTCAGCCCAGCCACTAGCATTGTACAATCTCCATCTCTAAGGCAACCAGAAAGCCCCAGTCATGTAGCAAGGGTACTAAAACCTGCTCTGGATGTCAAAGTGGTTAGACCAGCTTCCTGACTCCAGCAAAAGAAGAGGGAGTTGGGAGGTGCTAAGGTACCAGAAGCCCAAAGGAGGTTTGATGTTGGTGGCAGGAGAGAAACCTTAGGGGAAGGACAGAAGTCTGGTCCTGGTAAGGGAGGTAACAGGGGACTAGGTCACCTGGGAGTGTTAGGTAGCCAGACAGGCTTAGAGAATGGCCTCACCCCTCCCATCATGAGTTTTAGGGCTCCACCTCTTGTCTCCCTGGCAACGCATTTTTTTTTCTTTTAAAGAAAAGAAACCTCACACCACAAACACAAGTGGATCTCTGAGTTCGAATCCAGCCTAATCTACACAGAGAGATCTAGGACAGCCAGGGATACATGGAGAAACCCTGTCTCGAAAAAACAAAAGAAAAGAAAAAGGAAAAAAGAAAGAAAAGGAAGCATTATAATTTCCCTTCTTTAAGATTTAAAGTACCGGCTGGCCGGTGTTGGTGGCACACGCCTTTAAACTCAGCATTCGGGAAAGCAGGAGGATCTCTGTGAGTTTGAGGCTAGCCTGGTCTACAGCGTAAGTTACAGAACAGGCTCCAAAGCTACAGAGATCCTGTCTCAGAAAATAAATAAATAAATAAATAAATAAAATAAAAATTTCAAGTACCATATGCAAGGGAGAACACTAGAGACTGGTGGTGGCCTTTGTTGCGGTCCCCCAAAAGAAAGCATTTCTTCCCAGTAAAGCATGGTTCTTAAGGGTTGATCCAACTGGGCCTGTTAGTCACCTAGCCAGGAGATTGCCTCTCCGCAAGGCTGACACACCTGAAGACTTATTAAGATAATGGCAGAAATATTTGTCACTTAATGAGATAAGTACATAAAGACACCAGAAGCCCCTTCCTGGAGGCAGCTGCTCACATTATCTTCACTAAGCCTGCACACTTTTCTAAGCTCTCTTTCAAAAAGCTAATCATGCTTGCCCCCAACATTCTGAACATTGTCACTCCCTGATACTCGAAGCCCCTCCACACAACTGCTTGCAGAGTTTTCACTGCTGAGCCTGTGCTGACCCTAACTCAAAGGGCACTTTCCATCTCCCGCCTTCCTTCCATCAGCCACAGAGACTTACAGCTTGCCTGGCCAGCTTTCTCTCAAACTCCCAACAACATGGTTCCTGAGCTTTGAAATGTTTCTATCATTGAGACTACAAATATGCAAAACGGTGCCGCGATTCCCTAGCACCAGGAAAGCGAGTTGTAGCTCTGCTCTAGAGCGGTGAAGACAGCAGGGCTTGAGTTGGGGGTGGGGGACCAATTCCACCCTGGCACTAGGAGAAAGGCATCGCGGCTGGTGCAAGTGCAGAGAATCGGGAGGAGGAAGGGGAATGGGATGCATATTCCACTCAATCCTCACTCTATCCCTGGGTTTAAGGAAGCTGGCAGCTAGCCAGCCAGCGGGGAGACCCGGCTTGGGAGCATCTCATCCCACCCCCCACCCGCCCCCACCGCGCACCTTTAGAGAGAGCGGGAAAATGGAACAGGAAAGGAGGTTTATATTTCGGACCCATCTTCATTCACCCTGGCGATGCTGGGGTGGAGGGGCTAGCCTCGGAAAGTGGGGGCAGGTGGCCAGGTCGTGGGAGGCTGCCATCCCTCTCCTAAAGAGCGCAGCCCCCGTCACCTTCCAACCCGCCTCGCTCACCTGACCTGACCTCAGAAGTCGGGGGTCCACCAGCGGGATCGCTGCCCTCCCTCGGTTCTCAGGTCCCCGCACCTGCGCACTCCCAGCGCTCAGTGATAGGCTCGACTCCTTAAAGGCGCAAAGCGCCCGCTCGCGTCCTCCGACAGAAAAACCCGGCCAGCCCGCAGCCCACGTTGGGTCTCAGCAGCCGGGTTTGGTGTGGGGAACACTGGACCCCTACCCTGAGCTAATTCACTTTCTCACCTCAAAACATTACATAAACCTGGCAGTTCAGCCCCTTACCAGCAGCTCGAGTTCAACACAACTGTGAGCCTAAGGCAGGAGGTTCCTGGAGACTGAACCTAACCCATCTCTCTAAAGAATGCTCTAAGGCGAGCGTTAGGTAGCAAAGATTGCCACTTGGCCAGGCGAAGCCACAGTTCATGGGGCACTGTTTTGTTTACATCAGCTATGTCTGTTGTTTCTGAGCCTTTCACCCTCCAAAAAGATTCAAGCAAGATCTTGACCCTGAGAGTTCAACTTGGCTACTAAGCTAAAGAGTGGGGATGGAGGGGTGACAGCCTAGTGTTTAACATCCAGAAAAACTTTCTATTTTCTATTTTCTTCCTTCCTTCCTTCCTTCCTTCCTTCCTTCCTTCCTTCCTTCCTTTCTTTCTTCTTCCTTCCTTTCTTCCTTCCTTCCTTTCTTTTTTTTCTTTTTTGTTTTTTTTCGAAACAGGGTTTCTCTGTGGCTTGGAGGCTGTCCTGGAACTTGCTCTTGTAGACCAGGCTGGCCTCGAACTCACCACCACCGCCCGGCTAGAAAAACTTTCTGAAAAGTGTATTGTTGTCTCTTCCTTCGTAGGACCAAGCAAAGTGTAGCCTGGCTGCTCTTACTGTTCCAAAGTTTCAGTTAAGATGTCATTCCAGGAGCTGGGCATTGGTGGCACACACCTTTAATCCCAGCACTCAGGAGGCAGAGGCAGGTAGATTTCTGTGAGTTCCAGGCCGGCCTAATCTACAGAACGAGTTCCAGGACATGTTCCAAAGCCAAAGAGAAATCCTGTTTCAAAAAACCAAAGAAGAAAAAAAGAAAAAGATGTCATTCCAGGAAGCTCCCCTCACCCCAATCCCTTTAGGCTCACAATGTGCTGCAAGCTTAAGTCCAGTCAAAACACCCAGTCATTCTTTTAACAAATATGTTTTGAGCACTGAGTGGATGCATACAGATGAGGAAAGGACTCAGCCTGATGGTCGAAGTCTTCTGTACATATGTTTCTCTTATTAGCTGATGAATAAAACACTGTGGCCAATAGGGCAGCATGATAGGCCTGTGGAGGATTCTGGGAAACGTAGGCAGAGAAGTCACGATGTAGGACAAGAGAGGAATAACATGTCTCCAGACATTTCTCCATTAAGATAGTAGTTATGGGTTAGAAATTAAGTCAGAGCTGGCCAATAAGAAGCCCTAGATATTGGCCAACAGTTTCATAATTAATATAGTATCTCATGTATTATTGGCAGGAAAGAGTACACTCAGCCTTATACTCAGAGCACAGGTCTTCTTGCAGCACGAATCCTAGACCCTTTGTCGGCCTCTACCTCCAGACATGAGTGAAACCAGTGTCCCACAGGACTCTGGACCACTTAAGTCATCTGTAAGGGCAGCCACCCAACACATCCCATCAGGCTCTGCAGCAAGTAGATCTGTACTAAGATGAGCGTGTCTTAGCTTCTAAGAATGTACAAGAAGCCCCAGAGGTTCAGGTGGAGGTCTCTGAAGCCACTGGTGTGCACCCACGTCTGAAAAAGTTTTCTGGATCAAGCTTCTGAAACTTATCCCAAAGTCTGGGACAAGATTCCTGGCTCAGGCTGGATCATTGCTGTGCTGAATCATTGGCTACCTCATCGATCAGGCCTCAAGGGCTGCATCTGACTCACTGAAGAGAACTGTTTACCTAGCTTCTGTGGCAAATCATCTATCAAAAGTCAGTGGCTTCAATAAATCACTGTGGTCTTCTCACTGAGTCCCATTTGTACCTTACCATCCCACCTTCCCCCAATGGCCTCTCAATAGACCCAGACAAAGACCCCCAAATGAGCTAGCTACCTTGGCTTCCCCAGTGGCACTTACTGTAGGACCTGAAACCTTGGAGTCTGGGAGCATTTGCCAAACAGATGGTGAGGGCTGATTTCTGGATTTAATTAGTGAAGGCATGAGACCAGTGAACAAAACATCCTAGAAGGCCCATTCTGGAAGCCATCTGCAACTTTTATTGTATGTACTTGAAAGAGAAGCCAAGAATGTAGGGAAAAATGAAGAAATCCCCAAATACTTTGCCTCCCCCACCCCCAATCCTGCCAAGTCTGTGACTCTCTCAAAAATACCAGTGAGTCAGGAGCAGGTGATTAGGGCAGTCCCGGGAGTTTCCTTCTCTCCCAACTGAACTGAAACTCCTTATCAGCTGTCAGGTCTCACCCCAGCTTTAGCAAAGAGTTTTGAAAACTCTTGGCAGGGTGTTTTAGGCTCTGTTCCATCACAAGTCTGTAGAGGAGTTCTAGACCCCACAGAACATCAGCCAGAGATGAATGGTTCCTACAGTGGCTGCTGCTTAATGCTTGTTTGTTCTGCAGTCACTGGGCATCAAGTCATGTAGTCCTCATGATGACTCCACTCACCATATTGCAGAGAGATTATGGGCTAGATTCCCCAGAGCCAACTCATAGCAGAGCTATGAGTTAAAGCATTCATTTACTTACAAATTCATCAAACCTTACTACAAATTTATCACATGCTAGGTACTCTCTTGATGACAAGTCATGCTATTTGGTTTGAGTTTTTAAAAGACAATGGTTGAGCGTGTATGCATGTATAAGCACACACCTCTATGGCCCGTGTGTGGAAATCAGAGGATGACTTACAGGAGTTGGTTCTTTCCTTTCATTATGAGTCCTGAGATTAGAACTCAGGTCATCAGACTTGGCAGCAAGCACCATGACAGCTAGCTATCTTGTGGGCCCAAGATGCACTAAGTTGTCCTCAAGGACTTAGAGTTTGTAGAGATCAATATTGTTCTCTATTTGACTGAATCTATAATCACATAGGAAACAAACTGCCAGGCACGTCTTTGAAGAATTTTCTAGATAGGATGGTGAAGTGGCTATGGGTGGCACCATTCCATGGTCTGGGGTTACAGACTGAATATAAAGGAGAAAGTGAGCTGAGCGCCAACATCCATCTCTCTATGCTTTGTGGCTGCAGATGCAAGATGACCAGCTGCCTCACACCCCTGCTTCCATGCTTTCCTCTCTGTGTAATCCCCTGTATCCTCTGTCATCCTCTGTGTCCCCTCAAATGGTAAGCACAAAGAAACCCTACCTCCTTTGAGTTGCTCCTTGTCAAGTGTTTGATCCCAGCAACAAGAAAACTAATTAATACAGAGTCTGTTTATAAGATTGCTTAATCAGAGAATCACACAAAGGCCATGTTCAACATGGAAGTGTTACAAGAGGAAAACGAAACACAAAAGATTCCGCCTGTATGCAGATGCCAGCTGAATGAATTCCTAGTCTTATAAAGCATTTGCATGATCCAGCCCCCAGGACATCTTTATGGCACCTCTAAGCCAGCCACCAAACTCTCTTCTCAGTTTGCAGTTCAGAGGGCACTACCTTGCAGCACCTACTCTGTCCCTTCATTCACAAGTGTGCACATGTGCTCTCTCTCTCTTGCGAGTGCGCACGCGCGCGCGCACAAACACACACACACACACACACACACACACACACACACACACACGAATTCACTATGATATATGTATTCATTTAGGTGGCTGTGGACTCTCCCAGGCTGTGTGCTCCTTTCCATTTTCATGTCTCCAGGGATGAGTGGCACAGATCAGGCCAATGTTAGCTTTTTCTGTTTGCCTCATCTTGTGCTCCAGGCTTCATCATGACTTATCTCATTGAAGCCTCCAACAAGTCTATGAGGTGGGTACTATTACTAGCCCCACTTTACAGATGAAGAAAAATTTGAGGTTCCAAGAAACTAAATAACCTACATAGTCACACAGCCAGCTGGTAATTATTGTCATAATGAACATGCTCAGGGGATAAAGCACTACCGTGCACATGTAAAGACCAGAGTTTGGATCCTTAGGACCCACATTAAAAATAAACCAGGAGCTAGAGAAATAGCTCAGCAGTTAAGAGGTCCTGAGTTCAATTCCCAGCAACCACATAGTGGTTCACAACCATCTGTAATGAAATATGGTGGCCTCTTCTGGTGTGCAGGTGTATTGCTGGGAATTGAACTCAGGACCTCTTAACTGCTGAGCTATTCCATGTCTGAGCACACAATTTGTGTGGAAACCATTAAGCTACCTGCTTCTGAAACCAGTAATAGAATTAAATATGAAGGATGTGGCATGTGGAAAATTCTAACCCTAAATATTCAGCAATCCATAACACACTAGCATTTCTAAGCCACAAATAAACAAATAACAAAAAAACAACAAAAAACAAAAAACCCAACAACAAAACCCTTCCCAATTGACCCAAAATATCAGTTATTCATTTATTTATAAATTAAATATTACTAACCTTCCAATTCTGCATAGAAATCCAGGTATGAAAGATTCACTCTGATTCCTTCCTTCAAGGAGAATGTTCCTCTGAGTCTAAATTGCAGGGTTTGTGGAGGTACATAGCAAGACCCTGTCTCAAACAGAAAGAAAAAATTAAAAAACCCAAACCAGACAAGTCACTGTGCCAATCTGCAGCGTATGAGCCCAGATAAACTAAATCAAGAAGCCCTGAATGTGTGCATGAGTGTGTGTGTGTGTTTGCGTGTGTGTGCATGTGTGTTCCTGTGGGCACATGTGTGATGTGTTGCCCATGTGGAAGCCAGAGGACTACCTCAACTTTTGGTCCTTTACATTCACCTTGTTCTAATACAGTCTCCTGCTGTTCCTTGCTGTGTAGACCAAGCTAACTGGCCCACAAGCTTCTGGGTATTCTCCTGTCTCCACTTCCCATCTTGTCCCAGGAGGGAATATAGATACATGTTACTGCACCCCCTCCCTTTTTTAAAAGACTTATTTATTACATATACAGTATATGTACACCTGCACACCAGAAGAGGCCACCATATTTCATTACAGATGGTTGTGAACCACTATGTGGTTGCTGGGAATTGAACTCAGGACCTCTTAACTGCTGAGCTATTTCTCTAGCTCCTGGTTTATTTTTAATGTGGGTCCTAAGGATCCAAACTCTGGTCTTTACATGTGCACGGTAGTGCTTTATCCCCTGAGCATGTTCTCAGCACCCGTAAACCCATCATTCTTTTGTTGTTGTTGTTTTCAAGACAGGGTTTCTCAGTGAAACAGTCCTGGTTGCCCAGGAACTCACTTTGTAGACTAGGCTGGCCTCGAACTCACTAAGATCCTTCTGCCTCTGCTGCTGATTTGTAGCTGAGGAAAGAAGTTTGAGGAACCATTGAGAGACCCCTCTCTAAAGCTTAAATTCTCCAAGCACCTGAATAGAAGTTGGAAGATGATGGAAGTTTTCCCCAATATTAACCTGGACTTTTAAAGAGAAGCAAATGAGACTAAACCCCAAAATTGCTGAGATTCAAATGTTAACAACAGGAAAAGGTTGATTTAAGCTCAGATAGAATTAAAAGATGAATTTTAAAAAGCAAGTGAGCATATGGGATGCCAGCAGATGGAGGGGGATGGCAAGAGGGCCAGTTTCCTAATTTAGGTCTTCACCATGAAAAAGAGCTTTGGGATAAAGCAGCCCCCAAGGGGAACTGAGCTCAGTAGAGAATGAAATGTACCCAGTAACGCAACTGAGTTCAAGTGACCAGATCAAGAGAAATGACCACCCAATGTATCAAACAGAAACATTTTCATGGTCTTCAATAATGTACGCTAGCAGCCCTTGGAGACTGAGCATCCACTTCAAACAGGGTAGAGACGCATGCTGGCCTAGGAACCCTGGGGCGAGACACTGATTTCTAACAAAGGGCTGCAACTGGCGACTGAAAGAAACCAGAAGCAATGCTCAGGAAAGCTTTGCAGTATGACGGGATAATTGCGGTCACAATTTCAACAGCACTTCTCATGGGAGATAAGGAGATTGTTCTAAGATCCATAGGAATGAGCAGAGCCAAAACAAACAAACAAACAAACAAACAAACAAACAAAAAGCCCAAACACCCCAATTAAAAAAAAATCCTCAGGATTTAGACAGAAGAGTACAGTGTTCATATAGTGTGGCATTACACAGAGGTGGATTGAAAACACTGATGAGCCATCACAGCTGTTACCAGGGTAGCATGTGCACATGAACATCTTCATCATAAAGAAACCATGTCTAAAGGAGAAAGAATTCAGCAAAAAAGTGCAGAGACAGCCAGCCAGTCCCAGGGATCCAGGCCTAGGGAGGAAGGAGCATTCATTGCAAGTTCAAGGACAGCCGGGACTATAGGATAAGTCCAAGACCAGACTGAATAACTGGAGACCCTGTCTCAAAATAAATAATGGAAACTCTGGCTCCAGATACAGTGCAGCAGTTGAGTACTTGCCGAGCACACACACGAAAAGCCTTCGGTCCACTTTCCAACTGGGGGGTGGGGGATGGGATGGGGGTGGTGCCTAGACAGTTGAGTATATTGAAACTCAAAAGTTTTGAAGTGGATATGGTAACACACCTAAACACCCAGAGGCAGGAGGCAAATTTGAAGCTAGCTTGGACTACCTAATGAGACCCTGTCTAAGAAGGAAAAAAAAAAAGAATTTCATAATCTTCCCACTCACACCAAACAAACAAACAAAAGGACAGGTTAAAGCCTTTAGTTTAAACCTGCCCACACTTGGCATTTTCAGGCCTTTCTGTTCCAGTGGCAGCAAATGATCACTTAGCGCATGCCTCCATGTCTAGCAACTTCCCGTGTTTTCATTTTCGTTTGCCTTGCCATTTGTGTTTTCATGTCTAGCTTCCATGTCATCTCCCCAATGGTTTTCTTTCTCAGTGTGTGTGTGTGTGTGTGTGTGTGTGTATCTGTTCCGGCCAGGGGCCAATTTGGGGTGTTCTCTTCAATCTCTCTCCAGCTTAGTTTTTGAGACATAATGGTTCACTGACCTTGGAATTCATGGAAGGGCTAGAGTGGCTGGCCAACATGACCTCAGGATACTCCTGTGCTGGGATAACAGATGCATGCTGCTGTCTCCAGCCCTTTACATGGGTCCTGGAGATCTGAACTTGGGTCCTTGTGATTCGTCTACTAAGCCATCTCCGCAGCTCTTCCCCAAATGGTCTAAATAGTTCATGGTTATAAGTAAAGCAAATATCTTTTACCATTTCTGGTTTGCCTTTTCTAGTTCTCTAGTGGATTTGGATAGACATTCACTTCAATGTAGTCCAACTGGCCTCATGCTTGGTGCTTTTCACTTTTCACTATTAGCATGTAAGTTTCTTACAAAATAATAGTCTTTATCATGACACTTTGCATGGGTGTACCATCTACTTTGATCATATTCTCCCCTTTCACCCTCTTTTTAACTCCAACCCTCCTCCCCACTCCAGTTGGGATACCCTCTCACAAATAAACCCCCCTTTACCTTCATGCTTTAAAAAGATCTAGGGTCTGAATAAAGGAGAAAATGTAGTATTTTGGCTTTCTGTCTGGTTTACTTTATATGATAATCTTCACTTTGAGCCAATTTCCTGTGGCAGAATAAAGTGTCTTCGAGCACACATAGCAAGGTTTCTTTATCCACCCAGCTGTTGGTGGTCATCAAGGCTAGTTTCACACTGTGTTTCAGTGAACCCCATGTGGTGCTTTTTGTGTCTCATTTAAGAAAGCCAGGCCTTCTTCACTCTCACATGGGTGAGATTAGAGGAGACATAGTGAACCAAGGAAACAGCATCAGGGACAATAAGTAAATAGATAGGTAAATAATAAATACCACCACAGCTGGCTGCATGAGGAACGGAAAATGCTCCAGTGCTTGAGCCATGTGATCACAAAGTGACAGAAAATAGGCTGTGGAGTGGGAATCAAGACAGATGTGGACACGGCTGAGTGAGGTGTTTTCGGGCTATGATAGAAGAGAAGGGCTTTGGTGAATGGAGTGACATGTTTCCTTCTCTTCCATGCTAGTTCCCAAGCAGTGGTGTCTCATTAAGCAGCAGGTGATCAGTTAGCCACTGGAAGTGGGGAACATTTTCTCTTTGCCTTCCCTGGGCCTAACATTGTGGTTTTCATGCATTAACCCTGTTCACTTTCATCTTTCAGCCTCTGAGTGTGCTATTACTTCTGTCATTTAACAATGAGGAAACCGAGCCTTTCTTAGGGTTGGGTAACTGGTCCAAAGTCACTCCAGTTGTGATGGGGGCCAGGGAGCAGGACTGTTTGATGAATCTATGCTGTCAACCAACCTGTTGCTCTTGAGAACCTCCCAAGCTTTGTGTGACACATGCTGCAGGCTACAATAAAGACTCCATTGAAATCACAAGTGGTGGGAGACATGTTGGAGAAGCCGGTGGAATTGTTAGAAATGTACCTCATTTTAGTGATGACGCCTCCTCACCATTGGGGCTACATTTGAACACAGCTTGGTTGGATGTGAATGGATCTCCATGGAAACAGCTTCCACTGACTTCTTACAGAGGAGCTGGCTCTCAGTTTCAGAAGTAATTTTAAATGCACTTTTTGGACTTCATCTGTACCACATTTACACAGGAGCTCCTTAGGGCAATGAAAAGTGATGGGTGAGGACACAAACTTGTTCTCTGGAATGTCTATTTTGCCATTCACGCAATGACAATTGTCTACTCTAGCTCTAGCTTATACCCTTTTATACAACAGGGTTAATATAGCACCTACCCCTTATATTTGGTTTTTCGAGACACAGTTTCTCTGTAACAGCCCTAGATGTTCTGAAATTAGCTCTGTAGACTAGGCTGGCCTCGAACTCACAGAGATCCACCTGCCTCTGCCTTCCAAGTGCTGGGACTAAAGGTGTGCGCCACCACCGCCCAGCGTTTATGCATTCTTAAATAAAGTAAATGTTAATTATGTCTGTCTCTTTCCACTTACCCATCCTTTGCCTCCTATCTGATCCTAATGCTCGAGGGATCATTCATTCTTACTTGCTTGTAACTCATTTTGATTTAGTGTTGAAAACCTAGTATCCTAGGAACTGACCCAACTGCAGGCTTGGACAAACTGGGCCAGTAGCTCACCTTCCCAGCATTACAGTTAGAAGTCATAATAGCTCAGATCAAATGGCGGCCAATGGGACTCAAGATGATTGGAGCTTAAGATTTAGGCTGGAAATTCAAAATTGTAACTGTTTCATGGCCATTGAACATAGACATTCCACAGGTCCAGAAAACTCAATGAAACTGAAGAGGAGTCCCATGAATTATTTAATTTTTAGTCCTTCATGAATATGCTATTTTATTCATCCTTTTGTTTTGTTATGATTTTTTTTTTCAAGATAGTGTTTCTTTGTGCAGCCCTGGCTGTCTTGGAACTCAGTCTGTAGACCAGGCTCGCCTTGAATCCACTGAGATCCGCTTGCCTCTGCTACCACCTTCCAGCTTATTCATCCTTTTATACCTCTTTAGCCTGGGTTCTGCTGGCATAACAGCATACTGGAGGTGGGGTAATTTGCAAAGAAATGAGGAGCCAGGTGGTGGTGTCTCACACCTTTAATCCCAGTACCGGGGAGGCAGAGACAGGTAGATCTCTGTGTTTGAGGCCTGCCTGGTCTTCATACCAAGTTCCAAGATAGCCAGAGCTGTTACACAGAGAAAGCCTGTCTAGAAACAAAACAAAAACAAACAAACAAACAAAATGAACGACCATCAACAACAACAAAAAATTGAAATTCGTCCTGTCTCCGGGCACAGGAGGCCTGAAAGTCCATGTCAACAGGTAGAGGCATCAGATAGGAGCCTCATGCTACTTCAACGCATGGTAGAAAACATGAGGAGGAAACAGGAGGAGGAAAAACAAAACATAGTGGGTTAAGTGGGTTTGTAATAACCTGGAATTTCGAGACAAGGTATTAGTATGTAGCCTGGGCTGGTCTCATACTGACAACCCACAGTCTGCTCCTCCTGGGATCACAGGCATGTGCCACCAACCACACCTGGATTGATATAACATTCTTGCTAGAGCAAGCCCCTTCCTGTAGAAGAGGATTGTTCCCTCTTAGCAACCTAATCTTGTTTTAATGATCTCACCACTTCTCAACATAGGTCTGTCAAAGTGGGTTTTGCAGATGATGAAACATATTCAGTCATGGCAACCTACACCCTAACAAGCGCAACTTGTTGATATAATCTCTGAAAAACCCAATGTGGGAAGTGATTCCAAGTCCCATCAAGAACTGCTTGAGAAATGACATCTTAAAGAAGGATGCTATGAATGACACTGACCTGCAGCTAAATTTGGTCTGGGGACTGCTCTGGAGGCTCTGCTCTCCAAGGGAATTCCCACTCTTGGAGTGTCATTCCCATCCCGAGAACCACCTATGAGTCACTGTTTAGTTACAGCTTGACACCTGCTCAGACCTGCTTTCCCACTCTGCCTTTGCAGCTGGTGTGGCTTCTGATGGATCTATATATCAAGGCCTAATGTATGACAACTAGGAAGGTGATATTCTCCAAAACCACACTTGCAAACCACTAGGGATCCCTGTGACACAACAAATGTGTCTCAAAAGCTCCTGTGTCCCTATGTATTTGAAAGTCATTGGAATCAAAATGGAGTCACTTACACTAACACAAAAATAAAACCAAGAGCTTCTGAATGAAGGCTTCCCCAACTCTATTCTCTGGTAGTGGTTATCACAAAAAGTCTGCCAGAACCACTCCTTCACTTAAAGGCCATCACAGTGATACACAAAAAGTACTTCTAGGCAAGCATGGTGACACACATCTTTAATCCCAGCACAGGAAAGATTGAGGCAGGAGAATAAGTTTGAGGCTAGCCTGAACTGCCCCCAATGAGATTCCCTTGAAAAACTGAGGATATCTGTCTAGGAACTGTCCATTTAACCTCCCATTTATTCAACTGCAATTATTTTAATCACTGCAGCCAAGATTACTATTTGACATTATTTTGTGGGAGTCTCCTCACCTTACCTTTAAAAGCTTCTGCCTATCTCAACCTCTCTGCCATGCTCTAAGGGGCACATGTTTGACCACCTCAGTGCTCTACTCTTCACAAATAAACATATTTAATCTTCAGCAGCTGTACCTCTGGCTGTTACTTGGGTTGAGATGTTGAGCTAAACCAGGAAGATTCAAACTACAGAGCTTAATCTTTTGTTGCTGGTAATCCAGGGATAGGGAGACTGTGAATTGTTCTCCATGTTCTGAGCTGGAATGGTGGCAGAGCTTGTCATCATTCCATGTGGAGAAGAAATGATGTAGGTGGCTGACCAGTGCTCACATTTTAGAGTCAAATATTCTTGGATGTGCCTCATACTTGCTGTGAGATGTGGGTCAGGTGATTGTCCACTCTTAGGCATAACTTCTCAACCATAAAATGAGAAGAGTAGTGTTCAGGAGGCTGTGAAATGTGTAGTCTACTACAGCTTAGTATCCACAGCCATTATAATTACTTTATAATTGTCTTTCCATAGAAGTAGCCTGCCCTACACAGTTCAAGGAAACTATCCCTCATATAAGGTATCAAATAGCAATAATTTAGTGTGAGTTATTAAGCACTTTTAATTCACGCCTGTTAACTGTGTCTCACTCTCCCAGTTGTCCTGGAATGCTAGGAGATGCTCATCTAAGAAATCCCATGATAGATGAGGTAGTGCATGCCTCTTAGCTCAGAACTTGGAAGGTAGAGGCAGAAAGCTCAGGAACTCTGGTTCACCCTCAGCTAAATAGTGAGTTTGAAGCCAGCCTGGCCCACCTGAGAAAGAAAGAAAAGAAGGAAAAAGGGAGAAAGGAAGGGAGGGGAAGGAGAGAGGGAGAAGAGAAGAGAAGGAAGGAAGGAAGGGAGGGAGGGAGGGATGAAAGGGAAGGAGAGAGGGAAAAGAAGGAAGGAAGGAGGAAAGGAAGGAAAGAAGAAAAAGAGAGGCAAGGAGAGACAGAGAACGAGAGTCCAAGAGGCGTAAACAGCAGTATCTGGCACCACACGGGAGGATCGGCAGACACACTCAGAGAGCTTTAGTGTCACACAGACTCTGACTTTAACTAAGTAACTGGACTGCACTTCCAAAAGCTCAAGGTCATGAATGAGGGAGGAGTCATGTAACAAAGATATTCTAAGGGATCTCAGCCTCCTGTCAGCCAGAGGGGGACTTGCCTCCCAGGATGTGATTTCATGCAGGTCTGACAGTTTCTATCCAACTTCCAGGACAGACAAGACAATGATGGATCAGTGATGGGCAGGGCCACACCTTGACCAGCATTGCTTAGCTATACATACCTTTTGTCTTCCATTTAAAGCTAACTGTCCTGCCAAAACTCCGAGGATAGACTTGGCAGCCACTGGTCTGTCTGTCTCTCTTCACTGTGAGACCAATTGAAGAGACCTCTTTTTTCTTTTTTCAGCTTTACTTGCCTCTTTAAGGCCCAATGAGGATGGTGATGAGCTTGGCTTGTCAAGAATGCTCTGCCCTAACAACTCCAGTAACCGATTAAAGGTGACCTGAGACAAGACTACTAAGCAAATGCATAATTTAGATTCGATCCAGAAAAAAAAAATACTCAGAAGGGCATTATTAAAATGGCTGGCAAAACCTGAAGTAATTTTATAGATTAGGTAACAATTCTGTAACTGGTAAACCTGGTCTTGGTAACACTCATCTGGTTGTCAAGAAAACCTACTTGTTCGGGGGAAACACACCCTGATGTTTAAGGGTAAAGAATCACACTGTCTGGAGACCCCTCTTGAATGAAAAACTTGAATACATACCAACTAGTGAGAAAGAAAAGCTGGGCTCTTCTCAATTTTGAGATTTGTATGTACATTCGAGATTATTTCAAAGTAAGAAGTTTGTAAGTAAATAAATTGAATCTAAGAAACCACAAAGCCCTTAAAGCAAGAAACTGCATAGTTCATATGGCCTCTGCTTCTTTTGATTCTTGGTCCAGTCCCTTATGGTCAGGCTGGAAAGATCAGCTTGATACCAACATAACTGCTCTATGTCTTTAGACAGAGAGGCCCTGCCCTGCCTGATCGCACAGAAAGTAGTGGGTGTAAGGGGTGATGCAAATGCTCTGGGGTGAGAAATGAAAACCAGACTGTGAAGGGAGGCCGTGGGAGAGGAAGTGTGCATGACTTTGAGCATGTGAGGGGCAAAGGCCCTATCAAGGAATATGGCCTTTCTGTCAAACAAGAGCCTTTAAACAGGCTGGAGAGATAGTTCAGTTGGTTGGATGCTTGCCTAGCACATATGAGGTTTGGCCTCCAAAAGTGCCTGAATGGGGAATGGTGGTTCTCAGGAGGTGGAAGCAGGAGGATCAGAAGTTCAAGGTTATTCTTGTCTACACAGGAAGTTTGAAGTCAGCCCGAGCTAGAGACCCTGTTTCAGAAAAAGAGAAAGACAGTTCTAAGAATTCTGAAAGCATGAGACTTGGGTTTTCCCTTCATATGGTGATTTTCTTCAAGCCCAAGCTCAGCCCTATGTCTAGGCTGTCATGTAGGGTCAAAACCGAGAGCCTGTTTCACCAACTGATACAAAGGTGTCTGCAAAAATATAGCTCTCATCTCAAAGGGAATATGAGAACCAAATATGTGTGGCATGTCCTAGAAGTGGCATGTCCTAGAAGCACAGATCTGGACTACCCCAAATACCGTGTCCCAATGCGGTAACAAGTTTTAGAATTTAAAATTTTTTATTTATTTATGCATTTATTGTATGGGTTTTTTGTCTTCGTGGGTGTCAGGTGCATCATGTGCATGTCTGGTGTCTGTGGAGGCCAGAAGAAGGTGTCAGATCCCTTGGAACTGGAGTAACAGACCATGATGAGTGGCCATGTGGATGCTGGGAATTGAACTCAGGACCTCTGTAAGAGTGGTCAGTGCTCTTAACTGCCGAGTCATCTCTCCACCCTCATAGTGTGTTTTTATAGGAACAAAACAAAAGAAACAGAGAATACAGGGTAGGGGGTTCCAGCAAATTGGGAAAAATTCATGTTATTGGCCTCAGCTGCTATTTGACGACATTCTTGGATTCTGGATTACTGGAAGTCAGGGATCTGCTTGTGTATTCCAAAAGGGTTTCACTTGATTATCACAAGGATGTCACATCAAGCAGAGAAGCTGGCAATGAATGACCTTTAAAGGGCACTAAAAATGGCTGCAAGATAATTTGACTCTACAGTCACAGTAGTTCTATTAGTCCATCAGCGTTACAGAATCTCTAAGGTGGGTGTGGCTTTTTTTTTCTGGACATGTCAATTCACACAGGTGAATTTTGTTAGAATTACACAATCATAAATGGTGCTCCCTCCTCCTCCCAAGCCCAAGGCTGCTGGTGAAATGTGATGATGAAATAATCTTTACACATTACAGGATTATGGTATGCTGTTCACTCATTCCTGTACACAGCAGCGTCAACCACTGGAAACACCTGTTTGGATCATGTGGCCCATCCCTACCCATCATGGGGACTTTACTTGTTTCTTTCTGCTGCCTCTGAGGGACTCAACCTGTGACACTTTTGTTCTTCGTGGGATCTTCATCTTGCCTCCTCAGATTCCAAGGTATCTTTTGCCTCATTTCATTCAAACTAAACCTGACCTTTTAAACCTATGGAGTTAGCTAGAGTCACTGACTGCATAGATGTATCTAGCAGCAAATATTTACCAAATCTTTATTTCCCCAGCAGATGGCTCCTCTGGGTGGACACTTCCAAGTTAATGAACTGTCAGAAAAAGGCCTATGGGAAGCTACCATAGGCGATATGTCCAGAGGTCAGAACTGACCCCCAGCTCCACCCCTGCCCTCTGAGGTTATGACCGGCTTTAAGGAGGCTGGTGCCTAAATTAAGCATGCCACTTTCCTTACAAGGGCAAAGAAGACAGAGATCTCCCTGAAGTCCAACCCATTGTCTTCATTTCCTTGGGGATTGAAACCCATGATCTTGAGTTCCTCAGAGAAGTGAAAGCAGCCTAGAGGGATCCAGTAATTCCTGTTATCAGCAGGCCTTATAAGTCGGTGAGCCAGGAGCTGTGTCTTCACTGAGACAGAACTCACAGGAGTGCAAAATGTCCCTGCGTCCGGTTTCCTTGAGCCTGGCCTCCCTCCTGCTCTTTTCCCTTGTCCTCCGTGGTGCCCTGACCCTGAGGCTCTGCTCCTTCAATGTGAGGTCCTTTGGAGAGAGCAAGAAGGAAAACCACAACGCCATGGATGTCATTGTGAAGGTGAGTTGTGCTCCTATCCTGGACACCTCTTACAGCTTCTCCCCAGCATCAGACTTAAGGGACTTGAAATTTGCCCCCAGGGTGTGTGTGTGGTAAGGACAGCAGTAACCACCATTGCAATGGCCCCCTCAGCTCTGCATGCTTTCTGGCACATCTTCAGACCGGGTTGTACTGTGCCTTCCACAGTACTGAGCAGGTAAACATGACACTTTTGCCCGAGTCTGGCTAGCAGTCAGTTCCAGGTATGGGTTGTTGTTCTGATGGCTTTAATTAAACATACTGAATGCTTGTGTCAGGCACTATAAATACACATCTCATTTGTCAACCTCACAAGCAAGGACTATTGTTCCTCTTATGGAGGAGATGCACTCAGAAGGGCGATGTGACGCTGGGTGGCTCCAGGGAGGGGTGTTGAGGGAACTGGTGCAGCCTTGTCTGGTTCATCTTTATGATCATTGGCAGAGTATACTTTCTCTCCTTCTCTTCTTCCCTCCCTCCCCACCTCTTTCCTTTCATCCCTTCATCCCTCTCCCCCATTTATCTTCTACCAACTCTCAATTCTGTACTTTCTCTGCTTGTGGATGTCACTGTTCTTGGGTAATATGACCAATGTCTGGGGAAACTGCTTATGTTTCTCTGGGGTCAGTTGACTCTCTGTCCCATGGGCTGATTTATTTTTGATGCTTTGACTCTAGTAGGATGGCTATTACTTAAACAAACAAAAAAACAGTGGGATTAAGGTTGTACTTCAGTTGGTTTGTGAAGTTTAGAGTTCCATCCTCAGCATTGCATGAACCAGGCATTGTGTTGCCCACCTGTAATTTCAGCACAAGGGAGGCAGAGGTAAGAGGATCAAAAGTTCAAGGTCATCCTCGGCTATATAGCAAATTAAAGGTCAGCCTGGTTTACATGAGACCCTACTTTAACACACACACACACACACACACACACACACACACACACACACACACACACCACACCACACCACACACACCAACAAAAGAGGCCCTTGTGTGTGGTGAAAATACCAGCAGCCCTAGACACAGACCCCATCTATCACCTGAGGAGCTCAAGATCTCTTATCTTCCCAGTGCTTCACACAGAGTGGGCTCTTCTGCTGAGTGGCTGGTAAGGCTAGTGAGTGAAGCCCAGCAGAACCAAGAAGAGGCTGGTGTTTCACTACTGTTGGGCAGAGAGGATACAAACAGAAGACCTGCTCTGCTCTTGCCAAGATAGTCCTGGGCCCTAGGTGACTCTGTCCTTTAGATGATAACCAAGAAACTCTGGATATTGTGGGTTTACCAGGACAGCTGTGCCAAGCCGGTGTGAATCCTGACACCAGGGCTTAATGGAGAAATCTGACATAAAAGAAAGCTATTTCCCAACTTCTTGACATGTGGCCCAGTGGAGCCTGGGGACCTAAGTTCCTATCTATGTTCCTAACTTAATCATCCCTGGAAATGTTGTCCTGGAGGCTGTGTTTTTGTTCTCTGGTGATTCCATTCCTCCACTCAGTATTTCCCCTGAGTGTGAGTTCCTACCCAGTGTGCCTATAGCCTTTGTCAAGACTTTATCCTATCCTCATAAAGCCGTTCTGTAAACAGAAGCCAGTCCCCTAGAAACCATCAGAGCTACCTAACAGAGCAGTAGTGATTGACCACCCCCAAATACCTGCTGCTCAATCAGAATAGTTAGTAGGGATTGTATGAATCAAAGAGAAAGATACATTTGCTGCTGGAAGGATGCAAACAACCCAAGTAGGAAAACACTCAGTTTAGTGATGTAAATGTACCATGAAAAGGGCATTATGTAACACTAGACGTTGTGTTTTAGAAGACTATTACCATCTTTTCTCGTAAGGCCTATGCTGGTCAAGCTCCCTATGTAATCAGTGGTGACCTTGAACTCCTAATTCCCCTTGCCTCTATTTCCTCAGTGCTGGGACTAAAAGCATGTGCTTTCATACATGATTTATGCAGTGCTGGGGACTGAGCATAGGGCTTTGTGCATGCTAGGCAAGAATTCTACCAACTGAGTCAAGTCCCATCTGCGGGTGTGGTTCCTTCACAGCCCTCATAGCCCTTTGTATAGTTGGTTACTTCCAAGGCTCAGTGAGTGTTATTTAGTAAGCTGAACACCAAGGGCATGTGAGCAATGTGCCATCCTACATGACAGACCCCCTTCCTGGCCACCATACTCAATAGGCAAGGAAATTAGCCTACCAAAGGCCAAGGTCCCTCTCTTGTATGATCCATTGGCATGGAGCAAGAGTAAGCCAGGTTTAGGGTCCCTTCCCTGAGAGAGCAGCCGGATTTCCTGTTGACATCCCTATTCCTTGCTTACCAAGCGCTTCTGAGCCTTGAATCTCTAGTTGATACTGGTTTCCAGTTTCCTTACTCTCTCTGGAATGTTTTTCTCAGACAAGAATCTGCAAGATCCTGTTGTCCAAATTTTCAAAAGGGCAGAGGATGAGGAAAAAGCCATAATTCTTCTGGTTCCTAATCCTCAGGAAGAGACTCCCAGGTGGCTCTTTCAGAACCAAACTCTGGACCCTTTAAGCTTTCATCAGTGCCAAATTTTGCCTGTTCACTGAAGGGAGCCACAGTCTAAGGGTAGTTATGCTATGCACTATACTGCCAAAACCTCTGAAATCAAGAGTCTGTGGAGGGCTGTGAAGACGGATGTTTCTGTCCTACTTGGTCCTGCAGCTATTTAGTCCCAAATAAACACACAGAGGCTTATATGAATTATAAACTGTTTGGCCGATGGCTCAGGCTTCTTATTGGCTAGCTCCCTCTTAATTATTAACCCATTTCTATTCATCTGTGCATCTCCACATAGTCTTAGCTTACCTGTGATGCCCAGGCTTCTTTCTTCCATCAGCTACATGGCATCTCTGTTAACTCACTCTCTTCATTCTTCTTCCTAGCCTTCTCCTAGTCTGGTCGCCTCACCTATACTTCCTGCCTGGCTACATCCTGCCTGTCCATCGGCCAAAACAGCCGATTTATTCATCAACAGCTTTATTCATCAACCAATAAGAGAAACATATATTCACAGAATACGGGAGGGCATCCCCCATCAGGGCTGAACATGGATAGTATGGATGAAACCAAGATAATGGGTTGTCATTGGTACTGCGAAGGAGAGGGAAAGGGCAGTCTGGAGGGTCTAGAAAGATCTTGGGTAGAGACAGACTCAAAAAACACTTCCTAATGTCTTTTAAACAAGCAACAGCATAGCATGATGGAGAAGACCTAGTGTTCAATCCACTTCTCTATCACTTATGTGCTTCAGCACACTGGGTGGCTTACTCTCTGAGCTCCAATTGTCCCATCTGTGGCATGAACATAATTAACAAGGTCAGTTGTGAGGTTGAACTTGGCTTCCACCCGTTATGGACCTAGCCCATAGCACTGAAGAAAGCAATGATTATCATGTACTGTAAGGCCTGAAAAGGGTGACAAGCTGCCCCCATCCATCATTCCATCCCCAGTGCCTTGAAGTACCTAGCACAGGCTCTCTGTTGAGCGATGTCTTGATGAATGAACAAACTCTGTTCAGGAGGATGTAAACTAAAGAACACAGGAGACTCACCCAGGCCTGGCTCAGTGTCAAATGGTTGGGAAGGCAAACACAATATGCTCAGGGAACTTCCTTCATGCTCTACCCATGCTCGTGAAAGGCAGATGACAAAATGTTGGCAATTTTGTGCCTAATGTGGTCTGACTAGTGTAGAAAAGTAGGAGAGACATCCTAGCTTATGTAGTCAGGATCGTCCCGGCTCTTCCCAACTAGCTATGAAAACCTGTAGAGTTACCTCAGCACCCAAAGCATTGGCTTTCTCAGTGATAAAGAAGGACGAGGCTAGGGAGATGCTTAAAGTAAGATGTTGGCTGACCAGGCATGAGGAGCTGACTCTGATCTCCCAGAACACATGCAAAAAGGCCAGGTGTAATGGTACAGGCTTGTCATCCCTGTGCCAAGGAGGCAGAGACAGTGGGATTGCTGGGGCTTATTGTGCAGCCAGCCTAGCCTAATCTTCAAGCCAGGTCTCAATGAGAGACATTGTCTCAAAAAACAAGATGGAAGGCTCCTGAGGTTGATCTCTAGTCTCCATATGTCCTCACATACATAAGTATATTCACACCCACAAATACAGGTGCCCACCCCCTACACACACACACACACACACACACACACACACACACAAATGCAAGCACGCACCTGTGTGCTGCCAAAGTGGTAATATTAAGTACAAATGAGAAAGACTTGGCCGGTAGTAGGTACTCAACCACTGGGCCTTAGAAATAGTAATAATCTACTATTGACCACGTACATAGCTGGCACTGCGCTAAACTCTCACTCTATCTTACTACAATTGTAAAGGATCAAAATGGGAAAATTGAATCAAAATAGTGCGTACATTTGTTTGTGTTTGTGTTTTGAGACAGTGTCTCACTATGTAGTCCAGACTGGCCTCAAACTCACATAGATCTGCCTGCCTCTGCCTCTTCGTGCTGGGATTAAAGGTGTGTGTCTTACACCCACTGCATGGGTGCATTTTAAAGTTTATTCTAGAAAGGTCTGCTAGTTTCCAGTGACTAGCCAGCAAGTCACAGCACAAGACTCCTGATGAGTCTTGTGTGCCCAATGCTGTGGGTTTCACCTAGAATCCAGGCTTTCTGACCAGTCAGCTCTTAGTCCCCAGTTCCTTAAAAGCTGGTCCTGGGGAACCTGGACTCCACCCTGTTGCACATGTAACTGGGGATGCTCTATAAACAGGTCCAATGGCACTCCGTGACTTTGATGCTGTGTGTGAGAACAAACTAACCTGGGGATGCTTCATTCTCCATGGACACATCCTGTGGCACTGAGTCACCAGCATCCCATTACTCAGAGCCACGTGGTCATTAAGGGGTGTGAGCTCTTTCTGCTACCTGATCACAGCTCACCCTGACAAGTCTCTTGCATTTTTTTCTCCCACTGAATTATTTCTAAACTTCTCAGGGACCAAAGGCTCTCTTTTCCCTGGAGCCTTCCCTGATCTTCTGACAGAAGCAATCAATTATCCCCGAACATGCCCAGCATGTCCATGTCTTGTGACTTTTATTTTGCACAAATTCTACATTCCCTCCATTACACCTACTTGCTTTCATTAAGACATCAAGTCTCTGAGTGACTGTATTTTAACTACCGAGCGTAGTGAAACCTACAGAACTGATCTGGAACCCTGGCTTCCCCCACCTGTATTGACTTTGTGACAAGGATAATTGCTAAACTACTTATGGGTAAATGGGTAAATGGGGAGTTTAGTTAGCATCTGGATTTAATGAGCTAACCATCATATCCCTCTTTTAGTACTGTGAAGTAGGTTCACAATAAATGCTAGCTCTTATGGTTATCATCAGAAGGGTAGCTATCCCTTCTGATATCTGTAATACCCAGCCTAGTGCCTTTACTCACTAAAGGCTTAGCAGGTATTTATGTAATCGCCACTATAATCACTCAGTCCAAGCTGTAGGATGTGTGGTAGGTAGCATCATGGTTAGGGCTCTGGTTGGTTGCTTACATTTAGATGCCAGTGTGGCTGTTTCTACCTCCGTGGTTGGGTACTTGATCTTGTCTGATCTTCAGTTTCCTTATCCCTAAAATGGACATAACAACTGGGTGTGGTAGTGCACGCTTTTATTATAGCACTTTGGTTTATTTTATTTTATTTTTGGTTTTTTCGAGACAGGGTTCCTCTGTGGCTTTGGAGGCTGTCCTGGAACTAGCTCTTGTAGACCAGGCTGGTCTTGAACTCACAGAGATCCACCTGCCTCTGCCTCTGCCTCTGCCTCTGCCTCCCGAGTGCTGGGATTAAAGGGGTGTGTCACCAATGCCCGACTAATTCCAGCACATTGGAGGCAGAGACAGGTAGCTCTCTGAGTTCCAGACCAGCCAGGGCTATATAGTGAGACCTTGCCTCAGATAAGAAAATTAACTTAAAAAATTAAAATGGACAGAAAATAATTAAACAGCAGCAGCCAAACCACTGGGCACGTGATGTACCCCTGCAATCCTAGTTCCTCAGGACTGAGGCAGGAGGACCGCCTCAGCCCTAGAGTTCTGGACCAGCCTAAGCAATGAGATCCCATCTCAAAACAACAGCAAACATCAAACAAAACACAAAAGGGACACAACCAAGGGCTGTTCTCAGGAAGTCAGTCCTCCTTTTAGTTCAGGAAGAGATTAGGTTATGCTAGCAAGCATCTGACTGTGGTGCTTGGAGCCCAGCAAGTGCTTTACAGAAAACAGCCTCAAGCCCTGGAAATTCTCTCTGCAGATCATCAAACGCTGTGACCTTATACTCCTGATGGAAATCAAGGACAGCAGCAACAACATCTGCCCCATGTTGATGGAGAAGCTCAATGGGTAAATGGGGAGAGGGATGGACCCCCAGAGAACTTCAGGTCAAGTGCAAGGGCACTTGGTAAATGGCCGGCCGGGGAGTAGAAACCAGTGTGAAGGCTGGCATTTACTCTAACCATCAGACAGTGGCCAGGGCCCAGTAGGCTTCTGTCTTAGCTACAGTCCTGTGAACCTTCACCTAGCTGGTTTTAATATGACAGAGTAAAATCAGCGGAAAAGGTGAAGGATTGGGACAGGAAAGAGAAAGGAGTAGGTAAGAGGTGGTCCCTAAGTCAGCCCCTCTGTCTTTCCCAACCATCCACGAGACTGACAAGTATTAATCAGGACCCAGATCCTTTTTCGGACAGACAGAGGGAAAGAGTGTAGGGCTGTCTGTTCTAGGCCAGGGATAGTCTGCTGCCCTCCTTCTCCCTACATGGTGATGCTCTACACCCCAGTAATAAATAGTTGTCTGAAATCAGCCCCAGAACTTTTGAGCCAGTCCCTGATGTCTTCAGAGGAGGGGTGTTAAGGTTCTGGTAGACCTCAGAAGTGGCACTTGGACAGATGACCTGAGAAACTCGACTCCAACCATGAAGCATTCAATGGCTCAAGGCCAAAGCAGGGATTTCTTTTTTGCTTTCTCTTATTTTTTTGTTCCAGTGTGTGTGTGTGTGTGTGTGTGTGTGTGTGTGTGTGTGTGTGTGTGTGTGTTTGTGGGTGTGCGTGCACACACTCATGTGCACATCTCACAATACACATATAGAGGTCAAAGAACAAGTTGCAGGAGTCAGCTCTCTCCTTCCTCCCCTTGGGTGCTAGAGACTAAACTCAAACTGTTAGGCTTGGCGGGCAACACTTTTACCTGTTAGGCCATACTGAAGCCTAAAAGCAGGGCTATTTTATTTTGCCTGGGTCACCTCTGGTCTCTTTGATTCTCATAGAAACAGGTTGAAGCTTATGGGTCTGAAGTGAAAAAGTCTAGTTCAGATCTTAGCCTTATGTTATTAAATCACTCAGTAAGGGCTGGGCGGTGGTGGCACACACCTTTAATCCCAGCAGTCTGGGGGCAGAGGCAGGCGGTTCTCTGTGAGTTTGAGGCCAGCCTGGTCTACAGAGCAAATGCCAGGACAGCCAGGGCTGCACAGAGAAACCCTGTTGTGGGACTGGAGAGATATCTTAGTGCTTAAAAGCACTAACTGCTCTTCTAGAGGACCCAGGTTCAATTCCTAACACCTGTCTGTAACTCCAGCACCAGGGCATTTGACACTCATGGCAAAACACCAATGCACATTAAAAGGAAAAAAAAGAAAGAAAAAGAAAGACTAAAAGGAAAAAGAAAGAAAGGAAGGAAGGAGGAAGGAAGGAAGGAAGGAAGGAAGGAAGGAAGGAAGGAAGGGAGGAAGGAAGGGAGGGAGGAAAGAGCAGATGTGTTACTCCATGCCAGACTGGGGATGTGGAGGCAGGGGTAGTGGTAGGGCCAGCTGTGTTACTCTATGCCTGCACTGGGGATGTGGAGAGGGGGTGGAGGTTGGGGTTGGGGCAGATGCAACAGAGGCATATTTATTTTTCATAATACACTAAAATTTGTTTTCTAGAAATTCACGGAGAAGCACAACATACAACTATGTGATTAGTTCTCGACTTGGAAGAAACACGTACAAAGAACAGTATGCCTTCCTGTATAAGTGAGTTTGATCTGTCTGAACTGAACCCAAATATATGTATTGTATTTTCCTTTAAAAATAGATTCTGGCTGGGCAATGGTGTTGGAAGGCAGAGACAGGTGGATCTCAGTGAGTTCAAGGCCAGCTTGGTCTACAGAGCTAGTTCCAGGACAGCTAGGGCTGCTACATAGAGAAACACTGTCTCAAAAAACAAGAACAACAATAAATAAATAAATAAATAAATAAATAAATAAATAAATAAAATACAAATAGATTATGGGCCTGGCATGGCAGAATACACCTTTAATCCTAGTACTTGGAAGGCAGAGACAAGCACATTTCTGTGAGTTGTTGAGCAGCCTGATCTACATAGTTCCAGGCTACTCAGAGTTACAAGGTGAGACCCTGCTTCAAATAAAACAAAAACATTTGACTGTGGTCTCTAAGCAGTTATCATTATTGGTCAGAATCTTTGCTGTCAAACTCATGCACATGCTGGGGCTATAGCTTACTTAGTTGGTGGAGTACTTGCTTGCCTAGCATGTGCAAAGCCTGGTTCCATCCCCAGCACTGTGGCAGCACAGGCCTTTCAACTCAATTGGAAGATGGAGGTAAAAGGATCTGGACTTCAAGCAACACAGCAAGTTCAAAGTCAGCCTGAATCATCTAAAACCTCCACAAGAACACGATTCAGTCATTAACTAGAAAACACAGCAGCTTTGTGACAACTAATGACTGCCCAGGGCAGGAGTTCTTTTTCCTTTGTGGGGAGGTCCTGGCCCAGCTCATCTGAGCACGGATCAGAGGAATCTCACTGGCTTCCTCTTATCAGTTTGAACATTCACCTGATGTGCCCCAGACAGCAAGTATAACTCAGGCCCTCAGTTCACTAAGAGGAGCTGATTCTGTCTGTTCTTAGGGGAAAGACCCAACCAAGCTTGAGCCTGCTCTGGAAGCTACTGAAGTCACAACCAAAGGACTCAGTGAGGAGAAATTCTTGTTTTGTTTTTCTCTTCTAGGGAAAAGCTGGTATCTGTGAAGTCAAAATACCTCTACCATGACTATCAGGACGGAGACACTGATGTATTTTCCAGGGAGCCCTTTGTGGTTTGGTTCCAGTCGCCCTTCACTGGTGAGAGCATGACCCTGTATTAGTTACTCCTGAGGGTGTTATGACCAAATATCTGACACAACATCTCAGAGGAGGAGAGATTTATTTATGTTTTAGAGGGTTCAGCTGCGGCTTTGTGGATTTGGAGGCTGTGGTGAGGCAGAAGATCTTGTCAGTGAGAACGTATGTCACGGGGCTTCTTCACTTCATGGTGCACAGGTGTGACAAAGGCACCAGGGCCCAAGGGTAACCTCCAAAGTCACTCCCCAGTGACCCACTTCCTCTAGAAAAGCCCCATGTCTTAAAGTGTTCACAGCCTCCCAAAATACTGCTGTCAGCTGGGGGCCAAGCATCCAACACATAACAGCCCTTCTGGTAACCTCTCCAGCAGCCTATGAAGGGACACAGCCCTGAGCATGTGTGAGCCACACATGCATTGTCTTATGGGATACCTGAGGTGAGAGTTAATACTTGAGAGAAGAAGCCGGTCTGATGGTACCAGGCTTGCTTTTCAGAATGCCAAGATGTAGGACCTCCTAGTCAGGATACTACTTTTAGGATCATTGATAACTCCACCCTCCACAGATTGCCAGATGCTAGACCAGATGCACCTTGACCCCAACAACACTGCTACTGATCCATGATTAATGGCCAGTTTCCTGTTATTCTTCCATGCGCTGCAGTGCAGGGTCTAGGATGGTCCCCTAATCAGGTCTGAGGAAACTGGGATTTTAAAGGCGTTATCATGTGCTGAAGTCCAGTTATTAAAACAGACAAGCCAGAGTTGTAAGTCAAGCCACTAACCCACAAGTCCCAATCACCACTGAACTCAATAGAATGTCAGAAATGCACCAGATGTGGTGGCACATGCCTGTAGTTTCAGCACTCAGGAGACAGAGAGAAGATGGGCAGTTCAAGGCCAGCCTGAGCTATACCGTGAAACCCTCTCTCACAATACCAAGGGCCAGAAGTGCAGTTCAGTGAAAGAGCTTGTGCCTAGCATCACAGCATTCTGGATCCAATCTTCTGCATTGAAAGAAAAGAAATAAAAAGAGTCAAGAATTAAAATTGGGCTGGGCGGTCGTGGCACACACCTCTAATCTCAGCACTCAAGAGGCAGAGGCAGGTGGATCTCTGTGAGTTCGAGACCAGCCTGGTCTACAAGAGCTAGTTCTAGAACAGGCTCCAAAGCTACACAGAGAAACCCTGTCTCAAAACAAACAAACAAACAACAACAAAAACCCCCCAAAAGAATTAAAATTGGTTTGTAGGTTGCAGCATATAAAGTTAAATGCTTTTCACTACCTACTATGTGCCCTGCTGAGGGCCTAAGACTGACAAAGCCCCTGCCCTCATGACATCATATTGTAGCAGGAATACAGAGTGTGAATGAATATATATATTAAATATATATAATTAAATATATATTTGCAGAATTAAAGTAGGCATACTTATCTCTATCCCACACTAGTGTAAAATCCTGAACTATTGAATGAACTATTTCTGCACAGGGTTAATTAACTTAGAGGAGAGCACTTTGGGAAAATATAAGAGAGGTGTGAAAGGGACTATTGAGTGCAGTGAGAGCAATAATCCTTTTATTCCTTATCTGATTCACTTATGGCTGAGCAGGGAGAACCTTCACCTCCAAGTACTTATTCTCAAAGACAGGCAAGGCTCTGTGCAATGCTAAGCAGACCTACTTTTCCTGAGCCTCTACTGTCCAGTTTTTCCTACTGTTCCTCTCTCCCCTGTGACAGGAGTTTACCCTGTTGTATCAGGATAGAAAATAAATGAGTTAGCAATTTCATTCATTTCTCTAATTATTCATTCACGTATTCAATCAAGAAATAGCTGAGCACCTCTCGTGTGTCTGGAGATGTGCTAGGTAGTGCAGCCAAGAAGGCGAATTGAAAATATAAGCCTGGCATCGTGGAGGGGTCTCCTGTGGGCAAAGCATAGACGCAAAGAGAATGATTACAGAGGAGGAAGGTGTAATAAGCAGGACACATCAAATAGTGCAGAGGGACCTTAGGGGGTGACCACTCATGGCCAGTAGAGGAAGACATGGTCTATTACCACACAGATGGCTAGAGAAAGGAAGTCACCGAGAGCCAAAACTCTCAGAGGTGGGAGTGTGGTGGAATGTCTGGGGATCACCAGGGAGGCAGAGTCATGAACTGGAGATATGGAGATACGGCTAGGGTGTGAGTCTCCAGTCTCCAGTGACAGCCTGCGGGCCTGAGTCCCAGCTCTCGGTTTTTATTTTAATGCAGGTGGTAACTGTGTCTCATGCCTTTGGTGGGAGCTTAACCTCCCAATCTCATGTGATAGGCTAGTTCATAATCAGTGTAAGGCAGAAGGGTATGGTAGAGTCAGGGCTAAAAATGTCCAGGTCTTGGGCAGATGGCCATATACACAAGAGTTTCACAAGATGCCAGAGGTTTATGGAATATTGGCCTATTGCAGGGAAAAAACCAAAACGAAACAAAACATTTTTTCTTACATTCCCCCACTGTGGGGCTTGAGCAGTGGCCCTCTCGTAGCCTCCACACTTTAGGCATGAGTGGGATCCAGGCAGAGAATGAAGGTATGCCCCAGAAGGAGAGAGAGCCTTAGACCACGGTTCCTGCAGATAGGGGAGCAAGGTGTGGTTCCCAGTCCACCCAAAGAAGTCCACTCAGGAGTACTCTCTCTCTCTCTCTTTCTCTCTCTTTCTCTCTCTCTCTGTCTCTCTCTCTCTGTCTCTCTGTCTCTCTCTCTCTCTCTCTCTCTCTCTCTCTCTCTGTGTGTGTGTGTGTGTGTGTTGTTTTGTGGTTTTGCTATGTAGCCTAGGATAGCCCTGAATTTACACTCTCCCTGCTTCCTGTTTTTAGAGTTGGGATTAGAGAAATATACCATCACACCCTGACCATCATCTCTTTGTCCGTTTTGAGATAGGGTCTAACACACCCCAGTCTGGCCTTGAACTCTTGATCCTTCAGTGTCCACCTCTGAGTGATGAAATTGCAGGCCTATGCAACCATGTCTTGTTTTATGAGATGCTTTGAATCTAACCCACAGGCAGGTGCCCAAGGAGGCTAGAAGTCTTGAATCCCCCTAGAACTGGAGTTATAGACAGCTGTGAGCTACCAACATGGGTGCTGGAAAACAAACTCTGATCCTTTGCCAGAACAATACATGCTCTTTGTCCACTGAGTCATCTCTCCAGCACCTCCACCCTTTGTTGTTTTTTGAGACAGGGTGTCACTATATACAGGCTGGCCTTAAACCTACAGATGCAACTTGCCTCCACCTCCCAAGTGCTGGCATTAAAGCTTTGTACCCCTAATGCCCTGCTTTCCAATTTTTTAGTTTTGTTTTGTTTTTGTTTTTTGTTTTGTTGCTTTTCTTCTTGCTTGAAGAAGGACTATAAACTTGCCAGCTTCCATTGTTTTTTGTTTGTTTGTTTGTTTGCTTGTTTTTTTCATTTTCCTTTTAGTACAAAAGCTAAACATGTTACCAGAGTCCTTGATCAGAGGCCTGGCTCCAGGTCTGTCCCCACTACCCTGAGAGTGCAGAGCGAGAGAGTAAGGGATTTGATTGTCAGTGTGGCAACACTGGGAAGCAGGCAAGTGTCCTAGCCCTGTCTTAGGAGATTGTGGCAAGGCCTTGGGGTTACAGAGGGAAAAAGAGAAGCAAGGAGGGGTAGAAATGGGCATTGGTCAATAGTCCTGGCCATGGTGTCATGTGTAGTTTTGTTACTGGCTCCAGGTCCCCTGGAGGACACTTGCTGCCTGGGATTACAGCCTAGGTTTCTGTCAGGTCTTGGTCTGCCTGCAAAGTTCACTGTTTCTGGAGTGCTGAAAACATCTCTGTCTTCAGTCTTGGGGGATGAGAGGCTTGCCAGCCTGTGACCATGAGCTTAAGGTAGCAGAGGAGACAGATGCAGAACAAATGCAGAGATGCCCACGTTCACCCTGCCTTAAGCCAGGCCCTGCACATCTACAGCCCCAGAAGATGGTTTCAAACAAGAGAAGCCAATAAGGATCTGTCACAAGTAACCTTTGTTCATTTTTTCATTTTTGAGGCATTCTCTTGTAGCTGAGGCTGGCCTCGAAGTCTTGATGCTTCTGCCTCAGCTACCCAAGTTCTGGGTTACAGATGTGTGTCACCTCACCCAGCTGGATTTATTATTCACTCTTAGAAAGAATGACATAACCATAAAACATGAACAATTTTTAGTACTCCAAATAAACGAAGAGAAAAATGAAGATTTGAAAAAGGAAGAGCAGGTGAGATCCCGAGAACCCACATAGAAGGAGAAAACCAAATCTGCAATGTGTTTTGTGTCACAGAAAGAGGGGGGGTGTTAAAAAAAAGAGAAAGGAAAGGAAGGAGAGAGAGAAAACCCACAGTGCCAGGAGGGACTGTGTTCACCATCTTCCTTTTAGCTGGAGAGAGCACAGGTCAGAGAACAGAGTCTTAATGTCCTGAAAACAAGTAGCCTGGTAACACTAAGAGCACTGGAAACTCAGCCACTGTCCCCAGCCCTCCATCAGGCCTCATAGTGCAGCAGTGCCCCTTAGAAGGGCCTTCTCTAGGCAGTGCTACAGGGTCCTTCATGGGAAAAGCGCTACCTCCTATTTGTTATTCCTCAGCTGTCAAGGACTTCGTGATTGTCCCCTTGCATACAACTCCTGAGACTTCTGTTAAGGAGATGGATGAGCTGGTTGATGTCTACATGGATGTGAAACGTCGATGGAAAGTGGAGGTGAGGGCCTTTGTGCTTGTCCCATTTCCAACCAGCAGGAGGATGAGGGGACAGAGTCCATACAAGTCACTACTATCGCATAACCTCATCTTAGGCTTTTCCTCAGCCCTAAGCATCCTTCTTGCTAAAGCTGCCTGGACCTCTCCCTGTGGGCCTTGGGAATTCATGCTCTGCTACATCTATAAGGTACACCAGTATTATTAACTGTTTGGCACTAAGGCCTAGACGCTGCTGAGACTGCACACGTGAATTTAATCCTTTCAATAATCCAACAATGGGCTTTGGAGATGGCTCAGTTGATAAAGTGCTTGCCCTTCAAGCATGGGGACCTGAGTTCAATTCCCAGAAACCTTAAAACAAACACACACACACACACACACACACACACACACACACACACACACACACACACACACACGGGGTGGGGGGAAGGGAGGGACAGAGGTAAGGAGGGAGGGAGGAAAGGGAACTGGGTGGGCATGCTAGTGAAAATTTACAATCCCAGTGTGGAGGACAAAGGCATGCAAATCTCTGGGACTCAATGGCTAGCTTATTTAGCATCCTTGGCAAGTTCCAGGCCAATGAGATACCCAACCACACAAAAAACGAAAGCAGCAGTACCTAAGGACAGCACCCAGGGTATCCTCTGGCCTCTACAAACAAGCACATGTATATCTGCACTGTGCACACTCACCACACACGCCAAGTAACCCCACAAGTACACACACATGTGTACCTGCACTGTGCATACTCACCACACACACTAAACAACCCCACAAACACACACATGTGTACCTGCACTGTGCATACTCACCACACACACTAAACAACCCCACAAGCTCACACACATGTGTACCTGCACTGTGCACACTCACCACACACAGTAAACAACCCCACAAGCACACACACATGTGTACCTGCACTGTGCACACTCACCACACACACTAAACAACCCCACAAACACACACATATGTGTACCTGCACTGTGCACACTCACTACACACACTAAACATTCCCACAAGCTCACACACATATACCTGCACTGTGCACACTCACCACACACACTAAACAATCCCACAAGCTCACACACGTGTGTACCTGCACTGTGCACACTCACCACACACACAAAGCAACCCCACAAGCACACACATGTGTGTACCTGCACAGTGTATACCAGATACAAGGTTGTTAATCAGTTCCAATTTACAACTGAGAACTGAGGCATAGGCGGTCAGGAGTGTTTCAGAGGCAAGTGGCAAGATCATGAAAAGAAGAAGCAATTGTGGTGTTCATGCCTCAAGACAGCCATCATCTCTCATTTGGGAGATAGGAATGTGGCCATCTGTGGCTCTTCAGGTTTGAGGAAGCACCTAGTAAATGTGGAAGTGTTCAGAGGGCTCTTCTACCAAATTCCTCTTTTTTCCTTTCTGAATGTGGCGCCGAGAGTCCCTCTTTCTCCTCAGTTCCCCACCTCGAGGTGCAAAATGAGTAAATATGGACACAGCTGGTCAGAATTGGCCATCAAGAAGGTCAGGGGTGCATTTCACTGCTTATTTGTAAGTTTCAAGATAAATGATGAAATCCACACATTCAGCAAGAATATACCTCAGTATATTTCTTGGGAAGAAACCTTGAATGATGGATCTTCAGGAGGACAGACTGAGGTTTGTCCCTGGGCTATATTGCTTAAGCCTTCCAATTATGGCCTAGAGCAGTCCACGTGATCCCCCTTACTAGCCATTCAAATTGAGCTTGGTAAATCACCTCATGCTGGCCGGAGCACATAGGTTAGGGATAGCATTCTGTCTTTAGCTATGCACCTTAATCTCAAGGGAAACCCTAATTGCAGAGATCAAAATGAAATGTTCTTAAGGAAAACTCTTAAGTCAGCAATCAAACAATAGCACAAACAAGGAAATGAGGTTTTTCCTCTGTATTGCACAATGTTAAAATTGTCTTCCCACAGCCTGTGGGATGAGTGGGAGGGCACTTCCAAATCTTTGTGGAATGGGGTGGAGAAAGGCAGGTCACTCTTTAGGAATTTCCCTCTCTAAGGATTGAGTTTTGATAGGAAGTAGCTTCTGACCTCCATATATACAATAGGAGACAGAGCTACTGAAGCAGCCATCACAACACTACCCAAGTAAATTTTTGGTAGGATTTGCGGCCGAGGGGGACCTTGAAGGCTCCAATAGGTGGGTGAGAGACAAATAGGCCATCAGGCAGAACTTATGTGGGAAGGGAAGGGAGAGAGGAAAGAGAGAGTAAAGAATGAGAAAGGAAGAGAGAGATAGGAAAGAGAGAGATAAAGAGACCTGCCTCGTCAGAGAAACGGCAGAAAGAGAGAGAAAGTAGGTGGAGCTTGTCTCTTAAAGAGTCTTTTTGTGCCTGTGTATAGAGCCAGGGTGTGTGTGTGTGTGTGTGTGTGTGTGTGTGTGTGTGTGTGTGTTCCAGATCCTCAAGGGGCGGGTCCAGATTTGCCTGGGTGATAACAATTTTGCCTCTTGGGAACTGGGGTGTTTATTCATTCACATTTGCTGCAGTATTTATGTGAGGGAATATCTTAGTTGGATTCCAGTGTTCTTGCCTACATGTGCACAACAGATTACAGAGAAAAGATGACTAAGAACAGGATGGCAAGGTGGGGTGAACATCCTCTCTCCTACTCCTTGTTCTCACTGCCAGATCCTTGTCAAAACTCTGACTCACTTGGAACCCGTTTTCTCTTGAATTAAAAAGGAAACAAACTCTGTGAGTTTGCAGTGCACCAGAGCCAGTTTCTGGAAGCAACTCTGGGCTGTTTCTCAGGGCTCTGGAGGCTGCAGAGCCAAGGCCAGAGTGTGGGAGCCAGGTTGTTCCTTTTGGGATCTCTGTCCTCGGCCTATATATGCTCATCTCCTGATGACTCTGCATTTTCTTTCTTCTGTGTCTTTCTGTATTTTAATCCCCATTTCACTTATTTAAACTCATTCATTTATTTTTGTCATGCTGGAGATCAAAGCCAGGACCTCCTACTTGCTTGCACTCTACCATTAAGCAAACCCCCAGTCTTGCCCCTGTATAAGGGATCACCCACCTGGCCTCATTTTTTTTTACCTTAATTACATTTTTAAAGTCCCGTTCTCCAGTTGGATGTGGTAGTACATAGAGATCTAGAGGTGGGTACAAGAGAATCAGGGGTCCAAGGCCATCCTGGGCTACATAGCTAGTTCGAGGCCAGCCTAGGTTATGCAAAACTCCATTTGTGGTCACATTCTAGTGTACTGGAGCCAGGAGTTAAAATTAGGATGGGTGGGTCAGTGAAATGGCTGTGTGTAAAAGAATTTGCTGTGCAGGCCTGATGGCCCAAGTTATATTACAAGTTGTCCTCTAATCTAGACACACACACACACACACACACACACACACACACACACACACACCATACAACAATAATAATAAGTTTAAAACAAATAAATAAAATATATTGGGAGGGGTCCAACCCAGGTCATGAAAGACACCTTTGTAGCTGGGTGGTGGTGGCTCACGCCTTTAATTCTAGAACTTGGGAGGCAGAGGCAGGAAGATTTCTGAGTCCAAGGCCAGCATGGTCTACAGAGAGAGTTCCAGGACAAG
This sequence comes from Cricetulus griseus, assembly GCF_003668045.3. Taxonomy (NCBI): domain Eukaryota; kingdom Metazoa; phylum Chordata; class Mammalia; order Rodentia; family Cricetidae; genus Cricetulus; species Cricetulus griseus. The sequence goes on along the minus strand of NW_023276807.1, from coordinate 75,913,361 downwards.
TAGGGCTACACAGAGAAACCCTGTCTTGAAAACCCAATAAAACAAAACAAAACAAAACAAACAAAAAGACCTCTTTGTTCACCAGGCATGAAAGGTGGAATCCTTGCCAGTGGTTGAGGGTGAAGGCGTGTAACCCAGCTTACTAAATGGTTCTAAAACATGCCTTTCAGAATTTCATCTTCATGGGTGATTTCAATGCTGGTTGCAGCTATGTCCCCAAGAAGGCCTGGCAGAACATCCGTTTGAGGACGGACCCCAACTTTGTTTGGCTGATTGAGGACAAAGAGGACACCACAGTTAAGAAGAGCACCAACTGTGCTTATGACAGGTAGGAGCCTCTGCAGAGACTGCTGGCCCCGTTTGTACCAGGGCAGCCCAACCCCTTCAGCTGAAGAAAGAGCTAGTTCTGTTTCAGGACTGTTACTAAACTTTCTTCCCTGGGGGAGATATAAGCAAGCCCCCCCCCAAGTCTCAGTAAAGTTCACTCCAGGGAACTCATGAGTTCATTGGGTTTCCTTAAAGATTATAGGTGGGGGTTTACTTACTGGAGTGTGGGCGCTAACCTGCCAAAAGACCACACCAGAAAGTCTTTACTCAGCAGAGATAATGACTTTTCCATAGCTTCATAGATAAAACCTGGACCCCCTAGTCTTGCAAGGCTTGTATACTCCTTCCCTCCCTGAGGCCATGGGCAGCTGGGGATGAGTTGCATACAGCAAGCGGTGGAGAGGGGCTGATTCACAGGAAAGGGTCTTGTGACCCTCCCCACCCTGCTACATGGGATGTAAACAGTCAATAAACCCAGCTGGGATGATCAAGTGGGCACAGCTGACTGCCCTTGGTGGTGGTGGTTTGGCTTGGAGGGTAGCCATATACAAAGATCCTCTGGTTCCTTATGCAGTATATGCAACTACGTGGCCTTACATGGTGGTACTGGAGCTTAGCAGTGGCCAGCATTGACTTTGATGCCAGTTGGACCTGAATTCAAGTTCTGACTCTACCACTTCATGTGTTGTGACTGGGACTTAAACTCTTTGGTTGATTTTCTCACTAGTAAGCTGCAGATTGCAGTATTAATAGTACCTTATGCCAAGCCTGGTGGTGCACGCCTTTAGTACCAACACTCAGGAGGCAGAAACTGGTGGATCTCTGTGAGTTTGAGGCCAGCTTGGTCTACAGAGCTAGATCCAGGACAGCCAGGATTAATACACAGAGAAACCCTGTCTCAAAACAAAACAAAAACAACAAACAAAAAACAAAACAAAAATAGTACCTCAGTTGTGGAGATATAATAAGGATTAAATGAAATTACACATATAAAACTTTTAATACAGTGCCTGGCACATGACAAGATGCTAAATACATCTTAGATGACACCTAGAACATCCAGGTAGGTATGGCCACATATAATTCTTGCGCTATCACCAATTTTATCCCAAACATATACTACAGTTGGTCACCCCACCGCCATCACTGGTCACTCCGTGGTTACTAAGGCCTTGCTGTTAGGAACACTGCTGAAATGGACGGCATACATGTGTATTTTGAGCAAATGTTTATGATCCTCAGGTGCTATTTGATAAATCAAAGTAACGGGAGGTAAAGGCACTTGCCACACAAGCATGGTGAATTGAATTTGGTTCCCAGAGCACATGGACAGGTTGGAAGGAGAGATCCAACTCCAAGCAGCTGCCTTCTGACCTCACGTTTGTAGTTGCATGCTCCCTAGTAAATAAATAACTTTAAAATGAGAGTATTTAATGCAACAATATCTATACTTTGATTTTTTTTTTCTTTTGGTGTTTTGAGACATACTTTCTCTGTGTAACAGCCCTGGCTGTCCTAGAACTTGCTCTGTAGACCAGGCTGGCCTTAAACTCACAGAGATCCACCTGTCTCTTCCTCCTGAGTGCTGGGATTAAAGGCGTGCCACTACAACCACCATCAAGCTTTTGATTTGATTATTAAGACAGGGTCTTGTTATATAGCCCAGGTTGGCTTCAGACTCATTATTTAGCCCACAGTAACCTTGATCTCTTCTTGGGCTTCCTGAGCTACCACAGCTGAATTGAATACTTTTTAAGCTATTGCTACACATAAATGCAGATGCATGTGTTTAAATAACGACAATCATTGTACATTTAAATTTAACCTGGAGCTTTTTCTTTTTAAATTTATTTTTATTTTATGTGCATTGGTGTTTTGCCTGCATGTATAGAGGGTGTTGGATCTTGGCGTTCCAGGCTGTTGTGAGCTGCCGTGTGGGTGCTGGGAATTGAACTCGAGTCCTCTGGAAGAGATGTCAGTGCTCTTAACTGCTGAGTCATCTTCCAGTCCCATCCCTGGGTTTTTTTTTGTTTTTTTTCAAGCACTATCAGCTCTGTTCTCTTAGTCAGGAGGGAAGTGTGGGTGCCTCAAGTGTGTGAAAATCAGGGACTACCCACAGCAGAAACCACAGACAGCAAGTAGGGAAAGCTCAGTCCCACGGTGCCTGCTGTTCCCATCCCTCAGCTGAGGAGGGAGCACAAAAAGGCCATCAGCCTGGTGTACTCACTTCTTAGGCCTTGAGGTTTGGCTTTTATACCCATCTTGTGGTCGCCTTTGTTCCTCTTGGGACTTCTGAGTCTGCGGTTTCCTTTTTGGCTGTTATGGTTCCAGCCCTCAAAAGTGGAAGCCCGGGGTGAGAAGTTACAGCCTCCCAAACATCCAGGCCTCTCTTCCCACTTTCAAATGACTTCGGCCAAGCTGGGAAGATGGCACTGGCTTACTCAGCTATGCCAGCTGAAGGACCACCAGCAGGTCAAACCCAGAAACCAAACTGCCACTCAGAATGGGAAAGGCTCAGGGCAGAGTCTTGGAAGGCAATTTGCCCCCACTTTCTACAAACCAGTCAGGGTACAAAGACCACAAAGACCTACCTGTTTCACTTCCTTTGCCATATGTTAGAATCTACTTCTTTTTCTTAATACGTCTCTCTCTCTCTCTCTCTCTCTCTCTCTCTCTCTCTCTCTCTCTCTCTCTCTCTGTGTGTGTGTGTGTGTGTGTGTGTGTGTGTGTGTGTGTGTGTGTTTGTGTGTGGTGGATGCAGGTGCGTGTGCCTGGAGGTCAGAGAACCATGACTATCTTATTGCCTTGAGATAGGGTTTCTTATTGCATTGGAGGCTTACTCTTTTGGTTAGGCTGGCGGTGGGGATCTACCTGATGCTGCTTCAGTGCTAGGGATACAGGCAGGCACAGACATGCCTGGCTTCTTATGTGGGTGCTGGAGAGTCAAACCTATGTTTTCACGTTTTAGACCAAGTTCCTCTTATCTACTGAGCCATCACCCCAGTCCTTAAAGTCTGTTTATAAACCTCATTCGACCACCATATTTTCATTTAGTGTCATAACTGCAAATTATCTGTACTAGCATTTTCCCTCCTCTGTACTTTCCTTTCAATCCATTAATAAGCTCTCTTTAAAGGAAATATGATACGGTAAAAAGTAAGAATATAGTGAGAGACAGAGAGAGAGACAGACAGACAGACAGAGAGTTGGTGAGTGCAAGTGAGTATGTGCCAGCAGATCAGAGGTCTGTGTCTGTCTTATTGCCTTGAGATAGGGTTTCTTACTGAATTTGCTCTGTTTTCTTCAGCTTAGCTTACTGATTATAGTCTATCAAAGGGAGCCAAGCTGGGAACTTGAAGCAGAGACAATGAAGGGATGCTGCTGACTGGCCTGATCCCTCTAGTAACTCAGTTACATTTCTTTTCCATTTATTTATTTTCTTTTATTGAAAATAAATTGTTTTCATACAATATATTCTGATTATGGTTTCTTCTACCCCTACTCCTCTCAATTTCTCCTTACTGCCCCTCCTGTCCAGAAAAGTAAACAGACTTCTACAGAACAACAATAAAATACAGTAAGATAAAACAAATCAGAATAGGTAAAACAAACAAACAAACAAGGAAAAGAGCCAAAGAAAAAGCACAAGAAACATACATAGATTCAGGGACACGTGTGTATAAATACATAGGAATCTCATAAAACCCCCAAACCGGAAGCCATAATATACATACATACAATAAAAAGGAGCTGTAAGATAAAGAAAAAAATGTTCTGACTTAATATTAGGACACAAAAACTCTCCAAAGATGCCGTTAAGTTTGTTTTGTGTTGGCCAGATACTGCTGGGCATGGGGCCTTCCCTTAAGAGCTGTTTGTTTCCTCATTGAGACCATTTGGAGAAAACTCAGTTTTCATTTGCAAGTGGCTCTCAATGAGAGGGAGCGTCTAGGTCAGGGATTCGGGATGCTGACACATCTCCTTTCAGACCCCTGGTACAGAGCCATTGCGCATGCTGCTGGTCTCTGAGTTCACATGTGTGACAGCCCTGCTGTACCTAGAAGGCCTTGATTCCTTGCTGTCCTCCATCCCCTTTGGCTCTTACATTCTTCCTGCCTCCTATTCTGCAGAGTTCCTTAAACCCTGAAAGGAGGGATTTGATGGAGACTTCCTCTTTAGGGATTTTCCAAGGTCTCTCACTCTCTGCATATTGTCTGACTGTGGGTCTCTGTGTTTGTTCCCATCTGCTACAAGAGGAAGCTTCTCTGATGATGGCTGAGCAAGGCACAGATCTATGAGTACAACAGAATGTCATTGGGAGTCATTTCATTGGTATGTTCCTTTAGCAGAACAGTAGTATTTGACTTTTCCCTAGGTCCTTGGTTTTGATTTGCATTTCCCTAATGGATAAGGATACTGAACATTTAAGTGTTTCTCAGCCATTTGTTTCCTCCTTTGAGAATTCTCTGTTTAAATATGTAGCCCACTTTTTAACTTGGTTCTTTGTTTTGTTGATGTTCACATTTTGGGTTCTTTATATATTTTGGGTTAGCTCTTTATAGGATATATAGTTGATAAGCAGCTCCTTTGGCTTAAAGAAGCTTCTCAGTTTCGTGAGGTCCCATTTATTAACTGTTGATCTTAGTGCCTGTGCTAATGTTGTTTTGCTCAGAAAGTCTTCTCCTGTGTCGATGAGTTCAAGACTATTCCCCATTTTCTCTTCTGTCAGATCCGGTGTGCCTGGTTTTACACTGAGGTCTCTGATTTATTTGGAGATGGGTTTTGTTCAGGTTGATAAGTGTGGATCTACCGATGCTCTCCTACATGCAACATCCAATGTCACCAGCACCATTTACTGAAGTGCTGCTATTTTTCTAGTGTGTATTTATGGCTTCTCTATCAAAAATCAGGTATCCAGGGGTATGTGGACTTATTTATGGGTCTTCATTTCTATTTTATTGATCAGCATGTCTGTTTTTGTGTCAATACCCTGATGATTTTATTACTATAGCTCTGTAGAACAATTTGATAGTGGGGACAGTGACACCTCCAGTTGTTCGTTAATCATTCATGAGTATCTTACCAACTGCTTTTGATAAACAAAACTGACTTACTGAACTACTATTGCTCAGACCCACCTGCCTAGGGATGGTACCAGCCACAGTGGGCCAGATCCTCCTATATCAATTAACAATCAGAAAAATGCCCCCACAGACATGCCCACAGGCCAGCCTCATGGAGGAAATTCCTTAAGTGAGGCTCCGTCTTCCTAGATATTTCAAGGTTGGTGACAAGTTTACAAAAACTGACCAGTACAGGTTGCAAACGAAACCAAGTTGTGGACATGGAGCACCCACTACAAAAAAAGGACAAGCTGCTCAGTCAATTCCAGGGTCAAGCCCATACCTCCCTTTTATCTCAGAAGTCTGCAACTTGTACTAATTAGTGCATCTATCTTCCTTGTTCTCACTCTAGGATTGTGCTTCGAGGACAAGAGATAGTTAATTCAGTGGTTCCCCGTTCAAATGGCATCTTTGACTTCCAGAAAGCTTATGAGTTATCTGATGAGGAGGTAAGATTACCACCTTGTCTTTCTAATTCACCAGCCTGGAAATGTGGAAGGGCTGCTCTTGAGTCTTAAGGTGTACAATTCTGTGATTTGAAGACCTGCCAAAATTTCCCAGGAGCAGGACCAAGAAAAACACTCATCAGTTCCACCTGATGACCTCAGACATTTTATCTTCCCTCTCTACTTCTGAATTGTGTCATTGCTCAAGCCACAGTATGTCCCAGGCATCCCCTAACCTCCAAATCTACTTCTCTTTTCTCCATATAGGCTCTGGATGTCAGTGACCACTTTCCAGTTGAGTTTAAGCTACAGTCTTCAAGGGCCTCCACCAACAACAGAAAATCCGTTGCTCTAAAGAAGAGAAAAAAAGGCAATCGCTCCTAAGCACCATGGAACCATTTTGTTAACACCACTCCTTGCTTCCAAATAAAATGTCTCTCATAGGTCTAAGCTATCTGCACACTCAGGAATAAAGAATGGTCCAGCTGATTTCATTATCAACTTGAGTTCATTCCACCTGGAGCCAAGTTGGAAGAAAAGTCTTCTGTTATACCTCTTTGACCCCAAACCATCACTGGGACCTGCCACTTGTTAGATAACAGGACAATTGTCAGCTGCCAGTGCTCACAAGGGACTCCTGTTTCCCAGAAATGAGCAGAAATGCCAAGACTCAAATCATACCTCATGATGTAGGCAATCAGACTCTACCTCATGCTGTTGGAGTAAGACAACTGTAACACCTTTCAGTTGAGAATGAGGGCCACTCCCATTGTGCCTTTCTACCCCAATTGTCCTAACTCAATCAGCCTAGTAAACTCCAGTGTCATCCTTTATTTTCAAGTAAGAACACAGCCTTCCCCTACTACATTCCACCCCTACATACAACCCATCTCTACCCACAGCCCATCCCCACCCACAATCCACCCCTATCCACAACCTACCCCTATGCACAGCACACTTCTAACTACAGCACACTTCTACCCACAGCCCAACCCTACCCACAGCCCCGCCGTTGTATCCTGAGCTCAGTCTTTGGACACCATGAATATTTCCATTAACTGACAGCCAGCCTCACTTTGCACTGCTCCAACAGGGTCTTCTCTTCCTACCCCTTTCTCCTTTCCCTCCTTCCCCTAGCTCCCTGAAGAGGCTCAACCTTGCATTCCCTGTCCTCTCCCAAGTGTCCTTGTGTCATATCCCATGCCTCCCTTGAAATATTTGCCACAATGTATTTGTCACCAGGGCCATCACTGGAACTCATTGAAAGTCCAGGAATAGCAAAAGTCCCATTGGCTGACTTGAACTTAAGGCTTTGTTCTCTTCCTGCCACTCTGGAATCCAGCAATGTGGTACCATTTTGCTTCTTTTCAAGGGGTCTATTTTTGTGCATTTTGCATTGCTTTTTCAGAATACTCTTTCTTTACTCTTGTACATGAACACATTCTCAGGAACAGTGAAAAGCAATGGCACTCCTGGCCCTACTCCTAGTCTCTGGTTTCAGAAGCAACTGCTCCACACAGCTTTTGTGGTCTTCCTAAAGGGGTCCATGCATAAGTGAGTACCACGAGTAACCTTAAGAAATACAAAGTGTATCCCACTGTAAATATGTGTCTATGAGTTCCTTTTTTCCCTTAATAGACTGGTGACAGTGTGACTTTGATGTAAGAAAAAAAAGGCCATGAGTTTTTGTGTTAGTCGTCTCCATCATCCTGATAGATACCTGAGATCACCTTTAAAGAAGGGCCTGTATGTTGACCTGTGCCTCCAGAAATTTCAGTCCATGGACCTTGGCTCTGGGTTGCTTCTGAGTCTATGAAACACACACACACACACACACACACACACACACACACACACACACACACACACACACACACAGAGGAGGTGGGCTCTTCTGGCTTCTACAGACATATATACATCCAAGAAAAGTACCCATACACATAAAATCAAGATAGACATGGGATGTGAGGCATAATCTCAGTTTCCCTTCCAAGCACACTCTCTCCCCATGACCCCCAACCAACCTCCAACTCCATCTCCCAACAGCATCATGGGCTGGGGACCAAGTCTTTTCTACATGAGCTTTTGGGATCCACTCCAGTTCCAAATGGTGGCAGCCTATAGTGACAAGAGAGAGAGAGAGAGAGAGAGAGAGAGAGAGAGAGAGAGAGAGAGAGAGAGCGTGATTGAGAGCCCACCCATGCTTCTCCACCTTCTGGTCGAATATGCACCTGAAGCCACGCCCAAAGGAGTGTGGTTACTAGCACAAATTCACTAGCAAGGAGACGCTACTGCACCTGGTGATCAAGATATATAGAAGGTTTATGCATCATTCCATCATGAAGAGTAAAAATAGTCCCTCCCAAAATAAGGAAAAGGAAAGGAAGCAGGTACAGGCAGGTGTATGGATGGAAAGTAGAGCTACTGACAGAAACTCACAGCTGAATCAGTTGCCGAGTTGAATCTCCTGTTTACTGTTAGGAAGAAGGCAGCATCTCTAAGCCACTTACCCTGTGGACCACATTCTGGAAGAGGCTCATGGGATCCTGGCAACTATGGCTTCAATCTTTCAGATTCAGAGAAGCTACTGAAATGAAGGAACTGTAAGAAAGCGAGGGCATAAGGGCATGAATCTGTGCACATACTAATGTGAACACACACACACACACACAAACACACACACCTACCTGCATCCTAAGGACCCCTTGCTTGGCATTTATTTATCAGCTTGCTTGGCTTCTGGCTGAGTAGTATGAGCCTGTGTTCCCAACAGGTCACAGTGTGTGGGAAACATTGAGTTTTCTATGGAAGGGTTAACTAAGACACGACTTCATATAAAATTAAAAATAGATACATATGTGTATGTGTGTGAAGTTCCTCCCTCCCCCTTCCTTCCCTCCCTCCCTCCCCTCCCTCCTCCCTCCCTCCCTCCCTCCCTTCCTCCCTTCCTCCTTCCCTTCCTTCCTGGGAAAATGTCCCATGTATCTCAGATTGGTCTCAAACTTGGCTATGTAGCTGAAGATGACTTCTGATGCCCCTGCCTGCACACTTCTGAGTGTTGGCATTACAGATGCTGACCACTCTGCAAGGACTTATGCAGTGCTGGAGGCCAAACTTAATGCTTCATATATACTGAACACTCTACTCGCTGAGCTACATCTTCGGCCCCTAGGCTATGCCCTAAAAAGATGTTGCCTATGCAGGTGGGATGACTTGTTACAAACCTGGCGACTTGAATTTGATCTCTAGAACAGACGTGATGGAAGGAAAGAACCAGCTCATACAAGTTGTCCTCTGACCTCCACATGTGAACATGCCTTCTACAAATGAATATAAAAAATAAAATATCAGCATAAAAAGTTGTAGCCTCTACTATCTCCTGGAATTCCAACCACAAGATGAGGAGGTGATGTCTGATGCTATCCGAATTCTATAGTTGAGAAATCAAACAACTTCCCCAAGGTCATACAGCTAGAGAATATAGAGAACAGAGCTTACTTATTTATTATGCATGAGTAGGCACAGATTCTGGGGATGGGTTGGGGAGCACAATAGTTTTAGGGGTTACAGAAATGATAAATTTTTAGTTGAAGAAAAGTTTAATATATACTGTTCATGTTTTTCTTTATAAACAGCATAGATAAAAATACAAATTTTCCATTGTTTTTGATAGAGGAATGGACCTAGGAATAGAACAATAGTTAGGGCCCAGGAGAGTCCTAACAGAACTCTTACTTGCCCTGCTAGCTGAGCCAAAATCAAAGGCAAGTCTGCTTGCCTCCAAAGGTCATGGTCTCCTGAGGGTCCTCTACCACAGGCATGGAAACCTAAGTTCAGGCTCAACAGTGAAAGGCTGGACCAAACCCAGCATATATGGTCTCCTATCGCCACCTGGTGGCTTTTATGGAAATTTGGCTTAGTCACAGGGAATTTAGGATGATGACCTAGGAAGCATCCAGCGCTCTTTGCATCTGGACTCTGTGGGGCACAGGCTAGGGAGCCCCCTCTAGGCTGTCATAGAAATTCACATATCTTGCCCTACTTGTACACGCATGCACTTTTTAAAAATAGATTTATTTATTATGTATACAGTGTTCTGTCTGCATGTGTCTCTGCAGGCCAGAAGAGGGCACCAGATCTCATTATGGATGGTTGTGGTTGCTGGGAATTGAACTCAGGACCTCTGGAAGAGGCATCTCTCCAGCCCCACCTATGCACTCTTCATCATTGACAACCCTGAGTTCTATTAATAGTCTTCAGGGTTGGACTTGTCTAGTATGAGCATACTGTGAGCCAATATACAATTTGAAATCACCCAACAGCCATATTTTTTAAAAAAATAAAAGCAAGCAAATAAAATAACACGTTTGGTGGTGGTGGTGGTGGGTGTTCGAGGCAGGGTTTCTCTGTGACTTTGGAGGCTGTCCTGGAACTAGCCCTTGTAGACCAGGCTGATCTCGAACTCACAGAGATCTGCCTGCCTCTGCCTCCCGAGTGATGGCATTAAAGGGGTGCGCCACCACCTCCCAGTCAAAATAACATATTTTAAAATGTAAACCTGAGGGTCAGTGTGTGTAGGGGGGGTGAAATCTCGCCCATTTGCCTCTGGTTTGGGTCTTTGCTGTTTTATATGATAACCACTTTTGAATGCTCTCTGGCTGCTTTTGCCTTACAGCAGAACAGTTGAACATCTGTGTGGGTGGGACCAGGCAGCTCACAAGCCTGAGAACAATCACTCTAGGCCTTCCCAGGAAAATTGATTCCAACAGTCTGTCATATCGATCTTCAAATTATTGATGGGCTTGTTCATGTTTCCTACCACACTCAGTCTTCAACACACACACACATGCATGCATGCGTGTCCTCACCTCCCCCACCCCCACGGTGTCTTTTATACTCAGAGAATATATCAATGTGCACAAGGCATTTAAAGTGCTCAGTGACACATGTGGCTCATGAATACCAAATTGGAGACGAAGGCTTAGAAAACATGCCTGCACATTCCATATAGGTGTTTATTAAACACATAGATAGCCTATCTGCCTGTCTGACTTTCTCTCTTTCCTTCTTCCTTCTGCCATCCCCCCTTTTCTGTGTTTTTATGTGAATGTGTGTGTGCGCAAATGGATCCACATGCCTAGAGCCAAAAGAGGTGAGAGCGTCATCCTCTATCACTTCACGTCTGTTTCCCTGAGGCAGGCCCTCTCTGAACCTAACTCCAGTGATCCTCCTGACTGTGCTGCTGGGCTACAGGTATGAGTAGGGTGTTACGTAAATGCAGGGATCTAAACTCTAGTTCACATGATTACACAGCAAGCATTCTTAACTTCTAAGTCATTTCTCCAGTCCTCCTTCCCCACCTTTCCTTTCCATTTTGATACAGGGTCTCATGTATAGTAGGTGGCCCTGCGTTTGCTATGTAAGCAAGGAGAGGGACTTTGGACTTCTGATCCTCTATTTCCACATCCAAGAGCTGGGACGTGTGTCACCAAGCCTCCTATATGTGGTGCTTGGGACTTGGAGGTTGAACCCAGGACTTTGTGCGTGCCACACAATCACTCTACTATCTGGGCTACATGTCCATCCCCAGCCCTTTTGGGCTTGTTTTCCAGGGATAATCTAGGCATTAAAATATGGGACAGCTGCTGTTTATAATGAATCTAGTTTCAGCCCACACCTTTAGTTTGGTGCTAGCTATACAGCACTGTCCTTAGGATAATTGAGGAAACCTCCCCTCAGATGGTCAGTTAGTAGGGCCTAGTGGATATGCAGAATGCTTCTCAGGAGAGCCTGTCCTCTTCTGAGCAACCTGTGTACTTTCTGCCAGAGACAATCACAATTCATCACACACATGGATAGAGCCAGGCACTATGACAAAAGCTTGCTAAGTGTGCCATTGTTTAATGACAGTCTACCAGTGACCCGTTGCAGGGAACTTTCTCTGTGCTCCAAGGCTGTCTACTTTCCTCACCACAGCCCTTCCCACTTCACTTGTGAGTTCCAAGGAGCCCAGCTGATGTCTTGGGCTTTCAATCCAATGACTCCAGAAAACCCAGTGAGTTATTGGTGTTTGAGTAAATTCAGTAGGTGTTTGTCCAGCAACTCTGCCATGTCAGGCTGCTGTGTGAGTTCCAAGAAAGCATATTCATTTCTACAGTGGTACTTGGTCACAGTCTGTCTTCTGTTCTTTCTCCCTCAATATTATTGTCAAAGTTAATTAGGGAAAATCAGGTAAGTTAGTTGCATTCAATATTTTAAATGGTCTAGTTGTCAGTGAGATTTCAGGATAATGAGCAAACTAGTAAAGGCCTGGAGAATTCCTCTAAAGGTGGCTCTTGAGAGACCTGTTTGTCCAGTTTACTCTCTGTTCAGACTGCAGGACCTCCCTTTTAACTAGAATGGAGAGCACTGCAATGCCCCAAGTTAAGGCAAACCTGTGAACATTTTGGTTTTGCAAAGAGCTATGTGTAGGTTTGGTCTCCCTACATATGGATGTCTCTCTCCTAAGCAATGAGGTACTGTGAACAGCAACACCTGATGGGACTCCATGGACTACTATTTCCATGTCTGGGATTGTGCTTGAGAATGCTTTCCAAGAAAAAAAGAGGAAGACCCATCAAGATGGCTCTGATAATGGACCCAGTAAGACTGCCTATCATAGGGCAGGGGTGGTAGACTGAACTATGAGTATGTTGAAGTCCTCACTGATTTGGAAACAGTAAATGAAGTTGTCTAGAGTGGTGTGGGCCCTAGTCCAACGTGTCTGATATCCTTACACAACAGGGGTGTGAGGACAGGCCAGGTTAGCCTGTGTGACACTGAAGGCAGTTTAGAGCAGTGCTGTCACAAGCCAAAGAGCACACTCCTGCTCTCAAGCCATGAGAGCCATGAAGGAGGCAAGAAAGGGGCTCCTCGGCTAGATCCAAGGGGGCATGGCCTTGAGGGTCCCTTGATTTCTCCACCTCCAGCCCCTATAATAGGGATACAGTGCATTTCTGTTGTTTGAGGTCTCCTGGATTTTCATAGCTTAGTTTTAGATTGTGGCTGTGGCTCCAGGACAGCCCCAAAGCATTTCAGTTGTGAAAGAGATTGGCTAGATGTTATTTCTTCCTGGGTTCATGATGATAGGACACAACCCAGCTGTCAACCACCTAGAAGTCACATGACTTGGTCTCACTAATAGAATGTAAACATCAGGCCTGTAAACATCAGGCTAAGGCCAAGGTGGTTAAGAGTGGGTATGCTGCAGGCTTGGTGTCTTGTGGCTCTGAAAGCCATGGGAAGTTCATGCAAGAGTTTCAGGTCAGCCTAAGCTCTACATGAACCCTTATCTCAGAAAAAGCCAATGAACGAAACCCGCACGTGGTTCCAGTGTCTACACATTCCCTATCTGTCTTCCCTTTCCTTGAGCAGAGAGGACTCTAAAAAGGGTTCTGAGGTCTGAGTCATTGACAGTCACCAGATGAGGGCAGTGTCTCCTCTAGATGAGTACCTAGGAAGTTGCTCACTTGGCATTAGACTGGACTCTGGCGGGACAGATACATCTTCCATGAGTCGGGGTAGGGAGGAGAAAGGAATTTATCTTTATTGTTTAAATAGTTGAGACTTAGGGCTGCTTGTTGCAGCACGCAAGGCAGGGCATCTCTGACTGATACAGGGGCAAGGGAAGCAGCCAGAGGAGAGGGCAAACTTCTCCCTGAACTGTAGGATATATGGGGGCAGAGCAGCTCTGCTATAGATCCCATCAGTCAAATGTAGAGAAATAAACAATAGATCTTTGTTCTCCTTAGCACCTCACAGCAAGTGAATTCCTCCCCTGTCCAGGCCTGCTGATGCAGCATTGTCTTTCTCAGTGAAAGGAGCAGCATTGCTAGTGATGGCAGGGTGAGCAGATCTGTAAGCAGTGGAGTTCTCTGTGTGTAGACGAGAGCCCCAATATAGGACAACAGCACACCCCAGAGGCGTATGCCTTCTTCACATCACTCTCAGCCAAGGAAGCAGGGCTCAGCAGAACATGGAGTAAGGTAGGGCCGGCCCGGAGCATCGCCCACCTGGCTGGTCCAGACGGGTCATATGGAAAAGGAGCCACTGAGACCCTTTCCAAGCCAAGTTCACATGACGTCATCTGATCTCCGTGGAATATGGAAAATGCCACTTTTGAGGTAAAATGATTTTGTGATGGGATGAGTTCTGGCATAAACTGGAGTCCTGAAGTCCTTCATGACATCCCCTGGAACACAGCAGAGGCCTAGATGAACAGGGGTCATCACCATCCTCCTGCTAGAACTCCCCTTCCTAAAGGGTTGAGGGTCAGCAGTGATGTGTTATTATATGGGGAAACTCTTCTGTCAGTCGGGAATAGCCAGTGCCTCTCAATGTCCCTGGCCCCTTCCCAAGGATGCTTGGAACTCTTCATGATCCTACTGCTAAAGGCTAATATGTGCACAGCATGGAACCTCAAGACCTTGCACAGGCCCCGGATCAGGATCTGTTTTAACCAGCACTCAAGTCATTCTAACTGTTAACCAGTTGGGCCCCTCACCCAACTCCAAGCTCACTTACCATGCTTCACATTCCTGCCATTGTCAGGACTGTGTCACTATCCCACTGTACAGTAAGATTTCTAGGGGCTGTCCAAGGCCAAACTAGCTCCTTAGATGCCCACCACTGCAAATTCTGCCTGTTGAACCAGGAGTAACAATCATAATTTGGTAATAATAACACTAATAAATATAATGATTGTTCCTACTTTACTGAGCACTTACTATGTGTGAGGCATCAGTCAGTTGTTTTATATGTACATATGGGAATTTTTTACTAACCCAGCTGGGGCCCAGATAAAGTCCTCAACACTCTTCCCTATGCACCCTATGAACCCTATGCACCCTCTGGGATGAACTGCCTGCCTCTCTCTGTTTATAATTAGGGTAGGGGACAGTATCAGTCAGCAGAAGGTCTGTCATCTGCTCTCCAAGTGACACCTGAATTGGGTTTGGGTTCAGGGTGTGAGGCCAGAGGCTTATGAAATGTTCTAGAGATTCTGAGATCAACTTTGAGCTTAAGCAGATGATATCTGCCTTCTGGCTACAATCTAGCATCATCCTAGCAGCCAGTGAGCATTCAGAACCAGGCTACCAGCATGGCTGCTGATGCTTGGGGTGGCTGGATAAAGCACAGGCTGCTCAGTCACATTTGGATTGCAGATAGCCATGAATAATCTTTAGAGTATGCTCACACCATATTTACTGTACACTCATACAAAAAGTTATTTGTTACCTAGAATTCAAATGAGCTTTTGTATCCTGTGTGCGTAGTCACAAAATCTACCAACACAGCGCCTTCACAGGCGGTGAGCATGGGCCTGGGGGGCAGAGCAGGAGAGGAGATGCTGGTCACTTAACTGAGATGCTCTCTGTGAGTACAGGCCATCAGGTCCTCTTTGGAAGAGCACTGTGCAAAGCCACCACCCACAAGAAGACTCTGTAGTAGTCTTTCCTGTTTTCTGTCTGCCCAGGTAGCCCCTAGTCCTGATCCCCATATCCTGAGTTAACTGTTATTCTCACGGTTTTGACAATCAGTGTGGTTCACAGACAGGTTGCAACTGCAGCATCTGGGAGCTTGTTAGAGGTACGGAAACAGTCCAAGATTCAATGCAGAACACTTGCCTAGTATGTGTGCAACGCCCTGTATCCCATCCCCAACCTTTGACAACTGATTCCTATGCCCAGTAAAAAAGGAAAAACAAAAACCTTACAACATGGTTGTTGCCTGTACCTACAGCATATATCTACTTCTTGTCTACCTTCCGTGGAGGCAGAAACCATGTCTGTTTTGCTTTCTGGCTCATCCCCAGGGACAAAACATGCCTGGCATATATCAGTTGCTCAATAAAATCCATTGAATGAACAAAGAGACCAGACTTCCATTCAGGCTGAGTTTGTCTTCTGAGCCTGATTGTTCCAATGCTCCTTTTAGGGGAGAACTGAGATTCAGAACCACTGTACTCCCTATATGGGTTGTCCTGAGAGGGTTCCATGGGCCTCACATCTCACAGGGCTTTTGTGAGCAGAATTCCTGTCCCACATTCTTTCCCACATGATCTCCCCAAAAATGCTGTGATGAAGAAAGGCAGGCACTAGCTTATTCCAGTTTCAGATATAGAAACCAAGGCCCTGAGAAGTGAATATTCTTTCACGAGATCATGCCATCCACAATAAAAAGAATCAGGATTTGAGATGTCCCCACCTCTGTTTCAAATAAAGGACTTGCTTTCCTGTTCATGTTTGTTTTAGATTAGATTTTTTTTTTTTTTTTTTTGAGACAGGGCTCACATCAGTCTCCTTATGGAGGTGAAGGTAGTTCACTTTGAACTCTCTGATCCTCCTGTCTCTTGAGTGTTTGGGTTGCAAGTGTGTACCACTATGTTTGACATGTCCATACTCACTCATCCCACAGTCATTCAGTGTCAATTCCAAGGAGGCAGCTAAGAGGCTGTGAAAAAAATGAACCGGGAAATCTTGGGATACAAAGGGCTTCCAGGTCAAATGGGCATGCAGACTGCTGACTTAGCAGTTCTTGGGCTGCTGTAGACTCACCAAGCTGCAGAAGCTCCAGGTGGGCTCAGTGAATCTGCCTGGAAGACTCTGGGAAGGCTCCCTAGGGGAGGTAGCATGTACTCAGGGAGGGGAAGTAGGGTGCGTGCTAGAGAACAGGCCAGGCACCATGTGCAGGTAAAAGGTCTCCTGGTCCACTTGTAGAGTGGTGACCTAGTTTGGTTCTCTGTGTCAGAAGGGAGGTAGTAAAGAATGAAGCTGGGGAGGAGGATCAGTCCTGTCTGCCAAAAGTCTGGAATGGCAAGAGTGTCATGGACTTACCCACGTGCCAGCCATAATCCCAGGAAGACACCATCGGGTACTTGTACTTCTCCTCTGGTTTCAGTCGATTCCGCTCCTTGAGGTATAGGGCCCGGCCCTGGCCTTCATGGGAGATGCCTTGGAAGAGCAGCTTCAGAGTGGCTGGGGTGGGGTGCCTCATTTTTAAGTCCTCTGGCTTGCCTGGGGCTGTTGTGTACCGAGGGGGTCCCCTCACCTGCTTTATTCTGTCTACCTGGACACATCCAGGCTTGAACACCTGGTCCTGGACCCCCTTGGTCTCTAGCCATCCCATCGGTGCCCCTTTTCTGATAGGGGAGCCAGTGACAGGCACTGGGCATTCTTTCAAGACTGACCCAAAGGTGGCCTTCCGGGGCTGCTTCCTGGTCTTGGATACCTCTTTCAGGTACTTGTGGCCATATTGGATATTCCAGGTGGCCCGAGCAACCAACTCCTTCTTTATTCGCTCCGCAAAGAAGGACTGATTTGGGGATCTGAGCAGGTCCTTCATGTTAGGGAGCCCAGGGGTAGAAAGGAAGATTCTTTTTCCTGAAGCTCAGCAGTCTGTGTTTGGATGGCTGGTGTCTGTCTCCAAGGAAACGTGTAGCCAATGAGAGCCAAGTTGCTAGGGCTGCTGGAGAGGAGGGTGGGATGGTGATGGAACTAGGGTCACCCCACTGTCAGGCCAGGACAGGTCAAGTTGGAAAAGGAAGCAAAGCCATGGGCCAGTAAAGATGGCTCGTGGGTAATGGTTTTGTCATGCAAGCCCAATGGTCTAGTTCCATCCCAGAACTCAGGTTGGAGGGAGAGAACTGACTCTCAAAAGCTCTTCTCTGATCTCCACAGATATGTCTGCACTCACACAAGCACCACAATACACACACACACACACACACACACACACACACACACACACACACACACACACTTAATTTTTAATAATAAATTAAAAAGAGAGCAGAGCCTGGCCACGACCTTCCCAGGGTAACAAGTAGGGGGTCAAGTGCAAGTACTTCCAGGAGGACACACAAGGGCCATGCCTCTTTCACAATGGATCCTGAAGTAAACTGCTATATATTAGGCACCCAGATAGACCAACAGAAGGTCTAGTCTCTACTCTCTGAAAGCTTGGGCATGTGGCTAAGGAGCTTGTCATGGCAATTCTGTGGCCTTACTCCTCAAAGGCTCAACCCTGCCGCCTGCTAGCTAGAGGCCTGTCTGTACACAAGATGATGGTGGGAGTGTACTCTGGTATTAGAATAGTGCTTCACAGTTTATAAAGCGCTTGGGACAGAGTCTGTTTGTGGGGCAACCTCCATTAATGTCAGCTGGAATTTAATATGTACCTGCCTGGAACTAGGTACTATGCTGTGCTCTGAGGCCTTAAGCGATCTCCTTGCTCATGACCACCTTTCCAGGTGCAGAATGAAGGTATAGGGAAATTCTGTTAGCCTGTTAGCACCCAATCACTGCTGTTATATGGAGGTTCACACCTGTTTCATACAGGCCCCAGGCTGGGCCCTCTACCGCTTTAGCACACTCTTTATAGGTGCTTGAGCAGAGTTCTTTCAGATGTGGGGCCAGTGACATTAAATGCTTGTGCTGCAATAGGACTCTATATCTGTCAGACTTTTGGTGTTGTGACCAAAATCTACAAGAAAAACTTTGTTGTTGTTGTTGTTTTTGTTTGTTTTTGAAGCAGGATTTATTTATTTATTTATTTATTATGTATACAGTGTTCTGCCTGCATGTATCCCTGGAGGCCAGATCTCATTACAGATGGTTGTGAGCCACCATGTGGTTGCTGGGAATTAAACTCAGGACCAACTGGAAGAACAGCCAGTGCTCTTAACCTCTGAGCCATCTCTCCAGCACAAGAAAAACTTTTAAAAAAGAAAGAGGCTGGGTGGTGGTGGCGAATGTCTTTAATCCCAGCACTCGGGAGGCAGAGGCAGGCAGATGTGAGTTTGAGACCAGCCTGATCTACAAGAGCTAGGACAGCCTCCAAAGCCACAGAGAAACCCTGTCCAGAACACCTCCCTCCCCCCCCCAAAAAAAAAGAAAGAAAAACTTAAAAGGCAAAAAACGATTTGTTATGGTTTCATCTGGTGTGGTCCACAGTCATTTAGGCCATATGTTTGGATGGAAAGAACAGTATGGCAGTGGATGAGGACTCATCCATCATTTCATTATGGCCAGAAAGGAAAAAGGGGACAACAGGAAGGGCCAGGGCAAGATCCAGCTCCTGAGAGCACAACCCAGAAACATTCTTCTTCCAGCCAGGCTCTACCTCTTCCTTCTCCCCAGCTCTTCCTCAGTAAGTATTTATCCATTCCTTTGGTCACAGCTCTCATCAGCCATGCCAGAAAACCCCTTTGGGTAATGACCTAGTCTCCTTTGTGGGGGGATGTCTCATATTCAAACCACTACAACTCTAAAGCCCCTGTCCAAGTTATGGATACAAAACTCTCCTGGTGAATGTACTATCAGACAAGGGACATAGACAAGCAGGGGAAGGCTCTATCTGCACCATAGGCCAGCCCCCTGAACTCTCACAGCCTCAAAGGGCCAGTGAGGAGAGGGCTATACACAATTCTCCAGGGTCATTTGTCTTCCCATCTTTGGCTGTATGTGCACTCATTTAATCAATTCAACATTCATTTGTTCTAGACCCATGTCTGGTGCTAATGAAGATACAAAATGTAGGTATATGAGAAGGAGTGGAGCTTTTATGCTCCCAGCCTGTACGATTTCATCTCAGGAGGTAAAGTTAACAGCATGATATCGGGGTGGTAGGGAGTCAGGGGAGGCTTCTTGGTAAGGGTACTCTTGGATTCAGCTCATAACCAGAAACATGAGTTAGTCAGGCAGAGTTGGGACCCTCATCTGACAGATGAGCAAGCTCAAAGCTGTAAATCAGCCATAAGCTGTCCATGGATAAAGATGAAGGCTAGAGGGAGTTTGGGGACTTACAGATTAAATGTGAAGGGACCAGCTTCCCTTTTGGCAGCCATAACGGCCAAACACGTGCTTCTATGAACTTGTCCTAGACACTAGAAAGTCAGATGCCTGTCTCGTGACAAGGAACCAATCAGAAGTTAGCTGGTGGCACTATACTTTACGACCCTAGGTGTGCTTTATGGACAAGGCACAGCAATGACGTAGAGAGCATAGCAACCACCCTGGGAGGGCCTATGGGCCATAACAACCAGTTGACCAATCAACACAGGGCAAGCCCTCCAAGCCTGGAGGCACACCAATCCTGAGCCTGTGCATACCCCTAGACACTCCCCTTACGCTGTCCTATAAGATCTCTCGGGAGCCCCTAGGAGCCGTCTTTTCTAGCCATCCGCCATGGTGGGTGGGTGGAAGACCCGAGCTAACATGGGGTTAGCTCGTTAAATTACAATAAAGCCTCATACAGTTTGCATCAAGCTCTCGAATCCGCCTGGTGATTGGGGTGACTGAGAACGTGGCCTGGGACCCCAGATACTTGAGTTTTCGGGGGTCTAACAAATGTAAACCAAGCATGAAAGCCTGGGCCTACCATGCCCTCTTTTGAGTGCTTTGAGCAGTCTCTTGGATCAGGCTGCAAACCCTGATAATTCTACTATGGGCCTGGAATTGAATCTGAACAGAAAAAAAGTTCCATGCCCACAAAGTAAGAGCTTCCTGGTTCTACCTGGCAGAGCACCGATCTGCATCTCTAGGGTGTTTTCCCATTTTACAGATGTGGGCACTGAGGTTCCAAGGCCATTCCCTGAGGTGCCTTGGCTGATAAGCTTGCAGGGCTGCGATTGTTAAACTTGAACCCTTTGCGGAGTGCTTCTCAAGTTTCCACTGATGATCCCCAGATCCAGCCACCAGCAGGCTCTAGCTCCATGATCCCACAGCTTCTCTTAAACCCCACATGAAGCAAGTATTATATAAGGGTGAGTGGCTTGGGGGAAGTCGGCAGAGTAGGACATGAACCTCTTCAGCTGTGCTTAGAACCATTACATTACTGTCTTCTTCCACAGACCAGCTTTCACCCAGTGGGACACCTGTTCGTCTCCACTTTGGGGACCCAAGTCACCCCAACATCCTTTCAGGTGTCCTGGAAGCCCTGGTTTACCTAAGTCTGTGTGTGGGGGGGGTAAATGGTCTGAGCAGAGAGGTGTCTGTCTTAGCTTAGAATGTAAGGACCCCACCTTCTCCCCATTGTACAGGAGAGAGCACAGAGGCCATTGGCTGAGATGACTCAGTGGGCAAACCACATGTCTGGGACTGAAATCTAGACCTGAAATTGTTGCATCTGACACATTGCTTGTGGATCCTCACACACTGGGTCTTTCTTGTGCTGTTCAGTTAGTGAGGCCTGGAGCTCAAAGCCTCTGTCAAACTGTTGCCTCTGAGAACACCCTGCCCAGGTTTAGCTGGACCCAAAGAATGTGCCCCACCTCAATGGTGACTGGGTGAGGCAAGGCATTCTGGTGCTGTGGAAGGGCGGGTGGTCAGACAGGGGAAATGCGGGCAATAAAGGACCAGAAGATTCTTTGTCCTGGGGAGATAAACAAGTCCAAAGCTCAAAGCACCCTGGGATACGTGCCACAAGTCAGACTTGTAAATTCCGGGCTCTTGGCTGCCTTTGAAAATGCTGAGGAAGAGAAAAAGGGTGTGAGGGGTGGGTCCCCTAAATTCCATGTACATGAGCTGGTCCTCATGGGCTTGGGGGCCCAGACAAAGTAGAGAAGGATCTTTTGTTGCAAGGATCCCTCCCACCATGCATTTGGCTAAATCTTCAGGGAAAGGACAAAGAGAGAAACTGATTCAGCTTAGAGCTTTCTCTGCCTCCACTTTTGACATTTGTAAGAAAAAAATATTACATTTTATTAGGTGATGCCCACCCCCCCTTTTTTTTTTAAGATTTATTTATTATGTCTGCACACCAGAATAGGGCACCAGATCACATTATAGATGGTTGTGAGCTATAATGTGGGTGCTGGGAATTGAACTCAGGACCTCTGTAAGCGCAGCCAGTGCTCTTAACCTTTGAGTCATCGCTCCAGCTGGGCCCGGTCCCCCCCCCCCGCCCCCTGCTTTTTTTTGAGCTAGGATTTCATGTGGTTTAGAACTTGCCAAGTTAGGTTAGGCTGGCCAGGGAGCCTGGGGACTCAGCTGTCACACCTTCCCAGCATGGGGATTTCTGGTGGATGCTATCAAGCGCAGCTTCTTCACGCGGATGCTGGCGAAGGAATTCAAGTGTTCTACCGCTGAGCTGTATTACATTCCCAACTCTCTTATTCTCCCACTTGAATACAGACTTCAGGGCTTGAGCTGGGGGCATGGCTCAGTGATAGAGCACCCGTATTAGATCTGCTCACTAATTAAAACAAAAACAACAACAAAACTAAAACAAAGTCCAGAAAAATTCACCTCCCCAGTGCTGGCTTTGCAAGCTGTAAGAAGCAAACTGAAGGGTACAAAGCTAGAACACCCATGCTTTTGATTCTGCCGATTACTAAAGCTGAACAATTTTCAAAGGAAATTAAATTTCCATGTCCATGTACCCCCCTTTGAAGTACTAAAACAAGTTGCCAAGGGCTAAATACCTGTGAGTGTGCTGTCAAAGAACATTTGCTCCTTGAAGCCACCTTGATAAGCACTTCTCTGGGCTGCAGAGGACAATTTGGGAGGCAGGGTGGGCACCCAGGATGGGTAGGGCAGGGTGGGCACTGGCTTCAATTCCACTAGCTGCTGGAGTGACATCCTAGATTTCCCAGCTTCAGCTGGAGAACAGGCAAACAGCAAGTCAGGAAGGACCTGGCACCAGGCCCACCAAGTTTCAAAGTTTTCAGGGTACTGACACAAACAATAGTCTGTTTCCACAGTAACCAAGCCCAGGTGCAGATAAGAGTTGCCCTCTGGTTCCAGGCACTGAGAGCAACAGGTTTCCACCCCTGACATCACAGGCAGCAATGGCAGGGGTGTACCCCAAAGGTAAAACTGTCATCATCCGCCAGGTGCCTACCACCAGTCAGCTTATACATACACATGAGGCACAGTACTGCCAGCAGAGTTGTCCACACAAGTACCAAGCAAAGAAGTGTTCCCACAGATCCCCATGGGATTCATGGAGGCCTTACCCGCTGCCAAAGAAGGCAAGCTCAGATGGCCAGTTAGAAGGCCAGTGTTTACACCAAAGTCAATGCTGTCATTGTACAAATTCTGCCTCCCCTAGCAAACCTAGTCAAGCTTAGAGGGGAACAAACGAGTGGTGGCATCTCCATGCTTCTCTGACAAAGCTAGCATCACACTAGACCGTATCTGTGTGGAGTCTTCATTGCCCACAGCTTTACAGAGACTAGGAGTCTAGGACAAGTTTTTCAAGGCCCAGAGAAGAAAGGACACATCTGCCTCACCCCTCTCTAAGCTCAGAGGAAAACAAATCATTCCAATATGTAGCCAAGTATATCAGGGGGGAAAAAAAACCCAAAATATAATACAGAAAGCAGAGTAGGGGATGTACCTTAGCGGGTAGAGTGCTTGTCTACCACATACAAAGTGGTTCCTGGCACAGCATATGTATTAAAAAAAAAAAAAAAAAAAAGTTCAAGGAAGTTCCAGGCTAGACTGGGACACTCGAGATCCTGTCACATTCACATACATACCACCAATAAAATTTTCCAGACTCCCCACCTGAACCCCTCATCCCCTCATTCCCAGACTGGAGGCTTGGGGGCACACCAGGGCCTTCCCATCATCATCAGTACTGCCAAGGGCTTTTTTTTTTAGGCCTCCTGTAACCCTTTCCCTTTGAGCTGCTTCCCTGCAGTGACTTGTGGGTAGACCTCCCATCCCAGGGTCAAAGGTATAGGCCCATATAAGCTCTGGGTCTGTAAACACCGGGAGTAAATTGAACCCATGTTAGTTTTGTCATCTCTAAAGTGTCAACTGACTACTGCAATGATTAGTAGAGACGGAAGGCTAAGCACATCTTGAGTCATCAGCAATCATTTTCCTGGCAGGGACAGCAATGGAGGAGGAGGAGCAGAGGGTGATACTCGGTACTGTGTCTAAGGCAGTGGAGACATGTGACAGGAGGAGAGCATTCTCAAGATCACTGACTCCTGATATTAGGCAAGAGGCTTTCTTAAAATCCATAGTTTCTACCTGGCTTTTGTATCTAGGACCCCAAAGGAGTCCTGTTGGTATCATGGTCCATTTGTCTTCTTAAGTCCCCTTGTCTCTGGCTACCTGGCTTCTTAGGAAGACAGCCCTTTGCTTGCAAAAAAAAAAAAAAAAGGCCGTGTCCATTGTCAAATCACATGTCCTGTACTTACAGGAGACGGAAGGGGCTGATCAGAGGCTCAAACCACTAACTGTGAAGAGTCCAAGAATGACAGGGAGCTACATATGGAGCAAACATTTATTTAATAAGTTATAAGATACAGTTTCCAGTTGGCATTTGATTCCAGTTTGGTCTCCCTGTCTATTATGCCTGTAGACCTTTCACATCCGGCTTCAGCTGCTCCAGTTCCTTGACAGGTGGCTTTTACCACCCCACACCTCTCTAGCTGCTGTGCCTTGGTACAAGATACTCGATTCACCCCTGCCACATCCATGACAACATCCACAACACCCTGTTTTTGTTGTTAACATTCACTCCAGCCATTTGACAGCCTGGTGATGCTTTCCAAAGCCTTTAAACAGACCTCAGGTGGAACCACATGTTAGTGTCTTGGTCCTTAAGGCCTCTCATAGGTCAAAACAGTGGCACCCACTCCTTCTAGCTTTCATAGAAGGGGGTCCTGCAGTAGCTTATTAGTGGTCTCTGCCATTTAGCAGAAGCCATGGACTCTGACAGTGGCCCTGCATTTGGCTATGACTGCATGTCTTCACGGCTGTTTATAAAGCAGTAGTACAGGTGCAGAACTCCAAAAATGGGGTATAGGGTGTTCTGCATGCCTCTTACACCTGAGTTGGCTTTGGAATGAAGTCAAAGTGATCATGGCATAGAGATGGAATGTGATCTGGGTTAGCCGTTCTTATCTGTTATCTACTTTTGAGGGAAGTGGGTTGCAAGGGTCTTTGGCAATTGGGGTGCAGGGCCCCCTTCTGCAATGACATTCTTGTTTGGTAAACACTTAAGTAGACCAGGAGCTTAGGGGAGCCAGTCAGTCTTACCCTGTTCTTAGTCTGTCTGCAGTGACCTCTGAATTCAAGAGTCTTGATTTGGACAGAGTACTATATACTTTCTTGGCCCCAGTTTACTTTCTTACGATGTCCCACATGTCCTTAAGAATCAAGTCTAGGGCACTCAAGGCACTTGGAATGAATGGGAAGATTTTGGGATGGGGTTTTGGGCCCTCCAGCAGGCTGAGGACATTGTAAAAATGAACTGCAAACTAGCAACAAAAGCAACTGGAAGGACTCCTCCAGGATTGGATGTAAGCTGTTTTAAGGCACGGTGACGTGAAAGGGGCTACCAGGAATGTGTTCTTCCCCCCATTTCACAGCCAGAACGTAATCTCCCCTCTCCTTGACAACGTATGTGACATTGTATTGTTGGTTGCCCACATGCTTCATGGAGACCTCTTCACATGGGGTGGTGGGCCCATGGACCCCGATCAGCAGCATGTTGGACCCTGGAGGAGGAGAAGGTCGTTATTGACCAATGAGTCAGGCCAATCAGAGAGAGGGAGGGATGTGACTGACAAAGGTAGAGAGACTAGGGATTACTGATTGAGCTGGGGTGATGATACTGTAGTCCTTTGACAGGTGGCAAAGCATCGACATTACCAGTAGAGACAGCCTGATTTGGGTGCAAATATCAGCTCTGACATGCCACTCCCCTGGCCCCCCCCAGCTTTGGAGACCTAAGACATAAAACATCTTTCTATCTAAGCTACAACCAGGAAGGCCACTAACTGACTCTTTCTGAAGGGGGAGAAGGATTTTGAGATAGGATTTCTCTCTGTTGCCCTGGCTGTCCTGGAACGCGCTCTGTAGACCAGGCTGGCCTCAAGCTCAGATCCACCTGTGTGTGCCTCCATGCCTAGCTTCACTAGCTGCTTCTTAAAGCTTCTGAACAAGTCAAACCCTTAGTACACAGGGCTCCAGAACTGCCAGCTGTTGGGCTCTTCTGTTTTGAAAGAACCTTAAGGAAAGAACTATGATTCCCACTTGGGAAAAGAAACTGACTTTTAGGAAATTCAGTTAACCCAACCAAGACAACTGGCTACAAAACTTTGTGAATGAACGAAGTGGCAGCTGGATTTCAAGCCCAGATGTGCTGGGTGCAGAGCCAGGCAGCTGACTACCAAAACCTAAGGGAAATGTTCAATTTTAAAGATTTACTTATTTTATGTGCATCAGTGTTTTGCCTGCCTATGTGTCTGTGTGAAGGTGTCAGATCCCCTGCAACTGGCGTTACAGATAGTTGTAAGCGGTCATGTGGGTGCTGGGAACTGAACCTGGGACCTCTGGAAGAGCAGCCAGTGCTCTTAACCGCTGAGTCATCTCTCCAGCCCAATCAGTTGAGTTAGCTCGTCTGAAATGGGGACAGCACCGTCTTTCTATTTGTTTTGGTGAAAGAATCAAGAGGCCAAAAAACCCCCAGGAAAATCAGCTAAGCATATTAAGTACAGAAGGACAGAGGAAGAAACATGGTTATTTGTAAGTGCGGGAGAAAGGTGGACATCACAGAAGATCCTATGGGGGACACTGACATAGGCGATGATGTCTAGTCTATGCTACCCCCATGCTAACTCTTCCCAGCAGACCCATGCTGCTTACCGGCTTTGCTGCAGTCCACCAGGAAAGAACTCTTCTGGCCCACGAAGGCCTTTGAGAGCCCTGCCCCCTTGGAGGTCACCTTGCTGGCATCTGAGGACGACTTGGGAATGGCGCTATAGCAGGTTTCCGTTGAAGACCTGGTCACTGACTCCACCAAGATGGATGAGGTCTCGTTGGCTGAGCCTGGGCTGACAAGACGCTGGCCTAGAGCATGGGAAAGAGGGAGGAATGAATGGCCAGTCCAATGGGTGTGTCTGCGTGGGGTTTGGTCCTGTCAGCCAGGAGACAAGTATCTCCCTTGCAAAAGCCTTAGAAAAGCTTCAATACTTGGATACAAACACCATTCCATCAGTATCTGTATATATATATTTATGATACAAGGGTTCAAATCCAGATCATTTTGCATACCAGGTAAGCAATCTACCACCATCCATATCCCCAGTTCTTTGGGGTTTTTGTTGCCTTTTTTTTTTTTTTTTTTTTTTTGACAGGTTCTCAATTAGCCAAGGCTGTTCTTGAATGCCTGATCTTCCAATGGGCTGGGATTCCAGGAGTGCACTGCTATGCCTGACTCCCAGCCCTTACACTATTACCTTATATGTAGTACAGGCTAGCCTCACACTGGCAATCTGCCTGCCACAGCTTTCTGTGGTGGATCATAGGTATACACCACCAAGCTATGTTCTCTAAACCTTTGGGGTCTCACTCAGATTCTGGTTTTCTGGGCAAATGGACCAGGTTAAGCAGCGGCTGACAAAGCTGAGTAATTCCTCTACAGGATAAAGACCCAGTAGAATTCACATCTTCTTCTTGTTTCTGTGGAATACTTTATATGATGCAGTATAAACATCTGGGAGAACAGAAGTTGATTCTAAGCACAAAAGAGGATGGCTTCCTATCTGAGTTTTATAATAATTCTTCTACAATAAGCCTACACCACTTGTGTAACAGAGAGTCCTACTGTACAGAAGGAAGTTAGCACAGTATGCATGGTGGCTACCTAAGTTTTATTGTTTGGTATTTATTTCAGTGTTTTGAAGTAGGTAGGCTTTACAGAATTCTTTCATTATTATTATTATTTATAAGGTGAAGATTAGGAATGAGGCTCCAGCTAAGCAAGTGTATGTCATTCATATGTGTAAATACTTCTTTTCTGCTAGAGATAGAAAACCACCTAGCCATTTCTTCCTTCTTCACTCCCTTACTCAAAGGATTTATTTTTTTCAAGTCTGGAAAACACTGGATTCAGACATACTTTTTTTTTTTTTTTTGGTTTTTTGAGACAGGGTTTCTCTGTGTAGCTTTGGAGCCTATCCTGGCACTCGCTCTGTAGACCAGGCTGGCCTCGAACTCACAGAGATCCACCTGCCTCTGCCTCCCGAGTGCTGGGATTGAAGGCATGTGCCACCAACTCCCGGCTTTTTTGATTTTATTTTATTATGTACACAGTCTTCTGCCTGCATGCCAGCAGAGGGCACCAGATCTCATTCAAGGTAGTTGTGAAACAGCATGTGGTTGCCGGGAATTGAACTCAGGACCTCTGGAAGAAGAGTCAGTGCTCTTAACCGCTGAGCCATCTCTCCAGCCCCAGACATACTATTTTTTATTTTAAAAAGACTTACTGATTTAATGTGTATGTGTATATGACTGTGTGAGTTTATGTGCATCACGTACATGCAAGTACCTATGGAGGACAGAGGACAGTGTTGGATTCTCTGGACTAGGGTTACAGGCATTGTCAGCTGATGTGGGTGCTGGGATCCCAGCCCAGGTCCTAGACAGGAGCAATATATGCTCCTAAACACTGAACCAACTCACTGCCCACCCCCCATTTTCCCCCCTTTTTTTGAGTTTAAAGCAAGTTCATTGAAGAGTATTTTTAGGAAAGGTATCACTTTTGTCATAAAAAAGGTTACCTTTCTTTATGCTGTATACTAAAGAAAAATTACTTTCTTTCCTCCACAGAAACCCTGAGTAATATAGCACAGGGCTGTCATTTTTTTTAAATATTTTATTTATTATGTATACAACATGCTGCTTCCATGTATATATCTGCATACCAGGAGAGGGCACTAGATCTCACAAAGGATGGTTGTGAGCCACCATGTGGTTGCTGGGAATTGAACTCAGGACCTCTGGAAGAGCAGTCAGTGCTCTTAATCTCTGAGCCATCTCTCTAGCCCCAGGGCTGTCATTTCTGTACTGTGAGAAGAAATTTAAAAAATTCTCTTCCATGTGTCTCTTCCAAAAAGCAACAAAAATACCAGAAGATGACACACTCTCTATCGAGCCTCTACCCAATTCCACAGGATTGGAGCTGGCATTCTTGCTCTTCTGTTTTTTTTTGTTTTTTGTTTTTATATCATGACAAGCTATTTTCAATTTATCTGCTTTAATAAGTTCTGTCACCTCTCTAAATCCAACACCATTCAATACACAAATCCACACATTATCACAGAATCTATATGCATTTGGAGATCCCTTGAAATCAACTCTGCTCCTGACCCTCTGAGACAAACCTGAATCTACAGCTCTGTCAAACTGAAGAAGGACTTAGGGCAGGGCCTGCTAAGATTCTGACAACCTCACAGCTCTAGTGAATATTGTCTCCCAAAGTCATATTTCTCTATAACTTACCATGTCATGGCTTAAGAGGAAGGATTTCTCCTCCCAACCCCCACCCCCAGGCTCCCTGGTGTCTGGAGGGAAGCTGCCTTTCACCCAGTGCTCACAGAGCTGGGCAGTGTACCCGATGCCCACATACTGTTTCTTTACATTAAGTCCATTAGATGTGGACTGAACATATCTAAAAAACCACCTGCAGTTGCTACGACTGGTAATTGGACAAGACCTGCTCTGTAGGGCAGAAGAGTAAAACCAAAAGTGGCTCATCGTTACCTGTCACCTTGGCCTTGAATGGACTGCGCATGATGTGGTTGGGCCCACCATATTTGACACCAATCAGGTAGTTTCCAGGGGCCATGGGAGTGTACATGACTTTGTACCCTTCTGGGGTTTCCTGGCAATCCATTTTGACCTTGGATGGTCCTTCAATGGTGACGGATAATGTCCCTGGGCCTGCCTGAGTGGTGTTGATGAAGAATTCTGACTGGATACCTGGGAGAGAGGAAGTGTGGTATGTGGATGTTTTGTAGGGATAAGGGGGATTTCCTGGGATAGTAACACAGCGGTGAGACACACACTTGCCCACATTAAGTGCTTGCTGTGGTAGCATGGGAAACAAGAGTTCTGAGCTCCTGGCTCAGAGAAGCACAGGCCCCCTTGACCAGGCTAGGTTAAAAGTGTGCATGACATTTTGCCCACCAGCACTGATTGCCTGGACCAACACGATTGTCTCTGGGAATGTGGCTGAGCACGAGGAACCCGAATTGTCACAGTAAGGCTGAAGTACTGACCCAGACAACAGAGGCCAGCTTTGCTTCCAGGGGAAACGCTTTTTCTCTGGGTGGACAAGACTAAGAAAGCCTTTCTCCTCATTGTAGCCACTGTGCTGAATCCCGGGGCTGGGTGCCTAGAGCTGCC
Organism: Cricetulus griseus; assembly: GCF_003668045.3. NCBI lineage: Eukaryota > Metazoa > Chordata > Mammalia > Rodentia > Cricetidae > Cricetulus > Cricetulus griseus. The sequence continues at coordinate 75,883,274 of NW_023276807.1, read as the reverse complement.
AGTCCACTTTCTTTGCCATGAATACCAGCAATAAGAGGAGGAACTAAATACAAACAGCAGCTCTACTGACTGAGCACTGCACCAGACCCTATGTATGCCATATGCCACTCTGCAAACACAACACTGTGTCATACTGTGGTGTTCAGGCCATGTGCAACTTGAGGTGCATCACCAGAAAGTGGAGTGCTGCAAAATACATTCAAGAAATCACTATATGGTGGTGAGGAGAGGAAGATGGGAAGACAGAACATCTGCCACATAAACCCTATTTGTAGTCTTGAGGCCCCCGACCTCTCAGACACTGCCTTCCGACAAAAGGGAAGGCAGAGAGAGCATTAAACTAATGACCCATCTTGGGTCTCTGCTTTATCCCCTGTGCCTGTAGCAGCAGGGGTGTCAGACACCAGCTCCCTGGCCACTAGAATCCCTTTAGGGGGCACTCTAGTGCAACACCCTGTAGTGGCATCTTACTCTGCCAGAGTCCCAGACGCCAACCCAGCTGGGAAATATTTTGGTTTAACTATAGTCAATAAGACAAAGGGGCTGTTATGGTGTGACCCCCAACATGAGCCAGCTGTTTCTGGAAGCTCCTGAAGCTGCTGTCCCCAAGTCTCCCTACTATCCCGCCTTGGGTCTGACTTGAAGTGAATAAGTGCATCTTAGAAGGCCCTCCCCCAATCTCTAGCAGCTGTCATGGAGGTTGTGTGGAGAAGCAAGCCACGAGCCAGGAAGGGGCAGTATTTCCAGGAAGTGGCTCCAAGATGGTGAGAACAATGTATTTTGGAAGTGAAGCTGCAAAGACCTGGCTGCCCTCCATAGATGCTCCGCCCTTTAATCAATCAAGAGAGCTCGCTTTGGCAGCACAGACACTAAAGTTGGAAAGATACAGAGAAGATTAATCAATCAAGGGCCTGAAAATGCAGTGATGCAGTGGAGAAGGGGGGGGGATTAGGAATTAAAAGTCAAGGACTAAGGCTGGCGGGTGGTGGCGCTCACCCTTAATCTTAGCACTTGGGAGGCAGAGAGAGGTAGATCTCTGTGAGTTTGAGACCAGCGTGGTCTGCAGAGCAAGCTCCAGGACAGGCTATAAAGCTACACAGAGAAACCCTGTTTCAAAAAGCCAAAAGGAAAAAGTCAAGAACTACCTGGAGCTCACTTCCTCTAAAACTTGAACAAGTCTATGAGGCAGGCTTGTGACCCACCCCCTACCCTTTGCTCATCCGCAGCTGAGATTTAGCAGAAGTACAACTTAGATGTGATAGCTAAGCATCTTATTGCTAAGAGACTGGTCCAAGAGAAGACAGGAGAGAAAACAGTCACATGCAGACATACATCACCATCAACTCCAGCTGTAATATGTGATGTGACACCCAGACCATCTCTGTGCATGGTGGTGGTCCTCCCCATCCCAATGCACCCTCATAGTGTTCCAAAGAGCCCCAAACTCTGCGGTCCAGGTCTGTCTCTGAAGCTTGGCCACAAACAGGACTTCTTGCTTTCCTCCAGTCCAGACACGGGGCCCTTCACTGGCAACACAGATTCTTTATCTGTTTTTTTTTTTTTTTTTGAGACAGGGTTTCTCTGTGTAGGTCAGGATGCCTTGGAACTCACTCTGTAGATCAGGCTGGTCTCAAACTCACAGAGATCCACCTGCCTCTGCCTCCCGAGTGCTAGGATTAAAAGCGCATGCCACTACCACCCGGCCTTGCAGACCCTTTTTTGAAGTTCTCTTCATGCTATGTCATCTCTGGATGGATATTTGGAGAAAGCCTGGGGGCAGGCAGGCCAGGAAAACAAGATGTCCTCTCTGTGAACAGAGCAATATTTATGAAAGGAAGAGGCCTTTTTTTTTCTGTAAGATCAGCTCCCTGGCAGCCACACTGCCAGAGCACAGCCTGACATTTGAGCTCCAGAAGAGTAAAATACCAAAAGGAAATAGTGGAAAGTTATGACAAGATCAGATGGCTTCTGGCTGCAATGATGGGCTCTGAGGCTGCTCTGGGCAAGGCCAAGACCTGCTGCCTGCTCTACTGCCAGGATCGGCCCATACCTGTTTGGCTTCCTGGAAACCATTCTGGGCAACTGGAGGGTAGGAGTTCTGGTTTAGGTCACCCCACAAAGCTGGCTGGGGTATGGGACGTGCCTCTGGACTTCAAGATCACGGACATGGGGCTGACCCCCTATGAACTCTATGAACTCTCAGCTGAGTACCTCAGGAGAGTACAGGATCCTTTGTCTTGCTCTCCCAATCTGCAAAGCACATCTCATCCAAGGGCAAGGTACTGGCTCAGAGTGAAGTAGGGAGTCAGACTGGGAGTGCCAAAGGCATCTGACAGGGCCAACGCCACTAAAGGGATGGTTTTATGGAGGACACTGCTTTGGCCAGACTTCATGGCCACATGACAATCTACTGGCCACTCCTAACTTGGGGCAGGGCTCCTCTATCACTTAGGAGGCTCTCACTCCAGGGCTGGGTTTGCTGTAACTATAGCAAGCCACCCCCCAGTGCAAGGGGAAGAAAACCTGTTCTGTTCTAACTCACAGCACGGCAAGAGGCATTGAGAAACCAGGATCTTCCCAAGAAGCCCCAAGCAACAGAAAATAGAAGTGGCAGCCTGTGGAGTCCACACAGTGGACTTCCTCTACAGATGCTTACAAGGACAGAGTCCTTATTATAGGCTGAGGCCTATGGCAAGCTGACCACACAAATGGCTTCTGGTTCAAGTTATGAAAGACAATAAGTAGAAAAGATCACACGGAAAGGATCTTTCCGATAGATGCTCCGTGAAAAGGTGAGCTATCCTCTCAGTGAGGTAATTTCCACAAAATTAAAGCTGAACTGGGGATTTGTCTGTCAAGGAATCAACCATCTGGTTGAACTGGCCACTCAGCACCATGCCAGCAGGTCAAACATCGAGTGGGAAAGCCTCTGAGATTGGCTAGCAATGCTCACATCTGCAGAAGGAGACAGAACAGGTCCATAAAGTGAGGACTCTTGTGCCCTGTCAGCCTTGTCACTTCATCTGCAGTGTGAGCAGAGAATACAAGGAGACAGGCTGTGGGAGACCTTAGGCTGCTGCAACGTATTTCTGGGAGGCTGGGAACAGGCAGCCTGTAGGCCCAAGACCTGCACCACAAACTCTGTGCAAAAAAAAAAAAAACAAAAAACAAAAAACCAAAACTCTCAAAATTAATGACACTGGGCTGTCACCATCCTGCCCCTAAGGCTGAGGAACTTGCTGAAGAAAGACATCTGGGTTAAAACAAACAGTAATGCAGGCCTCACTCTGGATTTATCCTGATTCAAGCAATGAGTTTCCAAAGTCCACCAAAGAGTGCACACCTGCATTTTCCCGAGGAGAGAGCTAAGAAGGTCTCCAGGGGCTGAAGGTGTCTACCCCAGCTTTGCCCTAGAGTTTCTCAGGTAACAAGGAAAGTAGTATTTCTTACCTGTGGTGCCCCCTTCAAGCCCAGCACCATAGGCTGACACTAGAGCAGGATTCCCTGCTTGGCCAGGCTCTCCCACACGCACTTTGAAAGGGCTCCCAACCACATGGCTCCCATTGAACTTGACATCGATTGTGTGGATGCCGTTCTCATGGGGAATGAAGCGAACAGCGTACTTATCTAGAAGGAGAAGAGACACAGGTCAATGTGGGTGGCAAGTACCCTGGAGTTAAGTGAGAACACAGCATTGCAAGTCAATCTGCGCTGGCCAGTATTGAATCATTTAAAGACACTGTTCTGCTGGGGGCCTGGCAGCTAACACACAGATTTCAAGGCCAACTAGATGTACTTGTGTCTCCCTAATCAGTCCTTTGGGGACATCTCCAATTCAGGACATTCAGGCCCCTGCGTTACAATCTGCTCTTTATGAAAAACTAACTTCTCACCATGTTTCTCTATTTGGCTACTCGAAGGGAAAAAAAAAAATAGAGTTCCAACTAGCATTAAGGCTCTGTAATTAAGCTCAAGGCAAGCAACGGTCAGCAACAGAAACACTCAGGCTTTTGTTTCGGGTCACAACATGTGTCAAGGTCATCTGTCAATAGATGGGTACCTAGACTGGCCTTGCATGATATACTCTGTGGCTCCTCCGCACCACTGGTTAGTCTCTGCTTTCTTGAACTCTTTATCTCCTTTAAGACCTTGTCCATCAACGCTCTACCCAAACCTTCTTTTGTTTCTCTGGTATGTTAGACAGAGCTACCTACCCATATCTTTCAGCACTGCACTTCCCCAAGCATTTCCCAGCTGGGTGCCCACCTTCCTCTCTTTAAGCCAAAATGTTTCAGGGGAAGTGAACCCCACCCCAATGTCCAGATGTGGTATTTAACAGGATGGGGAAAATTCTTTCCCCAAGGTAAATCAATTCATTTCTTTAGCCATAGGAAGTGACTCAGGAATGGGCATGTGTCCCAGTTCATTGAGACAGGAGGACAGGCCTGCTAGAGACTTACAGATTTCTTGCCTCTTGAGATTTCTGAAAATGAATCCTGAGAAGTCTCTTGACTGATATGGTATGAAAATTAAACAGCAGTGCAGCTGTAGCTATCTTGCCACACACAAAAAAAGCAAGAAGCCTTGAAATGAAGGAAGAGTAAGGGCATACTCGGCCTGGGCCTGATGTCATATGATTGGATGCACTGGGGAGCCTGAGGCAGAAAAATATTGGGTATGAAGTTACTCTGGCATATATGAATTCCAGGCCAGCCTTGGGGGTATACAGAGAGGCTCTGACTAAAAAAATAAAAGCAAAGCAAAACAACAAAAAGTCTTTGGAGTCTTAGAGAACACCCACCAGTGACTGCTAAAATCTAACACAGACTCTGGAACTCCTACAACTGATAAACACCTTCATTAATGTAGCAGGATACAAGGTTAACTCAAAAAAAAAAAAAAAAAGTAGCTCTCCTATATACAGATGATAAATGGGCTTAAGAAAGAAATCAAAGAAACATCACCCTTTGGTACAGCCACAAATAACATAAAATATCTTGGAGTAACACTAACCAAACAAGTGAAAAATCTGTATGACAAGAACTTTATGTCTCTGAAGAAAGAAATTGAAGAAGATAGCAGAAAATGGAAAGATCTCCTATATTCTTGGATAGGTAGAATTAACATAGTAAAAATGTCAATCTTACTAAAAGCAACCTACAGATTCAATGCAATCCTCATCAAAATCCCAGCAAAATTCTTCACAGACCTCCATAGGACAATATTCAACTTCATATGGAAAAACAAAAAACCCAGGATAGCCCAAACAACCCTGTACAATAAAGGAACTTCTGGAGGCATCACCATATCTGATTTCAAACTATACTATAGAGCTACAATAATGAAAACAGTTTGGTAGTGGCATAAAAACAGACAGGTGGATCAATGGAATCAAATGGAAGACCCAGATGTAAATCGCCATACCTATGGAACCTAATTTTTGACAAAGAAGCTAAAATTATACAATGGAAAAAATAAAGCATCTTCAACAAATGGTACTGGCATAACCAGCTGCTAACACGTAGAAGAAAGCACAAAACTGACGTCCAAGTGGATAAAAGACCTCAACATAAATCCAAATACACTGAACCAGACAGAAGAGAAAGTAGGGAATAGCCTTGAATGCATGGACACAGGAAACCACTTCCTAAACCTAAAACCAGTAGCACAGACACTGAGAGGAACAATGAATAAATGGGACCTCCTGAAACTGAGAAGCTTCGGTAAAACAAAGGGCACGGTCAATAAGACAAAATGGCTCCCTACAGAATGGGAAAAGATCTTTACCAATCCCACATCTGAAAGAGGGCTGATCTCCAAAATATACAAAGAACTCAAGAAACTAGACACCAAAATACCAAATAATCCATTTTTAAAAAACTGGTTACAGATCTAAAAAGAGAACCCTCAAAAGAGTAATCTTAAATGACTGAAAGACACTTAAGGAAATGCTCAACATCCTTAGTCATCAGAGAAATGCAAGTCAAAACAACTATTGTTAGACTCCAGAAAACTCAGGCTTCCGGGGTCTCATCCCAGGACCTCGGTCAACCCAATCACCAGGCAGATTCGAAAGCTTGCTGCAAACTGCATGAGGCTTTATTGTTGTTGAGTTAACCCCATGTTAGCTGGGGTCTTTCAACCACCCACCATGGCGGATGGCTAGCAAAGACAGCTCGAACTGGCTGCAGAGAGATCTTGTAGGGCAGTGTAAGGGGAGTATCTAGGGATGTGCAGTGGCTCAGGATTGGTATGTCTCCAGGCTTGGAGGGCTTGCCCTGTGTTGATTGGCCAACTGGTTGTTATGGCCCATAGGCCCTCCCAGGGTGGTTGCTATGCTCTGCGAGTCATTGCTGTGAGCTTGTCCATAAAGCACACCCAGATAAAGCATAGCGCCACCAGCTAACTTCTGATTGGTTCCTTGCCACGAGGCAGGCATCTGACTTCTAGTGACTAGGACAAGGTTATGGCAAGCACGTGTTACTGTCATGGCTGCTGAAATGGGGAACTGGTCCCTTCACTATGAGACACCATCTTATGCCTGTCAGAATGGCCAAGATCAAAAACTCTGATAATAGCCTATGCTGGAGAAGATGTGGATTAAGGGGAACACTCTTCCATTGATGGTGGGAGTACAAACTTGTACACCTGTTTTGGAAATCAGTATGGTGGTTTCTCAGAAAATTGGGAATCAATCTACCTCAAGACCCTGCAATACCACTGTTGGACATATACCCGAAGGAGGCACACTCACACCACAAGGACATTTGCTCAACTATGTTCATAGCAGCATTATTTGTAATAGCCAGAACCTGGAAACAAGCTAGATGCCCCTCAACTGAAGAATGGACAAGGAAAATGTGGTACATTTATACAATGGAGTACTACTCAGTAAAAAACAGTGACACCTTGACATTTGCAGGCAAATAGACGGAACTAGAAAACATCATCCTGAGTGAGATAACCAGACCCAGAAAGATAAGTATAATATGTACTCACTCATAAGTGGATATTAGACATAAAGCAAAGGACAACCAGCCTACAGGCCACACCCCAGAGAACCTAGGTAACAAAGAAGACCCCAAGAGAGACATACATGGATTGGCCTAGGAAGGGGAAAAAGATAAGATCTTCTGAGTAAACTGGGAGTGTGGGGGGCAGGAGAGAGGGTGGGAGGGGAGAGAGGAGGAGGGGAGTGGGAAAATGTATAGCTCAGTAAAATAAATAAAAATCTACCACAGACTCTGAACTCGGCAGTTATATATGAATTACTGGGCCTCATTATTACACGTGTTCACTGGAGTTGGTTTTTCTATAATTATAATCAATAACACCCAATTATCGAATGCCAGTAAAGATCTCAGATACCACTCGGACTTCAGAGGCTATCTGGGCCAAGGACAAACTTTCCTTGCTGTTGAACTCAATGCTGTGGACATCTAATATCTTATTATCTGACTGTCCAAGTAAGAAAGAGACCCTGACCAACCCTTGTGCACCGTATTGCTAGGTATCCTTAGTTCTGCTAATTGTATGAGCACCTTTGTACCCATGCACCTAGAACATGTCATCTGTGTTGACACTAGGTGTCTTCTTCAGTGACTCTCTATTCTCATTTTTAGAGACCGGTTCTCTTACTGAACCTGGAGCTCACTAATGTGGTTAGTTAGACTGGCTGGCTAGCAAGCCTCCTGTCTCTGCACTCACCCCCATCACAGCTGTGTGCCTGGCTGGATCAACTCCACTCTCCCTACTTCACAGCTGTGTGCCTGGCTGGATCAACTCCCCCCTCCCCCATCACAGCTGTGTGCCTGGCTGGATCAACTCCCCCCTCCCCCATCACAGCTGTGTGCCTGGCTGGATCAACTCCCCCCTCCCCCATCACAGCTGTGTGCCTGGCTGGATCAACTCCCCCCTCCCCCATCACAGCTGTGTGCCTGGCTGGATCAACTCCCTCCTCCCCCATCACAGCTGTGTGCCTGGCTGGATCAACTCCCCCCTCCCCCATCACAGCTGTGTGCCTGGCTGGATCAAACTCCGGTCCTTATGCTTGTACTTTACTGACTGAACAATTTCCTTAGTTCTTACAATGTTGCTCTTCAGAATTCACTCTCAAACCCTATAGCCAAGTGGTCACCAAGTGCTAAGTAGTTGTACCTTTGGAGCTGCTATTTCATTCTGCTTTCTCAAGTGCTTTCAGTTTCAGTTTCTCAAACATTAAGAGTATAGGTACACACTAACATGAGTAGTGTTTTGAGGGTAGAATTATATATTCACTAGCTTTACCTTCCTGCCAAATCGCTAACATATAATAAATGCTCGTTGACAAAATAGCCTCTTTAAAGTTGATTGACTTCAGAGAGTCCCATAAATCTGAGGTGTCAAGCCCTAGAGACCTAGATTTTCTTGGAGTAAGGTAAAATATCCTTTTTCATGTCATAAAGTCAACAACATAATAGAACTGCATGGTTTTGTTAAAATACAATAGAAAAACTGTGGTTGTCATGTAAAAGGAATCTGATGAAAGTAACTGAAAATAAAGGAGAATTTGTTTAAAGAAAGGAGAGGGGCATTAATGTCACATAAAGAGTCTCTATGTTCCTGGCAACGTGTCTACCCTATTTTATAAATGATGTCCAGCAGTAGCAGAAAGAACAGGAAGGCTCTCGGGCAGTGTGGTGGCTGGAGAGTCCTGCCCCAGGAGGCACAGCTGTAGGAAGTTCTGTCAGAAACGCTGATGTTGAGACCAGCCCCCTTGCCAGCCCTGATGCTTACCTGGCTCCAGTTCAGACACGTGGCATTCCTCCACTGCTCCTGAGGGGCTATGCACCTTTGCATCAATCTTTCCTTTTGCACCATTCAACCTTATAGCAAAGGATGCTGGCTGGTTAACTTTTAATCCTGATTCCTGAGAATTTGATAAATTAGACAGGTTATGGCACCTGGTGTTCCTGTTCAGAAGCACACACTGACCCAAGGTAGGGCTCCAGGTGGGATTTCTCATGACATAGGCTCAGAATACTCTCCGGTACAACACTTGGCAATGAAACTGGGCTGCTTATGGGTCCACCATTTCTACTAGTAAACAGAAATGCATACTGCACTCTTATACTAAAAACACTCAGGGTGGGAGAGATGGTTCTGAGATTGGAGACTTGAGACACTCCAGTCCAAAAACACCCAGATCTTTCCATCGAAATCATTCCCATCATCATCATCATCATCATCATCATCATCATCATCATCATCAGATTCCTTTTTATGAAGAGTCTGGGAACAGTTTTCATGACATGAGCCAAATTCTAAGTCTGCTTTTTGTGTTGTTATCACTTTTTAAGCCAAGTGCAGGAATGGGCAGCACTTTGGATACAATTATAAAGGGCTACACATGTAAAGTAGGCTGCACTTTGCTTTACTGCTTTTTCCTTGTAATAAAACAAAGTTGTTAAATCTGAGTCTCAATTTCAAATTAACTGGCCCTATTTCAGGGAACTGTTATGAAGAGCACATGAAATTATGATAAAGACTCAGCCCAGGGCCTGGCCCATTCGTGAGAAGGCTCCAAAAATGTCAGCACATTGTTAAATATTAATATGTATTTAGAAGTTGCCTCTGCTTCACAAAAAAGCAATACCAAAATGTGTGGCCTTTGTTGTTTCCTGGGTCAGCTTCACTTTTGTCCTGTCTTTGAAAGGATACATTCTTGGAGGAGTGGCTTAGGCATTAGGTACTTAAAACAAAGCAACCTTTTTATTTTTAAATTATGATTGGCCCATGCTATCCAGGACAGGTCTTTCATGCTCCAGCTTTGGCTTGAACTTGCTAGGACAGCCATTTTTTGGATGCTGCAGGACTCACACCTAATATGCAAAAGAGCCATCCAGGAACACAATGTAGATTCTAACAATGTCTCTAGAAATACTGTGAGGAGGCTGAGCACTGGTCCAAGGACCACATTTCTACAGCAGGCCCTAACAACACTGTGTCTCCCTGGTTAGTCCCTAGCCTAAACTGAAACACATCAGTTTAAAGCACTTCAAATTGTATGACAAAAACTTCAGTTTCTCTAGCTGCATCTGAATTTGGCAGCCACATGTGGCTAGTAACCGCTGAACTACACTGTATGAAGAAAGAAAGTTCTATGGACTCTGCTGCTTACACCCTGGGGAGGACAGGCATACTACAAACTTAAGGGTTCTTTTATTTCCAGATCACCCCACTCTCTCACCTCCCCCACAAAGTGCCAGCCAACTTCACTTTTCTACGAAGTCTAAAAAGCCAGATAAAACAAAACATGCTTCTCATGTCTAAACAGCACCAGATGTTGTCCAGGCCTCCACAGAGGCCCCCATAAGTAATTTACATATCCCTCAGCATGGAATGACCACATACTTACTGAAATACTTATGAGCAAACTGTGACAGGAAGGCTCAGCAGAAGTTTGCTGGAGAGGGCTGCTCAGAACCGGTTTTTGAGAACAGTCACCTGTTACCTGAGTCTGTTGCCACCACTTAATCCTCAAGAGGGAGATAAATGCCTCTGAGGATCTGAAAAGAGATCTCCGAGATGCAGGAAGGCAGCTCTCTGCCCTCAACAAATGCCGTGTTTATCTCCCTCTATAGGTTTTAGTTAAGTCGGCAACAAAAGAAACTCCTGTTAAGAAGCCTTTAAATGAAACACAAGAAAAACATCTACACCACAGCGACCAGTTAGGACCTCTGGGACTCTCCAGTTGAGACCTCATCAATCTGCAGACTGGGATTTTAGTCTGGCTTCTATCTGGGTCTCTAACTAGCTAGCAGCAGTTCAAGTTTTTCAGCATAAGATTGGAATCTCAAACGTAAACCCAAAGTGCAACTAGTTGCTCTATCACCTATTCCAAATGCCAGACTGGAATTTAACCAATTCTAAATATACTCATTTTTAAGAACTGGGATAACTAAAGGTTGTTTAGAAACTCCATTAACTAGAAACTAAATTCTGGTGTTACTCTACAACCTACTTGCTTCTCTTAATTCCAACAAGGTCAGTGTCTTGCGCTCCAGTGACTCTCAATTTGGCTCTGGTGCTAAACCGTGTGTGTGTGTGTGTGTGTGTGTGTGTGTGTGTGTGTGTGTGTGTGTGTGTGTGTGTGTGTGTGTGTGTGTGTGTGTGTGTGTGTGTGTGTGTGGTGTGTGTGTGTGTGTGTGTGTGTGTGTGTGTGTGTGTGTGTGTGTGTGTGTGTGTGTGTGTGTGTGTGTGTGTGTGTGTGTGTTAGCACATGCACCTGCTGCCGTCCCAGCAGATTGGGCTGTATACTCATGTGCCACCACAGCAGCGGTGGTAGGTTTTTGGGGACAGAGACCTCACTCTGCCACCTCATACTAGGTGGTTCCTCACCAGAATCAGTCTGTACCATCTTTAAAATTAGGTCAACAGGGTGTTGCAAGGCTTTTGAAGCAACACTGATAAAAGTTCTCAGCATAGATCCTCATAGACTTATCATAAATACATCACTCTAATTAAAAAAGAACTGCAGTTAACTTTAGGAAAAGAAAGCCAACAATCATTATAATTGCAAATGACAGGACTGTGAGCATTGTCTGTTCTGTTGTGAAAGCCCTCTTGCTCCCTTCATCAATGATTAATAGGCTTCCTTTGTTTCTCTTGAATAAATATTTATAAGCAAACTTGTCCCTGAATGGTAAGGTGTATTGTATACCAAGTCTGTTTGTACTTGTTCAAATTGTCTTTTGTTCTGAAGGAATAAGGAGGTGACCCTGACACAGGATTGCTACCCCATGACTGGCAACATCTGGGTGCCACCTGTCAATAAGGGCTTAGAACCCAAGAGAGGGTTAAAGTGGCCTCTGGAGTCCAGGAGCCTCACTGGTCGGCCTGTGGCCAAGGAGATGGATGCTTCCTTGCGTCTCACCTGAAGGCTCATAACAGTGAGGCAGCGAGCGTCGTCTGAGGGCGCGATGACAGGCACCAGGTAGGGGCTGTCGGGGATGTGCTCATCGTTGAACTTGATAGACACCTCGTAGTTACCTGTTGGGATAGGAAAGCCCCACCATTTCAGACATCTCAGAAAAGTATTTCCATAGTGGCCACTGGCTTAAGCTGGGCTCAAATGTCTCAGAGACTAGCACTCTTCAAGGCCATAGTTGACTGGCTGATAGAGGGTCACCTGGCTAACACTGAGACAAATAGGATTTTATTAGTTGGGTAAGGTCAGACCTGGTCCACAGGGTCATCTGTGTATAGGATCCCAGAGACCCAGGGGCTTGAATAGGAGAATCAGTTGTATCCATATTTTCACTAATCTCTAACTGAAAGGAATTGTCATTAGTAATATCAACTAGCAAATACAGTACATTGAGTAATGCCTGTGCCTTTTATCACAAGTATTATACATTATATATCAAGGTGTTTTCTTTTCATTTTAAGCATTATAGCTATCTTGATATTATCACACTCATCACTACTTTGAAATTAATATCAACGTACCTTCATCAAATTTTATAATAATTTAACACAATGAGGTCATGTACACTTCACTGCTATGTGTTTGACAACTAGACTTTAATATAGTTTAGTTTATTTGAGACAAGGTTCATTCTGCAGTCCAGGTCAGCCTGGAGCTCATTATATACAATTCTGGCTGGCTTCACAGTTGTGACAATCATTTTGCCTTAGCTTCCCAGGTGGCAGAGGCCACCACACCTGGCTCTCACAACAGTTCTTTTAATAGAACTGATTTCTTTTATGATTTGATGTACTTTATGTAGTGTATGCCAAAAAACTATCCTGAGGACAGACAGGTTTTATCAGATGTCCAAAGGATCTCAGGTCCACAAAAGGTGACAAAGCCCCATTCTAGGTTCTCAGATGTTGAGGCTGCTTTCTTAGAACAGCCAAACCAACTATAGGTCACATGCACGTAGAATATCTGGCTGGTTGATAGACAGAATGAAGCATTTGAAAGAAAGCAAGCAGAGACCAGGTATAAAACAAGAGATGCTGAGAACAAGGATCCTCATCTCTTGGAAACCTGTTTTCTGCATTTGAGCTTCTAGAAGGTTCCCCAAGTGCCCCTACATGCAAATGCCTGTTTACTTGGCCTAACTTGATGAGTTTCTGATCCTGGCAACTAAACCAACTCTGAACAGGGAAAACATCCTAAGTCAACCCTTGAGTACATACCAGGCTCTTGGGCAATATAAGACACACCACATGACCCATTTTTATGGTCATCAAATGTAATCTCGGCCTTACTAGGGCCCTCAACAGCAATGGAGAGGCCTCCAGCACCTGCTTCCCGGGTCCAGATGCTGAACTCGGCTGAGAGCAAAGAAACACCGGGTTAGTGACAGAGCCCCAGAGTCCCTGCCCCTCTTCTAGAACAAGTCCGCAGCATAGGTCCAGACTCTTGCAGCATTTTTCTTTTGCCCTAGCCCCAAGCAGGTCCCAGGAAAAGGCCATCATTGCAGTTTCTGAATGAAGCACCCTCAATGATCACGAAGTTCGCGTGCAATGTGGCACCAAGGATTACACCCAAACCAAACCAGGAAAGGATGAGAGTTCAGATCCTCCCACACCTCTTCCCACAGCAGGCACAGCAGGAGGGGCCCCTCAAATCAGTTTTGCAGCATTCTAGTGTGTTGCATAGAACATCAGTTCTCAAGAAATGCACTGGAAATAGTTACCACTCTCCTCTTAAAGAGACTTAATACACACTAATGTTAGACTCAGCAAAAATCTGTCTAAGCTTGTTTGGCTTTGCGTAGGTGAGCAATTCTTATCAAAGCTCTAAAAGCTTTGAATAAGGAATGTCCCTTATAGCCACCCACTGGAAACTGTTTCTTTAGAGCAACGGGTACAGTGAAGAGTTACTTGTCTAAGACCTGCCCCAAATTCTTACCTGGGATGCCAGCTTCTCCCCTCTCCAGGCCAGGGCCTCCTGCTCGGACCTTGTGAGCACCCCCTTCGCCAAGGGGCCCCACAGTAAACTGGAAGGGGCTTCCTGTTACATGCTGTCCATGGTATTTTACACTGACTGTGTGAACACCCATCTCCTGGGGCACAAACCGGACACAGTGAGAGTTCTTCCCAACAGGCACAATCTCTGCCTCGGTGACATGGCCAGAGGGGCTGGTGACATGGGCAGACATGTCACTGCTGTTGATTTCTGAGAGTAGAAGGTTGGGAGAAGAGAGTTAGGGCAACAGCCTGGGGCCAGGCAGGGCACACAGGGCAAGCAGAGAAAGGTGAGGCAGGTACAGCTCAAGGGCGTGAGGTGCTTGGACTTCCCTTCAGGTTAGAGGCCTGTCCTCCTGTGGCCAGAGGGAAGGGGGCAGGTCCTACCAGCACTGACAGCCTTCAAGGGGCACTGAAGCTTCCTGTCCCATTTAGATACATCAGCAGCTTTTCTGGTCAGAGCCCAGTTACCTCTACATGGCGGCTTCAAACTAGTACCTATGCTGGAAGCTAGAGCATGTAATATAATCCACGTGTTTCTATGACAAGGTGATGTGGCCATCTGTCATGCATAGATAGGTTCCTCTTTACAGAGAGAAGGTAGAAAACAGCAGCTTTCCTCTATCTCCCTCCCACATTTTAATTAATGTGTGCATTGTGTATATATGTGTGTATATGAGCATGTGTGCTATGGCATGCATGTAGAGGTCAGAAAACAACTTGCAGGAACTGTTTCCTTCCAACATGTGGGCCTGGAGGATCAAACTTAGGTCGTCAGGCTTAGCAGCAGGCATTCTTGGCTACTGAGCCATCTCACTGGCCCCAAGAGCCTTCATCTCTTATTGTCAAGCTTTGGTGCTTCTTCTAGGCAACATGGTCAAACGCATCCAGAGACAAAAGTGAACACATGCCAGTCTCAATGGCAAAGGAGGAACCATGCATGAGCAAAGCTATCAGCAAACAGAGGTCAAAAGGCCACAATCTCAGAAAAGCAATGCCTCGTGTTGTAAGCACCAGGAAGCAAATCATGTCTGTTACAAAGCTGCTCACGTCACACAGACAATGGTGCCCGCACTGGCATGGAGTAGACAAGGGGGTGGCACTGGGTGTTGCCATCACCTAGAGCCCAAATAAAACTGCACCGTGTAGCAGTTCGTGATTCTGTATCCTATGGGCAGAGAAAGGAAGAGAGGTTGAAAAGTGGTCATGCCATGGTATGGACCCAATGTCTGTGCCTCTGCCAAATTCCGCTGGCAAACTATATCCCACAGAATAATGGCTCTAGAGAGGTACAGGGGAGAAAACCCAGATTCAATGAGCTAAGTAGATTCCTCATGATGAATTAGTGCCATGAGAAGGGTCTCCAGCAACCTCTTCTCTCTTCTTTCACCATATGGGCGTACAAGTCGAAAATCTGCAACCCAGAAGAAGGCATCTACTCATGCTAGTTCAATTTGATGCTTAGCCTCTAGAGCTGGGAGAAGTGAATGTCTGTTAGTTGTCAATATATGCTACTTTGTGACTAAGATAGCCGATTCAGACTTGGACTTGGTCCCCAGGAACTCTCCCCATTCTAATAAATGAGAGGGGACTGAGTGGATAATGAGGAAGAGTATCTCCTGCAGACCCCTCTGCTATCAAGTAACTGAAAAGAATGACCGAGAGCCAGCAGAGGCTTGAGACAGATGCTCACCTCACATAGACATTCACATTCAAGTGAGTCCACAAAGAAAAGAGACCGGGTAATTTGCAAAATGAGAAGTGGAAAGGAACGCAAAGTCCACATCATAAATAATCTTAGAAACAAGACTAAGGCAGGGATACCAGAGTTTCCCAGCAGAAGAAATGACAGAGTGGATGATGGGGAGAAACAGGATCTGATACATTTCTGGAGGACAGTTCACCAAAGTATGGCCATGTCCAAATGCACTGGCCAGCAATAACTGTCCTGGCCACCCGTCTTCCTCCACCTTGAAGCATATGAACTGTGTGCTATCACATTCAATTAACCATTTTGAAAAAGTGATCTTGACTATAGTAATGAGATGTTAACTACATTCACACTTGACTATGATGCTGTACATGTGTAAGAACACACTGACTATAGCAAAGAAGGGAGGTTAAAGGAAACGTGAAGTGTTGGGAAAGCGCCTCCTTAGTCCTAAGATCATATATGTGTGCATCTTTTGCATGTGTCTATGTTTTCATGTGGATGTGAGTGGATGCACACGTTCATATGTGTGTGTGGGGTGGGGGTGGGTGGGTGTGTGTGCGCGCGCTCACACACGCACACAGGCCAGGGGATAGCCTCGGGTCTCGTTACTTAGGAGCCATCCATCTTGCTTTTTGAGACAGCGTCTCTCATGAGCCTGAGGATCCATTTAGCTGGACTGGCTGGACAGGGAGCCCTAACACCTCTCATCTCTGCATCCCCAACACTGGGACTATATGCAGGCACCGTCACACCTGGTTTTTCTTTTTTTTCCGAATGTAAGTTATGGAAACAGAACTCCAGTCCTCATACTTATGCAGCAAAAACTTTACCAATGTAGCTAACTCCCCGACATTTTCCTTCAAGTAGAGTTTGCCAGTTTGTGGGTAGAGGAGTCCTGAAGCTTTCACTGACAGAGCGATTCTCTGTACACAAAGACCCCAGCCACATTTCAGGTAGGCTGCTGGCCTGTTTACAGTGCATGCAGCCTCTGAGAAAGACAATTTACCATGAAGCAGCTCAATGGGGCCCACCCAGCTTTGCAGGAAAGGTCTAGTTCTTACATTAAGGATAAAAATAATGAACTGCAGCTAGGTTCCACCTCCTAAATACTTTAGAAATTGGCATCAGCAGAGCCATGTTTTCTACTGACATTAATTTCATTTACAAAGAGTAAATCTTAAAGCAGATCTATGTTCTCCTTAGGCAACGCAACAAAACTATTTTATCTGGAAGAATAAAGGTAAGAAGGAAGCATATTTTTCCTAAATGAGCCTCTGTGAAAAACAAAAAGCCCATTGTGGTGTCCCTAACTTGTAGCACTAGCACTGGGGAGGCTGAGGCAGGAGAATCACAAGTTTGAGGCCACTCTGTGCTACATATTGAGACCCTATTTTTTTTTTTTTAAACTAGGAAAAATTGTAAAATGGAAATGTCCCCAGTGCCAAGGTGAACAGTGTACTCTAGGTTATGTTTGTATTTGGTCCCAAGGTGTTGGCTGCTGCCCTGTTCCACTGGCTCCCCACACTCACCTGGGATCTTCAGGTTCAGGTCACAGATACTGCCAACTGTGGCCACAGATGGAGCCCTGCTGGTCCTGGTGATGCTTTCTTTGACTCTTCCCTCACCAGTGATCTTCACAGTGAATGGACTTCCTGCAAGACCAAGAGGGCCCCCGTGAGCAGCCCTGACAGGGACACAGATGGCATTTACTACAAACCTAAACATCACAGATGTGGGGCAGAGGGGTTTCATACCAGGCACATGCTCATCAGCAAATTTGGTGGAGACGATATAGACCCCAGGCACAGTGGGGAAGTAGGACACCTTGCAGGTACCGTCCTCCAGGTCCTCTGTCTGGATGTCCACTTTGCTGGGTCCTTCTACTGCCAAGGATATGCCACCATAACCTACAACACAGCAATCTGTTCTAATACAACTCCTGAGACGGAGTATGATGATGCAGAAGGGATACCTAACCCTTGATATTGGAATAATTTCCACAGAGCAGAAAGTATCCAGCTTGGGGAGACTGTGGCAAAGGAGCAAGCTAAAGGCTTTAGCAGGATAACCTGCTGACCACGGGCTTTAAGACAACACTTTCCTTGAAGGTATCTATCAATGTCCCATTCGAACATGTGTCTAGAGCAACCATATGCCCCTCAATAAATGCCAGTTCTGTCCCAATGGGTTATCTGGATTTTCAAACAGCAAACAGCCCCATTGACCATGTCAGTAGACCCAAAAGTTTAACAGCATGAAATCTCAACAGTTAGCATTGAATGGCGCAGAAAATTTGCTGGGATTCCAACTTTGACACTGCCACTGCCACTCAAGAAGACAGAAGAGGAAGGCCCTGGGTGTGGTATGGCTTGAGAGGCAAACCTAACTCAAGGCATCTCAAAAAGAGACGAGGGGAGTGGTATGCCTTATTTTGCCCAAAGCACTGCTCAACTAGCCCAACATGCTCTGCTGAGGAGACGCAGTATACATAACTGAACAGGGATCTGGATTTGGATCTTAGAAACAGATCGGGTTATAATCCTCATGTGTCTCAGCTTTTTTTTTCTATAAAACAAATTCCCATTCTGGTTATTCAGGTAGAATCTTCAGAGGCTGAAGGTTTAGAGATAAGCCTTTAGACTTGGCAGTGTGAAAAGTGAACCATTTGTCACAAGCTCCAAGCATTTCCTAAGAAACTACCCCACAGACCTGCATCTCTTGTGTCCACGATGAAGTCAGACATCTCAAAAGTCCTGCCTTCTGACAGGCCTCGGCCATAGACTTTGGCACGGCGTGCATCACCAATTTCAGACTGGACCACCATAATGGATACCGGGCTGTTGGCCACATGGTTGCCATTCTTCTTGATGCTGACTAGATGCTCACCCACCTCTCGGGGAATAAAAGAAATGCCTGGAACAGAATATAGGTGGAGACGTGTAAGTGGAGGTGAAGGAGAAGTTGGGGAGGTGAATGGTTACAATAGACAATGTGTTCATAGTTAACTTGGCTGTATCTAGAATAATCTAGGAGAAAGACCCTACGTGTGTCTGTTGAGGGCATTTCTAGATCAGGTTAACTGAGGTGGGAAGAGCCAGCCGCAGCACTGGCGGCAGCAGCACTCCATGGGCTGGGGTTCTGGATTCTATAGAGGTAGATGAGGACCAGCATGCATTTGTTTCTGCTTCCCAACTGCAGGTGCCACTTGTAGAGGTTAGAAAGAAAAAGGCCCCCAAAGGGGGTAGTACTACTAGGAGCTGTGACCTTGTTGGAGTGGGTGTGGTCTTGTTGGAAGACGTGTGTCACTGTGGAGGCGGGCTTTCAGGACTCATATATGCTCAAGCCACACCCAGTGTCTCAGACCACTTCCTGTGGCCTGAGTCAAGATGTAGGAACTATCAGCTCCTTCTCCAACACCATGTCTCCCTGCATGCTGCCTTGCCATGACCATAATGGACTGAACCTCTTAACTGTGATGGAGCCACCAAACTACTTTATAAGAGTTGCTGTGGTCATGGTGTCTCTTCACAGCAAAAGGAACCCTAACAAAGACACCATGTGGCAAACTGTTTTGCTCTGTCACCATTCCTCACCCGACCATGATGGACTATATCACTGAACTGCAAGTAAAAACAAACCTTTCCTTTCTTAGTCTGCTTGTGTTGGGTCTCTTGTCACAGCAGTGAGAGAATAGCTAATACATTGGGGCACAGTCTCAAAATTAGCAATAGGACTTCCTTACTTGGCAAGAGCCCAGTATCCAGGGTTGTTAACACCAATGCAGAGGCATACACTTGTGATACAGGTTTACTGAGGAGTGACAAATCCCTGCTTCTCCCCACCACATAGGCAGTCCAAAGCTCACCAATGTGGTTGTTGGGCAGCCTCTTGAGTAGACACGGCTCATCACGTCCAGATGGGGCCTTGATGCTGGCTGTCAGTGTGCTGAGGTCAGTCTCACTGATGTCTAGAAGGAAGTCAGCAGCTGATCCCAGCTTCACTTGTGAGCAGCGTCTGCTATCATCTGAGAAGAAGCCAAAAACAGCTCCTAAAACACGTGCTAGCTTAGCTCCAGCTGTCCAGGGCACTCAGTCTACATGGCACTTAGAGCAGTCAAGAATCTGTCATCCACAGGTGTATGATAAGTACGTGCCTCTGACAATGAGTATTTAAGGGTCAATGCAGGAGGATGATGGCTGGTTTTTTATGACTGGTTCAGGGGAAAACAAGAAGCTGGAAGGAACCTGAGCTGCAAATATTCATGAACTGGCTTGTTAAAGGTATCTTTGACATGCAGAAGGACGAAATTAAGTATCTGTCTCTCACTCTGATCAAAGACCTCAAGGTGAGACTTGGAAACTGCAGGAAGAAATAGGAAAACACTTTTTAAAAAGGATTCCAATAGCATGGGAAATAATACCCAAAATGATAAATGGGATTACATGAAACTAAACAGCTTCTGCACAGCAAACAAAATGCCAGAGTGAGGAGACAATCTATAGAATTTGGGGGAAAAAACTATCAAAATATACATCACAAAGGGAATTAATATGCATAATATATAGAGAACTGCAAGAAATTAAAAAGTAAAAATAAAAAAGAAATATATTAGTTAGTAACAGTTCTCAAAAGAAATATAAGTGGTTAATAAATATTTTTAAAAATTTCTCAATACCTTTAGACAGCAGGAAAATGCAAATTAAACATGTTTTGAGATTCTACCCCCTTTGTTTTGCTTGGCTATTGTTTTTTTGTTTTTTTTTTTTTTTTTTTTTTTTTTTGGTTTTGGTTTTCTTGAGACAGAGTTTTTTCTGTACAATAGCCCTGGAACTCACTTTGTAGGCCAGGCTGGCCTCAAACTCACAGAGATCCACCCGCCTCTGCCTCCCAAGTGCTGGCATTAAAGGCATGTGCCACCACCACCTGGTCTGTTTAGAGATTCTACCTTACCCCAATCAATATGGCTATCATCAATAACTCAAAGGACAACTAATGCTAGCAAGAGGAACACTTATTTACTTCTGGACGGAATATAAACTTGTCAGGGCCCATAGAAGTGACTCTATTCCATATTGACTTAAGGTCAGAGTTCAAACCTATCCTTGCTCTTTTAAGGTCTAAGGTGTGGCTACTGAAGTATGTTTGGCCCAAGGTGTGCTCACTAGATGTCTTAATTCTCAAGGCTAGATAACAAGAGGTTTGATCTAAGGTGTGGTTACTAGATGTTTTGAGAATTAAGGAAGTAATTATGTTTGTTCCTTGTAAGGACGTCCTTTTGCCTCTCCCTCCCCTTTTGGTTGGGGTATATAAGAACTTTGAGTAATAAACTTAGGGCAGATCCCAATATTCACTGGATGCCCTCCCAACTCTGTCTTCTGTCTTTCTCTAGTGTCTATGTTTTCCCCTCAATCCACACTTCTTTTCTCAGGTATGAATTGAACAGGTCGGCAGGAACTGACATAAACTGATACAGTCCAACTATGAACTTTTCGGAAGGGTCTCAAAAAATTGAAGGAGATTTACCAATCAACCCATTTATACTATTCCTGAAAGACTCTAAGCCAATACACCACAGAGATACCTGTATATCCAAGTTCATTGCTGCTCTGTGCACAATAGTTAGAGAACAGAACCAGCTTAGAGGCACACCAACAGATAAAAGGGTAAAGAAAATGTGTTGCTTGATCGTAGTGTCTCCCCTGACAGGTGGTGGTGCACACCTTTAATCCCAGTAAATGGGAGGCAGAGGCATTCTGTGAGTTTGAGGCCAGCCTGGTCTAAAGAGTGATTCCAGGACAGCCAAGGCTACACAGAGAAACTCTGTTGGGGGGGGAGGGGGGATGAGCTGCATATATCGAATGAATAATATTTATAAAATGAAACCAGGAATCAGAATATCTGTAGGAAAACAGATGAATGTAGGTCATCTTATTAAATGAAGTCAGGCCAACTCAGAAAGATCCTACCTTATATTTTCCATCACATTCTCTTTCTTTGTCTCTGTGTGTGTGTGTATGTGTGTGTATGTATGGGGGGGGGAGACTAGAAAGGGGATTGTGAGATGGAAGGAAGCTATCTTATTGGGGGGTGGGAGGAAATGAAAGTAGTAGAATACATGGAAAACAAAGAAACAGAAAGGGGACAGTTGAGAGGCAGGCAGTGGGAGAGCACAGTGGGGGAAGAGGATGAATTAGAACAAAGTGTAATAACATATGTATGAAAATTCCATAATAAAAACCATTACTTTGCATTGTGAATTAAAAGAAAACAATTAAAGGAACATTTGGCAAGAGAAGGAAGTTCCCACCTGCTGCCACACCCTTAGGAATTTCCCAGATAAGCATGAATCCCACTCCCCACAGTGTTGTTACTTGCTTCAAATAGGTCTAAGTACCTTGGAGGCAAGATCCTTGGTTTGTACATCTCCCTGAGAACCCACTGTCTGTTTCCGAGCCAGCAGACAGAACAGAGGCCAGGAGCATAGGCTATGGAATGGGATAATTTGCCTCTGAATACCAGAGAACGTGGCTAAATGGCTACCTCTGCAAAACCAGTTTTCTGATCAGCAGAAAGGAGCAGATCAGATCTTATATAGTACAACACTGATAGGCTCTTTAGTTCCTGCACTAAGTTGTCAGTATTGCCGTGATGCCTGTAGCTAAGGCTTGCTTTCCAGATGGTAACGCCTGCTTTCCCTTCATTATGAGAAAAGGGGAATTTAGGCAGCCTGAGCACGTCCATGACACCTAAGTGACTAGCTTGCCATTCCAGGCTGATGAGAGAGGGTGTCAAGCACTCCTCAGCCTCCCATGAGATGTTCCTGTAGGCTGGATAATGCTCCCTACCTGTGATCTTGGCAGTGAAGGGGCTGCCAGGGATGTGCTTGTCATTGTACTTGACCAGAATACTGTAGTCGCCTGGCAGGGTGGGCAAGTAGGTCACTGTACATGTCCCGTCTTTGTTGTCAATGCAACTGATCTCTGCTTTTGAGGGTCCTTCAATAGCCAAATCCAGACCACCTGTGAGTGGGAGCACAGAAGGAGGGCAGTTAGAAAGAGTTTCCTTATTTCCATAGAGATAATTCATACAGGAGACCCTGACATTAGGGACAGAGGACTGACACATTTCATGTGAGTATTAAAACAAAGCAATCTACAGGGGAAGGACTATTGGGAAAATACACCATTAAGAGCTGCACCTGCTCCCCCTGCTTAAATAGTTACAGCTCTCCACTATCTGAGAGATAAAGACGAGCCTGAGTGCTATGCATCAAACATACACAGGATGGGCTAACACAGACCGTCACAGCGGTCAGGGTGGACACCACCATCAGAACTGTGGCTTAGGAATCTGTGAATACTGTGGCTGGCAAGAACACTTCAGCAAGAATGCACAGCTAAATAATTCGTGGGATGTCCAAAGGACTAATGAGCAAGAAGAACAAAAATAAAACCATTTTCAACCAAAAGCCCACTTGAATTCTCAGTGAGTCACATGAAATAGCTCAAAATTCAAATCTGATCTTATTCAGATCGTAAGAATTTAGACATTTCTATTTTGGGAGGAGATGGAGTTTTATATGAGAGAAAATGATGAGAAAAATACTACCATATGATTATGAGATGAGGTCTCTCTCTCTCTCTTTCTCTCTCTCTCTCTATATATATATATATGTATATATATATATATATATATATATATGTATATATATGTATATATATGCCTTCGCTCAAGTGATACCCCCACATGAGTCTCCTGAGTGTCGGGGACTACATGTGCGCCACCATGCCCAGAATGCTTCAATCATGTTCATTACCTCTTCAAATGGAAGCCCACCAGTGCATAAACATATAAGCCATGCAGTACCTTCTCCTGCGTCCTCTGTGACGATGGTGAATGTGGCAGTTTTGTTGGCTACTCCATAAACAAGGCCTGGACCATATGCAGAAACACTCCCACTGTTGGGGTAGTTCACATAGAACTGGAGAGGGCTCTCTGCATTTGCCAAGGACAAAAACAAAATTGGGAAACAATAAATGGTAAATGGATATTTCAGATAACAGGCAATACCTTAATGTTCACCTATGAGCAGGCAGGTCTGCCACCGCTAAGGCTGTTCCACACTAGAGGGGAATGTGGGAGCTGACGGAGATTTCATCTCGGTTTGGCAAATGAGAAAGAGGCATCTGCATCATGTGGCAGTAGACTATTTGTCATGCCGTTCCAAATGTAAGACCTCCTGACCTAGGAAAGTCACCTTGAAGAATGCACCTCACATGGTCCTCTCTGCCCACTGCCCCTCTCATTCCTATTAAAGCTCTTTGATTCCTAGGACTCATGTGCAAACCAAGAAAGACTTTAGCATCTAAAAACAGGGGGTTGATCTACCCACAGAACATTAAAGAATCCATGTGTATGAACTTGAGAGGTTAACCATTAAAATAGAGACAAAGCAAACTGTCTTTACATACAACATTGATATTATTCCAGAGGGGCTGGCACTATGGTTTTGGGGGGGGGGACCAAAAACCAAAACCAAAACCATAAACAACTTGTGCAAACCTAGTGACTCCAATGTGATCCCTAGAACTAATGCAAAGGTCTAAAGAGAATTAACTCTACCAAATTTTCCTCTGATGTCCACATGCATACCTTGGCATGGGTGTCCACATGCATACATAGCATGCACACACATAGTAATAGAAAATAACTGAGCCATTCTTTTAACAGAATAAATGTAAGTATGCTAGTAGGTAAATAGGAGGCCCCTGAAAAGATAAGTCACATTGGCATTGGAGAGAAAGGGTGAGGGCCAAGAAAAGTCTGTTGCGGTTTTAGATAGCCTTATTGTTTAGCCCAGGCTGGCCTCAGTCTCTTGAGTGAGTTTACAGACATTTAATGCCTGCCTGAAGCTTGAGAAGTGACTGGTCTTTAAACTCTATATCTATGCCATTAGTATATTTAAATAGAAAAACATTTTTTTTGTTTTAACCAAGTATTATGCATACTTATGAAAATAAAGCATGTGGCAAACCCCTACCTCAAAAGCATAATTTCTCCAATGGGAAAACAAAGAATATGAAGATTCAGCCCACAGAGACTTAAAAACAACACTTAAATATATGGAAAGTTGTCTCAATGTCATTTACTGGAAAAAAAAAAAAACAAACAAAAACCAAGATACCATGCATTTAAAAATGACCAGACTGGCAAAGAAACAACTGTAGACTCCACTGGGAAAGGCTGTGGAATGGCAGGAGCTTTCCAAATGCAACAGCTCCAAGTCCCACAGGTACACCAAGAGTGTCACCAAGAGTGGTGACAGCAATGGTGGGAAGAGCTGAAATGTTCCCCAATGGGTAACTGGAAGCACACACAGCGGCCCCTCTAGATGAGGGAAAGTTAAGACTGTTGCACCACTATAAAATCCTGCACAGCTTCCCTGGACATGCTGACAGAGGTAAAAGGCAAGAACATTTCATGTGAGGGCGCTGGCATTTTGGTAGAAGAGGGCTGGACTTAAAAATCTGTCTTCTTTTCTTCAAGACAGGGTTTCTCTGTGTAGCCCTGGCTGTCCTGGAATTTGCTCTGTAAACCAGAGTAGCCTCAAACTCAAGAGATTCTCCTGCTTCTGCCTGCACAACCACCACCCAGCTAAAATCTGTATTCTTGCTTGCATGTGGTCTTAAAATTTTTCTAAACTTGGACATAAAATTTACCAACAATCAGTCATAAGGAGAAGGCAGATGGAGGTTATAGATATGATCATGTTACCTACTCAAAATATTAAATTAGAAGACATTCAAATGATTACAAAGAGCAGAATGAAGATGACTAACACCGTGCTGGGTGACAGCCAGGAAACATCGACTAGCCCCCAATAAGGACTAGGGGGCCATCTGTCTTCGTCCAACCCATGTATCTTAGGATGCATCCCTGTCCTAAGCCCCACACCCCACAGGGTTTGCAGGCCAGGCCACAAAGTGTCACTTCCTGTGCCTGCCTTGTATTTGATCTTTGGCCACACTTAACACAGTTAGGAAGACAAACAACCAGAGCCAAATGGCCCTGCCCTATGACCCAGGATGCTGAGGTGTATTCTCTCTTCAGGAAGCAGACTCTCAGGCTGTTCTCATAGGGAAGCCAACACGACAGATATTTCTGGGCCTGCCACAGAGAGCTCCTCAGTTTCTCAGATGTCCAAGAGGCTAGAGATCTGCTGTATGTCACTTACCAGGGATGTGACTGCCCATGTACTTGATGTGCATTTCGTGGAGCCCGACTTCAGTTGGAGCGTATCTGACAGTGACCGTGCCATCTTTGTTGTCCACGATCTCGGGTGTGGCTTTCTTCCCAGAAGGCATATGCACCTCTCCTGGAGAACACAGGGCAGTGAGGTCACTGGCGATCTTTCCCCATGAAGCAGATGGAACACACAGATATCTGCACTACAAAGGCTCTCAGACCCCAGAACACTCATGCTGCTTGAAACATCCAAGTACCACAGTGGGAAAACTGAGACTTGCTTTCTATGGCTTCCTTTTGGAGTCCATGGAAAACAGTAGGCAACTAACTCGTAAATAAATGAAGGGCACCTCCATCAGGCAAATTAGAAGTGCAAAGAGGATCTGAGAAGACCATAAAGTAACAGGAGAAGGAGGAATGAGAGAGAGGCTGGGCTTCCAGAAAGGAACTTATAAGACAGACCTCAGTATTTCAGGCTGTATTTGGAAAAGTGAGAGTGGAAAGAGAAAGCAGGGGAAAGGGGGAACAGAAACCTGGCAGCGATGTGATCTAAACAAAGGAGTTCCTACACTGAGGAGAAACACAAGTTTCTTCAAGAAGGTAATGCAAGCTATAAATGAACCACCTCTCCAGAGAAATGCATTCAGAGTCACCTCCCCAGCACTGTTTTGGACAGCAGGTGCAACAAAGAGAAGGCAACTCTTACAAGGGATTACCTGTAATTTCTCCTTTCCTGACAGCAAATGGAATCACCAAGTCAAAGGGCTTAAAGCCTAGGCCGTTCATGTCACTCACTGGGACATAGGCCTCTTCAGTCACCTAAAAACAGGAGAGACTAGTCACTAAGTAAAATACACAGCAGTGTAAGTGTGGACTTTGGAGCTACAGGGGCAGAACCACTGGGAATTCTACAAGGCAACAAAGCTTAAATTTGGGGGTGTGGCCATCAGTGTATCTATGGGCTTTGTCTGACTGGGGCAGAGTTACAAGGATTGGAGAAGTCCCACTAATGGATCAGATGCTAGGAACTGCTTGCTCTAAGAGTGTGCTTGTAGAATTCCCAGTATCACCCACAGGAAAATGGAAAAGGGAGAGAGTAATGTCTTTGTCCCAAGAGGCTCCACCTGGAAAGGTTTAGTTGCTTGTGGCCTGGAAAAGAAGGTGTGTTTTAAGTGGTGCAAAGTGGTAGCAGGTGACTTTGCCCCTAACAGAAACCAGATGCACAAGTGGTAGCTTGGAGTCAGTAGGAGCCCTGCCAACAGCCATCCATCTTGTTATTTAAACATGGGGGAAAACTGCACCCAGCATGATCACAGACATGATGGCTGCCGATTCGTGGGGTGGTGACATGGGGGTGGATCTTATAGAGCAAGTGGGATTGTGGTGATGGGATGATCAGTGGGGACACACCAACAGCCAGGACACCAGAGGACTTAAGCAATTCCCACAAGCAGGCAGTAGCTTTTCTAAAATGAAGGTTGAGTAAACCCAGAAATGAAAACAGGGAAAACGAAAACCAAAGTGTACCCAGGGCCTGAATCCAGGGGGACATGCATTTACCGGTGCCTTCTCCATGGCTGTGACTTCCCCATCGGTGGCCTAGTCAGTGGCAAATGGAGGTTAAATGGGAATCACACCAGAGGGATGTTGTTACCCAAGACCCTACAGCTTGAACTCTAACCCCTTCCCCACTTACCCAGCAGGTGCCTGTTATTAAGGAGTGATTTTTTTTCTTTTCTTTTCTTTTTTTTTTGTTTTTTGAGACAGGATCTCATGTAGCCCAGGCTGGTCTTAAACTCTCCATGTACCCAAGGAGGGCCTTGAAATGACAATGTCCCACCTCCACCTCCTAAGTACTGGGATTATGGGCATGTGCCACCATATCCTGTATGAACAATAAATTCTTTCTGCCCTTTTAGAAAGAAAGCTGTCCTCTCTACAATTGTCACAGGCACTTGTCCTTAGGGCCCACAATTCATGAGTAAGTCATGTGTACAGGAGCCACAAGTGGTGTCATGAGAGACTGAAGTAACCTTTGTAGCTATTGGTCAGACTGGCAAGGGGAACAGTGAGTGAAGTCTGACAAATGACTATGGAAGGGTATCCATGTCAGCTTGAGTGAAGCAAGCAAATGTCAAAGCTACACGTTATGATCCCTTGCATGAAACTCAAGTGTCCATTGTGTAAATACAGAAAACTGACAGTAGTCATGATGTTTTGCTTTACTTTGTGTGTGGGGTGTGTGTGTGTGTGGTGTGTGCTCATGTGAACACACAGGTGCATTGTGTAGAAGTCAGAGCTTCACATATCAGTGTCTCCTGTTGTTTTCCCTCTTATTTTCTAGTTTTAGATCTATTTATTTGATGTGATATGAATGCTTCATCGATATTCCATGTGTGTCTGGTGCCAGCAGAGTTGAGAAGGTGGCTATGGATGATTGTGGATTCTGGGAACCTAATTCAGGTCCCCCACAAGAGCAGCAAGTACTCTTAACCACTGAGCCATTCTTCTAGCCCTTACAGCTATGTTTTGTGATTGGGCACTGGGCTTTCACTAAACCTCAAGCTCACTGATTGGCTAGAGTAGTTATTTATTTTTCCAGGATTTTCCTGTCTCTGCCTTCCAATTACAGGCATGTGCTGCCATGCCCAGATTTTTATGAATGCTGGGAATCTGATCTCAGGCCATGCTTGCACAATACCTGCTTTATACACCGAACCATTTTCCTAACTTGAGAAATGTCTTTAATCATTAATATGGTGTTTTGTTTCTTATTCTTTCTTTAATATGGAGGGTTCAATTTGTTTCTTAGGTAGATATTTTAAAAAATGACTTATTTTATGTGCATTGGTGTTTTGCCTGCATGCCTGTCTCTGTGAGGGTGTCAGAAACCCTAGGAGTTACAGAAAACTGTGAACTGCAATGTGGGTGATGAGGATTGAAAGTAGGTCCTTCGCAAAAGCAGTCAGTGCTCTTAACTGCTGAGCCATCTCTCCAGCTCCAATAATTAACATTTTCAAGTTTTAGGGTATTCATTTTTAAAAATGGTCATCTTCATGATCCTGATCCAACTGACCCAACAGAGAAGTTCTCCTCAGCCATAACAAGGAACAAAGAAGCTGCCATCTGCAGAAAGGGCTTTACTGACACCCAGATTTGCCTGTAGGGCCAGTGCTGATGGAGGTCTACTCAAAACCAACAGAAATGCCTTTCATGGCTATAGATGTAGCCTTGCAATTTAAACTTCTCAGTGGTGACAAACAAGCTGCTCACATAAGGACTTGTAACTGACCAGGCCTGTGGTATCCCTGAGGCATTTGCTACCAATGTGGTGTTAGGTGTCCATGTTCTTCCAGCCTTTAGCCTATAGAGGGAGGAAATGAATCTACCCAGTGAAGGGGCTGCAGTGAGTGACCACTAGCCACCCTTAAGTTGGAAGAACTTATTAAGGGATGTTCACTTCTAATGAATTTGGAAGCCTCTACTCCAGGCCTCTGAGTCACCTGCTAATGTGGTCTCCAAATTTTTATCTTGATTTTCTCACTCAGACCCCAACAATCGGGGTCTCTCATCCCCAGTCCACTGCAGCAGCATCTGCCCAGGGGTTGCTGTTCTTTTGCCCCACCCAAGTCTAACAAGATCATATCTACCAAGGGATAAAAACAGTGTCTTAAAATGACAACTGAAACACTTTTCTAAATAACACTGACATTCTCATTGCAATCTTTTCTCCCCTAGAGAAGAAAAACACTCTCAAATGGACAGTGTCCAAAGTTGACAAGTGTTTACATATTTGAGATATGAAAGAGCTCCTAGACCTCTGGGCAGGATGTTTATAACTAAACAAACATGGAGGGGAAAGAGAAAAGCTACAATAGATTATAGATGGGAACAGAATCCCTGGGCTTCTGTTTGAAATACACTCCTTGAACCCTTCTCCATTTGCTGTACAACATGAAGTAATTAGAAAGCACTTCTTAGGTAGTGGTTGGAGTCATATCACTGGCGGCCTAGGACCCGTGGTTGGGTGGCTGTTCTTCTGCATCAAAGGATAAAACAAGGGAGACCATATGGCACCTGGTATCTGTTCATACTGCGCAATCCTCATTTTAACAAGGTAAACAGACTTGTTTCTGAGGCTTAGGTGGTAGTTCTGCTACAGTTCTACCATGCTCTCAGTGGAAGAACCTCAATAATAGAGAAGACCTAAGCCTTTAGTTTTCAGTTATTTGTTAACCTGAAAGTTTGCACAATGGTCCTCTTCTTTTCCTGATCTTCCTGGCTTTAAAAGAGAACACATTCCCCTCTTCTGAATCTCACCCAAACACAACTGGAGGAACTGTACATCTTAAGATCTCAGAGTCAAGTGTGTAGACACGAGAACATGAGCATCTCCTCCACTGTGGAGATTCTGGAGGAGGCACATGGATTGTCTTTACTGTTTTCTTTTCTCTTTTTTATTTTCCTGTAAAACTCAGCTAATTTAGGCTAGGACATTCCTAACTCCCTTGGCATGACAGATGCCTCCATGACAGAAGCTATTTTCCCAAAAATTGGTATTTCTAGAGATTATACGTAGGGTCAAGGCTATGAGGAAAGATGGCCTAGTAAGGGTCAACAAATGATGGCTTTTACAATATCTGTTAGTAACTGCTGGCTCAGGAGAAGGAACCTTGCTTACCATGACTGTGAAGGGGCTATTGGGAATATCAACACCACCGAAGCGCACATAGATCACATAGGTGCCTGGCTTGGCAGCAGTGTAGAAAATGTCATAAGTCCCATCTTCATTTTCGATGACATCAGCCTCAGCCTCAGTGCCATCTGGGGTCAGAATCGTGCAGGTCACTTTCCCCTTCCCAGCAGTCTTGGCATCCACTACGAAGCCTACCTCCTCACCAGTTTTCACAATGGGGGCAATACCAGGACCTGTAGAAAAGGTCAGAAGAAAATCAAATCATCGGCTGTGAATCCTGGTCTCAGATCAGGTCACATGACCTCAGAACAGGTCATGCTATGTTGTGCTGTCTATGTCTATGTCTATGTCAAACCTTCACTTGCTGCCAGGCAGAAGAGCATCCCAAAGATCATTGGGAAGGGTACTGCTCAAAGGAATATCTGATCAAACATGTCCTTGGCTTTGTAACCTCTCCCCAAGCAGCCAGTCAGCCGGTCTTTCTGACTCTGATTTGCAAAAAGTACAATAAAGTGAGAAAGAAAAACACACTGTTCAAAATGTACGAAGTGTAGTGGGGAGCGCCAAGAAAGCTGTTCAAAGTGGCAAGTAGAAGAGTGGAGCTGGTGGTGGATGCCCTGACAGAACAAGAGATGAGACCAACAAGTACCATCAGACTAGGAAAAACATCCCCGCCTGAGCTAGGAGAGGAAACAGGTCTGCAAAGCCAGAAGGAGGTCCCCATCTCTCACTAAACATGCCCCGAACCAGTTGTCAGGAATTGATGCATACTCCAGAGTGGTGGTCTGGCCAGTGTTTTCCAGTTTTTGCCATTGATGAGACAAAATGGGCCAAAGTGAGCAAGATGAGATCAGAGGGCAGACCACATCCAGGGTAGGCCTACATTGAATTTCCTTTTATTGTGATGCGGATATGATTTACTTGAGTCAGTGGGTCGTGCATTTTTTTTTCTCCAATGATCACTTGGTTGGTATTGTGTGTGTGTGTGTGTGTGTGTGTGTGTGTGTGTGTGTGTGTGTGTGTGTGTGTGTGTTTCCATGTGCAAGCACATGAGCAGGTGTTTATGTGTGTGGGCCTATGCATGGAGATCAGAGGACAATCTGTGAGACAATTCTTTCCATATCTGGGTTCTGGGGACTGAACGTAGGTTATCAGGTTTATTGGCAAGCATCCTTACTCACTGAACGATCTCACCAGCCCAGGCTTCATGTTCTAAAATCTGCTAAAGCAGCAGCACCGAGCTGCAGGAGCTGCTCTTAGAAAGGCATGACACTAGGTGTGCTGATGTATGCACAATCCCAGCTCTTGGGAGGTGGGAGCAGGAGGATCAACATTTGGCAGCATCCTCAGCTACATATCAAGTCTGAATGAGGCAAGCTGGGATACATGAGACCCTGTTTAGTATTTTAAATGGAGAATACCATATTGGATTGGTATGACAGCTCAGAGGGTAAAAGAATCTGCAGCCCCTTGATGTAAGCCTGGCCACCTGAGTTCAATGCTTAGATCCCCCGTTCCATATAGTCAAACAGGCATGTCTAACAAGCTGAAGCAAGGGAGGGTAAAACATTTGTGAATTCCTGAGAGGAAAATCCCAAATCCTTTCCCTATTGCTGATCTAAGTAAGATGCTCTTGAATGAGTACCGAATAAATGAGCCTAATGCTTACAGAGGCAAAAATATATTGCTTCTCATGGCAGTTTCCGTGAGAGTCCTCAAGTACTGCCCCCTAAAGTGTATAAGCACTCCCCTGCCCCAGCATCATGCCCAGTATCTTTCCTGCCTGCTCTTACCTCATTTCTGCAATAATCTATGATGTCATGTCATCTCAAAAGATCTTCACCTTATGTATGTATGACTGGTGCTCAGAGAGCCTAAAAGCAACCTTCCCGGTCACACAGCTATGAAGTGGCAAAAGAGGGACAGGACACACACTCCAAACTCTGATGCTCCCCTGCACTCACCTGTGGCCAGACACTTGCTGGCATCGCCTGTTTGCGTGGCCCGGATACGGTAAGGAGAAAGTGGAATGTTGTCTCCACCATAAGTGACCCCAATCATATAGCGTCCAGTCTTATCAGGGATATAGGTTACGGCGTATGTGCCATCTTTACTGTCGTGGACAGTGGCTCTTTGAGGCTTTCCCTCTTGGTCCTGTGAATCAGAGCAATGCTATTTTGGGATGCTGCTGCCAACATGTAGAAAGTGATCAGAGCAAACCATGCTCTTTAATTAGCACCTCTATAGGCGGGAGCAGATAGACGCTTAGTGATCTTGTTCTGCCCATTTGGATAGGGAAAAGAAAGGGTCACAGATCACACCACGATGGTGTCTGTCAAACAGTATTTGAGCATCACATAAACCACAGAGACATTATGGCAAAAGCCCAGCTACTAGTCCTCCTTTCCCTTCTCTTCCTTTTCTGTTACTAACAGGTCACTCCTCCTTAGCTAGGTGCACCACTGAATACAAGCTTCCACATGTCATCTACCAGCTTTGCCGCCACACAGCCTCGTGACTATGAGAAGGAGGAGGAGGGTCTTCTCATCAGACAGATCATCCATCGATGAGAGCCATTTTACTTGCTTCTGTCTTTCCTTCTGGTTCGCCTTCTAAACCTGATGACCAGAGCACTGGCAGGCTCATGGTTCATGAGGAGACATTAGGGACAGACACTAGGTCAGAGATGCTGCTTCCTTGGTGAGCCATAGAACACCTAGGTGGCTTACTCTGGCTTTGTTTCTGAGAGAGGACAATCCTTTGTTAGAGGCCCT
This sequence comes from Cricetulus griseus, assembly GCF_003668045.3. NCBI lineage: Eukaryota > Metazoa > Chordata > Mammalia > Rodentia > Cricetidae > Cricetulus > Cricetulus griseus. The sequence continues at coordinate 75,849,886 of NW_023276807.1, read as the reverse complement.
GTGGTATGTGGAATTTTAGCCCTAATCAACCCAACAGGTAATTAAAAACATTTAAAATTAGCGTAAGAAGAGATGTAGCAACAAAGAACACAGAATAACTGGTGCCACACCCACCACCTCCTCAGATTCTCACACAGATGAGCACCTTGTTTTCCAGCAGAGATACTGATTGTAAAAAAAAAAAAAACCAAAATAATGCACTGGCGCAGAAATTAGTCATTAAACTCCTGTTTTTAATCCATTTCCAGGATATTAAGTCTTACTAATAAGGTTTGTCTCCACTCCCCTCCATCATAAAGAACAAAACATCCACAGTTACCGTGATCTGGACAGCAAGTAGGCCTTCACCAGCATCTCTGGCATCAATTGCAAACTCCACAGGTAGGCTGGCAGGTACTCCATAGGAACTGAGGCCAGGCCCTGAGGCAGTCACTTTGCTGGCATCATATGTGGGAAGGACCTTGACCTTAAAGGGACTTGATAAACATACAGAAGCCATGGTCAATAAGGATACAGGTCAGCCCTGCCCTACATGGTCTCTCTTCTACAAAGAGCTGAGGTTGAAAGGAGGATTTCTGCAAGAGATACGAGAGCGGGTTTAATGAAAAGACCAGAAGGCCATTAGAAATATAGAGCCATGAGGAACAAGCCATCATACAACAGTCCATCCTAGCTTCCCTGAACTGAAGACAGATGAATGGGTGGACCCAGGAACAAGAACTAGTGCCTGTTGGATGGTACCACACTGTGTGGAATATCAAGGTCCTATAACATTTGCTAGATGAGAAGTGAGTGAAAGGCTGGGAGGCAGGGAGGCACTGGAGCAGTGGTTACCAGTCCTGTGGATGGAGGGGTCCCATGCCTGAAGGCTGAGATGCTCACCTTCGAGGGATCTCTTCATCAGCATATTTAACGGAGACAATATAGGGCCCCTCCTGAGATGGGGTGTAGGTCACTGTGTGCGTGCCATCCCCATTATCCATCACATTCACTGGCTCCACGAGACCTGAGGACCCGAAATGAGAGATCTGTTTAACAACCTGGTCTCCCCTTCACTGCACCCCAGTTGCCCTTAAGACAGGGTCACAGCCATCCTCAAGAACTGTTGCTTTCCACTGAAGAATAACACAAAGGCAAGCAGGCCGTAATTGCAGGATCCATAAGTCACAGTAGCAGAACTGACACCAAGAGACACCTGTAGATTTCGGTGGTTCAAGAATACTCAGCCTACCATACTGCCCCAGATTACAATTAAGGAGATCATCCATGCCTGTTGCTGGAGATAGCTATATATTCTTTCAAGCTGGTTAGCCAGCTTTGGTGTGGTAATTTTATCTTATAGCCGAGAAAGTGCCAAAAGAAACCTCAACAGCAAAAAGTTGGACAATGGGCTGTCCAATCAAGACTTGTGATCTTCTTTGAGCAAAGAACACAATGGCATCAACATGCTAGGGTACAAAGTTACAGAGTAGGTAGGGGTACCAATCTCAAAGAGCAAGAGGGCCATCAATAGGATGCTACGGATGATGGTTAGACTATATTAAAGTCTAATTAAGGCATGCATTACATTGATATGATTCTAGACTCCCAGTGCTGAATACGAGGTCAAGGAGGAGTCAGTGGCAGGGTGGTTAATCAAAGCAGGTGAAGAAGAACAAGCCAGTTTTAGAGGTGGGGCCAGCTAGAAGCACCCAGGTCATACAATTGAAAGCAGCTGCTAATGGGAGAACACAGACTTCAAACTTGTCTCTATAAACCCTTTGGGTCAGCTTTAAAGAGTTCTGAAATGGCTCTCAAGGGACTGTGCTATGACTGGGAATCCACTGCATCAATTAGAATTACAAAGCTTCCATATTCGAGGTTGCTACGTAAATAAAGGCCCCCCCCAATCCCTCAGCTCAGAGACTTCCCTAAAGGAGAATCTACCCCATGACCTCATTCTCCCAGACAGCTTCTGCCCTGAGCTTCAAAGAGCAGAAGCTCCTGATGAACTCTACTAAGAAGGTTTCCCTTCAAACAAAAAAAAAACCTCAGCTCACTACTTCTGGAAGCCACAAACACATCATAGGGAGAACAGAAGGAGAGAAAGCTAGATGAGTTAAGAGATCAGGCATATTAATTTATATGGAAAGAAGGGTATGTGTTAACTACTGGGAGAAATATAGCAACAGGCTTAAGTACCTCAGGGTTGTCCCCAGATGGCCCGCTAGTCACTGAAACCTTACTTCTAGATTTTCGGCAGTGTGGATCAACTGTCAACAAAACCCATTCCCTAAGAGACCCTCTCTCCAGGGAGTTGAGAAAATGACAAAGCTATATCCCTGACCAAGATTCTGGCATATTCCACAGCAATACTGAGCACCTCAGAGGGATGGATCATCTCCAAACCCTACCTCCTGCCCACACCCAGACCATCCCCGGGCACCTCATACATGCTGAACAGGTAACAGTGCAGCCAGGTGGACAGTGCATGTCAAAGCCCACACAGCACGTCCTTCGACAGGCTACTTGGGTAAGTGAAGTTATCATGCACATGCCTGAAGCTCCAGTACTCAGGAGGCAGAGGTAGGAGGATGGCCAGTTTAAAGCTAGTCTGGGTTACTTAGTTAAACCACAATCTTGGAAAACCAAAGCCTGGGATGTAGCTCATTGATAGGACACTTGTGTAAAATAGGTAAGGCCCAGGGTTTTGTCTTCAGTATATGAAATGAAGAAGTTAAATTATAAAAAGAAATTTAGGACTACATTAATAACAGAAGAAATGGACTTAAGGAGATAGAATACAACAGCTTTTAAACAGGCTTTTCTGCTGGCTAGCTAGAATGTAGAGAATATAGCCATAAATTCACGAGCACTCTCATAAGAAAGTACCTTCTCTGGGTCACAGTTGTCTCTACCCATGATGGGTGAATGTGGGTGGCAGGCAGGATGCAGACTCACCTCTTGGGCCCAGGACCCTCACTTCCAATGGAGCTAGGCCAGCCTTGCTGCTGTCCACTGTGAAGGACTGCAGGATACGAGCTCGGACACCAGAGCCCAGACCAGGGCCAGCAACTTTGACCTTGCTGGGATCCACAACATCTTTTGCAGGAACTCTGAAGGGGCTGCCTGGAAGAGTCACAGGATTCTGAGCATGAAGCAATCAAAACACCACCCAATTATATCCAGAACTACACTGTTGCTCTATCTGGACACCAACTACATGAGCTTCAATTCAGCCCGCCTTACTTTGGGTGCAACTATGTGACCACAGCTATTCCCACGTCTGTCACGTAGCACTAACCACTTGTAGACAATGGCTCTGGGGCCTTAGTGAACCTTCCAGGAAGCCAAAGTAAGGCAATGAGAGCACTTTCTTCTAACATCCTATGTGGCATCAGTTGGGAGGTAATCAAGGCAGAACATGTTGGAGACAATGAATTTGATCTGCATGTGAGCATCAAAAGCTTTTCAGTAAAACCACAGCTGTGATGTAAGAGGGAGCAGCTACCATTTAGGGGAAGCTACACTTGAGGGAATTCCCAGGAAAGCAAACAAGACACTATCAGGTCACACTGGATGTTTCGGCTCTCAGGAGTTATCTTGACTAAATAACCTGACACTAAGACAAGCAATACCTTATGCTAAGTGCAGCTGGCTTGGAGGAGTTCTGAAGTTCAGGGGAAAGTGATATTCAGCTCTGGGAGGAGACAGAGCCTGAAGCATGGCAGAGGCATAGAGGAGGAGAACAGCTCTTGGAGAATGGAGGCAAACAGCTTAGTGGTAGGTGTGCTTATACACAGAAGAGTAGAAAAGAGCAGGTAGGCCTTAACAATCCACATCCAACCCCTCTCCCTCCTACATAATAAGCCAGCACCTTCCAAGGATCCATAGCTGCTCAGGTCTATGCTCCCCTAGTAAAGTCTTTATTTCTCTAAGGTTAAGCTGGGGTATGCTGCAGGAAAAACATGAGGATCTCTCACTTTTTAATGATGTACATTGTAAAGACTGGTAAAATACAGTGAATTCCGGGAAATAAATATTTTTAAGTTAAACATTAAAAATAAACTAGGGCAGAACCAGGATTGCCAACAGGACTTCTCACACAGCAGGAGTGCCGGTGTCCCCAGCAGCCTCTGGCTGCCAAGTCCATTGCCAAAGAGGTCCGAGTATCATTTAGTATGGCAGTTGCCAGACACCTGCCATGGAAATAAATGTCTCTGTGCTGTGTATCTCAGAAAGTCCCCGATTTGCAGAAGGAGGGGTTATAAACACACTCACATGAAGAACTGAGACCCTTGGCAAAGATGAGCACCACCTTCCATGCTGAGGTTTAGTAAAATGAGTGATGTATTTGGGAGTGATAATCGGGAACTCTGGTGTTAACAAGTAACAAGAGACTATCTCTGACTTAATCAGTAAGTCAGAACCTGTGCTGCAAATTGTTTGAACTCAGCTAGAGCGAGAGCAGCCTTGAAGCAGTACACAATGGTCTGATGTTCAGATACATTATCTTTGCCAGTATCCTGTTCCCTGTTCCAAGTAAACATCACCAACTGACCACAATCCATCAAGAATCCCAATTAATCAAGTGGTCTAGGCAGCTTCCACCAACAGACCCACAGATGGGCTCACTACAAGAAACCAGTAAGTTATATAGGTAAGATGGGATATTCAACTTAACACAATACAACCATCTAGCATGTAGGAGGCAGGAAGATTCCAAGTCTGAGGTTCTGTCTCAAAACAAAAAAATAAAAATCCACCAGAGGTTTATATCAGGTCAGAAAAAAAACTGAACCCATATTTAATCATCCAAATCCCCAGGAAAGCAAACAAGATGCTGGTAGGTCACTGGATAGTTCAGGTCTCAAGAGTTATCTTGGCAACCCAGACACTAAGATGAGCAGTCTTATACTACTGTCTGGGGCAGTTTTGGAGTTCAGGGGAAACTGATTTGGTTCTGGGATGAGTCAGAAGGTGAAGCATAAAGAGTCACCATCCCTCCCCACCCCCAATGGGAGAGGCCCAGATACATCCTATTTTGTTATAATAATTTGCTTAGTGTTCACTGATGGGCCCAAATGCTTACTCCTCTGCAGGTGAGTTCCAAAGCTCATGGCATCCAGTACTTTCCCCAAAGCCAAGGCAGCACTACTGCCCCCAGAGCAGAAACACACAGAAGCCAGCAGAGTCACCTGCCTGGTGGAAGACACTGTCACTTCCCCTGGAGACCACCTTCTGTTCATTCTCTGTGCTCAACTCTGTCACAAGCACTGCCCTATGGCAAGGCACCAAAGGGGACCTTACAAACCCACTCTGTCCCTTCTCCCCATTCACCTGCTTCCTATCAGCACAAAGCTTCGCTGCATAGATGCTAGATAGTAGATGCCTTAGGAGTGGGAGCTTTGTCTGCCTTGTTTCTAGCTGAAATTCTCTAAATTAAGGACTAAAATTAAAACAAGCAGAAAAAAAGAAAACGAAACAAAACAAAAACAAACAAACAAACAAACAAACAAACCCCAAACACAACCTTTATTTATTTTTGGTTTTTCGAGACAGGGTTTCTCTGTGTAGCCCTGGCTGTCCTGGAACTTGCTCTGTAGACCAGGCTGGCCTCAAACTCAGAGCTCCACCTACCTCTCCCACCCAAGTGCTGGGATTAAAGGCCAGTGCCACCACTGCCAGGCCACAACCTTTACTGATATGAGTAATAAGCATAGGTTTGAGGAGAAACTAGTTATCTTCAACTACTAAAGTTTATATGGACATATTGGTAGAATAATCACACAATGTGTGTGTGTGTGTAAGATTAGAAGACAACTTTTTGTGCATTCTGGGAATCAAGCTTATGTCATCAGGCTTGTGTGGCAAGGGTCTTTATCTGCAGTCATCTCACTGATTCAAAATTAGCTTTGAATTCAATACCTTCTGATTACTGTGAGAGAAAGGGAGTGACTGTGTATACATGTGTGCACATTCACACATGGCAAGGGGAGCACAGGCCAGTAGACAGCTGAGACCCCTCAAGGCCAGCAGCTTATGTATGGGCCCTTCAATATTTTTTGACACAATTACATCCCATTGGGGGGAAATCCACATGAGCCTGAAAGGCTCTTGCAGTTCCTGGGCTCCTATGGTTTGGCTCTGCCCTCTTTTCATCCCCTTGGAGGCAAGACACATCCTGACTCAGTAACAGCCCTGGAGTTCTCAGACTTGCATCCCAACACAGTCCAAATTCTTCAACACTCTTACACATGTATGTGCACATGGGATGGGGTCTTTAATCAATCTGTTACACAATCAGAACTGGAACTTGCTGGAGATGCCTCTCCATAAAACCAAAATGGAGAGCCTTCATACTTAATCACATCTTTATGGTTTCAGTTTTGACTACAGTGATTCTCAATCAGGGTGATTTATGCCTACAAAGTTAAAGAACAATTTCCAGATATTTTTCATTGTCACATATGAGGGTTGCTTGTTACAGGTATGCATCTAGTAGGTGGAGGCCAGAGATACTGACATGACAACACAGAGAAAGCTCTTCGTTACCAGTTCCTACATAGAACGCTCAGTCAGAGATGAGAAACCCTATTTTATACTAAAGTACATTAAAGAGTATCATTAAATAGCAAACAAATTAATAAATAATAATTTGTATTAGTATACCCTTGTCACCTGTCTGGATTGACAATGCAAAGAGAAATCAAGATACATAGTAAAATCCAAGCCCCAAAGTTTTGGGGGCTAAAGAAATGGCTCAGTAATTAAGAGCATTTATTGCTCTTACAAAGAACCTGGGTTCAGTTCCTGGCACCCATATAGGGTAGCTCACAACTGCTTCTAACTCCAGTTCTAGGGGGATACACATTCCTCTCGCTTGTATGGGCCCTTGCAAACACATGGCACAAATGAGCTCCTGCAACCACTCGCATACAATAAAAAAGAGACTTTTCAGTTTTGTGAAGAATGAACTTTCCCTTAAATCAGAAACAAAGTCACCCAAACTAAGTCACATGAACCACTATTTTAGTGGAAGGTCCAAGCCAATGCTTTCTACAAGGTTACTGGGTTCCACTGGGAGCTGTCCTGTTCTTGGTGCTGTGGTCATTGGGAAGACTCTTTCTCTAAGGTTTTTCCAAAATCTTTCTAGTAAAGAGAAATTAGCAAAACCAAATCTGTTTTCACCCTACATCATTTATTCTTTGAACCACTGCCCAAGGGATGGCTTACCAGGGATGTGGACACCTCCATAGGTGATATTAACATCATAATCCCCTGGAGCAAAAGGAATGTACTCAGCACTGCAGCTGCCGTCCTTGTTGTCTCTGCAGTTTATCTTCGACTCCGACGGCCCCTCGACAGTTATGCCTAGCCCACCGATTCCTGCCCCTCTGGAAAGAGTATGTGAACAGTCCATGCCAGAATTTATTTTAAAAAAACTTCATAAACTATCCTAGTTAGTCAACTTGACCCAGCCAATGTGGCAATACCTCTTAGGCAGGGAATTTCTCAGACAGTTCATATCAAGTCTATATATAGACAGTCTTGACTCTCTTTTCCATGCTCATCCTTCAACTGTATTTCCTGTCTATTGCATAGGGTACAATAATGAATACAACATAGGTATGCACTTTAAGGTACTGAGTCTGTGTTCTATCACTGATCTACAATCATATCCCTTTGGAGTTAATATAATAGGAATGTCTTGAATATTTCATTTACATATAGGGTTGGTTATATACTTCTGCATCATTAATTAAGGAACTTCTGTCCAGTCCTAGTGTACTTAGCATCTTGATGACTATGATCATTTCTGGTATACTTTTAGGTATACTTGTTCATTCTCTATAACATAAATCTTGATACAAGAAAATGCTTAACATACTTTTAAAAATGCATCTTACCAGAAGTTGAAAGGCTATGACACATAAGTCGGGCATAGCTACAACTTTTTTCTCCCCTGAGATAGGGTCTCATTTTGTAGCTCAGATTGGCCTCAAACACAAAGCAATCCTCTTGTCTCAAACTTCCATGCCTTTTTTTGTTGTTTTGTTTCCTTCTTCTGTTAACTACATAAGGATAGATGCTCTGATCCCAGAGCACTGCCTACCTGGTCACCACTGTGAAGACATTAGATTTGTTGGTAAAGGCTTCTTTCAATCCAGGACCTTGGGCATGGACCCGAGAAGGCTGGCAGCCTTCAGTTACAATCACTTTGAAGGGACTGTTTGGGATTGGCACATCATCGTATGTCACCTCCACCAAATGGAAACCTTCCCAAACACAAACAAATAACAATAAATGGCACTTGTATACAACATCACTACTTCAGACTTTTATCTAATACTTGATAGATAGCACACTAACTGCTACTTGAAAAGAGTAGATTAAGAACATAGCAAAGTAGGGCTAGGGACCAGTGGCTCAGTGGTTAAGAACACATATTGCTCCTTCCATGGATCTGAGTTAAGTTCCCGGCTCCTACATTAGTTGGCTCACAATCAGCTATAACTTCAACTCTCTTCTGTCCTCCATGGGCACACACACACATGCAAACACACACAGTTAAAAAAAAAAAAAGATAATGTCAGTATAATCTTATTTTTTGAAAGATAAAACTGTCTCTCTTTTTGTTCATGTATTACTTGATTATCTTGCCCCAAGCAAAGAGCACTAAATTTGTATTTAAGGCAGTCACCCTAGACAGACTATCCTGATTTGGGAAAACACTATCCAGGCATTAAAAGACCACAGGAATCTCAGGCAATAGAAAAGCCAGGTAGCTACAAATACCTGAAGATGTCCATATAGAATATTTATGGGATCATATGCACAAGAAAGGGAATAGATTGTGCTTTCCTTTTCTCTTTATGATTTCCTGATTTCTCAAAAATTTAATAATCACCACTATTATTCAAAAAAAAATTGCAAAAAAATGTACACAAATCATATATTGTTAATACATAGGCCATAGCATAACCCCACATGACCTTCACCTTCTACTCAGGTGAAGCTGGGGTTTAGCAACATATGACATAAGGCCAGCGTCTTATTTGGTTTCTATAGCTGGGAAGAGACACCATGACCATGGCAACTCTTATAAAGGAAAACATGTAAGTGTGGTGGCTCATTTACAGTTCTGAGCTTTAGTCCATTATCTATTATCACGGTGGGAAGCAAGGCAGTTTGCAGGCAGACATGGTGCTAGAGAAGGAGCTGGGAGTTCTTATATTTTGATTCACAGGCAACAGGAAGTGGTTTGAGACACTGGGTGTGGCTTGAGCGTATATGAGACCTCAAAGCCTGCCTCCACAGTGACAGACTTCCTCCACAAAGGCCACCAACTCCAACAAGGCCACACCTCCTATTACTGCCACTCTCTTTGGGGGCCATTTTCTTTCAAATAACCACAGCCAGTGGCCTGGCTAGGGAAAGGGATCTTTTACATTTCTGATTAATGTGTATTGTTCTCTGCAGAGGCAGGCTGAATTAAATGGTTCAAGTACATGAGTACAAGGTAGACTTGGCCAACACAGCTCTGAATGAACAAGAGTCACAGCCACAGAGAGGAAGACTTACCTTTCTCAAATGGTGTATATTCTACCTGGTAGGTCCCATCAGCATTGTCCTTGACAAAGCACTCAGTGGAGGCCCCTGAGGGGTTGGCAATGTGAGCTTTGATGTGGTCACCTCCAACCTGGGTTAGGGATCTGGAGTCAACCGTGAAGTCTGTTGTGGCCTCCCGAAACACATCTGTTAAACAACCACATAGATAAGAACGTTGCCGGGCAGGGGTGGCATATGTGAAGCAGAGGGAGGCAGATCTCTGAGTTCGAGGCCAGCCTGGTCTACAGAGCTAGTTCCAAGACAGCAAGAGTGACACAGAGAAGCCCTGTCTTGAAAAACAAAAGCAAAAGAAAAGTGACACCTTGGGCCTAAGCATCCCCGCCACTCCAAAGAAGACTCTCTACACTTTGAAATACATTAAGTATAATTTTGATGTCCTAAGAGTGGTTTTGGTGATTGTGAAAGTCAAGGTAGACTTGGCCAAAGTGACAACAAAACTGCTCACACAAAGATGAGGATTAGGCCAAGTACAGTGGTCCACTCAAGAGCATGAAACAAGGGAGCTGTGAGTTCAAGACCAGCCTAGACTACATAATGAGACCCTGTCTCAAAACAAAAACAAAGGTAGAGACCCAGGGCAAGGGCAAAGACAGACTAGCTCTGCTCTTCATGTAATATTAACACATTTTACATTATTTAATAATTCCAACTAAGTCCCAATGACATGACAAAAATATTATCAAAGATTTCTGGCTTTTCCACAAAAACTGGAAATCAGCTGAGAATGATTTCACCCCATCCACCAAGGAGAAACAAAAAATAGGGGCTCGGTGGAGTACGACCTCTGGAATAATGTGATCCCCATTTTCTTTTACACCCCCCCCCCACCAGTCAGCCACATGAGGCAGGGGTTATAGGTGAGGGCCTGACCCCTGGCAGGTAGTTGAGTTTGTTTTGGAGACTCACCTTTTCCTTCTATTCCTGGCCCAAAGGCTTTGATCCCACTAGTGTCTATGGCGGGCTCCACCTTGACCCGGGTGGGAAAGTGTGGTACAAGCTCACCACCATACTTCATGGTCAGTGTGTACATGCCAGCTGTCAGTGGCACGTAGGTCACTGCATAGGTGCCATCTTTGTTGTTCTGGATAGAAACTTCAGCTTTTGCCCCCGAGTCTGAGACAGCTTCAAGGTCCAGAGTCCCGGGCCCTGCTTCTGAACAATCAACACTAAGGAGTCCAGCTTCGCCTGCTTTCCCGTGTTCAAGACCTGGTCCTGATGCCACAACCTTAGAGGGGTCAAATGGCATTTCAATGTCAGCTTTGAAGGGAGACCCAGGAATGTGGACTTCTTCAAAGAGAATGTTGACAAAATATTCTCCAGGTTTTGTGGGAAGGTAAGAGACGGAGCAGGTCCCATCACCATTGTCAGAGCATTCGATCTTAGCCTCACATGGACCTTCCACAGTTAGACCCAAACCTCCGGTTCCAGCTCCTTTCGTGTCAATGGTGAACTCGGCAGGCTTGCCTACAAGACCTCCTTGAAGGCCAGGACCATGGGCCTTCACCTATTAGAGCAAAGAATTAAGTCAAATCTTATCTATATCTACTATTGTTAGTCAGTCATGCTTCCAACACTTGTGACCACAAATCACACAAAAGCACACATCAGTTAAATATCCCATATCTCTAGGGCTGGTGGTCATGCACTTGCACATGTTAATACATGCATCAGTCAGGGTCTAAGAATACAATCCAACTGCTCAAAAGAACAGGTGAGAGAGAAATAGCCCTTAGCACAGGACCAGGTGGTGAGGTGGTAGGCCTGCCCTAATGCTTCATTCTCCCTAACATCCTTACACACACACACACACACACACACACACACACACACACACACACACACACACACACACACACGCAAACATACAAGTTGGCTTGCTTGGGGTGGGGGCTTGAAGAAGGTAACTCACAGCAGTTTGGGCTGTTATAGATTCATCAATAAATCTTACATAATAAAACTATGTTTTAGAAGAGATAACTTTATAGAATTCACACCACTCAGACCACTGGAAATATCCCCCAATCATTGGAATGGAGGAGACTAGGAATAAGGATAAGATATATTTATGTCTGCTAGGATAGTTTCTGTAGGATGAACTCGGTCTGTGTAATGGACACTCAGCCGAGGCCTCCACATTCTTGCATATGAGCTAGTACAATTATTATGCTAACCAATGAATAAAGGACTCTCTCACCAAAGCTTTGCAAACTGAACAAACATGAGCAGCAGGGTGGTTTAACTTTTGAGGGAGCCAGGCACACTGAATTGCAGAACATGTCAGCCATTGAGAGCTAATATTCACCGGACTTTCCTGCATCTTTTGCAGGGAGGACTCCAAATCACATTTGACAACACCAGGGCAACCCCAAACTGACCTTGGTGGGATCTGGTGGTAGTGAAGCCTCCACAGTATAGGGGCTCCCAGGTACTGGGTGTCCATCGTAGGTGATGTCTACAGCAAACAGCCCCTCCTCCCGAGGGATGAATTTGGCTGTGCTGCTCTCCCTGCCAGCCACTGGTGCTACCAGGCATGGCACAACCTTCCGAGAAGGACTCAGGATTGTCACATCCAGCTTCCCCTGGCCTCCTGCTCCCTTTGTATCAATGGCAAATTCCTGATCCTTTCCAACCTCAACTCCTGTGGAAAAGGAGACAGGCTAAAGTGATGAGCTGCCCCAACAGCAGCAAAAAAAGACAGGGGGTAAAGATGGCCCATTGGACACAGAGTTGCAGTAAATAATGGCTGATGTAAGACAAAAAGAAAGGCTAATACAATAGCATTTAAGCCTCAACAACTGGAATAAACACAATACAATGACTCGTTAACACTGATAATAACTATTTATTAAACGTAATTTCTATGCCAGTCACAAATACTGTACACTGTCTCCTTCAATTTACAGACTATCTATGAGCTTTTCATTGAGAATAAGTGGCCTTTACAGATGGGGAAACTGAGGCTCTGAGAGATTAAGTAACTTATCCAGGGCAATATATCTAGAAGATCACAAAGCTAGGACTCAAACAAATTTATCTAACCCCAAGATCATCTTTGATAGATTATAATTATTGTAATCCAGCACTGTCCACTTCTCCACTTCCTCATGTTAATAATCTTACATGGAAACACACCCTTAATAAATCAGTGTTTTATTATACTAACTCCTGGCAGAAAATTCAACCCTATTACCATCCCCACCTACAAAAAGGCAGAAGTCACATAGCTAGTAAATTCTGAGAATTGACTTTGATGCCTTTTAAAGGATTTTTGGGTAACATATCAAGATCTTGTATATAAAAAAGTCAAAGATGACTCAGTGGTTAGAAGCACAGACTGTTCTCGAAGAAACTGGAGTTTAGTTCCCAGCACCCTAATAAGGCAATCCACAGCTGCCTGTAATTATAGCTCCAGGAGATAGACAACCTCATCTATACTCCACAGACACCTGCACTCATGTGCATATAAACACCTCACACACATAATTAAATCTTAAAATAATAAAGATAACTCTTAAAACAATTTTTGCAAGGCAAGGGTGCAGGAACCCCGCTATTATTTTGACAGAAACAAGGAAAGGGTTTCAACCAAAACAAAAAGCACTGGGAACATAAGACCCTGCCACAACCAGGCAAATCTCGACTCGGGACATAGAGGAGCCTGCCAAGGCTAGCATAGCAGCCCACAAGCTATGACCCAGCAAGGCAGAGGCTTTCCCTAATGGATACCATGCTTTTCTTGTTCTGCAGTCAAAACTTGCTGTCCCAGGGAAAGAAGAACCAAGAAGTTGATTTCTATGTATGACCATTGACCTTAGTGTAATTCAGATGTCCAAGATGCTTGGCACAGTTTGATTCCCATCCAAAAGCAACATCTTTAGCTTCTCTCTTCATGAAAACTTCCCGTGGTGACATCAGCAGTTACAGAGAGCTTACTACACTCTCTGCATTATTACCTCATTTACATTTTTACAATACTTCATGAGTCTAAGTGTCCCCCATTCCCACTGCGTAAGTGAGACGGCCTGGTAAGCATAAGTGGCACATATGTCACAGAACTGGTTCACAACACAGCTCTCATTCAAATAGAAGTCTGTCCACTGCAATATCTCTTTAAGATAGAATTATTAAACACTTACTGTTTTCTAGTCCATTGATTTTTATCTTGCTCAGATCCAGTGGAGCAGCAACACCCACAGTGAAAGGACTTTTAGGGATGGGATCACCACCGTAAGTCACTAAAACCTGCATGTTGCCCTGGAATGAGAGAGAAAAGTACACTTTTGGGTAGGAATGCGCTAAGCTGTCATCCAGAATCTTTATTCCTCCCAGGGCCATATGGGGTTGAACTAATTAACTACATATTCTGATATATTCCAGGCTGGCTCTGAACTTGCTATGTAGCAGAGAAAACCTCTAACTTTTGACCCTTCAGGATTATAGGTGTGTGCTATGACCCCTAGTCAATGCAATGCTAGGGATCAAACCCATGGCTTTACGTATGCCAGGCAAGCATTCTACCAGCTGAGCTACAGTAACAGTTTGACTCTTAGTGGCTTCAGAAAACATCTTATACACTTCTCTAAGCTTTTGGAACACATGGCAAGAACAATAAAAACAGATAAATAAAAGCAGCTATTAACAGGGACAATAAGCTGGGGATTAATGCCAGGTCTGCACTATGAACTTTGATGTATTTCCTCAATTCAAAAATCACAAAACAGAGCCAGGTGGTGGTGGCACACACCTTTAATCCCAGCACTTGGGAGGCAGAGGCAGGAGGATATCTGTGATTTGAGGCCAGCCTTGTCTACAAAATGAGTTCCAGGACAGCCAGGACTGTTACACAGAGAAACCCTATGCCAAAAAACCAAAAAGAAAGAAAGAAAAAATAATAATCACAAAAGAGTCCTAAGGAGTAGTTCTTATTGCTATCTTCTACTTTTCAAGAATACCCTCCTTGTTCAGGTAATGAAACGAGCCCCATTGCACACACTCGGTAAACTGCATGCTGGACTCACACCATGACAACCAAACCTTTACTTCTTTGCTTTGCCACAGCACCTGGCACCATGACAACCCCAGCCATTTACTGTCACTGGGCCTGGAGCCTCTGAACCAATAGAACTAGTTCCTTCAATGCCTGGGCAATCAGTTTTGGGACACCAGGCCAGTTATATCAGTACATAGACACCAACTACTAATTATAGTGAAAGAAAGAAAAGCTGTGTGAAGGCACACTGTGCTGGAAGATCAGCAGATTCTATTGCTGGAAGCCTGGGTGGCTGCAGAGGCACAAATAGCACAACCTGGCACGTTTTGTTCTTTGTCCACAGGTCCTGAGCCAACTCACTTCTGGCTTCCTCTCTCCACATTCAGCTGCATCCTCCCCCTTCAAAGTTCCATGAAAGCCCATTGCAATTTCAGTAGATTCAGTCATCTTCGCCTCTATGTCCAGGAATAACCAAATATGTAGGAGAGTGAGAGGAGTCTCACCCTGACAATCCAGCAGGCTCTCTGGCACACAGGCCCTACTAAAAGCTGTCACCAATCAAGTATTAAAAGGGTGTCGCTTTTGGCTTGATGTATATTTCCTCACATTCCTTTTGCAACTAAAGAAGGGAAAGAGAGCCAAGGGGAGGAGGACGGCTGCATCAATGAAGGCGGAATAACTGATTTTCCAGGAGTTTTAATACGGTGCAAAATCTACTGGCCCTCCTTAAGGGTCTAACATTTCATGCTAAAATGTGCACAGGTCAAATTCAACCGAGCTGGGAGACAGCCAAGGGAGAAAAAGGTCTCTAATGCTTAAACAAACAATGATTTGTTATTGCAGCCACTGCAATAGTCCCAACACTGTCAGTTCTCCTGAGCCTCCATTTCCCACTAGCCTCTGACTCTTTGTGGGCTAGGCCTCAAGATTAACTAGAGATCTTAGTAATAGAGCTCTCAACTCCCCAAAATGTTTTCTGGACACTTCCCTGAAGTACTAGAGCAAAAGAAAAGTCCCCTTCCTGTTAAGCCAGCCCAGCTCAGAAAAGAAAGTATGCCTCATTTCCAATCATAAAAGCAACACAAAACTCAGATAGGCAATGAACTCTGCCTTAAACAACCTTAAGGAGTGGGAGTGGGTGTGGGTAGCCTTGGAGACTTAGGTTTCCAATTCCTAAGCATTTTCAGTTTCTTCTGAGGCCAAACTAAGAGCAAATTGTACTTTCCCTCACAGGACTAAGGCATTGACCACCTGTGTGATACAGCAAGATGTGGCTGCCTGCAAAATAGTTTTCTGTTTCTCCCTACATGCTTCTGAGACCTGACTTTTATTCTGCAAAAGCAAACAAAAAACAACCCAACAAAACAAACCAAAAGAATCCCACAGTAGTAAGACACTGATGTGACAGCTTATAAGATGGAGCAAAAGAGCCTTCCTTCTACAGGCTCCTCCACGTTCCTGAGAGATATCACTGCTTAAACCTAGTGGCTTATGACACAGCACAGCAGGATGTCTGGGGTGAGAAGCATAAGCCACTAGAGGCTATGAGACTTCACACGAGCAATGTCGTCCTTGGGCAAGACTGGGGCTCTCTATGAAATACAGCCTTTTTCTAACCTTTGGAAGAATCCTGAAGCCCCACCTATCACACCTACTCCTTGAAGGAAAACACAGCTCTGACCACTATAACATAACAGACTTATTCAACCATTCACATCATCTGTAGACAAGTACCTGCAAACTGTCATTCAGAGACTAACACGGAAGAGAAGCTAGAAGTCAAGGCCTAGGTTCCTCAGGCACACAGGATTTTAGCTCTTCACAAGTATGGTCTACATTCTGAGGAGGAAGTACACAATCTAGTTCTATGCCTCTCCAAATACATCAATAGCTTCCTGGTAGTTCCAAAAATTCATCATAAGCAGGCATGCCTGTGGGCATTAGCTTCCACAGCATGGCCCTTTCTCCACGCAGGGGACAGCTCTTTGGAGGGTCCAGACTCTTAACATAAAAGTATACACTTGACTTCACCCATTCTGGGGTGCTTTGGGCTCCTCTTGAGAATGAGACACAGGCTGTGCATCTCAACTCTTCTGCCATACTATAATGTCCCTAGGCCAGCCCAGCTTGTGAATATAGGCGCCCTATCATTTACTCCCTCATTTAGCTCCTAATCAATAGGGAACATTAGAGCACCAGGTCTTGTCCTTGGGCCTGGGGATGGGAAGATACATGCAGGAAATGCTATCCTACTTTGGTATGGTGGTTTGCATGAGAATAGTTTTCACAGGTTCATGTATTTGAATGCTTGATCCCTAGTTGGTGGACTATTTAGGAAAGATTAGGAGGTGTGACCTTCCTTACTGGAGGAGGTGTCTCACTGGGGGTGAGCTTGGAAGTTCCAAAGTCCATGTCAGGCCAGCCTCACCCTCTCTCTGTCTGCTGCCTGAGGATCAGAATGTAACCTCTCAGCTACTACTTCAGTGCCCGCCTGCCCGCCTGCCCGCCTGCCTTCCTGAGTCATGCTTCCAACCATGATGATCATGGGTTAATTCTGTAACTGTAAGATAGCCCCCAATTAGATGACTTCTTCTGTGAGTTGCCTAGGTGATGGGGTCTTTTCACAACAATAGAATAATAACTAAGACACGGGTAGCTCACAGTTCTGGAGGAGACATGTCACCTGTTTTCTTTGCTATGGGGAAATAGAGTGATGAACTATGAGGCTTGCTTTAAACAGTCTACGAGAGGGACTCCACAAAGTAGCCAACATGAATACTACCAGGTTCCGTGGACACATCACAGCCCTGAGAGGTCTCTTAGCATGCTGACAGCTCTCAAAGCTGCCACTACTAGAGAACTAGATGAACTTGACCTCAGTGGCATTCTGAAGTAAAGTGCTTCCTACTCCAGCATCACTTCAAACTCAACAAGACTGGGTGTGGGCTCTTGACATGCATCTTGACTGGCAGCTGAGGACACATACGGCAAGGGATTTTACTTTTAGTAGGTTTAAGTCAAACCTTGATTTTCATCCTAGTATCTGCAATTTAAAGCCTCATCCAAAAAATTATGTGTGTATGTATGTATGTATGTATGTATGTATGTATGTATGTATACACACAGAGACAAATACACACACACATACTTGAGAAGCACCAATGGCCTTGTGATCATGGCCATGGCTTTTTGGTATTTTCTCCAAGGAATGCAGAGAACTTGCAGCAAAGATCTTGTCAAGCTTCCCGTCTAAGGTCCCACCAGTCCTCAGAACCATCAGTGAGAAAAAACCTCTTCCTAATAATCACCAAGTGTTTCAGTAAGGGAAAAGAACATGCTGTCTACCAATGTGTTCGTTCTACTATTAACAATAAATGAGGAACCTTTCAGTGGGACTTCTTCAAAGTACAGGAAGAAGAAAATCTGGAGGTAAAAGGCCACATTTCTATGTGGTACTCAGATCTTATCCCAGAGAATTTCTCCCACTATCAGGGAAGTTCCAAAGAAAAGATATTATTTCTAAGGATGTGTAACCCCAAAGCAAGAAGGCTAGTCATGAACACCGATTCTTACTGTACCTTGGCTCTTCCCCACTTTCCAGGCCCTTGCTGCTGGCCTGCCCCTGTTACCTGGCAGAATGCACTCAGGCAGTACTCTGGTCAGCCCAGGGTTCCATGAGTGCTAGTCTGCACGCAGGTACAAGAATCCCTTTAAAAGACAGACGCCCCTCCACCCCACCCCCTCCCCCTGCCGACTTATGCTCTCTTTGCTCTCTTGTTTCCTCTCTTTGCTTACTCTCTTCCTCTCCCTCTGTTCTCCCCCACTCCCACTCTTTGCCCCCCTCTTGCTCTCCCCTACTTTAATAAATTCCATGGTTAATGTATCTCTTGGTTTGTGTTCCATCGAGATCATGCGCCGGTAATTTAAGCAAAAGAACAATAATAACACTATGCATGAGTATTAGAATCCAGACTTTCCTGCCAGGATATCTGGCAGCCAGACTCTGGAGGTGTGAACATGAAGCAAAACACATTTTTAAACTAAAGCAGTGGGTTCAGAATCCCAGTTTTACAAGATAAGGAGCTTGGGGAAGATAGATGGAGGTGACACCGTGAATTCAATGTATGCTTCTCAAACGTAGCGTACAGTTTTGCTATGAGAAGAATGAATTTAAAAATTAAACAGACATAAACTTGTGTGGAAAGGTGGTTTTTATGACCCTTATTGCATAAGACAACAAATAAAAATCTGCCTAGACAGCAAGATTCCTCAGAATTCCTGCATTTTATAATAGGGAGCAATTTGCTGCCCTAAACAGCGGGCTTTGGGACTTAGGGATTAAAAGCTGAATGGGCTCATTGAGAAAAGATCCCTCTAAACACCTCATTAAAAAGGCAAACTATGTGAAACAGCCCGCAGAGGAAACTGCACGTGAGGGAGCTTTTTCTATAATTAATAAGATTGGGAGTCAGTGGAATAGGGTGGTGGTGAGGTTGAGTGTGTGAGAAGGTAGATGCCGTAGGTTCTATATAGAAGAGCTCAGTGCTTCTAGACAAAACCCCAAAGTGAGATGGGGCTGCCGTGTACTTCTCTGGGAAGCCCATTGCACCCTCAGGCTTCCCTTCCTCCAGGCCTCCTAGAGAGGGTGAGAGCACACACTGTGCGCAGCTGGTGGTTGTTCCCATGCTGTGCACAGCAGTGTGAAGGAAATGCCTGGCCAGAAAAGCGAGGTTCAAGAAGGACCCCCTACCTGCTGGGTTGGGGTGTATTTAACAGTATGTGAGTAGTCGTAATTATCGATGATATCCAAGTCCTTCACTGCATCACCAGGAAGGAGGCTGCTGAACTGCACATCCAGAGGGGCTTTTCCGGCCCCCTTGGTGTAAACGGTGAAGTGGGTTGGCTTCCCATTTTCCACGCCTGGAAGGACACATGAAATGGGGAGATAGAGAGGTTTCACTTTTAGAACCAGTCTGACAGGTTCAACAAGCACCACTCCACAGGAGCAGCCAGTGACACACTGTCCCTGCCACATCAGAGCCTTTCAGTGGAGATAAGCCCCTCCAGGTCTAGACAGTGTAGTGGCTGCAGAAAGATCAAGGCAGCCTTACCCATCACAGTCTTACCTGCTTTACTCAACCCTGGGCCTTCTGCCTTCACTTTGCTGGCGTCGTGGGAAGGGTCAACTTTGACTCTGAAAGGGCTGGCAGGGATTTCCTGAAGCAAAGACATGTCTGAGAAGGCAGGCCCCTAGAGAACTGTCAGAGCTCAACCTTCTTCCCAAACACAATGGACAAAGGTTACCCTAATGCCCGCTTTCTCAGCAAGTGGTGAGAAACTTCTATTATTGTAGGTGAAATCTGCACACACAGGTGCACATCTGGAACCCTGACAGCACAAACACCCTGTGTCTTTAACACCAGATGTTTGGGGACTAAGGATAAAAAAGAAATACTACTCATAATAAAGTAAAAGCCAACAATATACAGGGTTAGGAGGGAAAGTCCTCGAGGGATGGGCTGTGGGATGAGGTGTGAGGGCTTCAGGGAAGTAATCAGAAACAGAGTGACTCTAATTCTTCAAAAAGAATTTACAGGCTGTCAGAATAAAAGTACAATAAATTAATTAGATCATGTCAACTTAAGATCATTAACGAGGCACAGACTGTTCTCCTGAGCTTGCTAATTTTTATACAGCTAATCTTGATCATTAGCATTTCAAAATGCCTGGTTTCAGAGCACCCCGCACAGGATTACCATTGTCACACACCCAGTGCTTCAAAAAGCTTTTGCTATAAAAGTTTAAGGGCAGAGACCAGAGTTATTACTGCAAAGAGGTCAAAGTGAAGCACATCTAGAAGTTGCCTAACTTTTCAATCAAAAGCTTAGTGACTGTTTTAACAAGTCAGTTTCTGCTTAGAGTCCTACTTTTAACCACTGAATTATGTGCCTGACCTTTGACAGCGGGGGAGAAGTGAGAATTTAGCTTAGTTTCCCCTACCCCCATTTAGTTTTAAGGAAATAGAGAAACTGAACATAGTTCTCAAAGCACCTTTCTCGGTTGCTAACCAAAAAAAAAAAACAAAAACAAAAAAACAAACAAACAAACAAAAAAAAAACCCCAAAGGTGGCCTAAAAGCACAAGGCTCACACTTCTGTGTGCCTCTTAGGCTCTAACACATACCTGAGATGCAAAGAGAACCTGGATAGTGTATCGCCCAGCAGCAGGAGGCACATATTTTACTGTAAATGTGTCATTGGCATTGTGAATAATGTCAAAATCCACATCTTCCTCATCCTCACTTAACACTCGGGCATCACACTTAATGCCAACACTGACATCACCTAGAATAGACAGGCTTATTAGTACCAGTTTACAAGCAGCAGCATGTCTTCTATAATCACTTCCAGCTCGGGCAAACAGCTCATAAGAGCAACCCAAGAAAGGAAAGGTGGTAGATCAGGGTTTTGGAAAAGGATGCACAAAGAGCTAGCTAAGATATTACCAAGGAACCAACATAGCTCATGGATAAACAATGGCCCACTAAAATGAGCTACTGCCCTCCAAATGTTTTAAGGGGGTGTTCTCAAGGAGTGCTAATGACAGGGGTGAATGACATCTAATCTCACCTTCCCCAGCCTCTGTACAATCCACTGTGAAGTGAGTGGGCTCATTTGCCTTCAGACCACTTCTCTCCACACCTGGTCCAAACACTTTGACCTTTTGGGGATGGCTACCTTGCCCAATGTTGACCTAGAAAAGACATGAACCTAGAAAATAAATCTATATAAAAAGTATTCCTTCCCTTAGGTCCAGCATTAAGACTAGAAATGGCTGTTTTGTCAGCCTAGAGTATTTTACCCTTCAGCCCAAGTCTCTTTTCAAGGCCTATCCAGAATGGGTTCTTTCCATACATACTTAGGAACATCTGTATACACAATGCAAGGCTCAATATACAGCCAGGTTTTTTTTATACAGTTAGGATGGACCTCACAACCTACCCTGTAGGGGCTGTGTGGTATGCTCACACCTCCCCAGACCACAGCTATGGTGTGCTTGATGGCTTTAACTGGGGTATACGAGCAAGCATATGTGCCATCCATCCGACTCTTCATCTGGATGTCAATGGGCTGGCCTTCCCCGTCCTGCAAAAGAGCCAGCCAGAACGTGAACAAAAGTGGTTCTCACAATGTCGCCACCGAAAAGGGATCACTGTGGCTTCTAGGGATGTCCAAAATACAATCAACTTATCTTAGTAAATCCTACAGCAACTACAACAGGCTATACACTCCCAATACACAGACTATAGGTAACAGTAAACAAAACCAAACATCCCCAAATGAGACAGGTCTCACTAGCTAACCCGTGATGCTCCTGATGTACTACCTTGGACCACCCAATTACTAAGAATCATGTATATGTTGCTGTGCCCAATTCCATTTATTTACTTGCAATTACTAAGAGTAATGCTACCTTATCCCCTGCCTAAAGCCAGTGCCACTTAGCATGTAATTTGGCTAATTTTAACCAGATCAGACAAGCATAATCTGAATTTTGTTCACAAACCTATTAGGAATTAAGCAGACTTAGCCAAACTGAAAGACATTACAGAGAAATCTGAAACAAACAAGCCACCTTTCTACAGAGCACAAATATGAAAAATGTCCTCCATTATGTTAGTTCCATGTAGTCTCACTTCTCACTGTGGGGCAGTATTATTACTTCCAGTGTATGGATAAGAAAACCGAAGAATACCTCACACCTGACAAGTGCAAGCAGCCCCAGAAACTTACCTGAGCCAGTATCTTCAAGGGAGCCTTTCCAGCGTCCTTTGGATCCACAATGAACTCAGCTGGGTTGTTGACAATGCAGCCAGACTTCTCTAAACCAGGCCCATATGCTTGGACCTGAGGCAAAAACCAAATAATGGTTTGGGTTTTTTTTTCCCCCTTGTGTCAAAGAATGGGATGGAGAGGAGGGTGCACAAAATACCTGGTGCTTATGAAGAACTGCTATAGGAAGTAAAATGCCAAAGTAGTCTGTAACTTAAAAATAAATACTACTAGTTGCTGTCCATGAAAGAGAAAGCACTCTAAAACAAAATCTGAACTAATCCAGACTCTCTGCCTTGTTCTGAATAGATAGAAAGAAATTCTAGCATCTGGGGCAGATCTTTAGTTGTGCCTTTTTTTCAGAGTTCCCACTTTGAGGAAGCACTGAAGGTTGCAGCCACCACA
This sequence comes from Cricetulus griseus, assembly GCF_003668045.3. Classification (NCBI taxonomy): domain Eukaryota; kingdom Metazoa; phylum Chordata; class Mammalia; order Rodentia; family Cricetidae; genus Cricetulus; species Cricetulus griseus. Next base: position 75,827,047 of record NW_023276807.1, on the reverse strand, counting down.
GAGCAAAGAACTAGCCACTGGCCTAAGAGTGCCACAAGTTAGCGCACTGATGTTACTCTATGGCTAGCTGGTCAGCAGCTATCATAACTGGCAAGAGGCACCTCTTCCACTTGACAGGCACACTCTGAATTATCCCTAGGCACACTCATCCCTCGTTTATGGAGGAAATGTCAAGAGTCAGAGAGATCCATACTTTGCCAACATCTTTAAGGTCCTAAGAGGGCCACTTCTGCCCTAAGATCTAACCCATTCCTCTCTGCCACAGGAGAGAAGGGGGTAAAAGAAGGGTGAGGGTGTTTACTAGATCTGGGTTGTAGTCTCCAGTAGCAGGGTGGATGAAAGCCATGTATGGGCTGTCCTTGATGTCTTCATCATCACACATGATGTGAACAGCGTATTCACCAGGTTCCTTGGGCCAGTATTTGACATCACACGATCCATCATTCTGATCATCATATTCTATCTTTGCCTGGGAAGGGCCTTCAATTGCAAACCCTGGGGGACCGAACAAGAGGGCTCTCCTGGTTACACGTGTCGAGAATTATCATGTCGATGCTACTGCTAGCCACTCCCTGGGAAGCAAGTCATGAGCAGAAAGTTGAAATCAAGAGTGTCCCCCCGCTTACCCAAAACTAAGGTCACTGGGTCTTGACTAGAGGTAGAAAGGTTAGAGTGTGTATTTCCAATTTTCAGATAGCACAAGGAATGGTAGGAAGGAGACACACCTGGGCGTACGCTTTTATTGAATGTTTAACAATATATGCCGAAAGTCTTAAAACAATACTCATTCGTCTTACATCCATTTCTGAGTTTTTTACATGAATGAATTAAGTGAGGTTAAGCACTCTGCATTGTTTTGATATAAAAAGACCTTGGAAGTAACTCGAGAGTTCAAGACAAGACTGAAACATAAAAAAATTTCCATAGAAGCCAATGAAGGCATTACATCCACTCATCTGGGGCATAAAGATAAAAAGATACATCTGAGTATGCAGAAAAAAAGCCCAAGAAGAGATTAAAAATTTTAACTACTACCTTAGACTAGAAGTATATGCCAAAATGATTAATCTTTCTACTGGTGGAAATTAAATGTAATTTCTTATTTTTCCCTCTTTTGCTTATTGCTATACCTAAAACAGGGGCCAGGAAACTACAGCTCACTGGTGAAATCTATCCCACTGCCTATTCCTATATAAAGAGTTTTACAGGAATGTAGGCATACTTATATGTATTTCTTAATGACTGCTTTAAAGCCACAATGGCAGTTACATAATTGTGACAAAAATCATGTAGCACACAAGGTGAAAATACTGGGTATGTGGCCCTTTCTAGAAAAAGTTTGTTGACTTCTAATCCATAATGATCATGTGTTTTATCAGACACGCACTTAAAACATATGCAGTTATGCTCTGAGTAATATATTTACTTTTTCAAATTTCAGCAAAATATACCAAGTCATTTGTCTATGATAGTTTATGTATTGTTTAGTGTACCACGTACCACCACCACCACTTGTCTATGACATTTTATGTATTGTTTAGTGTACCACATAACACCACCACCACTCTTAGGGGACTGGTGAGTAAAGCAATCACTATTGTCACACGTATTGGGCAACTGAAAGCAAGAAGGACAATAAGAACTAGAATTCTACAGCATTCAGAAGGCTTTGGGTAGTCAGGAGGCCTCCTGAAGCTCCAACACCAGGTACCGTGTTATTCTTAGCCTTATGGAAGCGGCTGGGCAGTTGCCTCCACTTACCCAGAGTCCCAACCTCAGAGCCAATGGACTCCACCACAAAGTCTGCTGACCGACCAACAATGCCACCATGGAGACCAGGGCCCCATGCACGGACTTTCTGCATGCCTGCTTCAGGGCCTACTTGAACTTCAAAGGGACTAGAAGGAAGGAAACAGAAGATGCATTGAAGAGGAGCATAAAAGGGGTTATTTAACACAATTCTTTTCACTGGCCTGAGCTTTTTTGCATGAAGGCTGAAACTCTAGGCAAGCTCCTTCCTCCACACAGGTCACTCCCACAGCCATTGTTATGTCAACAATATAATGTAATATGGTTGCTTCAGGAGCTGGGGGGCACTGGGCTGTCACTCAAGCAACACACTTGCTCTAGTTTGCTCATCAGTGAGTGATCTTAGCTATGCTGGGACCTCTAGAGTATGAATATCCACATTTCTCTTTTCCCACCTATGCTATAACAAAAAAAAAAAAAAACAAACAAACAAAAAAAAAAAAAAAAACCTAGTTTGAATAGGCTTTATCTCCTTCCTATGTGATCAAATATGTGGTAACTTTGGCAAGGGAAGTTTACACTGACACTGACAACCCTATATGAGTTCCCCTTACCCTCGGTTTTATTTTCTTAGGTTTCAAATGTGGTCTGCAGTGTGTATCAAGATCATGGCGCTTTGCCATGAAGTGTACGTTATTCTTTTCATTTATCCCGTCATATAGGCATTATGTCATCTAACAATACAAGATGGGAAGTCCAGTACCATCTGGTAGTTTTTGTTTTTATTTAATTTTGGTTCTTTTAAGGCAGAGTTTCTTTGTGTGGCCCAGACTGTCAAGGAACTCGCATTGTAGAACAGATTGGCCTCGAACTCACAGAGATCCGCCTTCCTCTGCCTCCCAAGTGTTGGGATTAATGACGTGCGCCACCACTGCGTAGCAGTGGTATACGTTCATTAAGACCATATTCATACACTTTTCATTTGCTGATTCACCATTGCTGCTATCAGTCTCTTATTGTGTCTGTTTTATAAATTAAACTTTTTCGTGGGTATGCATGTTCTAGAGGCAAAACAAAACAAAACAAAAAACACCAGCACATGACACTGTCTGGGGTTGGTTTCAGGCATATATTTATGGTTTTAGAAGGTAACTTCTGTGGACAAGAGAGGACTACTAGAATGTTCAATTATTTCTCAAGACAAACAAAATATATTCCAAGTTTAAATTGCCCTCAGGAGAGCAGCAAAGCACAAAGGCACAGAAAGGAAACTGCAATAGCCCCAGGCAAAGCTGTGGCTAGGGGGTCTCTTGTCTCCGATGGCATTCATGTAGATGGTTTTAAGGTAAACCATAGCAGACTCTGCCCCTGTGGCATTCGTGAACAGAGGCATTCATTGAAAAGGAGAGCCTTGGTTTACACAAGGCCGTATAGACACACAGTCCATTTGCTCTCTATTACAGCACTTTCTGGTTTCCCTGCCTCCCAGCAGGCACAAACCATCAGCATTTGATTTAAAGCAGGGCAGCTGGAACCACAGTGACTTTGTGCTGCTTTTGAGAATAAGCCAAGTGTCTGTGCTGCTCCAAGGAGGAGAGGGGTGGGGGTGGGGGTGGAAAACTTTTAACAAAGCAGATCTCTCTTCCCTCTGGCAGCCTGGGAAGCAGCAGGCTCCTGTGAGCCTTTTACAGGCCGAGCATACCTCTAAACCGGCACATCTCCAACCTAGACTCACCTCTTTGGAATGTGGTGTCCCCCCCAAGTAACTGCAATGCTGTATTTCCCCGGTGTGCTGGGGTAGTACTCAAACGAGTAGACCCCATCCAGAAAGCCCTTCTGCTTTACAAGTTCCTCCAGACCCTCTGTGAAAGAAAGCACACAGCCTTTGCAGTAAAACTCCCAGGCTTTCCACAAAACATAGGTGACCTACAAAAGTACAATTCTGAATGTGATATTCCCCCCAAAACCTGGGAGAGGTTTACAAAACTAAAAGCAGAGCCATCTTAGCTTCTAAGAGGGAGAAATGGATGACTTCCTAGCTAACTCGATTGAGGTCCTAGACTAGCTGGGTTGTTTGCTGTGTCTCAGTATTTCCCAATAGTTGTAGCTGCCTTCCAGCCACGACCCCACCCCACCAACCCACAAACACTGAAAATGGAGATTATCTTTATGATTATTTGTCTTGGTCTAAACACCTGTGTACCTTTTCTCGCTAAAGCAGGCCACAAAGGAAGAAAGTCCTTTTAGGCGATCTGAGAGAAGATGGGTTTTAGGTTCTATACATAATTTCAGATCCATACATCAGGGAGAAACTTGCTTTGGCCAGAGGTTTGGCCAGAAAAGTCAGAGTCAAGAAAGTCTCCAATCAGAAAAGTCAGAAAAGAACACCTCTTCAGTCTGTTGCAACAAGCTGAGTGTGAGTGGGGGGCTGGGAATGGGTGGATGGACAGCCCCAGAGCTACTTGGCTCTAGGTCTGGGCAGTTTAGAACCCTGGCTGCCCTTGGGGCACATCCTTCCCCAAAGCTCTGAGCTGAGACCACATATAAATTCTTTGGGCTCAGAAATTGCAGGACTCTATAAGCCTTCGAACTAAAACCACCAAGTGCTGCTTCGCTCTCAACTCGACTTCTAAGCTGCCCCTCTGTTCTAGGGAGGATATGAGACAGCAGAGTGCTGACCCCACGCCTGCTGTCTCTGTCACTAAAGAAGAAAGAAAGAACAGGTACTGGGGAAACATGCCCTCTGCCAATGACCTTTACCTAAAAAGAAAGCCAATCTAGGGCATTTTACTCTCCTACAAGCACTGATCATACTAATATAGTAACTGATATAACTTCATAGTCTCTAAAATGTAACCTGTACTGGAGAAATCATTGGCTTTGAATTTTGTGCTTGGATTCCAGAACATCACAAGCCATGTGACTCTGTGCAAGAACCTCCTACTTTACACCTACATCTCTTTGATTAGAGATTGGGGGAGAGGGGAGAACACATACTTTTGTCCCCAAAGCAGTATTTCTCCAATTCCCTTATAGCATTGCTTTCTATCCCAGAAGTCTTAAAACGTAAGGCTGTCAAACCACCCACCAGTCGTATCTACCCATATTCAGGGCAAATGTCACTAATCAATCACTATTCCCTTCTCCAAAGACTGGATAGGGCTCAAATCTTTGTCGTAGTTCTCTGGGAGACACCAATCAGGACTGGCCATGGGATTTTATCAAAACATCATGGCTGAAAAATTAGCTAAGATGTTTATCCAAGATGGGAAAAGAAAAGAGCACTTACTTGGGCCTTTCACAGTTACACCAAGCTCCCCGCTTCCAGCAGCTTTGGTGTCCACCTTAAAGTCTGCAGTCTCCCGGATCCGGACACCTTTGGGTTGCAGGCCTCGGCCACTGGCCCTGCAGGCATTTGGATTGCAGGCTGCAAGCAGAGTTTTAATATCAGTTCAATCTTTTAATATTTGGTAAAAGCAAGAAAGTTAAGGTTATTTGGGGCCATCTGCCAAGAAAATGTTTGCTTTGTACAAAGAGCATCTGGCAGTTGCCCAATACCAGGGGTCCCACTCAGAAAGCACAGCAGCTAGCAAAGAAGGACACACATGACTTTGTCCAGCCTCACCACACAAGGGCTGGGCAAAAGTTATTTTGGCAACATCAACAGGAGAGCAGAGCGACCACACTGTGCTCCTGGTACTGGTTTTTAGCCGTTTATGAGCAGGGAGGCATTAAGACTGAGAGTTGAACGTTATCCAGACCTCTTTGCCATAATCAGGGTCTAGTAACTGGGAAGACTATACTTTTCAAGTCTACTTGCAAAATGCAGTGCTTGGAACATATCTGGGTTCCAAAGACTGGGTCAGCCATCTCTGAAGATCTGGACATGGTTGTTGTCTTGCACGGGAACAGTCAGGCAAAAAACTGAAACTGTGCTCTCAGTCAAAGACAGCTGTGACAAAACTCTGGGCATCTACAAAGGCAAGCTTCAGCAGAAATTTCATTCCTGACTTAATTTGTGGTCTCCTTCACAAACTACATGTTTTAGGACTAAACTTAAAGACTATGGTGATGGCTAATACACTTCACTTGAGAGAGCCATGAAACTATTCTTCCATGTGGGATCAGGGAGGAGGTTTACAAAGACATATATGCTTCCTAGGAATCCTTTATCCAGCACAGGCAACTTCCTCCTAATTGGAAATAGGAAATTGATGGGCACAATATCCTATTGTTCATGAATTGACTTTTCCTCTCCAAATCTCACACTGCACATTTGACAGCTCTTGGTACAAAGGCTCCAAAAGTGGATGGAAGGTAGTGTTCATTAGAAACACCTTTTCTCTTAGTTATATGGCAAACCATTACTTGCCAGAGAGGCACACAGACATCCTTGCAGTTTGAGATCATGTTAGATTCTTCATAGATGAACATAGTTTATGGTGGTGGTCCTTAACAGCTAATAACATCGGTTTTCCACCGTGAAAGACATGTAAGTATGTATGCCTGTATTGAAGGTCTAAAAGATCAAACCCAGAGCCCTGCACATTCTCTACCACTGAGTCCTCTTTTACTTTTTATTTTTAGACAGGGTCTCATTAAGTTGTTTTCATGTGCCCAAGGTGGCTTTGAGCTTGTGATTCTCCAGCCTCAGCCTCCCTAGTGGCTGAGATTAGAGGCCTATAACACCAGGCTTGACTAAAGCTTCTTTTAATATCAAATCATTACAGTGGAGGGCAGTAAATGAGGAGGGAAAAACAAAAACAAAAAACTTACTGTGCCAGAAATGAATGAGTCAGTCCATGAATGAGAGATTAGGAAACACTAGAGTGAGGAAAGCTGTCTCAAACCATCTCTTTCCTGATGTCAAAGGAATTTTGATTATAAATATCTGGGGAGAGGGTTGTTTTTTCTTTGTTAAAGAGAGAAAAGTTGATCACATGAGGAATAAGTCACAAGATGACAGGAATTCCCTGGGGGGGGGGGGTAAATGTGTTTACACACACTCTTTCTCTCTCTCTGAAATATTGAACATGTATAACAGGGTCAACCACAAAATGCTAATAGCTCAGTGCCTATAAACACTCAGCTGACTCAGCTGAAGAGTTTAAGGGACACGCCTGGTCCACTAACATCCCATCTTATTCAGACTGGGATCTGGCTGTGCAAGCTGTAATCACTAACACCTGTACAGGAAGGAATCTCCCGACATCACACACAGTACAGACACCCTTGACATATGCAAGCAACACAAAGAACTAGTATAGATACCCCATTCAACCAAGCCCTTACCAAAGCAAGAGCCTCTGGCCCAGAGTTTGCAAATAGGAAGCCAGCAGCTTCAGGGTCCAGGTTGGCCTAGAGGCAGGATTCAGAAGAAGCAGTCAGGTCTGCAGGTGCAGAGGTGGAGGACAGAATAGGGAGAAGCAAGTACCGGTTAGAAAAGGCAGCATAGTCAGAAAACAATAGTAACAACCAAAAGAGCAACCAAGTCAAAGAAACACAGAGAGCGAGTGGGAGAGGGAAAGAGGGAAAGAGGGAGAGAGACGCTAATAATAGGGGCAATATATGCTGCTGGTTGCAGAGGAAATTATCAGAGTGGTCACAGGCCTGTCCAATGGACACTATGGGTCTACCGACACTGTACAGTACTACGATCTACACTGTCAAAGCCTCAGTCATTCTACCTACAAACTGAAGGTGGTAATCACACCTGAAATACAGATATAGGGATTAATGTGGTTGAGCTGAGTGTCCGACAGCCAGTGTTGCCTGGACTATAGGGACCTGCTGCTGTTGAGCTTGATCCTAGATATCAAATACAGCACACTTAGGTCTCTGTACACAGATTTGGTGTCCCTTATGCAAAAATGACTGGAACAAAAAGATTTTGCTACCACAAGGCTTCAAAGGTATGTGTGTGTGTGTGTGTGTGTGTGTGTGTGTGTGTGTGTGTGTGTGTGTGTGTGTGTGTGTATTTTAATATGTGTGTATGTGTGTGTCTGCCACACATGTGGAGGTGCCCATGGAGGCAAGAAGAGGGCATCAGAATCCCTAGAGCTGGGGTTACAGGCAGTTAAGAGTCCACTGGTGTGGGTGCTGGGAATTGAGTGTGAATCCTCTGGGAGAACAGAGAGCTCTTCACTGCTGAGCCTGCTTTCCAGCACATGTTTCAGATATACTTAAAAAAAAAAAAAAAAAAAAGCCAGGCGTTGGTGGCGCACACTTTAATCCCAGCACTCGGGAGGCAGAGGCAGGCGGATCTCTGTGAGTTCAAGGCCAGCCTGGTATCCAGAGTGAGTGCCAGGATAGGCTCTAAAGTTACACAGAGAAACCCTGTCTCGAAAAACCAAAAAAAAAAAAAAACAAAAACAAAAAAAATAAACAAAAAAAACATTTGCATGGTCCAGGTGGTGGTGGTCCCTGCCTTTAATGCCAGTACTTGGGAGGCAGAGTCAGGGGATCTCTGAGTGAGGCCAACCTAGTCTACAGAGTGAGTTCTAGGATAGCCTAGGGCTATGCAGAGAAAGCCCATTTTAAAAAACAAACAACAACCACAAAAAAATTGCACAGACTTTGTTGATTGAGCTTCCCTTATCTGGAAACCTAAAATCTTAAAGTGTTCTAGCTAAAACCTAAAATTATTTGAGAATCATGTCAGTGCAAAACAAAGCAAAACCAAACCAAACCTGGATCTTGAAGCAATCCAGTTTTCACATTTCATATTAGGGATACTCAATTTGTGGTACAAACTGGACTTAAAAATGCGACCTAATGGCACGTGTGTTGAAAAGGTGGGACCTAGTGGAAGGAAGTCAGGTCATTGGAAACTTACTCTGTAAAGCAGTGGTTTCAGAACCTGTGGGTCATGACCCCTTGGAGGTTTGCATATCAGATACTTACATTACGATTTATTAGCAGTAGCAAACTTACAGTTTTAAGCAGCAATGAAATGACTTTATGGCTGGGGGTCACACCATGAGTAAAGGTTGCAGCATTAGGCAGCTTCAGAACCACTGCTGTAAAGGATTGGTGAGGCCCTACCCGTCCCATCTCTTTCGTGGCTTCCTGACTACCATGCGTTAAGCAGTTACTTTGCTATACAGCACCATGATAGGCCCAAAAGAAACTAGGCCAAGTGATCATGACCGTAAACCCAACAATTTTTATCACCTAGTAACATGATCATTTTAGGTGTTTTGACACAGGGAGGAAAGCTGAGGAACACAACTTGTATAAGCATTAATATCCTGAAGTACCATTTCCTTTTTGAAGGGATTCTGGCAGAAAGAGGATGGAGTGAGTCCAAGTTTATCTGTCTCTATGCCAGGTATAGTTGGCCAGTACTTACCTTCGCCAACCTGCACACCAAAAGGACTCTTGGGAATGGCATCTCCAGCAAAGGAGACCTTGATCACATGGGGACCAGGTTGCAATGGCTTGTACACACATCTATACACCTGGTTTCCTCTGTCTTCCACCAGTAGCTCCACAGTGTTCTTGCCCTGAGGATCCTCAACCTCAACATTAATGTCACCCACACCAGCTCCTGTGAAAGAACCGCCATTCCATGAGCACATCCTCCCCTTTCAAAGGCTTGCTGCCAACCAGTGCAAAGTGCAAGGCTGTACCAACTATCCTCTTTTTCACATTTTCTACTTCCCTTTTTTAACTGAAAGAAAGCTGCCGGCTGATGTTGACACACCTTGAATCCCAGCATTCAGGCAGAGGCAGGCAGATTTCTGTGAGTTCAAGGCCATCCTGGTCTATGGATCGATTTCCAGGACAGCCAGGGCTACACAGAGAAATCCTATCTAGAAAAACTAAAAGAAAAGAAAGCTAACAAATTAATAACCACCTTATGCATTTGTGCTGCCCCCTTCCCCTAGTCTTTCATAAAACTTGGTCTAGTGCATGATGGGGAAAATTTAGTGCAGGCTAAAATTTGTACAGAAATTGAGAGGTAATCAATCAGGGTCAAGAATGAAGATATGTAAAACTATAACTAACTCATGAGAAAAAGTCGTTTGTTCAATTTGAAAGACCAAAAAAGTTTGGGTGCCCCAAGCCCTCCTGATGATTCTGTTTTACAAGAAGACGCAAGGTCAAAGCACATTACCTGCTGTGTAGATGTCAAAATAGGTAGGTTTATTGGCAATGTTCCCTGTAGTTTCCAGTCCTGGGCCTTTTGCAGTGACTTTGCTGGCGTCTCCTTGGGCTTTGTCAACATTCACTTCAAATGGGCTCTTAGAGATGTGCTGTCCTGCAAAGAGGACTATAACCTACAAGTAACAAGAGAGATGTAACAGTCTCCCAGGCTAGCAAGAGCACCATCCAACCTTCTTTCACCTTTCTGAGGATTGTACACCCAAAGATGCTGGAACCAGGAGTCCTATCAGGCACATGGCTATGCCCATGATATCAGAGACACTTGGCCTTTTATTTTCTTTTTTTCTGGTTGTGTTTGACTCTATCCTAAGTCTCTGAGCTGTCCAGCCTCTGATTCCTGGCCATCCAGGCAGTGTCAGGCACAGGCTCTCTCTCATGTTGTAGGCAAGTTAGACCAGTCATTGGTTGGCTAGTCCCACAAGTTCTGTACCACCATTACCTCAGAACATCTTACAGGGTACTCAGCCTTTCTAATAGGAAATGAACACTCACTTATATTTAGATATCTAGGCATGGGGTTCATTTAGTAGTACAGACAGCGCTACTGCACTCTCAGAATAAAGTGCATCAGCCCAAGATTTCAAATACAGAGTTGTAGTGGGTATTCACTCTACTCATGACCTTGGTCTATCTGGCCAGATAGACATGGTGCTTCCTGTCTGCCTAAATGACCTCTTATAAGGAAGGAGGGAAGGGGTCTTGCTCTCTTGGGTGGTGAAGACCAGGTCAGGCAGCATGAAGCAGCGAGTGATTGGTCCCCAGCTGTCCAAGGATTTACTATATCCTGTATTCATGAGTGTATTTCCCCCTTTCATATCTTAACAAATCCTTGATACCCCTTATGCAGACACACGTAGATTTCTCATTACACAGTTAGATTTTTCATGGACTAAGATCATTCTCAGATAAATGTGAGGCCAAGCACAATGACATCTTTTTAAAACCTTAGCAAAAATGTCTCATCCTGCAATATTGCAAGGGAACTGGACTGGGTTTCCTATAAATCTATACTTGGCTGGAATGAATTAATTAGCTCATAAATGTTCTTTTTAAGATTTCATTTTCCTAGATTCATGATGTTCTGGAGTAAGAAGAGCCCTGGTAAATTCACAAAAGCTCAAGGCAGAAAGTAGAATCTGTCTTAAAGTCTGGGCATGATAGAGGAGGATTGGCTTTGTGTGCAGAAGGCTTTCTCTACTTGCTGTAGCCCAACCTCTCTTAGCTTCTGTCCAATGGAACCATCCTGGAATTGGTCTCAAACATAGCTTGATATGATGCTAAGATGAAGGGTCCTTGGCGTTCTGATACTGAGTGTATTCTTTGCCGCTACTAGTGAGATGAGCTTGTGTGTCCTCTGGGCTCAAGACCAATATATTCTTTAGTTAGTCTCAAAGGGGGATGAATAAGGAATCATTCAGGACAGAAGCCACAGTTTAGTCACTAAGCATATTCCAGACAGATGGCTTCAACTGTTAAGTACCCATGTGGAATTAGGGAAGAAAAATCAGGATATTACAAATACCTTTCCTGGGGAATTTTAACAGATGTATTAGTTAATACCAAGTCTGACGCATAGAGATTCTACCTTTTTACCCCAAATGAGCATGAATAACCTAATAAATAGAAGATAATCTAAGTTGGCCGGGCATTGGTGGCGCACACCTTTAGTCCCAGCACTCGGGTGGCAGAGACAGGCAGATCTCTGTGAGTTCGAGACCAGCCTGGTTTACAAGAGCTAGTTCCAGGACAGCCTCCAAAGCCACAGAGAAACCCTGTCTCAAAAAAAAGAAAGAACAAAAAAAGATAATCTAAGTCACTCTTAACAGCTTTTGTGTAGCTTTCAAGAGATCCTGCATTCCGTACCCAGTAATATAAAAACAGCTGCCAACAAGACCATTCTTCTTCCTAAGACCTCTTTCTTTAACATACAGCAATACAAGCCCAGAGACCAGGCCATGTGGCTATAATGCCTTATCTTACTTTGTGCAGTCCAGTGACCTTGGGCAGATACTCCACAGAGTACGTTTTGTTCTTGTCACTGTCGGGGGTTACATGTGCCTAGAAGAGAAGATGATTATCAGTTAGAGAAGGTGCAAGGTATATGAATAAGTATTACGTTGTGGGACCCTTTCTGTTCCACAAGCGGTATCAACAAAGAGGTAGCAACAAAAGGGGAATGGGTGGAGACTACCCAGCATAAAGCTAAGATCGCAAGTCTCTCTAGGGACTAGTGATCAAGGGACGAGAAAACACAGAGCAGATTCCCTTGATCACCCATTAGTTTGGTGATCATTACAATCTTAGGAGATGCCAGTCTTACAAACCAAAAATAAACTAATGAGTAAGTTGGGCAGATAATCTGCCCCAGAGGGGCAGCCTGATAATATGCTGGTGTATTTAGAAGTTGAGATTGTGCTGTGATAGGAGTGAGATCTAGACCTAAGAAATTAATAATGTATGTCTAGGCCCTGGCCAAATACTCAAAGATGGTTAGCAGAGGAAAATCAGAATGCCTTAATTAACAAGCCCTGTGTCTCATGCAAAGTATCATTTACTTTATTAAACACGGTGTTCTCGTGAATCAACATATATTGCACTCAAGGCACAGCTCTCAGGCAAGTTACTTTATCCATGACAAGCCTCAGGATCTTTTTGGAAACATTTTGGTTGAGAGCTATGAGGACATGAAGATGTAGTCTCTGATCTTGATAAGGTCCAATAAGAAGAGAGGTAGCACCCTCCAGAATACCTCTTCTTTGTTTCCTTCTGGGTCCTCAACAAACACCATCACATCTCCTTGCCCAGCACTGATGGTATCTACAGTGAACTTGGCTGGTTGCTTCACCATGTTTCCAGTGGGTTCGATTCCTGTCATGAGTTTAGAGAGTAAATATTGAGTTGGGCCACGCCCTCACACAAACCATCACCCACAATGTCTTTTTTCTTTTCAGTGAACAGAGAGAAGGGACCCAACCCTATAGATCTTATGGAGGAAATAGGGAGAAATTGCCACGGCAGGAATAATCAAATAGAAAAATAACTGATAATACAGGTGGACAGTTTCAAATTTCCTGCTTCACTGAGAAGTCTGCCAGACATACTAGGCCTGTAGGCTGAAGATGGATGCCCCAACACAGAAGAACTTTGGGTGACTGCCCAGGCAACGAGATGTCTCTGTCAATTCTAGAGTTTATATATTATCCTTCTGAAGTCTTTGATGGAGTTGAAGACAGATAGTTATGGTTATAGTTTTCCTTAGTTATGATAACAGATAAGTTACACATAAAAACTGTAGACTCACAAAGATGGGATAGAATATTTCTTTAAATTTTGCCAAATGTTAATGGACTAAATGTTGTTAACTATAGTTCTTACTTGATAACTGTTTTGTTATATATGATTGTACTATGTTAAAGTTAAAACCTTTCTTTTTATTTAGATAGAAAAGAGGAGATGATGGGGGATGTCCTTCTGTATATATGTTTCTCTTATTGGTTGATGAATAAAACACTGTTTGGCCAATAGAGGCAGGAAGATAGGCGAGACCAGGAGATGAGGAGAATTCTGGGAGAGGTAGGCAGAGAGAGACCATGAGAGGATGCCATGTAGAGACCAGAAGGATAGGATTCACCAGGAGTTCTCTAGTAAGATAAGGCCATGTAGAAATACATAGATTAATAGTTATGGGTTAATAATTAAGAAGCAGCTGGCCAGTAAGAAACCCTAGCCATTGGCCAACAATTTTATAAATAATATAGCATTTATGAAGGGGCTGAAGGGCAGTGGCACCTGGCAGGCCAAGAACCTCAAGCAACAAGGAAGAAAAGAAGGAAGGAAGGGAGGAAGAAAGGTGGACGTTATTACTCTATATACTTGCTGAAGAAATTTTTTTTTTTTTTTTTTTTTTTTTTTTTCCGAGACAGGGTTTCTCTGTGGCTTTGGAGGCTGTCCTGGAACTAACTCTTGTAGACCAGGCTGGTCTCGAACTCACAGAGATCCGCCTGCCTCTGCCTCCCGAGTGCTGGGATTAAAGGTGTGCACCACTACTGCCCAGCCTAAAAAATTAATTTAAAAAATAGATAATTGAGTAAATTAGAGATAGGCTTCCATACAGATATAAGAAATGATACTCAGCCACCTGATCCTGGCCCACACCTCTGAAGGAAGCCTTCCACTCCCCAGAGACCAGGCCAGCATCCTGAACCCCAGGTAATACTACTCCCCATCATGCCTACACTAGCTCAGCATAACTTCTGCCCCTTCTCTCCTTATCATCATATTCCAGTCCACACCTCTGGCATTCCACCACATCAGAAGTCAGGTCAGAATCCTGATCCCCAGAAGCCAGACAGCAGCTGGAACTCCAGAGACCAGACCAACGCTCTGAAAACCAGGGAGAAGCCTCCTACCCCCACAGAAGCCAGGCCAACATCTGAACCCGAGAGAATTCCCAGCCAGATCAGAGGCCATGCAAATACATAGCCAGAACTTCAGCCCCAAACTTGGGCAGCAATCCCCTGCTAGACCATCAGAAGTCCATCCCCCAAGTTGGACAGGACCATCTACTCAAACACAGGCCACGGGATCCAGAAGACCAGAGAGGAAACAGAAACTAAGAATGAAAACACCCATCCAACAAAGACAAATCCAGAAATTGGCACCTATATCTATAATCACTCCAAATCCAGACGCCTAAATGTAAGTGGAAGAATGCAAACAACAATAGCCAGGGCAATATGTCACCACTGGAGGCCAGCCATCCCTCTACAGCAAGCCCTGAATATTCTAACATAGCAGGCACAGGGAAATGATATTAAAACCAACTTTATGATGATGATGGAGGTCCTTAAAGAGGAAATGAAACACTCCCTTAAATAGAGAAAAGGATAACCAAAAAATTGGAGGAAATCAACAAGTCCTTTAAAAAGCCAAGACAAAACAAACAAGTAGGTGAGGAAAACTATTCAAAACATGAAAATCAAAATAGAAGCAATAATGAAAGCACAAATTGAGGAAATTCAGGAAATGGAAAATCTGGGTAAGTGAACAGGAACTACAGATGGAAACATCACCAACAGAATTCAAGAGATGGAAGACAGAATCTCAGGTGTTGAAGATACAACAGAAGAAAGAAAAAAAAAATGTTAGAGCTAAAAAACTCCCGACACAAAACATCCAGAAAATCTGGGATACCATGAAAAGACCAAACTTAAGAATAATAGGATAGGAGAAAGAGAAGAATCAAGCTCAAAATCTAGAAAATAAAGGTACAAGAAGCTATTTCCTCAGAGTAAAGGATTGGGGAAAAGATTTTGCAATTAAATGGATCTAACAAGCAAACAGGTATAGCTATCCTAATATCTAACAAAATATACTTCAAACCAAAATTTATCAAAAGAGATGGAGAAAGACATTTCATACTCATTAAAGGAAAAATCCACCATGACAATATCTCAATTCTAACCATCTATGCCCCAAATGTAAGGGCAAACACATTTGTAAAAGAAACATCACTAAAGCTTAAATCATACATCAAACTCCTCACATTAATAGTGGGAGACTTGAACACCCCACTCTCATCAATGAACAGGTTGTCCAGACAGAAACTAAACATAGAAATAATGGAACTAACAGATGTTATGACTCAAATGGACCTAACAGATATCTATAGAACATTTCACTCAAACACAAAAGAATACACTTTCTTTTCAGTTTCTTATGGAACCTTCTCCAAAATTGACCATATACTCAACCACAAAGCAAGTCTCAAAAGATATAAGACAATTGAAGTAACCTCTTGTATCCTATGAGACCACCATGGATTAAAGTTGGATTTCAACAACAGATACAACAGAAAGCCTACAAACTCATGGGAAACTGAAAAACTCTCTACTGAAGAAATAAAGGCTCTCTAGAATTCAATGAAAATGAATGTACAACACACCCAAACTCATGGGACACAATGAAAGTGGTACTAAGAGGAAAGTTCATAGCACTAAGTGCCTGTATAAAGAAATTAGAGAATCATCATACCAGAAACTTAACAGCATACCTGAAAGATCTAGAAGAAGCAGACATACCCAGGAGGAGTAGACAGCAGGAAATAATCAAACTGAGGGCTGAAATCAATAAAATAGAAACAAAGAGAAAAATACAAAGAATCAATGAAAGAGTTGGTTTTTTGAGAAAAATCAACAAGACAGATAAACCCTTCTCCAAATTAAAAGGCAGAGAGAGAATATCCAAATCAACAAAATCAGAAATGCTACGGGGAAAATAACAACACCAAGAAAATACAAAGAATAATTAGGTCATACTTCAAAAACCTGTACTCCACAAAATTGGAAAATTTAAGGGAAATGGGCAATTTTCTGGGCAGGCACCACATACTAAAATTAAATCACAATCAGATAAACAATTTAAATAGAATTATATCCCCCAAGGAAATAGAAGCAGTCATTAAAAGTCTCCCAACCAAAAAAAGCCCAGGGCCAGACAGTTTTGGTGCAGAATTCTACCAGGTCTTCAAAGAAAAGCTAATGCCACTACTCCTCAAATTATTCTAAAAAGTAGAAATAGAAGAAACATTGTCAAATTTTATGAGGCCATAGTCACCCTGATGCCCAAACCACACAAAGACTCCCCCCCCCCAAAAAAAAAAAGGAAGGAGAGAATTACAGACCAATCTCCCTCATGAGCACACATGCAAAATACTTAATGAAGTACTTGTAAATAGAATCCAGACAGCTTCATCCCAGAGATGCAGGGATGGTTCAACATACCAAAAAAAAAAAAAAAAAAAAAAATCTGACAATGTAATCCACTATATAAACAAACTGAAAAAAAAAAGAAAAAGAAACAATATACATCAAGCCTATAGACAACATCAAATTAAATGGAGATAAACTCAAAGCAATTCCACTAAAATCAGGAACAAGATAAGGTTCTCTACTCTCTTGAAGATCTAGCTAGAGCAATAAGACAACTAAAGGAGATCAAGGGAGATACAAATTGGAAATGGGGGGAGGGAGAGCTGGAGAGATGGCTCAGAGGTTATGAGCACTGACTGCTCTTCCAGAGGTACTGAGCTCAATTCCCAGCAACCACATGGTGGCTCACAACCATCTGTAATGAGATCTTGTTCTCTCTTCTGGCCTGCAAGCGTACATGCAGGCAGAACACTGTGTACATAATAAATAAATAAAATCTTTAAAAAAAGCAAAAAAAAAACCCCAACAAATTGGAAAGGAAGAAGTCAAAATATCATTTTTTGCATATGATAGTATACATAAGTGATCCCAAAAATTCTACCAAGGAACTCCTACAGCTGATAAATACCTTTAGTGAAGTGGCTTGGATGCAAGATTAAATTAAAAAAAAAATGTAGCCCTCCTATATACAAACAATAAACAGGCTGAGAAAGAAATCAGGGAAATAATACCCTTCACAATAGCCACAAATAATATAAAATATATTGGTGTAAGTCTAACCAAGCAAGTGAAAGACCTGTTTGACAAGAACTTCAAATCTTTGAGGAAAGAAATTAGAGAAGCTATCAGGAGACATAAAGATCTTCCAGGCTCAATCAGTAGGATTAAAATAGTAAAAAATGGGCATCCTACCAAAAGCAATCTACTGATTCAATGCAAGCTACATTCAAATTCCAATGCAATTCTTTATAGACCTTGAAAGAACAAGACTCAACTTCATATGGAAAAACAAACAAACAAACAAAAAACCCAGGATCGGTAAAATAATCCTATACAATAAAAGAATGTTTGGAGGTATCACCATCCCAGATTTCAAGTTCAATTGCAGGGCTACAGTAATAAAAACTTCATGTTATTGGCACAAAAACAGACAGATGGATCGATGGAATAAAATTGAAGACCCAGATGTAAATCCACATACCTATGGATATCTGTTTTTTGACAAAGAAGCCAAAATTATACAATGAAAACAAGAAAGCATCTTCAATGAATGGTGTGGGTCTAGCTGGATGTTGGCATGCAGAAGAAAGCAAATAGATCCATGTCTATCACCCTGCGAAAAACTGAAGTCCAAGTGGATCAAAGACCTCAACATAAACCCAAATACACTGAACCTGACAGAAGAGAAAGTGGGGAACAACTTTGAACATACTGACACAGGAGACCACTTCCTGAATGGAACACCAATGTCACAGACACTAAGACTGATAATTAATGAATGGGACCTCATAAAACTGAAAAGTTTCTGTAAGGTAAGGGACATAGACTGATGCCTAGCACAATTGTCATCAGAGAGGCTTCATCCACCAACTGGTGGAAACAGGTGTAGAGACCCATAGTCAAACATGAGGCCCATCTTAAGGATTCCTGATGAAAAGGGAGGAAGAATTATAAGAGCCAGAGAGGTTAAGGACATCACAAAATAATAAACAAACAAACAAACAAAACAAAACAAAAAACCCTACAGAATCAACTAACCTGGCCTCACAGGAGCTCAGAGTCTGAATTGACAACCAGAGAACCTGCATGGTACTGACCTAGGCCTTTTGCATATACATTACAGTTATTTAGCTTGGTCTTTTTGTGGGACAGAAGCTATCTCTGATTCTTTTGTTGGCTTTTGGGTTTCTAATCCTCATACTGGGTTGCCTTGCCCAGCTTTAATACAAGGTGAGGTGCTTAGTTTTACTACAACTTGATATGCTATGTTTTGTTGATATCCATGAGGCCTGCCCTTTTCTGAATAGAGATGGAGAAGTGGATGGGAGCCAGGGGGGTCAAAGAGTAGGTGGGGGAGGAGGAACTGGGAGGAGAGGAGGGAGTGGAAAATAGTCTGGAAGTAAAATAAGTAAGCAAATAAAAAAATAAATGATAGTCTTTCATCAGTATGCCTTAGAGACAGCTGCTTTTGCATGTTAATTCTGACACTATTCATAATAGACAAGATATGGATTCTTCTGCCTAGGTATCCATCAACAGATAGGAATATAAAATGTGGTACAAAGACACAATGGAGTAACATTCAGTTATAATGAAAAAACAAACCCCCACCATTTGGGGTAAAGAGAACAGATGTGGAGAACATTATGCAAAGCAAAATAAAAAGGCAAGTACTTTCTCAAATGTGGAAGTTATAAAGTACTTATTGGGATTAGGAAGGAGTGGCTGGCTGGAAATAAAGAGCTGGGTTGGGCTTGATCAATGCATAATACATACATGCATGTAATATTACTCTGAGCCTACTAATACACACAATCAATGTCTATAAAAATGAGCTGGAGAACTTCCTGCTCTTCTAGGGATCTGACTTCAGTTTCCCTAGCACACAGATCAGATGGCTCACAGCCACCTGTAGCCCCAGTTCTAGGGGATCCAATGTCCTTTTCTGGTCTGTGCAGGCACCTGAACTCATGCTCATACACCCACAGAAGCACATGGTAACATAAATAAAAAGAAATCAACAATTACACTTGGAGAGCATACAAACGCTTACCCAGTTCCCTCGGTGGTAAAAAATGATGCATGGTGTCACAAGCGGAGCACTGGAAATGATATGGTCGAGATAGAGAGCATCCCATAACCACAAGGATCCCTCATGTTGCCCTTTGAGGAGGCCCACCCAATTCCCTTCCACTCCACCCTCTTCTTATTCTCGACAACCACTCATCTGCTCTCCTCTCTGTAATTTTTACCATTTCAAAAATGTTACATAAATGGAATCACATATTATGCAACCTTACAGCCCTGGTCCTTCTCACTGAGAATCCTCTGACGATTCACTCAGGCTGCTGTTGCTACTTTTTCACCGATGAGTAATGTTCTATGCTATGTAACTATTTACTCACTCTCCCACTGGGGGATATCTGGGTTATCTCCAATTGTCTGCCGTTTTCAAAGTTGCTATAAACATTCATGATATAAGTTTTGTGAGAACATAAGAGTAAAGCAAATATAACGTTTTCTATTTGGATCTGTATCTTCCTGCAAACCTGCTTCCTCACACAGAGCCCACAAACTCCCTGTAATGTATAAGTGTTCCCAGAATGGGAATAACCAGTTCCGACACAAGGCTCCTAAGCTCCCTGGAATTTCCTGGGTTGATAGCCTTTGGTGGAAGTCTCAGTTAGGCCTGGTCATCAGAAGAAAGCCCTACTTAAGAATCTAGAAGCAACTGGGTTGGGGGAACACCCTCTTGCCAGGAGTGGGGCCCATCCCAACTCTCAGGATCCTGTGAACCTCCTGATATAGGCCTCTTTTCATTCTAGAATACATCAGGACACATGGGTATTCCCTGAGCTCTGTGTGTCTGGCTAGCCTAAGCAGGTCACAGGAACCTCTGATTTTAAATAACTCCAGGACCCATTACTAGTAACCAGTATCTAAAGCTAATTAGAGACTAAGGCTTCAACCTGCAGCTCCTCTGCCAACACCAGGCAGTTCCAAGGCAGGTGATTGTGAACTGTTCAGCTGCCATTCACAGAGAACTAGAAAAGCAGTCAGCAGGAAAATCCACTCAATTTGCTGGGCGGAAACTAAGTTTGGGGAGTAGAGGCAGAAGAACTGTTTGTGAGATAGACATGTGCCAGTGGGCACAACTGCTGGCTTGTACAGCCTTTGCATGTTTAGTGGTAGGTTTTCTTCTTGTTTTTTGTTTGTTTGTTTTTGTTTTTGTTTTTCGAGACAGGGTTTCTCTGTGTAACTTTAGAGCCTATCCTGGCACTCGCTCTGGAGACCAGGCTGGCCTCGAACTCACAAAGATCTGCCTGCCTCTGCCTCCCGAGTGCTGGGATTAAAGGCTTGCGCCACCAACGCCCGGCTTCTTCTTGTTGTTTTAAATTGAGAACATAAGGTCTCTGTTCACTATG
The DNA here is from genome assembly GCF_003668045.3 of Cricetulus griseus. Lineage (NCBI taxonomy): Eukaryota > Metazoa > Chordata > Mammalia > Rodentia > Cricetidae > Cricetulus > Cricetulus griseus. The sequence goes on along the minus strand of NW_023276807.1, from coordinate 75,806,274 downwards.
GCAGCAAATGTAACGAAATTACACAGAATGCCTGGACCACTTTACATTTACACCAGCAATGTGAGGGACCAGGCAAGGTTTCTCTGTATCCTGGTCAGAGTGAGGAATTAGCAGTTTTTACTTTGGCCACTCGGATAGTTAATTTCTCACACCATGGGAGACTTTGGGACATAGATTTTAGACCTGAAAGCTTTTTTATTCTGATGAAGTGTCCCCCCCCCCCTTTTGTGCTTTCGGTGTAGTATTTAAGAATTCTTTCACAGGGCTGGAGAGATGGCTCAGAGGTTAAGAGCACTGGCTGCTCTTCCAGAGGTCCTGAGTTCAATTCCTAGCAACCACATGGTGGCTCACAACCATCCATTATGAGATCTGGTGCCCTCTTCTGGTGTGCAGATATACATGGAAGCAGAATGTTGTATAAATAATAAATAAATAAAATAAAAAAAAAGAATTCTTTCTCTAACACTAGATCCCAAATTCATTTCTGCTTTTCCTAAAGTGTATTAGTTACTTGTATATTTAAGTGATTTACTTCGAGCTATTTTTTGTGTTAGATGTGATTCTCTTGTTTTAAATTATTGTTTTCTGTGTATGGGTGTTTGTATTTCTGTGTACCACATATTTGCCTGACACCCACAGAGACCAGAAGAGGGCATTGGATCCCCTGGGACACTCCAGACTGTAAGCCACCATGTAGGCACTGGGAATTGAACACTGATCCTCTGGAAGAGCAAACAATGTTCTGAACCACTGAGTTATCTCTAGCCCCTTAGGGGTGATGTTATCTTTGTTTTTTGAGACAGGGTGTACTTAGCCCTGGCTGCCCTGGACTTGAAATCAGAAATCTGCCTGCCTCTATCTTCTATGATAGGACCTTTCTACCAGTGTCAGTGTCGATCTTGGGTACTTCAAATAGTATTAGACAGATTCCTCTCCGATTCCTCTTCTTCCAAAATCACCCCAAATACCACAGTTCCTTTGCCTCTTTTTATATACACTTAGAAGAATCTTGTCAACACCTACCAAAAAACAAAACAAAACTTTTTTTTTGGGGGGGGGGTGTTTTGTTTTATGGTGCCAGGTAAGTCTATGCTGCTGAATCCATTTTGGAAATTTCAATAGCAATTATGTCAATATGACAATTTAGGAAGAGCCAATGTCTTTGTTTCAGTCTTTCCACTTAACTCAGATCTTTTCATTATGGTTTCTAGATTATAAATCCTGTGTGTTTTACTGCATTCACACCTATTTTCTTTTCTTCCTATGTGACTGTAGATGCACCATTTTAAATTCTAGGATGCACATGTGTATTCTATCATGTAAAAACAGAACAAATTCTGGCATGTCACTTTGTGCCCTGTCATCTTGATGAACTTAACTTACTCAATGAAAGTTTAATTCTGCTTTGGTGCCCCCCTCCTTTTTTGGGGGGTGGGGGCTGGTCTTGAAACCACAGAAGTCTGCCTGCCTTTGACTGGGATAAAGGTATATGTGTCACCACACCTGGCTTTTGTCTTTAATTTTTTGAGATGGTTGGTACAGACCAGCACATTGTCTGCAACTGGGCATTTTGTTTCTGACTTCACTGTTGTCCATCTTTAAGTCCACTTCCTACCTAACATTTCCATTCAACACCCCCCTCCGTGTTGTGTCATAAAGAAATGGTGAAGAGAGTGTTTCAGATCTTAAAACACCCAGGCGATGTCAGCCCTGAGCTTCTGTGGCAGTTACTGTACATTCGATTGAGGAAGTTTTGTTTGTCCTTCTCCTTTGACGAGTCTTATCATGATGACTGTTGAATTTTGTCAGTTGCTTTTTTATCATCAGTACGACCATGCATTTTTTTTTATTCACTAACCTGTTACTATAATCTGGTTGATTGTGTTGATAAATTTCCTAATAGTGGAGCAGCTTTATAACTGCTAAAAGAAACCCCACTTAGTCACCATGTGTGATTCATTTCCTATTAATACCCAAATGTATATGGTAATATTTTGTGATGGGTTTTTACATCCACATTCCTTTGGTCTCTGTGTTTTTGTTGTGTTTTGGTATTGGCTTTGGTTTTATTAGTTTCATAAAGTCAACTATCCTGGTTAGTTTTTTTCACAAAAACTAACCTTGACACAAGCTAGAGTCACTTAGAAAAAGAGAGCCTCCATTGAAGAATTTCCTCCTTCACACTGGGCCTCTCTCTGGGCATCTCTGTGGGATAAGTTGACTATTTATGCGGGACGACCCAACTCACTGTGGATGCTGCCAACCCTGGGCAGACGATGCTGGATTCTATGAGAAAGCCAGCTGAACAAGCCATTGAGAGCAAGTCAGTAAGCAGCACCCCTCCATGGTCTGCTATAGCTCCTGCCTCCAGGTTCCAGCTTGAGCTTCAGGCTTCCCCCAAACCAGACTGTAAAGTTTATGCTGAAATAAATCCTTTCTAGGTCACTATTTTTATCACAGCAGCAGGAAGCAAAATAAAGAGCAAGTATTCTCAACCCTTATTTACTTTTTGAGACCATAAAATCTGTTTTAATTCTTCTCTAAATGTTTGGTAGAATTCTCTAATGAAATCATCCACAGCATCCAGGGATTTGCAGGAGCCTTGCAATTTTATAAATTAAATTCCCTGAATGTTTATAGACTCACTCAGGCTATCTAGTGAATTGTGGTAGTCCATTGTAGTTAAGATGGAATTTTGCTTGCATATTTTTTCTTCCTTTTACTTTAAGAGTTCTTTCTCCACATGTTTCCTTTAAAAGGCTATCCTTTCAGGACAGACTTCTGGTGACAAATTCTTTTCCTTTTCCTTTGTCTGAAAGTATAGGGATTTCCCCGGATAAAAAGGATTTTAGTTGACGATCTTTTTTTTTTTTTTAAAAAAAAAACACTTTCGAAATGCAGTGCCACTTCCTTCCAACTCTGAGGTTTTGATGAAAAACCTGACATTCTGGTATTTCCTTTGGGCAAGCTTTCAAAATGTCTCACGCCATGCATAATTTAGGCAGGTGTAGTGGCAGACACCATAATCCCAGCAAGGCAGTGCTGAACTTACACAAGTCCCTGCCAGAAAACAAACATCTTTCATGGTCTTTAGTTTTCTGAAGTGTATCCAGATAGACTTTCCCCGAGAGTGCTACTATGTATACTCCTTCTGGTGGGTATTTTTCTCCTGTTCATGCATGGTCCTTATAGCTAACTAGCTAAGTAGTTTTTACCCTGCCTTCTTTTTACCCTCTCTATGTCTCCTCTCATGTGATCATTCACACTTTTGTTTTAGTTCCCATTGGTCCCAGGGGCTCTGTTCATTTTTCCTTTTCCTATCTTTCATTTAGACTACTGGGTCATTTCTCCTGTTCCATGTTCTTCAGTTCACTGATACTTCTGTCTTTCCACGCTGCTACTGATGAGTATATCCAAGAAGTCATTTCAGTTATTATTCTGTTTGTTTCTCTTGTTTTTGTTTTTTCCAGTTTTAAGATCTTCAATTGGCTCTACGTCTTCTGGGTGTTCTGGCTTCTGTCTGGGCATTCTATTCCTTTGCTGAGACTTTTTTTTTTTTTCATTTATTCCAAGAGTATTTGAATTATTATTGAGGCCTTTTAAAAAATGGCCACCGTATTAAGTTATTTTTCTCATCACTGTGACCAAATACCTAATAAGGAAGCATTAATTGGCTTATAGTTCAAGAGGTCACCATGGAAGGAAATGAATGTATGGTAGCGGGAGCTGGAGCTGCCTGGTCAGCAGGTCACATTATACCCACAGTAAGAATCAGAATGGGCATTGGTGGTGCATGCCTTTAATCCCAGCACTCGGGAGGCAGAGGCAGGCGGATCTCTGTGAGTTCAAGACCAGCTTGGTCTACAAGAGCTAGTTCCAGGACAGCCTCCAAAGCCACAGAGAAACCCTGTCCCCGGAAGAAAAAAAAAAAAAAAGAATCAGAATGGATAAAGGTGTTCAGCTCACTTTGTTTGGTTTTAGTCCACCTTTGATCCCGATCCCAGACCATGGAATAGTTTAGGCTACTAACCTAATCCAGAAAATCCTACCAGGAGTGCTCAAAAGCTGGTCTGCTAGGTGATTCTAGAACCCATCAAATGGAAAGAAATTATTCATCATAGACACTTGAAAATTGTTGGCTGATAATTCTCACATTTCTATCACACCACTATTGACATCATTGGATCTGAAATCTTGGTCCATGGTATAACAAGTGGTTTTTTAAAGGTTTTATGAACAACTGGGTTTTATGTTATGGAACTCAGGGTCTCAGTCAAACTTCTGTTGGCTTGTTTTTTATGATACCACTCCAGCAGGGGAGGAAGTCCAGGATTCCCACTCAACTTCCACCGTACTTGAGGTGTTAGTTGAGAGGGGCTCCCCATTTCTAATGGGTTAGGGTGTGAGTTTTAGATTCTCTTCCAGCAGTCAGAAGAGAAGTACCTTATACAGCTTCTGTTGACATCATCATCACCTTAAAACTATAGTCAAAGTCTTGGCTCCACATTGACCTTTGCTGATAAATGAAGAGGACCTAGTTTTTTCCTACGGTGTTTGGCAGAACATAGAGCATGTGCTGTGTTGAAAGAGTGTTCTGCCTTGGGGTGGCAGGAGTATGGCTCAATCACAGAATATTTGTCTTAGCTTTCATAAGGATAACCCAGTATGACACCTCTCCCCCGACATATACTCCATTTAAAATAAACACTTCAGACTTGGAAAGAAAGGGATTAGAAATTGGACTTCCAGATTTCATTCTGTGTTTTTTCTTTTGCTTATATAATGACCGGATCGTTAACAAGATTTAAAGACACACAACATTTACAAGCACTGACTCTAACAGTCTGAGGAATAACTTATTCTGCATCTTGTCAATGACTCAATTAAGTTAGCGTAATGTTCCCTAGCTAACCAGGGTTGGTTGGGAAGCTGAACCACATCCCCACACTTCATAAAATTCCAGTAAAGCCAGGCTAACCATGTGGAAGCAGTCCCTCTAATTATTCAGACAGAGGGTTATATATATGCTTCATACAGAATAGGGGTTGGAAAAGGGTTCTGCTCAGCTAATGGACAGATGTGTTCAATAATGATAACCCTGCAAGGGAGCCTTACACAAAGACCCCAAGACCTCTCACCCCACTCACACCAGGCAACTCAGAGCTCAACTGGCCTCAATTCAAATCTACGTAATATCCACAGTATTAAAACAAACTTCTGAACCCTCTTAGAAATTAAACTACATGGAGTATTCTCTATTCCTAGTCTAAGTAGCAGAAACATAATAATGTAGCAAAATTGGCCTGACTTTCATTTTACCAAGGAAGAAGGATATGACTCACAGGCCCCTTGTGTGGGGACCCCCATCACCCAAAGTGACCATGTTGCCTTCCTATTCTTTTTTTCAAGACAGGGTTTCTCTGTAGCTTTGGAGGCTGTCCTGGAACTCACTCTGTAGACCAGGCTGGCCTTGAACTCACAGAGATCCACCTGTCTCTGCCTCCCTCGTGCTGGGATTAAAGGCATGCGCCACCAATGCCCAGCACCTGCCTATGTCAAAAGAAGAAAAACTGAGCATAGAATCACAATATGGCCCAGCAATGTCATGCCTAAGTGATTGGGGATATCCTTCTGGATATATGTTTCTCTTATTGGTTGATGAATAAAACACTGATTGGCCAGTAACGACAGGGAGATAAACCAGCTGGGACAATGCAGCCTTTCAGACTACTACAGCCAGGATTTGGCCAGGTTTCTGGGTTTTCTCAGGATCCCCATGGTATTGACAGCACCCCCAAATAACAGGAAGCAGTTTGGAGAGAAAATTGCCCAAATTCCCAAATATTGCTTATAATTTTTTTCATTTAAGTGGAGTTGGTTATATATAGTTCTTATTTGATGACTGTTTTGTTATATATAATTCTACTATGTTAAACTTAAAACCTTTCTTTTTATTTAGACAGAAAAGAGGAGATGATGGAGCATGTCCTTCTGTATAGATGTTTCTCTTATTGGTTGATGAATAAAACACTGATTAGCCAATGGCCAGACAAGAAGATATAAGTAGTACTAGGAGATGAGGAGAATGCTGGAGAGACAGGCAGAGAAGCACCTCAAAGAAACACCATGCTGCTGAAGGGGTAACATGCCAGATTAAGGGAAAGCCACAGCCTCGTGGCAATACATAGATTAATAGAAATGGGTTAATAATCAGGCAGAGCTAGCCAATAAGAAGCCTGAGCCACTGGTCAACAGTTTATAGATTAATATAGTGCTTTCGTGTTTATTTGGGGCAAAGTGGCCGTGGGACCAGGTGGGACAGAAACCTCCATCTTCACCTAGGTATATAACCAAAAGATCCTGGTACCTCCATGTTCTCAGCAGCATTGTTCACAATAGCTAAAAGGTGGAACAACACAACTGCCTATAAGTAAACAAATGAGCAAACCAAATACAGCACACACAAGAGAATATCATCACCCATAAAAAAGGAAGGAAATTGTGATACATTCTGTAATGTAAAAACAAAACAAACAAACAAACAAAAAAAAACCTGGGGCTGGAGAGATGGCTCAGAGGTTAAGAGCACTGGCTGCTCTTCCAGAGGTCCTGAGTTCAGTTCTCAGCAACCACATGGTGGCTCACAACCATCGTTATGAGATCTGGTGCCCTCTTCTGGTGTGCTGATATACATGGAAACAGAATGTTGTATACATAATAAATAAATAAAATCTTAAAAAAAAAAAAACCCTGAAAATATGTTAAATGAGGTAAGTGGGACACAAAAGTCACACACTGCATCATCACTCCATTTCTATGAGATACCTCCACAAAGTCAGAGACAGGAAATAGAATGGAGGGTGCCAGGAGAAAGGGGAAGAGAACATGGAGAGCTTGTTTAATGGGAACTGTGTTTCACTGGAAAGTTGAAAATGTTCTGTAGGTGAACAGTGGTGACAATAGTCCTATGATATTCCAGGACATTATATTTCTAACAATGAGTTTATCATGATGAAAAGAAAATGTAAAAACAATAAACACAAATAAACACGAGATGAAAACAGCTTGTATCTTCCCAGCTTTTGCAACACTTACAAAGAAGGAATGGGCAATGATCAGCCACATTCCTGAACCTGTGAGCAGTCATTTTCTGGAAGACAGTACCATGAAAGGAAACCATCTCACACTAACAATGAGGAAACTGGACAGCCAGTAATAAGGTTATTACAAACAATCATTTTGTGTCTTGACTAAAGTCAACCCCCCTTGTGGTCAGTATGTTGACATGAGAGTCATCTGTCGCTTTTTTGCATCAAGGAAACATTCCCTTTCATCTGTAGCACTTAACACCTTGGGTTATGGCTCAGAGAAAGCAATCTGGAGATGCCAATGGCAATGGGAAGAAGGCCTCCAAAGTTGTCCAGTCCTTATTAACCAACAAGTGGGTTTGCACCAATATGTGCATATGAACATAAGTGTCATTGAAAAGAAATAAAATGCACTTCTTGTCTTTTTTTTTTTTTAAAAAAGGGAGACTGCTGCACTAATCTTACCATAGAGCAAACTCACAGGCATGTAGTTGTTGTTTTATTATTTTTTGTTTGTTCATTTGTTTTTGTGGCTTTTTGAGACAGAGTTTCTCTCTGTGTAGGCCTGGCTGTCCTAGAACTCGCTTTGTAGACCAGGCTGGTTACAAACTCACAGAGATCCACTTGCCTCTGCCTCCTGAGTGCTGGGTTAAAAGGCATGTACCACCATGCCCCGCTTGTTTTAAAACAGGGTCATGCTGTTATTCTGGTCAGCCTTAAACTCAAATTCCCAGCTTCAGCCTTGCAAAGCACTGAGATTTACAAGGCAATACATACCAGCACATCCAGCAGCTATCTACCCTCCAGCAGCTTCAAATCAGCTGCTGACCACAATTGACCAGATGCCTGAAATGTCTCTGAGCAGCCACAAGGTGTGGGCATCTTAGAGTGAGTGTCATAAACAGGGTGCAGTGCCCATCAGGGATTAACAATACCTCTCACCTGATCTGGAAACCTGAAGCAGGTTCTGCCTGACAGGAGAAATGAATCAGCATCCAGAAGGCAGAGAATCTTGTTCGACCCCCATCCCTGACCTGGGACAAGACCCACCCCAGCCACTGTGGACCAGGCTGTGGTTCTTAAATGAGAGCATCAGCCTTCCCAGGGCTACTGCACGAGAAACACACAAAACAACAAATTCAATATATTCTACTACAGAAAAGACTCAGATTTTCAAGACAGAATAAGGGGATCATAAATCAGCAGAAATTTAGGTCTAAATTCTCTCTCTCTCTCTCTCTCCCTCTCTCTCTCTCTCCCTCTCTCTCTCTCTCTCTCTCTCTCTCTCTCTCTCTCCCCCCCCTCTTTCTCTAAGACCAGATTACGCCTCACATCCTTATGTCTTTTACTGAAACTGCATGTTTGGCTAGATTAGAAGGCCAGAAAGGCCTAGGAATCTTCCTCTCTCTGCCTCCCTAGTCCTGGAAATTTAGTGGGGTGCTTGGGATCCAAACTCAGGACTTCATGCTTGCACCAGAAGCCCTTATTGACTCTACCATCTCCTTAGCCTCCTAATCCTGAGAGGATTCCTCCCAGAGTTAACGCCAGAGAACACGCCTCAGATCCAAGAAGGCCAGCACTTACCTCTCCCATAGGCCCTGGCTTTCTTTGGGTTGAGTTTGGGTTTAAGAGGAGCGCCTGGCTTGAGCTTGGCTTTGGGGAACTGAGATAGATAGGTCATCACAGAGTGCTCATCCACATCCGGGTGAATAATCTCCTCAGGGGTGATGACCTAGAATGACAACATGATGGGTGACTGCTCTGATATGCCACTTTGCAGCCAATGAAATCTCCCTTAAACCAAATACCACAAATAAAAAACTCAGTTTCTCATTGTAGTGAAGCCATATTAAAACCATACCAAGATTAGTGTTTGAATATACATGTGTTGCTGGTTCCTTAGTAAGGTGGGACAGTCTCCTAAAATTCTGCATGTAATTTCCAGAGATTCATGGCATGCCCCATCCCCAAATCTCCTTCAAAAGACAGCCCATTCACTGTCCTAGTCCAATATTCTAGAAAGGGGATTAAGGTACAGGAGGGAAAGGAAACATATGCATAAGGCAATGGAAATGCTTTTAAAGCTCCTCAACAGGCCTGCTATTTTGCTCATTATTGCACACACATCTCTGTACAAACAAGAGAAAATAAAACCAGTGAGAAAGGCAGCACATACCTATAACCCCAGCATTCGGGAGGTTGAGCAGGAAGATGGCAAGTTTGAGGTTAGCCTAAGATTCAAAGTGAAGTCCTGGCTCAAAAACACAGACAAGTAGCAGGGCGTTGGTGGCACACGCCTTTAAACCCAGCACTCAGGAGGCAGAGGCAGGTGGATCTCTGTGAGTTCAAGACCAGCCTGGTCTACAGAGTGAGTTATAGGACAGCTAGAGCTAAGCTGAGAAACTCTATCTCAAAAAGCAAAAGCAACAACAACAGCAACAAAAACCAAAACAGGACAATAGGTGACAACACATTAGGCATGTAGCGTTATTTAGGAGCTTTTAAAAATGCGGGGGAGAACTACAGAGATGGCCCGGTTTTTAAGAGTGGATACCACTCTTGCAGAGGACCTAATTTGGTTCCCAGCAGCTTACAACAGTCTGTAACACCAGCTCTAGGAATCCATGCCTCTGGCCTCTGAAAGATACACCCCCACCACCAACACACCACGCAAAAAAAAAAAAAAAAAAAAAAATTGGGACACTCTGCTTAGGGCCAATATTAGATCCAGGTTGGACAGGGAACCTTCATAAAGTTTTCAGCATCCTTGATTCACTACCTGACCCAGCTCTAACTTGCAAGGTCCTCCCTGTCCCCAGTGAGGATGCACAGTGGCGAGCTACACCTCCTCATAGCAGCAGAAGGCTCTACTTCACAAGCCCTCTCAACCAAATGTAATGAAGAGATGAGAAAACACACTATGGTCAGTGACTAAGGACAAAATAGCTACTGAGGTTTTATGTAGTTATCTACAAAGGAGTCCATTAAAAGCAAAAATATGCATTGATTTGGTATCTCTCTCCAAAAACTCCTATGATAATCTTACAATACCCAGTAATACAGACTACCACAAAGACCTAGCATCAGATTGAAAGGGACATGAGGAATGCAAATACAGCACTTCCTGAGGCTGACAGATCTGAGAACTGTCATGGAATAGGGACATGACTCCCAAACCAAACCAAAGAAACAGGCCAGCCTTCCTATCTCCCAGGGAATCCTGTTATGGAATATACTGAACTCAACTCTGAGCACCAACTCAGACTTCAGCATGGCCTACAATGAGGCATCTTCTGTACCACAGGACTGGTTTTCTACAACTTCTCTTTGATCATGGCTTTGATCCTAGAAGCCATGGTGCTTTCAGGGGGATTTTACAAGGAAAACACAGTCTTCAAGTAAGACTTGTAGCTGTTTAGATGTTATCTCTGACTTATCAAAAGCTTGAGTCCCCATGAGATTACTGTGATAGCTTATGGGCAACACAAATTCTGCTGCAATTCCCACTAATGTGGGCTGTCTTGATTCACATTAAAAGAAAAAAGTTCTAAATTACCTAATTAAAATGACATTTCTTTTATATAGGATTAAAAACATCCAAGTACTGGTAGCTCCTTATGACTCATTCTAATAGTTAAGAAGTATGCTTGCTGGCTGCTTTTAAAGATAACTTTCAAAATACCTGGAACCAAATGATTAGAAAACACACAGTGACACACACCTGAAATCCCAACACTTCAGAGGCTGAGACAAGAGATGAAGAGTTCAAAGCCAGGCTGAATTATAGAGTAAGATATAGGGTAGAAGGTGAGAGGAAGAGATGAGGAAAGCAGTGAAGAGGGAGGTGGAGGGAGGAATTGCTAACTTGTGACGTGAAGATCCCTGAATGACCTATAAGCTACTAAATCCACAAGAACCTATCATTACGCATTAGCTGAGATGGTGGGAGAATGCCAGAGGCAAAGGCCCTTTAAAGGCTGAATGCCAAGAAGGTCAGACTGTGGTCTGACCCAGAAAAGAATCTAGACTACCAGCAACAAGTCAGTGGGTGGGAGCTGTCTCCTGGGACACGGTGTGCATGTATTTACCTGTGGGACACCCAGCCAGTCGTCGGCCTGCTGCATGGCTTCTCGGGCATTATCAACGGGCTTTTGTGGGTCCCACGATTCCCAGTCTGGGCATAGACCTGTTCACAACATACGGAAGGTGCTTTTAGCATTAATTGACAAAGAGATTAAAAGAAGCCATGTACTGATAACCAAACCAAACCAGCAATCTCCACCAAAAGCTTACCTACTTGTACATCCGAGGGGCAAAAACTACGACAGCATGGAAACTATTCAACATCAGCAAAGATAGGCTTTAGGACACTATATCCTAGCATTAAGACAGGAGTCACCCATTGCTTAAGATGTTTTAAAACAAAGGAGGTTTATAAAACTGCTTGGGTTTGATGCCTTTTTACAGGAAAGGTGTTTTTTATACTATGCCTAGATATATTTACCAAAGACTAAGCTAGCCTCCTATGTGATTCAAAACTCCACTTGCTCAAATGTACAATCCTAGAGTCATTTAAAGGGCTCTAATAAGTACAAGTAGTGTAGAACTGAAGTAAAACTTTCTGATTTAAACTCAAAAGAAGTAGCATAAACTGTGTCTTTAGGTAGAAGTAAGGAAGAAGGCACTAGGAAATGAGCTAATACTATACTTTTAAGAAGTTACATTTAGCCGGGCATTGGTGGTGCATGCCTTTAATCCCAGCACTTGGGAGGCAGAGGCAGGTGGATCTCTGTGAGTTTGAAGCCAGCCTGGTCTACAGAGTGAGTTCCAGGACAGCCTCCAAAGCCATACAGAGAAACCCTGTCCTGAAAAACCAAAAAAAAAAAAAAAAGTTACATTTATTTATTTGTTATCTATGTGTGAGTATATGGACACATACGTATGCCATGGTACCCAGAAGTAAGTTTTCTCCTTCCACTATGTGGGTACCAGGGATTGAACACAGGTCATAGAGACTTGATGGCGAGGGCCTTTACCCACTGAGCCAGCTTGATGGCTTAATGCTATACTTTGAATAATTCCTGTAATATTCCAGTTTATAGGCTTTCAAGGAGGAACGAGGCTTTGATGCAGCCCTCTTCTGCTTTGAGCACACTGAGATTCAGTGCTTTACTCAGTATTAATGTGCCCAGCTCATACAGAATACTCAGTAAATGGAAAATATAATTATTAAAGTAAGGGTTTTTTTATAAAGAAATAATTCGGGGTGGCATATAAACACTGGTTCTAGTTTTTCTACTGAATGTGAGCCAGTAAACTCTACCCATCAATCTCAGCCCTCTAGTGAGGATAATTACATCTTGGTGTCCACTCAACCACTCAGAAAAGTGCCTATTCAGGGTGGAAAAGGCTCTAACTGGATCCACACCAAGTGGTATTCTACAGCAATACAGAGAGAAAGGGGCAGAGAAAGCCATATATAGTAAGCTAGTAGTTAATAAAAACAGTCACTTTGCATTCAGTAGAGGGCGGCCTTAGGTTCTCATGCCAAGCCACTGAAGAGAGCCAGCCACATGTTTTCTTTAAACTGACAGGAAATGAGGCACCAATGTGGGAAGATACAGGACTGGAATCTGGATTATAACCCCAAAGCCTGCTCAGAGTTCAGGCACTTCGACTTCTTTGGTGATCTGAATGACTGACTAGATACACTGGCAAATGTGAATGGATAGACCTAGAACATCTGCCTTTGGAAGAGTGCACAGAACTATTTGGGGCTCATCTTCTGTCTTACAATGGAATAAAACCAGGAGACTCACACTAACTACCACAGACAACCTTTCTCATGGAAATGCAGATGTGAAGCCTACATACTCCACCCCGGGGAGATGGTTTAGGGAATTATCTGCACTTACCTGGAGCACAGCTGTCTACCAAGGCTCCTAGGGCTTTGCCGTCTTGCCAGTTCTGATTAAAATTGGTGATGGGCAAGTACGGGATCTTGTTCTGAATCCATCCCAGCAGCCTCTGCTTTGGCGTCTGCTTCTTGGCATCATCATCCCCTTCATCTTCCCATACAGGCATGGAGATGGAGTAGTGAAGAATCAAAGTCCATACCAGGCCCAAGATGAGCTTCAGGTTTCCATCTACAATGGCTTTACTGTCTGGGGAGACAAGACAAGATAACCAGCTTGGTCATTCTGAATTGCACAGGTGTGGCTCAAACTCTTTGTAAAAAGTAAATGAACCCCCCCCCCCCATCCACAGGGAACTGTACTGAGATGCTTCAGTGGGAAAGGACGCAGGGCTAGGATTTGCTTCAAAGCATCTGGAATGGAAAGACTGCAACAACAGCCCAGCATGTTTGTTAACTACTGCCCTGGATCATTGGGGTGCATATTAACATCTCTACTTTTCTCCATGCTTAAAAATTTTCCATACGTAGTCCCAGCACTCGGGAGGCAGAGGCAGGTAGGTCTCTGTGAGTTCGAGACCAGCCTGGTCTACAAGAGCTAGTTCCAGGACAGCCTCCAAAGCCACAGAGAAACCCTGTCTAAAAAACCCTGTGAGGTTCACAACAACCTGCAGCTTCAGCTTCAGAAGACCAGATGCCTTAGCTACAAGGGTGTCTGCACTCACATGCCAACACACAGGTACATAATTTTAAAACAATAAAAATAAATCTTAAATTGGTGTTTCCTTTATTGTTTAAAATTTCTTAAAATAATTTCAGAATAAACAGTGTGTGTCTGTGTCCCAGAAATAACAATGGTATGGTCTGTACTTCAGGCTGTTTGCTATCCTGGTTTTATATTTTTCTGCACAAGTTTTTAAATGTTTCTTTTTACTAGCAACTATGTCCTAGTCCCTATAAAAACTTATTTCTGTTTGCATTCTATCCATAGGTTTAAGAGACCGGCTTCCCCTTTAATCTTACCAATCATGCTCATCCTTGTTGCTCAGACGAGTCACTCACTCAGAAGATACGTCTCTGTTGACAAGCCTAAGTCAGGGCTCTCTTCTCATCCTACCGTGATTCAGAGAGCTTGTCAATACTCTTGCCAGATCTGTTCTCTTTTTTATTTGCTTTTTGAGACAGACTCTTGTTCTGTAATCTAAGCTGGCCTCAAATGTGTGGTACCCCCACCTCGGCCTCTCAGGTGCTTGATCATGGGCGTGTGCCACCATGCCTGGCTCTCTGTTCTTCCACCTTCACTCACCAACATGTAAACACTATCTTTAGAATTGCTCTTTATCCTTCCTTCCACAAACATCATCAAGAACTATCCCTTAACCTACTGGGACCCCCAAGCTGAAAGCATCATAACTGTTTGGGGATCCCCTCCAAGCCTCTGGTACAGTTGCTACAGGATGTCATCTCTTGGCAAATATTTGAATCTTCCCATAGACGTGCAGCTTCTCCCTCTCCTGGTATCTCTCAGAGCCATGAAGGTGAACTGCTATTTACACAGCCTCAACAGCATATTTCTAGTTGGGCGCCGCTGTTTTTCTCAACTAACTGATGGTACCGATGTCCAATCAAACTCCTTAAGCACACAGACCCTAAACATGTACCAGTTGGCCTGAGCCTTGTGATGTCCACCCAACCGCATACTCCACGCTCAGGTTCAAAGTTGGCCTGTTCCAAGATGACAGCTTACTTTGAGTTACAGGACTGCTTCACGTTATGAATTTCCTGCAGGAACCTTCACCCTATATTCCTGTGCAACACACTCCAACACAACCCAAGGCTGGCGGTGCTACACACACAACCACGTATGTTTCAGACCCCTCCTTCAAGACTGTCCTTCAGACCCTCTGCCTTCCACTTCCACAGCAGAGCCATGGTGGGAAACTGAGCCTTCTTCACCTTGCAGTTGTCCTGTCATTGGGCACCTGAGTATCACACACATACCAAACTGCACATAATGTGGATGTCTAGCAAGGTGCTGTAGCGACGCAATGGAGACATCAATCTCTTGCACTGTGAGGGTTAACAAACCTCATTCTCTACACGCATAAGTCTGTAAAACTCAAACTCCCCTGAGCTATGTGTAAAATAGTTTTTTTCTTTTTTTTCTTTTTCTTTTTTTGGTTTTGGTTTGTTTGGCTTTGGTTTTTTGAGAGAGGGTTTGTCTGTGAAACAGTCCTGGCTGTCCTGGAACTCACTCCGTAGACCAGGCTGGTCTCAAACTCACAGAGATCGGCCTGCCTCTACCTCCTGAGTGCTAGGATTAAAGGCGTGCACCACCATTGCCTGGGTAAAATAAATGCTTTTCAAAAGCAGGCTTGCGTGCCTGCCTAGCATGTGCAAGTCCCTCCTGGGTTCAATCTTTAGCACAAGAGAAAAGGGCAAATTTGAGCTGGGTGTGGTAGCACACATTTGTAATCTCAGCACTAGGGAGGCCAAGGCAGGAGGATCCTCAGGAGTTCAAAGTCAGTTCGTGCCAAGCCTGGGCTACATAGCAAGAATCTGTCTCAAAACACATGGGTGCACTTATCACATAACTTGAAGTCAAATGGTTCTTCTTTTTTTAATACAAGTTATATATGTTGCTTTAAAGGAGAAAGGAAAGTCTTTTTCAAGCAGATTTGGGGGAAGCATGACCCAGTCAAAGTCTGAGCCAAACTTATAAAATATACAATACCCAGGACTTCTGTTAACAATGAGTTCAAGGTGGGTGTCCCAACAGGAAAGCCCCCCTCTATGGCCTTCCTGGGATACGTGATACTTTCATTCTGCTAGTCTAAGAAGCTGGAAGGAGGGCAGGCTTCATTCCAAAAGTGATTTTTGACAGGTAAAGGTTCAAATGTTTAACTCAGCTCTTAGAACAATAAAAAGATGGAGACTTGCCCAAAAGACTTCCCCAGCTCCCATCCACAGGAAACAGGAGACTTCCTAAGTCTTGAAAAGGAAGTGCTCCAGGGTATCCCAGTGTGTGTCTGGCCATTGCTGTGGACCTGGTGTGCTGTGTAATGCTCATTCTGACACACAAGAGGAGGAAAAGATGAGAGGGGATCAAAGCATCTAGCCAACGCTCCAGTATGCCTGCCCAACCTCCCAGACTCTGCTTGGACTGGAACCTGGCCATGGGCTTCTCCTCCTCCAATCTGACCAATCATAGTTGCCACATAACTACCCTGGCAATTGACAACACTGCCCCCAAGCCACACACACTTTCTCAAACTACCTACAATTATCCAGTTACTTTTAAATGGGGGCAGTGACTTTTCTTTTTTAATAGCTAAAAAGTCAATTTTAAACTACTGTAAATTCTAAGATGGAATATATTTATATCATTTTTGTATCAGCTTTCTGGTCCTTGTTTAAGAAGCATTTACATATGGAATGGGGCCAATTATGAGGTGAGTACTGGATATTTTTAGCATTATGCAGAAGCTACTTTGACATGCCTCCCCGAAAGGCCAGTTATATGGTAGTTTTCTACTCTCTCAACTCTCATCAACCAGGGCCAGACCCACACAACTATGTCTCCTACGCTAGCACACCATTGGGGTCCCTGAGACACCTCCCTACCTGTCTGCTAATGATGAACCATGGTAGCAGGCGGTAGTTAGTGAACCTGGAGAACAGATGTGGGTAGACAACAGTCACATTTTCACTCTTCTGAATGAGAACAATAGGTCACATTTGATCACAAAAATGGCTGGCTACAGGGCCCTAACAGGCAACAAGTGACTCCAGGCATTAAGAAGGGCCACAGGAACAGAACTCCATATTCTCTGCTCTCTGTCCACTAAGCAACTGTTACTTGTTAGGCAGTGTGGCTCAGAGCCTGAAGTGCACATGGCTAATACCTGAAAGTATGTTCCACATGCTTAGCCACCTGGAGAATGCAA
Source organism: Cricetulus griseus (assembly GCF_003668045.3). Taxonomy (NCBI): domain Eukaryota; kingdom Metazoa; phylum Chordata; class Mammalia; order Rodentia; family Cricetidae; genus Cricetulus; species Cricetulus griseus. The sequence continues at coordinate 75,789,325 of NW_023276807.1, read as the reverse complement.
ATCAAAACAGCACTGAGATTCTGTCGCTCCGGTCAGAATGGCTGATATTAAAAGCAAAACAAACAAACAAAAAAGAAAACAAGGGTCTGAGAGATGATTCAATGGTTAAGGTGGTTAAGGCACTTTCTGAACTTTCGGAGGACAGAGGCTTGGATATCAGCACCCACATGGCTGCCTCCAATTCCAGTTACTGGGATCTGATGCCCTCTTCTGACCTCCAAAGGCACTGCATGCATAAGGTACACTCGCATACATGCAGGCAAACACACACATATAAAAACAACAAATGGCCAGGCGTTGGTGCCGCACACCTTTAATCCCAGCACTCGGGAGGCAGAGGCAGGAGGATCTCTGCGAGTTCGAGACCAGCCTGGTCTACAAGAGCAAGTTCCAGGACAGCTTCCAAAGCTACACAGAGAAACCTTGTCTCGAAAAACCAAACCAAACCAAACCAAACCAAACAAAAACAAGCCAAAAAACAAATTGCTGGCAAGGTGGAGGAGGGAAGGCACCTTACAAAACGTTGCTGAGAAATATACTACAGCAGCCACTACAGAGGCTAATACAGAGCTTCCTAAAAAGGCTAAAAGCTAGGTAGGCAGTGGTGGAGCATGCCTTTAATCCCAGCACTCGGGAGGCAAGTGCCAGGACAGCCAAGGCTGTTACACAGTGAAACTCTGTCCTGAAAAGCCAAAAGCTAAAAGTCAACTTACCATATGATTAAATTGTACCATTCATTCCTGGATACACAGCCAAAGGAAACCATGTCAGCATACCAGAGATACCTGCCCATTCACGTGTACTGCTATATGACCAAGTTACAAAATCATCTCAGGTCTCCACCGATAGAAAAGGAAAGTGGTTTGTGTATGCGTGTGCGCACGTGCATACAATGTAGAATATACACACATTTATCAAGAATAAATGACAAATTGTGCCATTTGTAGGAAAATAGGTAAAACTGGACATCATCATAATAAGGAAAAAGAAGTATTGCATTTTCTTTCCTACTTGGAATCTAGGGCGTATGTATACACATACACACACACACACACACACACACACACACACACACACACACACACGACAGGTGAGATGAAGGGAACTAGCAGAGAAGGGGGTGAGAAAAGGTAGTAGGGAGTGGAATATGGTCACAGTACCTGATATATATGAACAAAATCCATTGCTTACTTCAACAAATGTATACGGGCTAAAAAATGACCAGCAGAGAAACAGCTGTGGAACCAGCAGTTCAATTAGATTTTTGTCCTTGGATAATGCAGTACTTGTCTGAGCTTTATTTTTCTCATCTGACAAACAGGAATCATGATATTCAACAACTCCATAGGTTGGTGTGAGAAGCAAGGCCAGGGAATGCCAAGAGTTGAGTGTGCCACCCGGCACACAGCAGATGCTCAAGACGTCTGCTCTTTCCCCTCCTGCATTCATTCACCTACAATTTTCCTACCATGCCAAACATTCTTCCTCAGAGCTAGAAGCATATTCAAGTGTCATTTCTGAACAGAGACAAAAAGAAGTGATTGGTAGATTTAAATGCAGTTAAAATGTCCAACTTATCACCTCTCCGAGCCAAGCCATTCATTCATTAGGAAGGCCATAACCTCCAAGTCCAATCCTCCTGACCAACATATTACTATGAACCTGGTGCATACAGAGTTGAGGTCTCCATTACGCAAGACACAGGTGGGCTGAGCAGTGAAAGACCCATATGGCCTGAAAACCCCCTGCTGCCACAGAGGCACCCAGAGACTAGTCAGGGACTGATCTTACAGAAGGACCTTGGTACTCAGGGTAGACCTTCTGAGCCAGGTGCTCCACCCTGTTTGGCTGTCCTGATTTCACGGTGCTTAGTCTGTGGTCCCCAATTTTCTTGGCCCGGAACCCCCCATCTTCTCTCCTAGGCATAGAAGGCAGGCCAGGGAGAACTCAGATTGGCCAGGTTCTAGGAGGATTCTCAGCTCTACCTGGAAATTGGGATGATGCTGACATCCAAGCCCAGCCTGCTGGGGGAAGCCTCTGCTGTGATAGCACTGCCTCTCAACATCTCCACAGCCAGTTTTCATTAAATGTTACTGTCCTTGCCTCTGCTGACTTCCACATTCCTACATCAACACTAGGACCTAAAGGACAAAGTTCAGAAGCTCAGAGCAGAGCGCTTCCTGTTGGCCTTGGCTGCTGCTGAGCCCGAAGTAGCTCTTTCCTGTACAGAGCTGCTCCCAAATAACCCTGGACTGTACAGTTCTCCTGGGCTGATGTGCCAGAGGTGGCAGGACCTGGGGCTCACTGGCATTGTGAGGCTGACTTATTTTGAAGCCCTACATGGTAGTCTTCAGGTGTTCAAACAACAGGATACCTGGAGTTCAAAGGAAGCAACTGACCAATTAATTGTTATAGTTCTTCCGTGAAAATTTAGAAGGATGAAGCATATCTAAGTCTTGGTTAAAAAAGATCCATCTTGGCCAGTTACCCAAGACCAGGGTCATATTTCTGATATACTATGCATGGTTCTTCTCTTCACACTGCAGGTGGACTGTTCCAGGGGTTCCCCAGGTAGGATTAAGAGGGGGCAGGTGGCTTCACTCCTCTCTGTACTTCGGCATCTTTCCAGAGCCTCAAACCAACAAAGCACTAGACAAGGCAGACTTAGAACCTTAGAATCATGGTCATGATTCTGGAAAGTATCTGTGGCAAAGGGCATTAAAATCCTTCTTCCCCTTCTAGGTCCTAGGCATGTGACTTCCAGGAAATGGGTATCCCAGCCTACCTGCCACCAATGGACAGTGGGCAAAAGTAAAGTATGCCATCCCTCTAGACCTAGTAATGGGTGGATATCTGCCTGACTAGTCATAGCCTTGCAAGGACCCCAGCAGTGACCCAACTTGGGGAAGACTGAAGGAAAAAACAAAAATGAAAATAAGAAAGCAGGCTCCCAGAATCAGGTGCCCTGACCCCAACCCCCAAAGATTGGAAACAAACAAACAAAACCTACATTTTCATTCTTTTCCAGTGTACTTCCTGATGTTGCTGTCCATCTGCCCATTTGTCCTTCAGTTCATCCCCACCATAACACATCCACCTATGCCTTTTTGTTACAGAGGGTCAGGTAGGTCTATTCCAATATAATAATGTTAGGGCACAATAAAATAATGTTAGGGCAGGAAACTGGCCAGCTAGGTTTGCAATTCTCTTTCCTGCTTACAAACTGCTCAGAGACTGCTAGGGGTTTTGAGTTGATTTTTATTCCCACTGCGTTTTGGTTTATCCAAGAATGCATTTATTCATTCAGGCCCTGTGGTGGTGGCACACATTCTTAGGAGGCAGAGGCTGATGCACTTCTGTGAGTTCAAGGCCAGACTGGTCTACAGAGTGAGTTACAGAACAGCTAGGGCTGCTACACAGAGAAGCCCTGTCTCAGGGGTTAAAAGAAGAATGCATTCAGAAGGTCTTATGTTAGTTAAGCTTTCAAAAATGATTTCATTCATCACTTTTCTCATTGCTTTTACAAAATACCCGACAAGTGGCTGGAGAGATGACTCAGCAGTCAAGAGCGCTGGCAGGAGAGGATAGGTGGGACTTCTGAGCAGAGACAGGAACTCTGGGAAAGAATCTGAGGTGGGAGACTCACCAGCCAGACACAGGACTGTGTACATTACTGAGGAGAGGTAGTGAGCCACAAGGCACAATGCAGATTAATATAAACAGGTTAATTTGAGTTTTAAGAGCTAAGTGGGAACAAGCCTAGGCTAAGGCCAAGCTTTTATACTTAATAAGAAGTCTCTGGCCAGACAGTGCCTAAAAGCACATGTCTTTAATCCCAGCACATGAGAGGCAGAGGCAGGCGGATCTCTGTGAGTTCAAGACCAGCCTGGTCTACAAGAGCGAGTTCCAGGACAGGCTCCAAAACCACAGAGAAACCCTATCTCGAAAAACAAAACAACAACAACAAAAAGTCCCTGTATCATTATTCAGGAACTGGCGGTCCAAAGAAAGACCTGTTACAGTCCAGTTCATCACGGTGGGGAAGCTAGCTATGGCAACAGTGGCATGAGGCAGCTAGTGAGATTACAACTGCAGTCAGGAAATGGAGAGATAAAGGCTGATGCTCAGCTCACATTCTCCTACCCATTCAGTCCCAGACCCCAGCCCATGCAATGGTGCCATCCACATGGGTGGGTCTGTGCATCTCAACCATCCCAACCTAGAAACTCCCTCATATGCAAACCCAGGTCTGACTCCCATGGGAATTCTCAGTCTCATCAACCTGGCCATCAAGATCAACCATTATGAGGATACAACAAGCCATGATACTGATAGGAGAAGTAAATGTCTTTTTGCTGTATTGAGGACTCTGTGGCCACATGTTTGAGATTTCTACTGTCATAGTGACACATAAATTTAATCCTAGCACTTGGGAGGCAGAGGCAGGTGGATCTCTGAATTCAGTGTCAGCCTGTTCTACACAGTGAGTTCCAGCCAGCAAAGGCTGCATAGTGACACCTTGTCTCAAAACTACAACACACACACACACACACACACACACGGAGAGAGAAGAAATTGCTACTGAAATCCATGATAAATTCCTCACACTCTTCTACTTGGCAAACTATTCTTTCTGTCCTTTGCTCAAGCACTAAATTTTTGCCTCAAATAGAAATACATACAGCACATGATTACAGAAATACCTGGTTTTTATTTTGGCATTGTCCTAAAAGTTACATTTTCAATACTTGATAGCTTTCCCCCTCCCTAATAAAACTTTTGAAATCAAGTTGTTTTTTTTTTTTTAAATTCACTTCAGATTTAGTTTTACATCCAACAATAAGGCTGATATTGGACTAAATGATTAAATATTACACAGCACAGAAGAGGGTGTAAGTTGTCAGGTCTAACCCTGGTTTGTATTTGCATACAGAGCCCATGCTGGCCTCCAGCTGTAGCTGAGGCTCTTAGCTCTTTCCACCCCTCCACCTCACCTTTCCAGCTCATGGGCGTCCCTTCTTTGCTATATAACCTGGCCATTTCAGCCATCCACCCTTTTGGCCCCCTCTCTCCTTGCCCCCTCTTTTGTCTTCCTCTCCATTCTTCCCCTCTCGCTCTTGCCACTCCTCTCTTGGCAATCTCCAGTCTGTTGACCATGTTTAATGTTCTACTTCCTCTCCCTGCTCTGGACTCCTGTTCTTCTCTTACTCGTACCCATAATAAAAACCACCTCCTCAACCATACCTTAAAGCCATCATTTACTCACTTTGCACACAAGTGACATTTCATTTTCCATTACTGGGAAATCTTTAAGTTAGATTAAGGACCAGGAATGGCACTAGAGAAGGAGGCTGATGCAGAAGGATGGGAAATTCCAAGCCAGTATGGAAACACATTGAGTTCCATGCTAGGGGCTATGTAGCAAAGTCATATGATGGGGGGATGTCCTTCTGTATATATGTTTCTCTTATTGGTTGACGAATAAACACTGATTGGCCAGTAGAGGCAGGAAGACAGGTGGGGCTAGGGGACAAGGAGAATGCTGGAGAGAGGAGCAGAGAGAGGCCACCAGGAAGAGATGCCATGTAGAGACCGGGAAGATAGGACTCGCCAGGCGTTCTCTGATAATAATTAAGAGACAGTAAGAAGCCCTAGCCATTGGCCAACAGTTTCATAATTAATATGTCTCTGTGTGCTTATTTGGGGCTGAAGGGTGGCGGGACCTGGCGGGACAGAAACCTCCATTTTCAGTCACATCTCAAAAACAAACAAACAAATCTATCGAATGTTAGGATGAAGATTATGACTTTGTTAGGAAAGTTAAAGAAAAGGGGGACAGTCAGGTGGTGGTGGCCCATACCTTTAATTCCAGTCAGCACTAGGGAGACAGAGACAGGTGGATCTCCATGAGTTTAAAGCCATCCTGGTCTACAAAGTGAGTTCCAGGGTAGATCCAAAGCTACAGAGAAAAGCTGTCTCAAAAAGAAAAAAAGAAAAAAGGGACAAAGACCAAAATGGTCTAAATGATGGTCTTATCTGAACTCCAAGTGATCTGTCCCTGCATAAGCTCACACTTTCAGGTAAAGGGTCTCCTGAACATGCTCATAAGTCACAGAGCAGAACACAATCACTGGGAACTTCCAGTTAAAACCCAGCATGAGCACATGTGGCATGGTAGCCATCAGTCCGGGCTCACAGCCTCTAGTTACCACCACCCTGAGAATGCATCCAGCTGAAATAACAAATTCTGTCTGCGAATGGCAGTTCCTAAAACCTACTGACTCCATTTCAGCTTGTCATGTAAAGAGGCCACTTCCCCTAAAATGAAGCCCACTTGCTGGGAGCTGGGCCCACCCTGACTTGTAGACTGCCTAAATGTGCAGCCCACAGAGAAGCTCTGAGGAAAAGGAGGGCGTAAGAGATAGGCCTGAGAAGACCCACATGCGCCCTTCTGTGGTCAACAACAACAATATGACAACAGCTCTTTTCCATTCAAAATCTTCTCAGGGCCAAGCCCTGTCCAACTTGAAGCCGTCCCTTGTAACGAAGACCCTATGAGGGTGGCTTTGATAGGTAAGTCCCATTTTGCAGATGAGATAATAGAGACAAAGTCATTACTCTGTTTGTCTGAATCTATATTATATCACAACAGTCAGAATGAGAGAGTCATCACTCTCATTCTGCAGATGAGGAGACAGAGGGTCCTATGGCTGGTAAATCTATGTGCTTAGGAACCAGGCTGCTGACCCACAGACAGAGTGTATTGACTTCTACTTGTTCCGTTCATTTTCACTGTCCAGATCTGCATGCAGAGTGGTAACAGGAGGCAAGAGAGGTGCAAATAATGAGTCAGAGCTGTTTGTGGTGGCCCTTTACTCAGCCAAGACATTCTGGGGATGGGGATTCTACTAATTAGGTACCTGTCTCTCTGTCCAGGAAGCCTCTGAATATTGCTTCTATATTTGACAGAGAAACCATCTATGGCCAACAACTTGGGCAATGTGGTTCTGCCCAAAGCAATCCAAACCTGTTACCCTGACTTTTTTCTCTGGAAAATATAAATTAGGCCTACTCATATTCTTAAAAGCCCTGTTTGTTCTTTCTCTTCTGTTCTCATGTCCAACAAAAATTTCCCAACTGTGAGCAAATCTGCAGCACAACTGTCTAAGACCTTGTGTTGGATTCAAATTAAACTTTAAACAAGAAATTAGACTAAACTTGCTCTAAAATAGTCCACAAAGAAAGTGGAGTATCCTGGATAATACAGTGAAGAACCAGTCAAGAGGGGGAGAAAATGATAACTTTTAGCGTTTTATTCCCCATACTACACTATGGTTCTTGATATATACACATACATACATACATACATACATACATATCCCATACATGCATATGTGCATATAAATAAGAAGATAGAAACAATAATGATGAACAGGATTAGTATTCAATTACAAACTTGTAAATGTTGACCCTAGTTACAAAATCAGATCAAAGTAGCTTTCCTGGTTTGCATTTCCCTCGAATAATCCAGCTCATTTTACAGGTCATAGAAACCTATTAGAGATGGCAGGCCGCCCAAAGATTGTGAAACAATAAAAGGAACAAAACTTCCCATTTAAAGTGGTGAACAGGAATTCAAAAGAATTTACACCAGCTGGATCCCAATATCACCAACAGAACAAGGATGAAGTTGGAGGAAAGGAATTCACAGAGGAGAGATGACAGCATGTTTTCCTGACTTCCCAACATGGACATACTTGGAATGGCACCGGATTCCATGACATAATATAGCTTCATTGACAGAATTGCAATCCCAGTTTAAGACTTTTTGATCCCTGGTGATACAAGGAGGCCTCTGAACACATACCCTATCCAGAGACTGGCTGCCTCATTGCAAGCAGAGTGCCTTGTCTCCAGCATCTCTGGGTAAAAAGCATGGTGTGTGTGTGTGTCTGTGTGTGTGTGTGTGTGTCTGTGTGTGTGTCTGTGTGTGTGTCTGTGTGTATGTGAGTGTGAGTGTGTGTCTGTGTGTCTGTGTGTGTACTCTGAGAAAAAAGAATGGATCATTTAATGAAATAATTGGTGGGCAAGTAACCTAGGGATGAAAGGGATTGGGTTAGTTAGTGACTGGATAGCTAGAAGTTGACATGTCCTGCCTTGTGTGTGTGCTGGCACAGAGATCTGCCTGCCTCTGCCTCCCAAGTGCTGGGATTAAAGGTGTCATAGTCATTCCTTTTAGAATAAAATTTTACACATACCACCCAAAACATAGAAATGCAAAAATGCACACATCAAGAAAGTTTTCAGCAGGCACTGGTGGCACACACTCGGGAGGCAGAGGCAGGCGGATCTATGTGAGTACGAGGCCAACCTCGTCTACAAAGTGAGTTCCTGGACAGCCAGGGCTACACAGAGAAATCCTGTCTCAAGAAACCAAAGAAAAGGAAACTTTTCAATAAAATTTTTAGCAGGGTCCTGTAGGATCCCAGGAATGTGGGGAAATCCACAGACTTTATCCACTGATAAAAGCAATGGATTTGGTAGGCTTGTATGTGAGTGAAAGTGGAGCTGGGGTGGGAACACAACTGAGGTATTTACTGGCAGGCTGTCTTGAAGAGACTGAGGGGCTTACCAGCTGAGCAGTCTGGGTGGAGAAGAGAAGGGGCAACAGGGAGGGTAGGAGGCAGAGGCCCTTTGCAGTAGGTTTCTCCTGTGACTTTCACTAGCTGAGTGCTGTTCAGCACAGAAGATCAGAAAGAAGACTTTGCAGGTCTGCTTAATTGTTTTTCTGAGCTGTCCCCTCACTCACTCACCCTTCTTACGGTGAAAATGCAAATGCTTCAAACTCACTCAGCAGTCTCTCACACCCCACCTCTAGCACCCAAGCCTCTGAAGTAGAATCGGTGCTTTCCAAACAGATTGAGGGAGTAGGGACAATGCCATAGATTACTCAGCAGGAAGACAGTCATCTGACTGCCCTTAGGCACATTTTTCAAGACAATAGCAACAAAAACTAACTAGGTTGACCTTTTCCTGATACGAAGAGCAGTCCTCCAAGACTCAGAAACCAACCTTAGTGCAATTACCTCCTTGAATTCTCACAACTGCTGTGAGAGCTACCACTGTTAGCTCCATTTAAAAACTAGTAGGAGTAAATTCAGTCCAATGTATAGCTCCCAGAGGTGTAGCAGGGGTTTGAACTTAGGTCACGGAGGACTCCCAAGTCTGTGGTTGACCATCCTTCCCTGGAGAACCAAACAGGCACACAAAGGAAGACACCAACATTTGGACAAGGTTGTCACAAATGCTTCAAAAACTAAAAAAAGGATTTTTAAAACGTTAAGGATTACATCACCCTCTTAGAAGAGATTTATCATTGTGCCCTTGAATTCTGTTCCTTGACAAACGATCTTGAAAACAGGATGAACGGATCAAATACAGCAGGTCAGACTCACTGCTAAGTGGGGGAACTCCATCTAACATTCCTGGGTGTGATGTCCAAAGTGCAGAACAAGAGAATGACACACGATTCATCGCCACAGCATCAGCCCAGACACCAGCTGCTGCCACACTGAAGAGCCAGTCTGTGCCAAATCCCTTTACTGCCCGTTCTTCATCTACAGCCTGTGTGGATCAGAAGCTGCCTCTGGCCTGGCAAGGACAGGACACCAGCTATGGCAGCTAAAACTCAGAACTGTCCTGCCTACAATTGGCTCCAGGAGCGTGGTCCAGTGTTTCCAGATCACATCCTTCTACCACCTGGATCATTGTCCAGCATTTTCTTTAGTTCAACTCCCCCCTGCCGCAATACCCTAAATGATAATGGGCATGAAATTACAGGCTTAAAATACTAGTTACATTTTAAAAATACTCATGAAAATACTATTTGCAACTGTTAAAAGTTAGTTGTGTAATGGTATTGTAACGATTCAGGCATTGTGCTGGCCTGCCCGTCACCTGGCAGAATGCACTCAGGCAGTGCCCTGGTCAGCCCAGGGTTCCATGAGAAATAGTCCGCACGCAGGTGCAAAGGACCCCTTTAAAAGAAAGACTTCCATCCACTTACACTCTGCTCTCTTTCAGGCTCTTCTCTCTTTCCACTCTCCTCTCTTTCTGCTCTTTTCCAGCTCTCTTCCTGCTCTCCCCGCTCTCTCTTTCACGCTGTTCCCCTGGGGAAGACAGGACTTTTCCTGTCTCCCTCTTCTCTTCTGTCGCTGAGTCTCTTTACCTCTTTTCTCTTTCCTTCCCCCTCCCTCCTCTTTCTAATAAAACTACTCACTTGAGCTGTCTGTCGGGTGTGTTTGTCCCCATCCCTGTCCTCCCCCGCTTGGTCACCCTCGCCTGTAATGGGATCCGCCATGGACCCCCAGGCAAGGTCCCCCTTGTTCTTTATCTTAACAGGTATTATCTTGAGTGCAATGTCTTAGAAGAGACCACATTAGATATCCACCAGTTTTTCAACCTTCCTAATGCTGTGACTCTTTAATAGAGCTCATGTTGTGGTGACTCCCAACCATAAAATTCTTATTTTTACTCGACTTCATAATTGTAATTCTACTACTGTTATTGTAATGTAAATATCTGATATGCAGGATATCTGATATGTGATCCCCATTGGGTTGTGAACCATGGGTTGAGAAACACTGCCCTATGTGGTTCAAGCTAGTCTTAAACTCATATGTCCTGCCTTGGAATCCCTAGGGCCAGAATTACAGGCATATATCACCATAGTTGGTTAGTTTTTTTTTTTGTTTTGTTTTTTTTGTTTTTTTGAGTCTTGTTACATTGAAGGGTCATAAACTCAAATAAACCCTGAGGCAGATGCACTAAAATACCCAGCTCTAAACAACTAAGCTGCTTTAGGGTTCCTCAGAACCTTCAACACACAAATTTATACTGCTAATCTCCAAGAGATGACTAGGATGTCATACTCAATTTCTAGATGTTTTTGACTAGGGTATATGTAGGGTGTATTTGTGCATGCTCGTGTGTGTTAGGTCCTAAATCCCGAAAGACCACAGTGCCACTGACTATGTCTCAAGATGACAACAGTCTGGGATCAGTCAGGCTGGCCTATATAGGATTGCTGGTAATTAACACTAACTTTGAAGCCAGTGGGACACCTAATAGTTTGTGTGTATGTTGGATGTACATATGGAGGGCACAAGACATTGGGTGTCTCTTCCTCATTTGTTCTCCATCTTATAATCTTATTTTTCCAGATGGAGTCTATCACTGAACCTGGCATTCACTGATGTCACTAAACCAGCCGTCTCTGTCCACCCCAGCCCCTCACTGCCCCAGTTTTGGAATTACAGATGCATTTAGCTACACTCAGCTTTTTAAATGTGGATGCTGGGCTTTGAGCTTGGGTCTTCATGATTATTCACCAAGCACTTTACCAACTGAGCCATTGCTGAACTGGGAACTTTATAAAAATTCTGTCTCAAAGGAGACTGAAACTCTACACTTTGGGGAATTCTACTTTAAACTATTCTTCTTGTCCTCCAAACACTTCTTCCAAACACCCTCAGAATCTGAGAAATGGACATTTTATAAACAGTTAATCTATGATGTTCCTGTGGTAATAATTAAGACATCAAACCCTGCCACTTGGAATGTAGAAGTCTTATAGATAAAAGAGAAAAACCAGGCTCTCTGAGCCATTTTCCTAATTAAGGTTACTAAAGAAAAACACATGCTTTGTACACACTTACCAGTGTTTATAGGTTATGGTGATTGCCAACTTCTGAGCAATTTACTGTTCAATGCAAGATGCACTCTCTCTCTCTCTCTCTCTCTCTCTCTCTCTCTCTCTCTCTCTCTGAAACAGGACCTCATTATGTCACTCTGGCTATTCTGATCATTGTGCCACTGCCTCTGTCTCCTGAGAGCTGTGACTAAAGACATGCATGTACCATTATGCTGAGCTGCAAATTGTCATTCTTAAGAAACAAGCAGTGATTGGAATTCAGGTGCAAACCAGCCTTCTCCTTCCTGGATTTGCTTTAGAGTTTCTGATGTCAAAATAAGCAGGTCACTCATTGGCATGAAGGAGGAAGCAGGGAGGGGCCCCATGGATCCAGGCCACTGCTGAAGTCAGTACAAAGAGGAATCCCTTGGAAGGGGACTAGATTATCAAACCATGTGGAAAGGGAAAAGTTCAAAACCTTCACCTGGAACCGTCCAGGCAAGAATGAAGACATTCTACAGGGGCTGTTTGCGCTCCTCCCTTTGGCCATCAGTCTTCTGAAGTAAAAGTCCCCAAGGAATTGGAATTTCCCCAGGAATCTCATGCTGGGAAAAGGAAAGGGCTGAACACCCTGGTGTCACCTGGAAGAGGAACTTGTCTGACCACCTGGGAGCAGAGACTGGGGCTGAGACAATGACAGGGCAACGCTAGGAGGGGGGATGAGGAGAGCCCCCCCATTCCACCCTGGCCAGGACCTCTATTTAAACGTTACCTGTCAGAGCCCACAGGTTGGGGTGGAGGGTCCCTGAGCTTGTTTTTGTTCCTCTTCCCAGTGTAACCTCATTAAATAACTCTCCTATGGTGAAGTTTGAATGAGAATATTTCCTAGGTGAAGATACTGGAACTCTTGGTTCCCCTGAGTTGGGGAGGTTGTAGAGCATTTGGGAGGCAGAGTTTTGTGAATAAGAATTATTGGAAGAAGCCAGATCTTAAAGACTGGTTGAATGACCAAGCTGCAGTGATGTGGAGAGGTAGGGATGTTGCAGGTCCAGAGCTTAATTACCTTATCTTGGGCGAGCTTTAGCCCTTGAAATAGCCATTTCCTTGACCACTTCTGTGTCTAAGATCCTGTCACTAATAGATAAAAATCATTTGGACTCTATTACCCTCACCAGACCACTAGCTCCACAACTCAAAAGTTAACAATGTCACCAAACAGCATCTGAGGCCTGTCAGGAGATTCCCCTATCTGCTGTGACCACCTTTCTGATGTATTCACCAGTATATTTTAAACTTGCCTTGATTTATGACTTTCTTTGTTTAGCTACTGTAACACTCCATCAAGGAAGTGCTTCCGCGTGTGGGAATGCGGAACCTGGGGCAATCCCAAGCTCTGCTCACTCACAAATTGCCCTCTGCCTTTCACATAATTTCCATGACACAGACATCCATATGCAAGCCCAAATAAATAATTTTTAAAAATGTTTTAATTGAAAACAAAAAGAAAAAAAACAACAAACAAACAAACAAAAAAACACACAAAAACTCTGACTGGGTGGGGATGTATAACATTGGTAGTTTTACTGAAAGGAGTCTTGTGGTAACCTGTGATATAATGCTGAGAGGTTCTTTGTTGTCTTGCACATAGAACTGACTAAGACACGTGTTACTGAGAAATTCATGTTCCCTTTTGCAGGAATAGAATCTTAAAACAGTCTTATAAGAATGGCTGAAGACCATTTTATTAGAGTTTGAGAAGAAAAACACAGGGTAGGCAAGCTGTCAATGCCAACAGCTGCCAGAAGAAGGGAGATGACAAGAAGAGAGAAGGCTATGCTTTCTGAACTAGAGTTAACAGAGGTCTGCAATAAAGGGGAGCGAAGGGTTGGGGGAGGTGAAAGGTTCAGGCATTATGCTGGCCTGCCCCTGTTACCTGGTGGAATTCACTCAGGCAATACCCTGGTCAGCCCAAGGTTCCATGGGAAAGAAGTCTGTACGCAGGTGCAGAGGACCCCTTTAAAAGATAGGCCCCTGCCCTCTCTCTCTCTCTCTCCCCCTGTTCCTGCTCTCTGTCCCCTCTCTCTGTTTCCCCGCTCTGTCTCTCTATGGCGACCGGCCATGGCGGTCAGCCATTACCCTGTTCCTCTTCTTAGTCTCCCCATTCTACCGGGCCTTATAATAAACTTATAGTCAATATGTCTGTCTCAATATTTCTCTTTTCTTCTTTTTAAACAAAAGAATAACAGGAGGCATTCAGAAAAACCAGTGAATAGTGTCAAATGCTTAGGATATAGGCTGTTATTTCTATCTGGAAGCATCTTCCACAAGGGGAGAACATTATCTCATTAAAGGGATAGATGATTAGTTCTTCCATCTCCTTAGCAAGTCTTCAGGGTAGACTAGCTTCCCCAAGGAGTATCACCTAGCTTGGTGATTGACAGGCTCAGTTGGATTAACTCTTAAGAGTGAGGACAACAGTATTCAATATTCAAATCTTTAGGGTAGATTAGAATATCATGTCTTTTACCCAGGGCCTGAAGAACTCAAATCCTATTCTCTTGACCAAGAGAAAGTAGTTTTCCCTTAATGGGCCTCAAAGGAGCACGGTTAACTCTGCCTTTTCACAAAGAAATAGGATTACACAAATGTAATCATAAGTGGAGGGACTGGCCTGTTTAATGCCTCCCTAGCCACCTAACTAGACAGACAGACAGACAGACAGACAGTCAGGCAGGCAGGCAGGCAGGCAGGCAGGCAGGCAGGCAGGCAGGCAGGCAGGCAGGCAGACAACACACACACACACACACCACCACACACACACCACACACACACAGAGAGAAGAGAGAGAGAGAGAGAGAGAGAGAGAGAGAGAGAGAGAGAGAGAGAGAGAACACTCATGAGAAAGTATGCTCATATCAGCTGTGTAGAAATGCTTACAAATCCTTAAGTGAAACCTTCAAGAAGCTCAGAAAAACTTGAACTATACACCAGAGACCATGTAGAATTCCCTCTCAAAATTTCTGATGGTCAATTTTGATTGTCAAGCAACATCCCATAGACTAAGGTCTAGGCTGCAAAGAAAGAGCTGTGCATGGTACTCATGGCTCTGGATTGCTGACTGTGCAGTGACTGTGACCAACTGTCCTTTGCTCCTGCCACCATACCATATCTGCAGTGATGGATTGTATTCCTGAAGCTGTAGGCCAAAATAAACCCCTTCTTTCCCTCCTTCCCTCTTTAAGTTGTTGTCTTGGTTAAGGTTACTACTGCTGTGATGAAAATACCATGACCAAAGCAACTTGGGGAGGGAAGGGTTTATTCAGTTTGCACTTCCAGTTCTTCAAAGGAAATCAGAATAGGAACTCAAGCAAGGCAGGAACCTGGAGGCAGCAGCTGATGCAGAGGCCATGGAGAGTGCTATTTACTGGCTTACACGTCTGGATGTCTCAGCTATCTTCAGTAGATGCTGAAATCCTGAACAATTAAACTCAAATGCCAGTTAAGGGATGGACTTGCTAGCAAGGGAGAGCAAATAGTCAAAGAGCAAAAGCTTCCTTCTTCTATGTCCTTATATAGGCTTCCAGCAGAAGGCGGGGCCTAGATTAAATGTTTGTCTTCTAACCTCAAGACCTGGATTAAAAATATGTGTCTTTCCAACTCAAGACTCAGTTTAGAAGTGGATCTTCATACTTCAAATTAAGCAAAAATTCCCTCACTGTGTCCTCCATTTCTGAATGTCAGTTCATTCCAAGTGTAGTCAAGTTGCCCAACCAAGAAGTCACATTTTGTATTATTTTATGAGAAATTTCAAATAAAGTTAATTGGTTGTGGTTATCATACTCAGCGTTTGATTTCCACCAGATTCCCGCTCTTGACAGATCACTCCGGCACAGTAAATTTCCCTTTAAAAAGCAGGGAAGGGGGCCAATGCACAAGCCTGGTGACTTGAGTACAATCCCTGGAACCCATGTAAAGGCAGGAGAGAACTGACTTCTCAAATCATCCTCTGGTCTGTGGCTATGACACACATGTCCACATATATGTGAACATGTGTGTGTGTGTGTGTGTGTGTGTGTGTGTGTGTGTGTGTGTGTGTACATGCATGCAGACGCACAAAACCAAACAAATAAAAAAACAAACAAAAAAACCCAAACAGAGGAAGAGATGGGGTACATCTGCAATCCCAGCACTCCAGAAGAGAATCACTGCCAAGTAAAAGATTAACCTGGTATATATGGTGAGTTACTCACCAGCCAGAGTTACAGTGCACACACCTTTAATCCTAGCATTTAGGAGACAGAGGTAAGTGCATCTCTGAGTTTGAGGCCCACTTGGTCTACATAGCAAATTCCAAGACAGCCGGTGCTACAAAGAGACCCTGTCTCAAAACCAGAACAAAAGAAGGGAAGGGGTGCAATTTCTCGCATGGCTTGTTTCCCAAAGTAAAGCACTGAGACCAAAATTCTAAGCTTTTCTGGGTAAGCAAGGCTTGTGAATGGAAACGAAGCCCAGTCACATTCTGCTTTAAAAGGTAAATATAGTTGAGTTAGAGGAAAAAAGATGTGGTAGGGGTGGGTAACTTAGAGGTAAAGAACATGTTGTAAGCATCTAAATTCAGAGGACTCACCCCTGTACCACACAAGGCACAAGGAGCCCTCCCACAAACAAGAGCTGCTGGATGAAATGGCAAGAACACAAGAATTTTCTATATCTACCTCAAAACAGCCTTTCGCCTTCCTAGCTTAAGGGCCCCACTCAGAGCTGTAAAAAACAGTCCTGACACTCTTTGTTGCTCCTAGAGTGTTCACAGAATGAGCCAATGTTTCCAGGGGCTCAGGCCAATGGTGTAGAAGCTTCTGGTTGTTCTTCAGATTCTAGAAACCTGTCTGAGGCTGCATGTAAGCAGAAGGCTCTGTCAGGCTTCATAACCTAATAAATTCCTCCACATCCCACCTGTGAAACTCCATGCCCATTTATTACCAAAACTGGAGACCCAGCTTCGGGGCTTCTCCTGAGGCCTGAAGCTGGCTGCCTCAGCTGATGACATCACTGACAAACTCCTGACAATGGCTCCCAGGAGCTTAAACCTTTGCTAATACCTAGCAAGAGCACATTCCTCCAGAGTGAGGTCATGTTAGCTAATTGCTAATCTGGCCCCTACCCAGGAGCCTTCAGCCAGTGAGTGATAGGAGATGCCTGTACAGTTAGCTCCTGCCCCAGGACCTTATGAAGCTGCAAAGACCAAGGAACCCTAAACAACACAACAGAGGCATCTCTGAGCCTGCAACGGGGCCCAGAGTTTGAAACAACAACAACAACACACACACACACACACACACACACACACACACACACCAAAGAAAAAAAAAAAAAACCTGTAAAGATAAACATGAATTTAACAACAAGTCAGCTGGGCTTTGGTGGCGCACGCCCAGCACTCGGTAGGCAGAGGGGCAGGTGGATCTCTGTGAATTCGAGACCAGCCTGGTCTACAAGAGCTACTTCCAAGACAGCCTCCATAGCCACAGAGACTTGGTCTTGGTCTTGGGACTTGATAGCAGGGTTCCCACTTCCACTCAGCCACACACCTCATTTTTTTTTCTCTTAAGAAAAAAAAAAAGAAAGAAAGAAAAGAACAAGAACAAGTCATTCTTTGCTAAGTATGCTCAATGCAACACACAAGAACTGCCTACCACGTGTATTAGAAAGATCTGCACTGGGGCTGGAGAGATGGCTCAGCCGTTAAAGGCTAAGCTCACAACCAAAAATATAAGAAAGATCTGCACTGTTTATCTGAAATTCAAATGTAAATGGGTTTTTTTTGGGGGGAGGTTGTTGTTGTTTGATAACACATGTGAGTTTTATCCCTTTGTTCAGCTTATGTTGAAGGAACCGGCTTCCCTTTTGGCAGCCATAATGGTTGAACATGTGCTTCTATGACCTTGTCCTAGAAACCAGAAAGTCAGATGCCTGTCTTGTGACAAGGAACCAATCAGAAGTTAGCTGGTGGTGCTATGCTTTATGGCTCTGGGTGTGCTTTACGGACAAGCGCACAGCAATGACGTAGAGAGCATAGCAACCACCCTGGGAGGGCCTATGAGCCATAACAACCAGTTGACCAATCAACACAGGGCAAGCCCTCCAAGCCTGGAGGCACACCAATCGTAAGCCTGTGCGTACCCCTAGACACTCCCCTTACGCTGCCCTATAAGATCTTTGGGGAGACCTTAGGAGCCGTCTTTTCTAGCCGTCAGCCATGGCGGGTGGGTGAAAGACCCGAGCTAACATGGGGTTAGCTCGTTAAATTACAATAAAGCCTCGTGCAGTTTGCAGCAAGCTCTCGAATCCGCCTGGTGATTGGGGTGACCGCGAACCTGGCCTGAGACCCCGATACTTGAGTTTTCGGGGGTCTAACATTTTGGGGGCTCGTCCGGGATTTGCGACCATCCTTCACCTGAGTGGATTCGATCTTGGAGGTAAGATGATTCGAGCTCGAAACTTGTATATGTTCAATGTTCTATGTTTCTTGTTTAGTCTCTTGCTGTTTTGTTTGGTGCCATGATTTGTATTTGATCTGCGCAGAATTTGTATTTGTAATTCGGACTTCTGGGGAAGACCCTGAAGTCCTGCCCTGGATGAAAGTCCGAGGGTTGCTTGATTTGATCTGCGCAGAATTTGTAATTTGTATTTGATCTGCGCAGAATTTGTAATTGAACCATAGGGTAAGCAGACTTGCGAGAACCTTGGTTCCACCCTGGATGAAAGTCCAAGGTTTGGTTGTAATTTTGGTTTGGGGCACCATTTCTTTGCCGCGGTTTGTCCTGTCTAATGTCTGTCCTGTCTAATGTCTCCATGTCTCATATTTGTGGCATGCATGGGTCAGGGGTCTTTTCTTGTTGCCCTAAGCACATGGCACGGGAAAGGAGTTCTGCCATGTGTCACGGGTTAGAATGTGTTATGTTGGAGTCCCCCGATGCTGCTTTTCTGAACTCGAACCACTGCTGCAGCCCTTACAGCTGAGCCTGGCCCATGTAGGTGAGTCTTTCCCTATCCCCACTTGCCGGTCCCATGGGTCCCTGCCATTTGCCTAGCTGCCCGGCATTCTTTGTGCTCTACACACATGGTATGCAGGGGGGCCGCAGGAGTCTTTTTCCCACACCTGGATTGGCCTAGGGTCTGGGGTTACCAGCAGCACCCCTACCCCAGGTCTCTCTGCCTTGAGCACATGGAGCTAGCTCAGGCAGATGAACCATCTGTCCTGATCCGGATATTCTAAAAACAATAACAACAAAAAAGGGCCTTAAAGTTATTAAAAATTATAAAAGGGACTTTGACAAAATTTTTATGTTAACTAAAAAATAAAAAAAAAAAAATATAAAAGACTTAAATAATAAAGAAAAAAATTGTCTAAGAATGTCTAAGAAAGTCAGAAAAATAAAATAAAAGATTATAGAGAGTTAAAACAAATGGTAAAAGTTATAGAGGGTTAAAGCAAGTTGTTGGAGGTCAGAGAAAAAGATTGTTACAGAAAGTTATAAAGGGTTAAAGTAAGTTGTAAAAGGTCAGAGAAAAGTTATTAAAGGTCAGAGAAAAGGTTGTTACAAGTAAAAAAAAAATTGTAAACTGTGCTATGGTTTCTCATGTCTACAAATAAATTTTAAAAATGGTAATATAAGTTAAAATTTTAACCATATTAAGCTAATTCTGTTTTAAAAAGTCCTGTTTATTTCTCAAGTAATTTATGTATATTTGTTTTAAAATGTTCTGTTTCCTGGTTTAGCCAGCACATGGCAAACTGGTCACATGACTTGACTGGTCGCCATTTTGCTAAAGTTAAAAAAAAATACTTAAGCCGCCATCTTGACTAAAGGTGACCCCATGGAAATTAGAGGTACCATCTTAGAAACAAGTTTTTCAATTAAGATTTAAAATGTTAATGCTTCTATATATTACAGAAAGACCTTAAGGGAATTTAAATTTCTTTTTAAAACCAGTTTTCAAATGTTTGTTTTTATTAAAGTTTGTACTTAAAGAGCTTCAATTTAGAATTATTCTTAAGCAAAGCCTGACAATGTAAAGTTCTTGTTTTATAAAAGATGCTAATCTGTTACAGTTTGTGTTTTCAGAAGTTAAGTTTAGGATGTTGATAACACACACCTTTAAGCTCAGGGTGTTGATGGCACACACTTTAAGTTGAGGGCGTTGGTGGCATACGCCTTTAATCCCACCACTCGGGAGTAAGAGGCAGATGGAGCTTTATGAGTTCAAGGCCTGCCTGGTCCGGCAGATCGAATTCCAGGACAGGCTCCAAAGTCACAGAAAAACCCTGCCTCAGAAAGAAGTTAAGCTACTGTTTAAAAAATGTAAGGTAGCTCTATATAGTTTTAAGTTCAGCTGTATTACAGAAAGACTTTAACTAGCCACCTGTGTGCTTCTTGTATGCTTAAGGCAAGTAATTAAAACAGACCTCTAATGCTTCAGAGATCTTCAGAATATGGCATTTAAATTGTTATCTTTAAAGTTTATAATGTCAGACAGACCGCCAGATCCGGACAGTGACCCAAAGTCTCCAAAGAAGATTACGAGGCACCTCAGTTCCTGCACCTGGACCAGTGAGCGAGATGCTCAGATGTGATACCTGCCGCCTGCCAGAACCTAGCCGAGACTGTGGACAAAGCTGCTGGACACTGGAAAATTGATTGCACCCCTTTGCCTAGACAAAACAAGGTCAGTCTTTTCCATGTCCCTCTTCCACAGAGAGGAAAAAACTCTCACAGTATAGGCCTGGCGAGGATTGCTGGTCTTTGAGACACCTGCCTCCAGCGGTAATGGAGAAACTTGGGTTTGGCTAACTGTATATGGACTTACTTCTGACTGGCTTCTGTCACTTTTTAGTAGATTTGGATAAAGTATACCCTTCTCAGATCTCTGAAATATTACTGGTTGTCAGCTTGACAGCATCAGTCAGTCAGATCCACTATAGACTAGTCAGTATGTTAGCTGATAAAATAATGACTATCTACTGTTCAGGCACAAGCTCAAGGTTTTTAAGTTTATTTTGGTTGTCATCTAAGTACAAACTTAAAGGGCTTTTCATCAGGCCAAAGGCACCTCTGTCCAATCCATACCTGGCTCTCTGGACAGAAGAAAAATGTACATGCTTATATCCCAAATCTGCAGTTTTTGCTAGGACTCAAAGTTATAAATATGTTCTTGCTGTTTAAACAGATATCTGCTTTTTCTACACTGTGGGCTTCAGTAAATAAGCTTTAACCTCTGTTCCTAGTTTAAACATGTCTTAAACAGGTTTCTGCTTCTGGCAGACATCTGAATATCAGTTGCTGACTACAGACTGTTCTAAGACTGCGAGCCCTAGACTTGCTGTGGATGTGAACCAGTTCAGCTGATATGGACACCCCCTGTCTCTGCAACAGTGTCTGCTACCCAGAAGCCCCTGATGAATTCCCCATTGCCTAAATCCCTTTTTGCTTTTGACTAGCATTTCAACCTTCTGGGGTCCCTAACTTCGTCCCAAAGTCAGCAGGAAGCAGTTTAGAAAAGAATTTCGGCGTCCATTTTCCCTGGTTAAAATGCTAAGTCAAAAGGAACTCCCTTACATGGGGATGCCAATATCTATCACTCCCTGATGGGGATGCTAGAGAGACAGCAATTCCATGATTGGAATTTCCAGAAAAGAAAATGGGGGAATGAAGGAACCGGCTTCCCTTTTGGCAGCCATAATGGTTGAACATGTGCTTCTATGACCTTGTCCTAGAAACCAGAAAGTCAGATGCCTGTCTTGTGACAAGGAACCAATCAGAAGTTAGCTGGTGGTGCTATGCTTTATGGCTCTGGGTGTGCTTTACGGACAAGCGCACAGCAATGACGTAGAGAGCATAGCAACCACCCTGGGAGGGCCTATGAGCCATAACAACCAGTTGACCAATCAACACAGGGCAAGCCCTCCAAGCCTGGAGGCACACCAATCGTAAGCCTGTGCGTACCCCTAGACACTCCCCTTACGCTGCCCTATAAGATCTTTGGGGAGACCTTAGGAGCCGTCTTTTCTAGCCGTCAGCCATGGCGGGTGGGTGAAAGACCCGAGCTAACATGGGGTTAGCTCGTTAAATTACAATAAAGCCTCGTGCAGTTTGCAGCAAGCTCTCGAATCCGCCTGGTGATTGGGGTGACCGCGAACCTGGCCTGAGACCCCGATACTTGAGTTTTCGGGGGTCTAACAATGTGATTTCCTAAACTTCCAGTTACACATTACATCAAATACTCTGGGGTGCGGGGAGAGAGGATGCCAGAGGGCTAGGGCTGCTGCTCAGCTGGTTATGCTTGAGATGAACCCCCAGCACTATGTAATCAGAAAGAAAAAGCACAGATCTGTAATCCTTGCATTTGGGATGTAGAGGTAGGCACCGCAAAAGAAAAGGAAGGAGGAAGATGAAGGAAGAAGGGGAGAGGGGGTGATGGAGTGAGGGAGGGTGAAAGCTGGAGAAATAGAGTACCTGCTTAGTGTGCGTGGGGTCTTGAGTCTTGATTTCCAATACCTCTCTCTCTCTCTCTCTCTCTCTCTCTCTCTCTCTCTCTCTCTCTCTCTCTGTCTCTCTCTCTCTCTCTCTCACACACACACACACACATATAAACCTTTAGAAGTATGTTAGGGGCTAAGCATGGTGGCTTCACTTGGAATTTCAATACTTGGAAGGCAGAGGCATGATTGTGACCAGTTGCAGACCAGCCAGAGCCTCATAAGCAGAGATCTTTAGAGGCAAAGAGTATAGCACAAAAATCCAGGGTTCTGCACTCTCCTTGGCTAAAGGACATAATCATTTGCATGCAAAGGATTTAAAACTGAATTCTTTTTTTTTTATTTCTTTCTCAGCCCATTTATTGACTGTATATAGTAGGGCTACTGATTTTTTTGAATCAATCTTGTATCCTGCCACTTTGCTGAAGGTGTTTATCAGCTGTAGGAGTTCCATGTTGGAGTTTATCGGGTCACTTATGTAGACTATCATATCATCTGCAAATAGTAAGTTTAAAAAAAAAAAACTGAATTTTTAATTTAGCTCAACAAGCCAAAGCTTAATATGCAACAACTATTTAGGCACAAGAAAGCTATTCCCATTTCATCTTCACACAGAAGTACTTGGCATTTCAAGAAAATTTTCACCAGGCAGAGGAAAAATATGCCCCAAAATTCTATAGACTTGTTTTTGCAGTGCCAACGAGTAAAACCAGGTTTCCTGAATGTTAGGTAAACATGCTGCTTATGCCATGGACTAGTGGCATCCCCTGTACCACACTTTATTTCCAATTGGGGCAGCATCAGAGAGCATAAAGGTTCTCAAAGATGTTCTATTAAAACCCATCTATTTTTTTTTTTTTTTACTTCTCTTTTAAACAGCACAGTTTCCAAACTTCTGTGAACTTGGAGGAATAATAAACATTCATTAGATTTACTGAAGCTCATGCTTCAAGTCCACAGCACAGAATCCTTCCCTTTGGTCTTGGGACTTGATAGCAGGGTTCCCACTTCCACTCAGCCACACACCTCATTTCAAAAAATGCCACAGAGAGATCACTTTCCACACTAATTGTGGTGATTTCTAGGCACATTTTCCCTAACACATTTTATGCTCTGACGAATGACTCCACCCCCTACCCCACCCCTGGCCCCCAACATGAACAGGAAGTGGAAGGCAGGCCAGCCGCTGACCTATGGGTTTGTTAATCAGAGACTGTCAGCCCAGCAGAGGCCAGGATGGTCGAGGGACGTATCCCTTCTCCTGGGGTCATCCATACAAACTTTCTCCTGTCTTAGGCAGCAGATGAAGGCAGACACTGGAGCCACATCGGACAAAACCAAAAGCCGAAGGCAACACAATGGAAGTAACCAACACTGATTAGCATTTGGGGAGATCCTTGGCTTTGCGCGCATGCTTTGATTCAGCCTTTCCACATCTTGTCTCTCAGATGATGCTGCGAAATGTGAAGGAAGGAAGAGCCCAGACACAGGGGCAGAGGCCAGCTCTAAGAGTAATCTGGGCATTGCTTTGAGGCAGGAAGGAGCAAGCCAGGTAGACGAGTAGGAACTTCGGGTGACATGTTCCTACCTTGGAAACTGGCTCTGGACATGGCTGCACGCACCCCCCCACACACACACACACACAATTGCCCCCAGAGTTTGTTTGTGTAACAGCCCTGGCTGTCCTGGAACTCACTCTGTAGACCAGGCTGGTCTTGAACTCAGAGATCCACCTGCCTCTGCCTCGCAAGTGCTGAGATTAAAAGCATGTGCCACCACCACCCGGCAGACTTTGTTTTCTTAAAATTATCCAACAATGCATTAAAAAGTCCATGAAATTCTTCAACTGCTTCCCAGTTATCAGAAGAACTGGTCTAAAAAGGTGAATGACTGCTGCCAACCCAGTCCTAGGTCTCCCTGATTAATCACCTCCCAGCTACCTGCTCACTGTCATATTTCTCAGAATAAAAATCATTAGCAGGGCAGGGCCAGGCCTGTTGGTGCTGGCCTGAATTCCCAGTGATTTGGGAGGCTGAGGCAAAAAGGGTTACATACAATGCTTGCCTGAGCTACAGAGTAATAAATTAGTTCAAGGTCACCCTTGACAACTTTGAGACCTTATCTCAAAATAAAAAAAATAGGATGAAGCTGGGCATGTTAACACATGCCCCGCACTCAGACAGGTGGATCTCTCTGAGTTGAAGTCAGTCTGGTCTATGCCCAGGATAGCCATGATGAGAGAGATATAGAAACTGTCTCAAAAAAAAAAAAAAAAAAGAAGAAGAAGAAGAAGCAGCTGAGGGTTGGGATATACATAGTTCAGTGGTAAAGTGCTTGAGGCCCAAGGCTCGATACACACACACACACACACACACACACACACACACACACACACACACAGAGTTAATAAGGTAAGAATTTATTAGCGCTAAGGCGAAGTGTGAAGGTGTGGTAGGGGTAAAAAAAAAAAAAAGAGCACTAAGTCTTCTAAAAGTAAATAAGTAACAATATATCCACTAATAAGAACTCATAATCAACCAGAGTTGATGCTGATCTGAAGTTTGAAGGCCAAATCCACTGAAGTGTTTCTAGGGTAGTTTGGGAAACCAGGCTGGAATGCACTAGGTGTGTTCAGGTTTCTAGAAGACTTTCAGAGCACAGGAAATAAATCCACATACACCACCAAGCACAGACAGTGTAGGTGAGTGAGACAGAAAAAGTAGCAGGCATCTAAGGCAGTCTTATGAGGAGCATGTGGCAGAGCAGGGTCACCAGGGAAACTGAAGAAATGAAATGGTTTACCAAATCATCCTCAGAAGAATCTCAAGAATGCTAAAATATCTCTACCCAAAACTCTTAAAAAAGACAAAGATGGAAGCATTCAAGTCAGTCAGCTGGCTGGTAACCTTTACAGGGTTATCTGACAAGGGGTACTGGGCCACCCAGCTGGCTACAGAGAAAACAGGAGGATGCATCCTGAGGGAAGTCCACAAAGAAAAACCAAGAAGGATCCCAGGGAAGACATGTGAAGCAGGTCTGAGGAATTTCAGAAGCATAGCCAGGATGACCCTGAGAAAACTGTGTAATTGCTCTAGCCTGTTTATTACTGATCACAGGACAATTTGGCTCAAGGCAAGTATGTGAACTGCCCCTGCCCTGATAAGTGCCCAAGACACAAATGTGACAGGAGCAGGTATGTTACCTATTATTTGGAAACTGATTTGGGAATGAAAAACTGAGTTTAGATCTCATTGCTGGTAGTGGCTGAGAAGTCAGATCTTCCAGGAAAATCAAGGCCTTCAAGAAAGCAAAGAGCCACATGGGTCCAGCTACAACCCCAAACTTGCAGGCATCAGACAGCCCAGGGGCCCTGCCTCAATAGCCTTTGGATACAGACTAATCTGGCACATCAAGTGCTTGGTCGCTGGCAACAGATGCATGCAGCCGGTCACTGACTGTTGCAAATCCCAGTTCACATGTCTTCCCTTACACATGAGAACATGGAGCTGGTTATAATCACATAAAGTGATACCGAGAGCAAAATGAATTGAAGTCTTCATCTGTCCAACAAGACAGTGAAGTTCTTCTGGGTTTAGGACTCTGGCGTTTACCTACTTCTGCTGCTGTACCAGGCTCAGCACATGTTTACCATCCTTTAATTCCAGCAGAGGTAGGCAGATCTCTGTGAGTTTAAGGTCTACAGATAGACTTCCAGAACAGGTTCCAAAGCTACAAAGAAACCCTATCTCGAAAAACTAAATAAAAAATAAAAGACTGAGGCAAGAAGAGCCAAATTCGAGGCCTTGCTAAGCTCAAGCCTGGGCAACCTATCAAGTTCAAAATGTGTTTGGACAACGTATTGAGACACTGCCTCAAAATAAAAATGAAAACGGGCAGGGTGTGTAGCTCAGGGTAGACTGCTTGGCTAGTGTGTGCCAACCCTGGGTTCAATCTCAAGTAGCAAAAAAATTTTTTTCTTTTCTTTGTTTCAGTGTCATTGTGTTGGGTGTGGTGGTGCATGTCTGTAGAGGCAAGAGGATCAGGGTCCTGTTCAAGGTCAGCCTCAAGACATATTGAGTTCAAAACTAACCCTGGCTACATGAGACACTGTCTCAAACAAATTGAGAATGGAATTGCTGTTCTATGATTTTTTTTTTTCACCTATCAAATCTTAATCTAGGAAAGCCAGATTTGAGGACCAGAGAGAGACAACTAACCAAAGCCACCCACCTTCCACTTAACCACTTTGATTATTCTCAGGCAATTTGTTTTTTGAGACAAGATCTGATTATATAACCCTTATCATCCTCTTGCCTCAGCTCCCAAGTGCTTAACTGGCATGACTGCACAATCACATGTGATTCCCTTGTACAATTCTTACTTCGACAGGCAACAAAGGCACTCTAACTTGGTATACAGTACCAAACTGGTAGCCACCTACAAAGCACCCTATCCTAGGTGCTGAACCCCCACTGTGAGTTACCATCAACTTTTTCAACAAAACACAGAGCAGACAAAGTAAATAAGTATAGGTGAGAAAAGACAGAACTTAAAAGACCCATCCATTCATCAAGAATAATGTTCTAAGGTTGGACTTAACAGGCAAGTGATAAAGAGCTTCCCCAGAGTACAAAAGGCCTCAAACTCAATCTCCATCAATGAAGTGCAAAACAAATCATTCTGCCAAGAAAGCCAATCATAATTTGGCGCTAAAAATGGCTAGTGGCAGACAAATGAGATAGCACGTGGCACCAAGCCTGATGACTTGAGTTTCATCTCTGGGGTCCCCATATTAGAAACGATGGACTGACTCCCCCCAAGTTGTCCTCTGACCTGATCCTACATGTCCCTCCCCCAATAAAATGCATTAAAATAAAACTTTAAAGACTAGTGGCTCACCTGCTCATCTTTCTTTGTGGCAGTCTGAGCATGCTTTAGGCTCAGGGTCTTCAACAAAGTTTTATTGGAGGGAGGAAGTATTGAGACAGGGTCTCCAGGGGTAGCTCTCAGGGAGCTCTCTATATTTGGCAGACTGGCAATAAACTCAGTCATGCCTTAGTGTTAAGAATTTCACTGTTTTCTCTCACTGATATTCAAGTGGTTTACAACTACCTAGAAGTGCAATTCCAGGGGATCTGATGATTCTAGCTTCCTCAGGCACCTGTGTACACATATACCACACCACACCACCCCCCAACACCCAACACCACAATCACCCACATTCACAACCCCCCACCGGACAGCACATACACACAACCACACCCTTAAAAATAATAAAAAGTAAATCTAAAAAAAATTTTTTTTAAACTATCCAAAAGTAATACAAGTATGCTGAGAGACTACAGTGTTAGTTTTAACAAAAGCTAGGATTGGGTCCAGTTTATGATTATAATTTGAATTTACATTACTGTTGGAACATGAGGGAAGAAATAGTTAACTTTACATGGAGGCTGAGAGAAGGATCCATAAGAAGGGGAGATACCTGCATTGGTTCTTGAACTACAAAAAAATGCTTAAAGTGCTTAAAGACAGGCACGAAGAGCTGGTTAAATCACACTGAATCCTGAGACTTCTTTCTCATTGAGATATGAAGTATGGTTGTAGAGTCTAAAGCGGTTACAACAACCTAATCATGTAGGTACCATGGAGAAAAAGTCCAGGGCTCTCTGGTGGACCTGCAAACTTGTAGGTCAAACTGTCTGCCATACTTACATTTCAGGTGCTATCCTCAATGAGCTACCTTTATGGATGATCCAGGGTTGTTTAAATTTCTTATAGCTTAGAGCCATATGCATCTACCACATCACATTCAAAGTCTGCCTCAATTGCTTCCTGCCTGTGTGGCAAGTTACTAAAGCTACTTGGTGTCTCAGTTTCTCTATCTATAAAATGGAGATGAGTAAGTAGGGTGTATGACTGGTACTAACTTGGCACATAGTGGACGTAGCTTACTTACTGGCTAATCCCTGAGTGATGGCTGGAGAAGACTGTATTCTGTTTTTGCAATAAGTATCCTCCATGCCACTAGTTAGCCCATGTGGTGAGACCATGGGGACTTTGGTCTATAATTAGTTACAAGAACTGTTTACAATGAAAATTTAAAACTTGTGATGGAGGATATATAAAAGTTAACTAAAGCGACAGCCACTTTCACCGACCATCTTTTAAAAATACTGTCTGTCTTTAAAAACAAGAACCAAACTTGGCATGATGGCACACATCTATAATTCCAGTACTTGGAAACCTGTGATGGGGAGATGTCAAGATCCAGGTCAAAGTTCAAAGGAACTTTGAAGGCTATTGCATAGGTCTTCATAAGGTTAATGGCACACTCCCCAGTGAAGGTATGTGTATCTGAGGGTGGGAGTGTATATGACTACAAAAGTACCCTTTACTATATGTAAATTATACTCAACAACACTAGGGTTTTTGTTTTAACTTAGAAAGACCAGTACACAGTTCCATAGTTGGAGACCAACAAAATGAGTTTAGACAGTGCACAGGTGACCCCAGAGTGCAACTCTCCCTAACATTCATTCCACTGCCAAGTCATCCCCTGCTCTGGACTTCTACCTATTTCTAGAGACAGTGCAAATATTTTAGCATCCCCTTGGAATTACCTTGAGAAACATCTTCTCTCAGACAAAAGAGCTATTGACTGGAAGCTCCTGGAGGCAAACTTCTGGAGCTCTGTGTCTTTGGGAACCTCAAGCTTCTCAAGTTCACACAAGCAACAGGAGGGCCTTATACTCTACAGTAATTAGCTCAAGTCTTTCAACACATCTGGGAGGAGGGATCCTACTAAGTATGAATGTCTTTTGTTTTAATATCATATTTGAACATCTTGAGGATGATCTATTTTCTTTATTACAAGCTGTATGCAAGACAACCAAACACAATAATAAACACAAGTCATTTTTCTCCTTCCTATGATCAAACAGAGAAATGCATTGTACCAATCCTTTTTAAGAGTCTTGTTACGTTGCCTAGGCAGGATCAAACTCCTGGGGGCTCAAGTGATTCTCCCAAACCTCAGTGCTAGAACTGTAGCTTTGTGTCACTGTTCCCAGCCAGCTATACTTTTATTTTTCCAGTGCTAGAGATCAAATCTCTAGGACTCCAAACATGCTTGTCCACTACTCTCCCACTGAGCTACAGTGCTAGTCCAGGCAAATACACGGGCACATGAACAACACAATTACCACTCAACTGAAGAATATATGAAGAATCAAAAGCCTCTGCACACCCATTTTTGTTTGTTTTTCAGACAGGATCTTACTGTGTAGCCCTGGCTGGCCTAGAACCAGCTATGAAGACCAGGCTGCCCTCACACTCTCAGAGATCCACCAGCCTGTTTCCCCAGTGCTGGGATTTAACATGCACTACCACATCCAACTGTATACTCAGGACTGTATGCCCCCGGTACTGCACACACACACACACACACACACACACACACACACACACACACACACACACCCCTGGCAACCACATGTTTTGGTGGTAGTCATTCCCATGAACATGTATGTATTGTATCACATATGTGTGGTAGTTTGAATGTAATTAGCCCCCATACTCTCATAGGAACGGTACTATTAGAGGAGGCGTGACTGTGTTGGAATGGGCATGCCCTTGTTGGAGGAAGTGGGTTATGGTAGGGGTGGGCTTTGAGGTTTGCTATGCTCAGGATACCACCCAGTGTCTCAGTTGACTTCCTGTCACCTCCAGGATGAGGGACTCTCAGCTATTCCTCCAGCACCACGTCTGCCTTCATGTCGCTCTGCTCCCCTCCATCATGACAATGGAGTGAACCTCTGAAACTGTATGTGAGCCACCTCAATTAAATGTTCTCCTTTATAAGAGTTTCCGTGGTCATGGTGTCTCTTGACAGAAATAAAAACACAAACTAAGACAGAAAGTTGGTACCAGAAGTGAGGTATTGCTGTGATAGGCCTGACCATGTTTTTGTTTGGAGTAATATGGACTTTGGGAGTTTGGGTTAGAAAAGCAGTGGAATGTTGTAAGTACTGCTTAATGGGCCATACTAGTAGGGGCATGGAAGATTTTCATGCTGGATGAGATCTGATGAACTATGGGGGGGATGGCTCAAAAAGTCACAGAGGAGAAGAATTTTAGTATGCTACCTAGAGATCATTCTTGTGATGTCTTGGTGAAGAAAGGGGCTGCGCTTTTTGCCCTTGTATAAAAAGTTTGTCTGAAGCTAAAATGAAGAATTTTTAATTAATTCCACTGGCAGAGGAAATCTCAAAACAGCCTAGTATAGACTTTGTCCTAGGGTTACAAGGGTTAGCTCTAATGAAGATATATAGTGAAAAGGAGCAACCTGAGCAAGGAAAAATATTTGAGGAGAAAAGGAGAACCAGAAAGTGGAAAGGAGCCTGTATGACGGAGATAATCAGATTAAGAAATGGAATAAAGGGAGTGGGGACCTCAGGGAAAGATCCCACCCAGCTAAATTCCCAATATTGAAAAGGAATTAAAGAAAAGTGAGCAGGATAGGGTGGTGCATACCTTTAATCCCAGCACTCAGAAGGCAGAGGCTGGAGGATCTCTGGGTCAGGGGCCAACCTGGTTTAGAGATAGTTTCAGGACAGTCACATTAAACAGGGAAGGGCAGAAAGCTGGTGAAGATGTATTGAATGAGGGGACCATGTTCCAGCCACAGTAAGCAGCAGAACTTGGCAGCTGCGGTCTGGCTTTAGAGTTAAGGATAGGAGAAAGGGGTTATGGAACTTGTCTCTGCGTCATCTAAGGAAAGCCACTGAGGCCAGGCCAGGCATGTGTCAGAGGTGTCCCAGCATGCAGAGAGGCCATTTCATGAAGCTGTGAAGTTGAAGTCTGGATTACTTTGGCGAACCCAAAATGTTGGAGATGACAGAGTTGTGGGATACCTGCTGAGGAGAGCTGCTGAAAGGAGGTGGAACCAGCACAAGAGAAAGAAGTGTGTTGCAGTCAACAAAGCTGAAAGGAGCTGGAGATCTGAAGAGCATTTCAACATCAGACATGGAGATGCAGAGTTTGGCGTTTGCCCAGCTAGTTTCTGGTCCTTCCTTTGGTCCATTATTTCCTCACTGTGCTCCCTTCC
The DNA here is from genome assembly GCF_003668045.3 of Cricetulus griseus. Classification (NCBI taxonomy): domain Eukaryota; kingdom Metazoa; phylum Chordata; class Mammalia; order Rodentia; family Cricetidae; genus Cricetulus; species Cricetulus griseus. The sequence goes on along the minus strand of NW_023276807.1, from coordinate 75,757,990 downwards.
CTATGTTTTGGAATGGTAATGTATATCATGTGCCATTGTATGTTGGAAGTATGTGATCTGCTTTTTTATTTTGATTCTATAGGGAATTACAGTTAAGAGATTGCATGAAGCACTATTTGTAATAGCCAGAAACTGGAAGCAGCCTAGATGACCCTCTACCAAAGAATGGATAGAGAAAATGTGGTACATTTACACAATGGAGTACTACTCAGTGGAAAAAAAAAAAATGGAATCTTGAAATTTGCAGGAAAATGGATGGAACTAGAAGAAACCATTCTGATCGAGGTAACCCAATCACAAAAAGACAAACATGATATGTACTCACTCATATGTGGATTTTAGACATAGAGTAAAGGATTACCAGCCTACAATCCACACTGCCAGAGAAACTAGTAAACAAGGAGGACCCTAAAAGAGACAAACATTGTCCCCTGGAGAAGGGGAAAGGGTCACGATCCCCTGAGCAAATTGAGAGCATGGGAAGAGGGGGAGGGAGCTACGAGAATGAGAAGGGAAGAGAGGAAGGATGCAGAGGTCATGAGGGAGCAGAAAGGTTGAGTCAGGGGAAGATTAGAAGAAAGGGTATGTGATAGGTAGGGTTTTAGTTGGGGGGGTGGCAGTGGAGGAAGGGAGGGGGAAGGGAACTGGGATTGTCATGTGAATGAATCTCGTTTCTAATTCAAATTAAAAAATGATTAAAATGAAAAAAAAAAGAGACTGCATGAATCTCAGAAGAGACTGAACTTTGGACTTTTAAACATTGTTGAGACTGTGATAGACTATGGGGACTTTTGAACTTGGATTAAATGCATTTTGCACTATGATATGGCTACCAGCCTATGGGGGCCAGGGAGTGGAAATGTGGTAGTTTGAATGTAATTGGTCTCCATAATCTCATAGGCAATGGCACTATTAGGAGGTGTGGCTTTGGAGTGGATACGGTCTTGTTGGAGGAAGTGTGTCACTGGGGGGAGGGGGGCTTTGAAGTCTCCTATGCTTGGGATACTGCCCAGTGTCTCAGTCAACTTCCTATTGCCTGCAAGATGTAGGACTCTCAGTTACTTCTCTAACACCAAGTCTGCCTGCACACCACCATGTCTCAACATGATGATAATAGATTGGACCTCTGAAACTGTTAGTGAGCCACCTCTTAAATGTTTTCCTTTATAAGAGTTTGCATGGCCATCTTCACAGCAATAAAAACCCAAACTAGGACAATAAGTAAGTAAAAGTTAACATAAACAGTATCACAGTAAACATCTAAACATCTCTCTCAATTTGCTTTCTTGGATCCACATCATATTTGTAAAACTGACTTAGGGTAAACACATGGAACGTAGACCCTTTGGAGGACTGAATGGGTCTATCCAGGGAGGGTGTAAGGGTTCGTCAGAACAGGGTATAATTTAAAACTTACCCATTGATTATTCCCGTGTGTCACAAACCACAGAAAGCCAAACCACAGGTAAGGGAGGAAGCACTGTACATTACCAATCAGAGCCAGTGACTACCGTAAGTCACTATGCATCACGGAGATGTGGTTCTCTCCCTAGTTACGGCCCTCCATCAGGCTCAGCAGTTCAGGAGAAAGGCTTAGCATTAGTGTGGTGCTGGTTACTTTCCACACTGCTCATCTCCTGCTCATTTCCCCTTTCTACTGCTGGCAAGGAGGCCTCACGCTGAGCACAGGCGAGCTGCTGGCAGGGACTTTATAGCACTGTTTTGGGTTTATTTATAGTTACCTCCATTTACTTAGTGATGCTGCTTTTCCATTATGATAGTGACACAAAGTCTCCTTTTCAATTACATCTGTTGTAAAAGTGAGTCAACGGCAGGGGGATGTAAAACCAGGAGGCATGGCTGCTTCACCAACCACTGAAGTTCAGGAGATGCAGGCCTCATTTGGATCTTCTATGTTTACAGATGGAGAAGTGAGTTCAGAGAAGGGGGTCCTAATGACTGCAGACATAGACCTGGGAATAACAGCTAGACTAAGTCTGGGCTAAACACCTGCTGATAATATTGATAACACTGACCAGCTGGAGCTGCAGAAACAAAAGCCATTGTGAAACATTTTTGCCCGTCACATGGGAAATGCACCTGGGTTGACTCATTCTTTCCTGTGGTTAACTGGAGTTCTGCCTTCATCACTCAAGAACCTTCATCTACTCTACCTTTGGGAAAGGGGCTGGATATTCCCAGCCACGGGAAACAAAATGGCAGTTATTAATGCTATCAGACAGAAGTCTGACCTGTCTGTGGAATCAGCAGGCAAGTGGAGGAAGCAGGTAGGCTGTGCGTGACCCACACACATCCCTTCAGCCTGGGAGTGGGAAGGCTGGTACTGCTGCTGAGAACTGAGGGCCCTGCTATCACTTCCCAGATCCACCCTTGCATTAGGAACCACAGAATTCACTCCTGGCAGCCTCCTACACCCATCCTGGCCCAGCAACTGTGATGTGCAGTGTGGTTCCCAAGCATTACTGTAAGAACACCATCACAAGTCTCATTACACAAGGCTGGATCGTGCTGGAGTTAAGGCCATATCCAGGACAGTGAAAGTATTTCAGGCATTGCAGGTAGCCTATGATATTTCAGAGCCTATGATATTCCAGATGTCAAGGGCCTGGATTAGAAGGGAGAGGAACTGATACCCAGGGCCAAGGCCGGCACAGCTAGTCTCCAGGAGATGGATGGTAGCAGCCAGCATGCCTTGCTGTTTTGTTCCAGAGGAAAGTATGCAAGATAGTCAGCATCAGCATGGGTTAATACTGGAAACACCTTGTCTTTCCAGCTCTCTACTCTTCATCGCTTCCACTAAACCCTGAAAGGATAAGCAGGAACAGCACCTGTGACATTAGCATAAAGACTTATTTTTCCAGGGTTAAGTGTAGCCAGTGCTAGGGACACAAGCATCGGCTGTCATTTCCTGAGTACTTGCTAGCAACCAGCAACCGTTTTGGCAGCCCTAACAGTCTAACATGTGTTTATCTGACCTTGCCTTGGTCACTAGGAGGTCAGATGCCTGCCTCTCGGCAAGGAACCAATCAGAAGTTAGCTGGTGATGCTATGCTTTACGGCTCTGGGTGTGCTTTATGGACAAGTGCACAGCAATGACGTGCAGAGCATAGCAACCACCCTGGGAGGGCCTATGGGCCATAACAACCAGTTGACCAATCAACATAGGGCAAGCCCTCCAAGTCTGGAGGCACACCAATCCTGAGCCTGTGCGTACCCCTAGACACTCCCCTTATGCTGTCCTATAAGATCTTTGAGTTTCTTGGGGTCTTTTCCCCAGCCATTCACCTTGGTGGGTGGATGAAAGGACAAAGCTAATTGGGTTAGCTCGTTGAACAACTGCAATAAAGCCTCTTGCGGTTTGCATCAAGTCCTGGTCACCCCGGGTCCTACCCCATGGGGGGTCTTTCACTAGGAGCCAGAAACACCAACAAGACTCTGGAAGGGAGACTCTTTGGAGGTTTTGTTGTCTCCTACCCTCTTTGGAGCCCAGCTGGGCTGGCTGTGAATTCACCTGCATCAGACTCCCGAATGCACCTCCCCCACTTTGGGTAGAGTCTCTCTATTTTGCTCAGGCTGGTTTCAAACTCCTTGTGTTCAAACTGCTTCAGCAGCATCTGGGATTACATACCACCATGCCTGTCTGGTGAGCAGGAGAAAAACGGCTTCCTGTGGCCGAGCAAACAAAAAGTATCAGGATATTACAATTCCTTTACAGGCCTTCTCTTCTACAAAGAAAGCCAAAACCAAAAAAAAAAAAAAAAAAAAAAAAAAAAAAAAAAAAAAAAAAAGAAAAAGAAAAAGAAAAAGAAATGAGCCAGGGAGATGGCTCAGTTAGTGGAGTGCTTGCCACTCAGTATGAAGATCAGCGCTCAACCCACAGCACCCATGAAAAGAGCTGCCCTTACCTACCCAACATAAACATAAACATAAACACATACACACAGAATAAAAGTGAATTAATAAAGTGCCCCCCCAAAAAGAGCCAGGCATGGTGGCACACACCTTTAATCCCAGAACTTGGAAGGCAGAGAGGCAGGTAGATCTCTGTGAGTTTAAGACCAACCTGGTCTACACAGTGTGTCCCAGGATAGTGAGGGCTATTATATAGAGAAACCCTGTCTCTAAAAACAAAACACAAAACAAAACAAAACAAAACAAAACAAGTGTGAGATAGTTTAGAAGGTAAAGGTATTTGCCCATACAAATCTGGCAACCTGAAATTCAATCCCTAGGGCCTACATTGTAGGAGAGAACCAATATCCACAAGTTGTCCTCTGATATCTACACACACAAAATGAACTTCTGCCCTCGCCCCCAAGCCTGATGAAGACTCAAGTTTCATCTCTAAAACCCACATGGTAGAAAGAAAACCATTCCCCAGGGTAATCTTCTAATTTCTACACATCCTCCCTCCCTCCCCCCTCCATACACACACACACACACACACACACACACACACACACACACCACACACACACAGATGCAGAGTAAATAAAATGTTTTAAATTAAAAAAAAAATGGCGGGGGGGGGGCTGGAGAGATGGCTCAGAGGTTAAGAGCGCCGACTACTCTTCCAGAGGTTCTGAGTTCAATTCCCAGCAACCACATGGTGGCTCACAACCATCCATTATGAGATCTGGTTCCCTCTTCTGGTGTGCAGATATACAACATGGAAGCAGAATGTTGTATACATAATAAATAAATAAAATCTTTTAAAAAAAGTGGTAGAGAAAAACATTGCAATAGACAAAAGGAATGGATTAATGGAAGAAAGAAGCCAGTAAGGAAAATTTAAAAAGAAAAGAAAGAAAATGATAAACTGTGGTGGTTTGAATGAGAATGGCCTGCATAGGCTCATGTATTTCAATGTTTGATCTCCAGTTGGTGGAGCTGTTTGGAAGGGTTAGGAGATGTGGCCTGGAAGTGGGCTTTGAGATTTTGAAAGCTAACCATTCTCAGCTCTCTCGACTTCCTACTTACAGATAATATATAAGCTCTCATCTACTGCTCTAGCAACTGACTGCTTGTCTGCTGCCATGCTCCCCACCATGATGGTCACCAGACTCTAATCTTCTATAATCGATGAAAAAGTAACTAAGATACAAACTGACAAGAAAAGTAGAAGTCATCAGGGGTACTTGGTATTGCCAAGAGTGGTGGCTCCTTCTTGTCATCCTTTAGGAGGCTAATGTGGGAGAATTGCCCCAGGTTCTGGGCCTGCCTATGCTACATTGTGAAATTCAGTTTTTAAAAATAAAAAGCAGCTGGGCGCTGGTGGTACACACCTTTAGTCCCAGCACTCGGGAGGCAGAGACAGGAAGATCTCTGTGAGTTCGAGGCCAGCCTGGTCTACACGGCGAGCACCAGGATAAGCTCCAAAGCTACACAGAGGAACCCTGTCTCAAAAAAACAAAAACAAACAAATAAATAAATAAATAAGCAACATCATGCTTTCTATCCTTAAAACAAGGTTGTCCAGAAGGAGAAAATGCTATTAGCTCAAATGGTACCTACCCAATCGCTAATCAAAAACTTTGTGTCCTCTTCTCTTGCCAACAGTCCCACAGTCTTAGATCTGACCCATTGATTCCTGGTGATGGCTCTAACCACCACTACCCTTCTTTGATAATGAGATCACTTCTTCTAGCCTGGGGTGACTCACCAGTGGGGGAGGGGTACAAGAAGACAGGGGATAGGTGTGATTTACATGACATTTATGGTCCTGCTATCAGAACACTCCAGAAACTCAGCCCCCAAGACTCTCAAGGAAGTAGCAGGGTCTTTCTGAAACCCACAGTCCTAAGCGCTTGGAAAGTGTAACAGAAGTGGCTTTCATTCCATCTCCTTTGCCTCACAGGAAAAGGAAACGGAATATTCTGTTGGTCTGGTGTCCTTTTGAAGTTCTGGGAAAACAGTTCCTCCATGAAGGAGGATGAAGCCTTCAGGCCGGCATGTGATTTTCAAACCTCTACAAGTCCCTAGGAAGGCAAGGAGGCACCAGGCTGCCCAACTCCGTCCTGTCAGGGGACTTCTGAAACACATTTTAAACTTGGGTGTAGCTGAGCACTAAAAACTGAGTTTCTCCACTGGGCGGCTAAACATGAGACAAAAATCGGCAACAGTTATCAACCATAGTAACTGTTATTAACAGACCCTGGCACAATAAAAGTTGGTCTTAAAAGCTTTTAAAACACAGGAAGTAGCTGGAACACCTCTGCTCCATGGTTGAGTAAAACATACTCCTGAACCAAAGGAGACTTCTAAGCCATAACGAGAGGCAGATAAGACTTCCAATTTTAATGCTGCTCCAAGCACAGTTAAAACTCAAAGGTGAATCTTGGCACAACACCAGTGTGACCAAATGACTGCACAAGAAAGTTCCAGCCCACAGTCTTCCTCTCCTGAGAAAATGCATCTCTCTTTTTCCCAATACAATCAAAGGAGACTGTACACCAAATCCCCTGAAAGGAAACAAAAAAGTCCACTCAAGTTCTTTACAGGTGAGATCTGTGCTTTTCCATGTTAGGTTTTTTTGTTTTGTTTTGTTTTGGTTTGGTTTGGTTTGGGTTTTAGTTGGGAGGGGGGATGGCAAAGTAAATAATTAGAAATGTAAATTTAAAAATTATGTTTATTTGTGTATCTGTGTGTGTATGTATGTATGTGTGTATGTGTGTATGTGTGTATGTGTGTGTATGTGTGTATGTGTGTATGAGTGTGTGTATCTGTGTATGTGTGTGTGAGTGTGTATATGTGTGAATGTGTGTGAGTGTGTGTGTGTGTGTATGTGTGTGTGTGTGAGTGTGTGTATGTGTGTGTGTGTGTGCGTGTTCATGCATGCATGTGCACACACACCATGCACCAAATGTGTGGAAGAAGTTAGAGGGCAATTTTCAGGTATTCTCTCTCCTTCCAACATGTGGGTCCTAGGAACTGAACTCACGTTGCATGGTGGCAAACACTTTAGCCCATTAGGCCATCTCATCAGTCTACAAATATGACTTTTTTAAATAAGCATGAGAAATGCATTAGAAGCAGATTTCAAAAATATAGCTTAACAAGATTAAAATCTTGAGGCTGGAGACATGGCTCAGTGGTAAACAGCATTGACTACTCTTCCAGAAGACCCAGGTTCAATTCCTAGCACCCACATGGCAGCTCGCAACTGTAACTCCAGTTCCAGGGGATACAACACCCTCATACAGATATACATGCAGGCAAAACACCAATGCACATAAAAATAAAAATATATATCCCGAAATCTGCCAAAAACAAACACATCGCAAGCAAGTCCATGCACTGGACTTTTTATTCAATTCATTGTGCTAGAGACTGCTTATTTAGTAAGTTATCTCTTAAATTCCTACGAAGTGCCAAGCTCAGAGAAATAGAGGGAAACAAAACACAGCCCCTGTCTTTGGAAGAATTATGATCCACAGCAGAGGAGAGGGATATATGGTCCTAAAGGACAGGGCAAGGACCTCCAGCTAGAAGTGATTGCCCTTGGATATCAATAAAAGTACACATATAAAGGGGACACAGAAGGGCTGGAGAGATGGCTCAGAGATTAAGAGCACTGGACTACTCTTCCAGAGGTCCTGAGTTCAGTTCCCAGCAACCACATGGTGGCTCACAACCATCTGTAATGAGATCTGGTGCCCTCTTCTGGTGTGCAGGCAAATGTGCAAACAGAACACTGTATATGTAATAAAAATAAGCAAATAAATTTTTTAAAGGGGTGGGGAGGACACAGAAAAGACTAGGTGAGAGCGGCACCTGTAGGAAGTGGAAAACTAATGCCTCTATCCTTGCAGTAACAGTCCTCTGGCATTCCCTCCCGGGTGCCAGCTAGCCACCTTCAGATGCTGAGGGGCACAACAAGGCACTCACAGTGCTTTGAAGCCAGGATGTACTATTCAGGACACTTTCTGGGTTCTGCCTCTAGATGACCTGAAACATCCTGAATCTTCCATTACACCCCACCCCTTTCTAAAAGAGTCTGTGAACAGAACCAAGAGCTCTGCTCAGTTAAGAGAACTAGAAAGTCACAAAGACCTCAAGTCTAGGAATACAGCTCAGTTGGCAGTGTGCTTGGTCAGCAAGCAGGAAGCCTTGGGTTTGATCCCCAGCAAGGCATAAACAAGGTGTGGTGTGGTGGCACATCAGAAGTTCAAGGTCATCCTTGGTCACATACCAAGTTCAGCATCAGCCTGGGATACATGTAACCCTGTCTCAAAATAAAAAAATTTTTTTAGAGCTTTGGTCCCTAAGGTAACCCAAGGATCAACATTTGTCCTCGTTTCAAGCCACCTTATAACCAATGAGTCTCATTTATTCTAGATTCCAGTGAGTACTTGACAGACAGTGGAATGCTGGACCATTCTTGTTTTCTTTGAATCTGTTAAGGTCCTTTAGGAACATGCAAGGAAGTGAGAATGATTCACACAAGAACCAAGATACCAACCAACATAATAAAAAGCTAACTGTTTCCTCAAGTGATGGCTTGTAGGGGGCAGAAAGGAACCTGATTTTAGCTACTAGAAATCTTTCCTACCCCTGTCTGCAAGGGAGGCCTGCTTGTCTTTCAGTCACACTCAGCACAAGGTGGAAACAAATACCATTTCTCTTTTGTGGAAGGAAAGCCAACTGTTTTTTTTTTTTTTTTTCATCTTAAAATCTCAATTTATATGTCATAGCAAATTTACATAGTCCCTGCCACAAATCCCCACCCATTTTCCCTATATAGTGAGGGTGCCAACATTCCAAGCTGAGTTCCAAATAATTGCAACCTTATTGGTAGTCTTTCTATTGGAGAGGAAATTCCAGAAAAGATGTCTGGCATGGTGAAACCCTTATGAAAATACCCAGTAAGGTGACTGAGCCAGTTAGTCAAAAGAACTTCAAATCTCCATGAAAAAAGGAATTCATGCCAGCATAAAGGGCCTCAGATACAGAGAACAGGGTTGCTGTGTTAAACACCCGGACCTTTCAACAAATCAGGCCTGAACTGCTCAGGAGGCTGAGACCTGAATGGGCCCTCACACCAGCCTCTCTGAGGAGTGAAGGCCATGGGCAACACAAGCTCAGCTTCAAGCTTCCTTCCTGCTGGTACCCAGCCTGAGGCAAGCTGAAAAATGAACAGAAAGCCACTTGGTGGAACTGCAGGCAAGATATGCCAGCCAAATAAATAAAGACCACTGCCAGACCTGAGCAGAAAGGAACCCTGCACTCCACAGAAAACAGCCTGGTTAATGTTTAAAGGCAGCAGAAGAAAGGGATGTAGGCGAGGTCATTTCTGACACAGCACAGCTGGGCCAATGTCCACTGTTACCAATGCTCTCATGACAGGACCACCTCTCATATCCCCCCATGTCAGTCCACACCTGCTTTATAGTAGGCACTGTGAGTTCTTCAGATGCAGGGTAAAAGCCAGGAGGAACTCCTACAACATTTCCTTTGTCACTTCTGGATTCCAGGCCTCACAGCACAAGGCCCCAACCAGCCTGCTCAAAGCAAACAAGCTTTTGCTGTTCCCCAATGGGAACCAAAGGCAAACGAATCACGGAAAAGCCTAAAGATGCTTAGGAAAGCACCCTCCACACACAATCAATGCTCCTGGTGTTGGAACAAGTAAGACAAATGGGCCAAAGAGTTCTGTAGTGTGCCAGGAAATTTCTTTCTCTCACTCCCTCCAATAGCAGGATTGAACCCAGGGCCTCACACATTCTAGATAAGCATCACTGAACTACATCCTCATCGACACCACCCCTCCTTTTATTTTTACCACTTTCATTTTGAGATAGGGTCCCACTAAGTTGCTGGCCTTGAAATTGGGATCCTCTCCTCTCAGCTTCCTGAGCAGGTAAAGCTTATGTCATCAAGCCCAGCTTGCAGCAAGAAACGTTTAATGTTGCAAATGAATAAAATCTAAAGCAAAACAAAACAAGAAATAAACCAAACACCACCACCACCCAGTCAAGAAGAAAAGTCTCTCCCACAACCTCTTTCTACAACAGAACTATTTTACTTGACAAAGTGTACAGCCTGACTGACGAGAGAGTACTTTACTTTCACAAGTCAGTCAGCCTTCTGAGACTGCAACAGGATGCAGTCATCCAAACTCCAGAAGCATAGGAATGAATTACATATATATTCCAGAACCATAAAATTGAGTTACAAAAGAAAAAGAAAAACAAAATCTGCATATAATGTTTTAAGTAAGTTTACACTTTTGCACTGGACTACATTCATAGCTGTGCAGAGGAAAGAGTGGCCCTCCGGCTTCCAGTCAAACATAATGACAGACAAGCACAGCCTGTATCATAGTAAAGGGATGTGGATTTCAGCCTTAGATTTCTCACCTATAAAATGCAAAGATAAAACACTCAGAAGGTGGAGGCAAGAGGATCACAAACTTGAGAACAGTCTGCACTGTAACGTGAGACCCTATCTCAAAAATAAAATAAAGCATTACAGGGTTTGTAATGAGGATTAGAAGCAACAAGAATTCGACAGGCCAATTCGTAGCAGACAGAAGGCATAAAAACACATGATATTATAGTAGAGGCTTAGTGGAATACACCTCAGTATTGAGCATACAGACATCAGGAGGCAGAGCTGGTGGTACCAAGAATAGACGAGGAAACAGTACGAAATATCAGGGCTGTTGTGGCGCACAGTGGGAATCATACATAATCCAAGCTTTGGGTCCATGCCTGGATCATCAGGCCTAGAACATGCTGGTCTTATGCAGACAGCAAGATGCAAAGCCAGGCATGGTGGTGTCTGCCTTAATCTCAGCACTCAGGAGGCAGAGGTAGGAGAATCTCTGAGTTCGAGGCCACCTGGTCTACAGAAGAGTTCGAGGAGAGATGGTGGGAGCTACACAGAAAAACCAACCCTATCCCAAACAAGGAAGGAAGGAAGGAAGGAAAGGAGGAGGGAAGGAAGGAAGGAAGGAAGGAAGGAAGGAAGGAAGGAAGGAAGGAAGGAAGGAAATAAGATGTCTAGAATCCCTGGCCATGGCCTAAAAGCTTGGGTTCTGAACATCTACTGCCCCAAAGTGCAAGGTAGTCACCCTCAATCAAATAGCAGCCTACTTGGCGGTGCCTGCTCACAGGGCAGAACCTGAACTTGTGGGTGGGAATGCCTAAAGACATACTTGGCTCCAAATAAAAGCCCCCCTTTTCACAGACTCTCCAAGAACCAAGAATGAAGGCTAGCTGGCAAGCTGGCTCCACTACTGCTAGAGCTCAGCAGAGGCCCAGCCACCATCTGGAAGTGATTTGGCCCAGAGATTCCTGAACTGGGTGGGAGGTTGGAATGACAGGCGCCTGGAGCTCCTGTGAGCTCCGAAACAAAGCAAGTGTGAATGGGCCCTGGAGGCAGCCAGAACATACCAGGGTCATCCCCTTCCAAGGAGCAGACACCATCTAGGCAGCTCCCCACTGTCTTAGCCAACTGAGCTGGCCTCTCAGAGCAGTGCTGATTTTGAGCTTCATTTCAGTGTGCAAACCTTTCCAGCCTGACTTGAGATTATCCAACAGCACTTTGTTTAGTTAACAAGCACTCATAGAGCATTTACTATGTACCCTGAACTATTCAGCCACTTTAAAAAGTTTTATTTAATTATTTTATGTGTATGAGTGTTTGGCCTGCATGAAATGTATGTGCCTGGTAACTATGGAGTTCAGAAGAGGGCATAATATTCCCTGGAACAGGATTTACAGATGGCTATGCATCACTCTGTGGGTGCTGGTAATTGAATTCAGGTCCTCTGCAAAAGCATTAAATGCTCTAACTATTGAGCCAACTCTCCAGCCTCTGTTCCAGCTACTTTTAAAATTATTAACTTGTTTAAAAAAAAAAGCATTAATTTGTTTAATCTTTGAAACAACACTTTATGGTGGTATTAATTATTTCTATTTCAACAATTAGAGAACAGAACCATAGAAATTCTTAATAGCTACTTTGTGGCAAGTGAGAATTGAGGAAAGACTTCTTGCCCTTAACTCATCTCACAGTAATGTGAGGCTATCTTGTTGCAAATGGCCCTGAATGTCAATTCTAACGAAACATGAAGTCTCAATACTTACATACTCTCTGGGGGTCTTAGACTGCACGGTCCAAAAGAACACACTGGTTTTTGCTAGCTACTTCAGGAAGAACCACAAATGGGAACTATCTGTAGAACATCAGATTAGTGACTGCAGGACAAAGGGGAAGAAGGAATGATGCTGAAGGCATGGTGACCCAGGGAGGCAAAGTCTTGGGAACTCACTAATAATACCTAGGCTGATCCTATGCAGGTAACTTAAATAAGCACCAGGGTCAGCTGCATCTTGTAAAAGGGGAAGAGGTCCTTTTCTAAAGGACCAACCCCAAATTTCTAGCAGCCTCAATTGTCATTCTTGGGCTTTGAGACCTCTTTTCTTTCCAAAGTTAGCTGGGCTGCCCAAAGTCAGAAAGATTTATGGAGAAAACATGTAAATAAAACTGCCAGTTCTTTACCAAAAAACTATAACTAAGAATGCTGAGCATCACTGTGAACTGCTCAGACATAATAAGAAACTAAGCAAAACTTACAACTTTGGGATTGAGCCTAGGGCAGGAACAATTTACGATGAACCACAAATGTGAGTAAATAAATAGCCGGCTTGGTCTTTCAGAGGTTGTTGGCAGGTATGCCACTGTCCTCTCTGGTAGCTGTTGGCCATCTTATGTCTCACAGCTGTGCTTACAGACATGATTCTAAAGGCTCCCACAATATAAACTGTTGGGAGACAGTCAAGGCATATAATGATGCCCTGAATTCATCCAATAATCTTCCCTGGTTATGGAGTAAACATGAGCCCCTGGAGAAGAGGAAAACTCAATAAAATGCCACCAATGGAGAAAGCAGCTATTCCTCAACATGTAATCATAAGACAAAACACAAATGGACTCCACTCACCCACCTCCTTACAGTCACAGCATTTAACTCTGGAGCCCTATCACAGCCCAGTGGGTTAATCTTGTCATCAAAGGCCCCATGATCCCTATTGCATATGAGGCTAAGGTTCAAATTTTGGGTATCAAGCTGCCACTCCAACACCCTGGAACTGCAAAGTGTAGGCTACATCAGCCCTTTAATCCGGGAGAGGGAAGGGAGGCTGTATTGTTTTCACCTCTGACACTAGAAAGAAATTCACTCAAAGTTCAAATTCAACAAAGCTTCATTCTAGGCCCAGTGTAGTGTTTCCAATCTTTAAGTAGGGACACTAATAATGACCACAGTGAAAGTAACAACAGCAACCATAAGACCCTCCCAGGACTGCTTGGAAAGATCATTATCAGAAGGATATTAATTACTATCAATTTGCTATCCTGGATATTCAATGGGAGTACTCATCAGAATACAACACACAGTGGGTGGCCCTATAGAAAGTGCCATGGTGAGCATAAAGTGAACAGTGAATAAGCAAACCCAAGTCCAAAGCAGGCGACATTTTATGGTTGGGTCATTACCTACAACATCCCTAGACATAGCAAGAACATGCCTTTGGCTCCATCTCCTCCCTCAGCAGTCTGGGCCCCTGGCAAGATGGGAAGGTCTCCAGAGAAAACCTGTTTGCTAACAGATCTTTCTGGAAAGCAACTAGAAAGGATTTGTATGTGGTCACACCCTCTAACTTAGGAATATCACTTGGGGAATGTAGTCCAAGAAATATTTTTAAAAGACAAATAAAACAGTACAACTTGTGAAAGTCTACTGCAACAAGCTGGCCATGGGTGACAGACCCATATCAGATGAATGGAAGGTATCTCTGGGATGTTAGACAAAGGAGACTCAGGCCTCAACAGGTTCGTGGCTGGAAATCAAGAAGACCAATTAGACAACTGCAGGGGACCACTGAACAAGTCCAGAATGACACTCACAAGCTTGGAGCTGGCTGTGGAGCCATGCTAAAGGCAGCTGCCCATGAGTAAAAAGCTGATAAATTAGGCAGTCCTTGATTTTTTTCTGGTGCTATGGTTTCTTTTTTAAGCGATTCTATGTCATGTTTAACTCCTGGTTTAATTTAAAAAAAAATTGTTGAGTTAATTAAACAAACACACAACTTTGTGTTTGAGCTCAGCCAGGCAGACCTTAAGGTTCATTCCTCATGGGGGAAAAAAAAAAAAAAACTTCCTGTGGAATTCTGCAATTCTGAGGTCCTCCCTTCTCAGTATGGGAGATGGGAACCCGGAAACCATGCCTGGAGATCCTGCTAGGAGGGCAGGCTGGTGTTGTAGCTTTCTGGACTCAGGAAGTAGGAAGCTGACCTACCTGTCAGCACAGGTGTGGGGAAAGTCCAGCATGAGGCTGGGAGGAGGTTCAGTATAGAGGAAACCCCTTTCCCCTGGAGAAAGTCCGACAAGCCACACCCACCTTCCTTTCTGTCATTGGAGTCACTATAATGGCCTTGTTTCCTCAGGAAGAAACCCCAGCCTAAGTAACCCCCTCCATGGACACACAAAGTGGAGTGCGCACACCCTCTGCATACGTGATACTCTGCACACCCACTGTGTTCACAAAAATCTTTACATACGTATGTGCGCACGGCAAAGAAGCGAGCCCTCACATATACTACAATTCACTTGTTCCTACGGTCACGAACCTCTTTAGAAAACCTCCAACTACTCCAGACTTTAATTCTCTAGCCCCGAGACATTAGGAAAGAAGCCAGACTCAAACGCCTTCTCAGGAAGACCCAGGGAAGGGAGTGGGACAGGGAAGAGAAAAACTGTCTCCTGCTTTAGTTCTTAGCTAGATCATACTTGCGGTGACCTTGGGCAAGCCAACTAGCCCTCTAAACGTCCACTCTTCTGTAAAATGGGCCCTAGGACATCTCAGTCCATGGGAGATTAAGTATTGAGATAATTTAGAAGGCTGTGGCCATACAGAGCTAGTTAAGCCTTCTTCTACAGACATTAATTACTATCACCACTAAATTATCTCAACCTGAGGCGACCCGCCACACTGAGCCAGAGGTGAGAAGTGAGAACATTCCCCTACTCCCAGGGCCCACACCCATTCCGGTGTTGGAAGGGGAGAGGAGAGTCTCAGGTCCTGTCTCCACCTAGGCGGAGAGATCCCACGCCAGAGAGTGAACAGTCGCTTCCTAGGTCTCCCAGACTCCCAGCCAACGCCCTTTCAACCTGGGCGGATCACACTGGGCACACCTGGCTAGCAAGAAGTAGGGATTTGGTATTTGACTCCAGAGCTCTGCCACCAGGGTCAGCAGATGATTTCCCTCGAAATCCCAAGGGGTCCCGCAATCAAATCTGCAGCTACAGCTGGAGGTTCTCAGTGCTTAACCCACCCGCAACACTGCAAGCAGCACCGCCAGGCGAACCCCAACGAGCAATCACGCCAGGTCCCAGCCCACAGATGGCACCGAGGAAAAGGCCTAGGTTCCTAGATCCTAGGCGCCAACACCCAGCCCGGGGAAACGATGCGAGGTGGGGCGGGCGCGCCGCCGGTACCCCGATTTCTGCAAACGCTGGGCCCGGACGCAACACTCACCGATGGACACGAGCTTGATGCTTTCGTGGTCCAGGAACTCCAGTGCCACCGACACGTTCTCCAGCTTCATCTGTCGGAAGGTGGGCCTCTGGTGGTACTTGTGGTGCATGCGCTTCTGGCTGAGCACCTCGAGCAGCGCGATAAGCCTTAACCCGTCGCTGAGGTCAGTCTGCAGGTTCCCGATGCGTTTGTTCACGCACTTGAGGTGCTCGTTGCACCAGCGCGTGAACGTGTTCTGTTGAATCTTCTTCCATGGAGCGTCCTCCGCCAGGTCCTTCTCGGTCACCGGCATCCTGGAGGCGGAGAGCGCACACAGAGGCAACGAGCTGCAGGGACTGATCTAAAAAGCCCCAAGCACACAGGGAGGGGGAAACCGAGGCAAGTGGGAAAGCGGCTCGAACTCGCTGCTACCCAAGCCGCAACAGAAGCTGCTCTGCCCTGGTTCGCCCCCGAGCGCCCAAGTAGCCTGGCCTGGCGCCTGCGCGCTAGGCTGCCCCGCCCCCGAGGCTCCGCCCCGTTCAGGCCTTTAAAGAAGGGGACTTCTGAGCTGTGCTCGCCCTCTATGGCCCAAAGCCTGAACTACTCCGGATTGTCTCCTTGGTTTCACCAACCTGATGTGATGATAGCCAGCTAGAAGAAAGAAACCTGGGAAAGGCCCAGAATCAGAGCACTTGCAGATGCAGGGGACTAGACGGAAGGGCCCCATGGAGAGAATGTGCAAACCATCTGCTGTTTCAGTGAGAGGGAGGCGCCCGTTCTCCGAGCCTGCAAGGCAATGGTGAATTAGACACATTGATTTCCTTATGTCAAGAAACTCAACCTTAAAGTCTAATGCCACACACACTGTTGTGAAAATGGTAGCAGTGGTGAAAATGAACATTGTTTTCTATGGATATTAGTTGTCTTTTACTGATGTAGCAAATTACCAAAACCTGACGTCAAGAATTTCACTTTTTTTGTTTGTTTGTTTGTTTGTTTTTCGAGACAGGGTTTCTCTGTGGCTTTGGAGGCTGTCCCGGAACTAGCTCTTGTAGACCAGGCTGGTCTCGAACTCACAGAGATCCGCCTGCCTCTGCCTCTGCCTCTGCCTTGCGAGTGCTGGGACTAACGGCGTGCGCCACCACCTCCCGGTTCCACAATTTCTTACTTTGCATCTCTGTAAGTTAGATGTCCCATCTGTGCTTTAGTGAGCCAAACTGATGTCACTGGCCCAATCGGTGTATTTCTTACTGAAATTTCTGATAAAGAATAGATTCTTTTGCCTTTACAGGTTCTAGAAGCTGTGTCCGTGCTTTGGTTTATGATGCCTTCCTTATCTTCAAAGCCTGTTAAATTGAGGCACAAAATCTTTCTCATCCTGTTACCTCCTTAGTTCTCCATAGTCACATCATCCTAGAACTCTCTGAAAGGTCCCCTTGGTTGTACTTGGCAAGCTGATTAGTTCAGAATGATGGGGGGAGGGAGGAAGTTCGAGACAGGGTTTCTCTGTATTGCTTTGTAGGTTGTCCTGGAACTTACTCTGTAGACCAGGCAGCCTCGAACTCTCAGAGATCCGCCTACCTCTGCCTCCGAGTGCTGGGATTAAAGGTGTGCGCCACCAAAGCCTGTATTTAAGATTTATTTATTATGCATAGTGTCCTGTCTGCATGTATCCCTGCAGGCCAGAAGAGGGCACCAGATCTCATTATGGGTGGTTATTGGGAATTGAACTCAGGACCTCTGGAAGAGCAGCCAGTGCTCTTAACCTCTGAGCCATCTCTCCAGCCCCCAGAATGATCATACTGTGTTTCATTTTATAACTATGATGGCCAAGAGGCTCCAAGAAGGCACAGCCTGGGGAAAGGGCTTGATAGATGGGTTCTGGCACCTACTGACCTGTGTCCCTTTCTCCTCCCTTTGCCTAAGAATTTCTTTTTCTCCACACCCCAAGTCTAGTAACTCTCAGTTCAGTTTGGTTATCTCCTCCATGAAGCCACCCTGCTCCCCAGTGTGAGGGAGTATATGGAGATCTAAAGCCTTGAAGAAATTAAAAAATACATGTACTGGGTGGTTTTGTGTGTTGACTTAACACAAGCTATAGAATCTTTCAAGGAAGGAGCCTCAGATGAGGAAATGCCTCTTTGAAATCTAGCTGTAAGACATTTTCTCATTTATGGATCAATGGGGGAGGGCCTAGTCCATGGTGGGTGGTGCTCTGGGTTGCTGGTCTTGGGTTGTATAAGAAGGTGGGGGTGAGAAAGCCATGGTAAGCAAACACGTAAGCAGCTCCCCTCCATGGCCTCTGCATTAACTCCTGCCTCTGGGATTCTGCCCTGTGTGAATTTTTGTCCTGACTTCCTTCAGTGATGAACAGCAATGCTGAAGTGTAAGCCAATTAAACCCCTTCCTCCCCAACTTGCTTTTTGGTCATGGTGTTTCTTTTCAGCAATAGAAACCCTAAGACAATACATTTCTTATATTGGATCAGTTCCACAGTGGGCTGCACACCCCACAAACAGTACCAGGTCCATCTCAGTCACTGCTGTATCTGTGTACCTGGTGTGGGGTTGCCATCTGAGAAATTCAGGGAACAAATGAGTTAGTGGGTAAATGGCTGATTGTGTGGATGGATGGATGGATGGATGGATGGATGGATGGATGGATGGATGAGCAGTTGCAGGCTGAGGTGGGAAACCTTCATTCTGTAGGCCGTATGGGGCACCCACAGTGTGTGACCTAGAGCCTGATATTTCAGGCTTGAAGAATCTGCATCCGGTCCCTGCCCTGGGTGGGGTGTTTGCCCTAGTCATTTCCACAAAGCAATTAACTGCAAACATGTCAATCCAAGGAGATTGATTCTAGAAGGCTAAACAGCCTTCCCTGCCTTAAAAGGAAAAGAGTAACAAGTTCCTGTCATTCACCTGTGCTGGCTTCTGGCTCCTAGTGAATGCTCACAGTTCCAGCTTTTGTCTTCCTTTAGGATGGAAGAAATAATGATACCATCAGGAGAAAACCCTCCACTTTTTCTTAGTGACTTCATTTCCTGTGAGTTCTATACCCTGAAAGTCAACCTGTGCCCTTAATTTCATTTCCATTTGCCATCTTACTTTTCCATAACACCAGATCTAATGATTTCTCAATATTGAATTACTGATAGTGGGTATGGCTGGGTGTTTGATATACAGAACTTAATTCACTTAACCCATTCCTCCTGGTGGGAAAATGTGGCTGTCTCCAGCGTGTCACCAGACTAAGCAATCATATAGTTGGGTGCAGAATAATATGACAAGGCTGCTGGTCCTATATAAATAAAGGCTATATATGTGTATATCTTACATGCCAGTGTGTAAAATGCCTCTGGGATGATTCATAAGCAAATAGCATTGTTGGAGACAGACTGGGAGAGGCATTTTATTTCTGCATTTTAAGCCATAGGGAACTCACTCATATGTACCCCCTTCCTCTCTCCAACAGGATCTCATGTAGTTCAAATTAGCCTCAAACTCTTCATATAGCCAAAGATGGCCTTGAACTCTTGATCCTCCTGCCTCTACCTCCTAAGTAGTCTCCATAGGATATGATGAGAGGAGCACTTCATCTCTGGGTTGTTTTTTTAAAAACACATAGTTCTTACTAGAGGCAGAAGCAAGAGATTGAGAGTTACACATACACACACACACACACACACACACACACACACACACACACACACACGTTCCTTTGGCCACATAGTGAACTCCGGGCTAGCCTTAGCTACATAGGAAGGCTGTCTCAAAAACAGTAACAACAGCAACCAACACACACACACACACACACACACACACACACACACACCCCACTGCAAATTTGAGTGAGGAGTAAATCAAAAAAGTAGCTTGCTATGATTTTGGGGAAGTGGTGTATGTTTTAAGAGGTGTGTGTGTGTGTGTGTGTGTGTGTGTGTGTGTGTGTGTGTGTGTGTGTGTGTGTGCGCGCGCACCCGTGCAGGGGCCACAGTGGGTGAGTAGACGTTAGAGGACATCTTGTAGAAGTCAGTTTTCTTCCACCATCTGAGTTCTGGGGATCAAACTCAGATTGTCAAGCTTTGTGGCAAGTGCTTTAGACTGATGAGCTACGTATAGGCTCTGTTTTGTTTTCATTTTGAGATAGGGTCTTCTGATACTCCCTCTCCTACCTCCCAAGCAATAAAATTAGTCATGCACCATGGAGATTGAACACAGGGCTTCTATAGACTACATCCTCAAGCTCTCTTTCAGTTTCTTTGAAACAGGGTCTTATGTAGACCATGCTGGTATTATCATGAATTCCTGGTTCTGCCTCAACCACTCAAGTGCTGAGATTATATACACGTGCCACCATGCCACCCAGCTGGAACCTTTTTGAACAGAAACTTTGGCTCCCTTTCTCTCCACTGATCCATGGTTGTGATGGCAGTGGGTGTCACTTGCAAGGGACCTCTCTTGGCCTCTGTATCTGTCTTTCTGCTGTCATATATCTGATATACAGGGGATCGATCAATCATTGTCAATAAGATTACTAACATCTCAGTTACTAAGACACAGGCTTGATTTGTGAGTGAATACTTTATGTCATAATGATATGACCTCAATCAAGGAAACCGAGAAATGTTAAACAGACTCCTTTTTATAGGCCTTTGATAAGCTTGTAAACTGCCTATATGTTCTTCCAGAAGGTGCCACCATCATGTGTGGTGACCAGTAAAGTTCTGTCCTCTTTGATTTCTTCTGGCCTCTAATTCAGTCCTTCTAGGCTGAGACGTGTTTTGGTTCACTACAGAGCCCATTCTTCTTTCTAACCCTCCCCCAATATTGTTTTCTTTCTCTATTTGTCTCCTGTTAAACAAGAGGGCCAACTCATATTTTATTTCTCATGTTGAAACAGCTCCACCCAAACCCAGACGAAGGCCAGGCCAACACCAGACCTGTGTCAGCAAAATTGCTGTGGAAATGTCTTTATCTGATGAGTCCTTCTCTGACTCATCAGACCCCAGGATAACCTTTCTGATGCTCAGAGTCCCCTCACTGCAGATATCTTTCTTTCTTTGGAAGCGAAGAAGACAGCAGGGTCAGTAGGTCTGGAGACCAGAGTTCGGGCGCTGTATCTACTACTGGTCAGCAAGCTTCCAGTTCAGGGGTGGCGTTTCTGAATCTCACTTAGTTTTCCCACCTGTAAAATAGGATAAGGTCTCCTTCAGAAAGAACATTCAAAAGCAAGGCCTTGGAATATAGACCAGTTGGTAGAGTGCTTGCTTAGCGTGTATGAAGCCTGAGTTCAATTCCACGAAAACCTTGAAGTTCTCTGTCACACCATCCTGATTCAGGAGGTGCTGGGAAGTCCAGTTCAGGCCTATTGGTATGCTAGGCTGGTACTACTTTTGACTGCTGAGTCCCAGCCCCTAACATGGCCTTGAACTTCTGATACCCCTAGCCTCTATCCCTTGAAGACAGCGATTACAGGCATATGTGCCTTATGCAATGCTGAACATTGAACCCATGGCTTCATGCAAGTTAGACATGTACTCTGCAAACTAAGTCACAGCTCCTCATATGTTCTTTAAAATCTTTTTTATTTTTTCTGACAGTGTTTCTCTGGACAGCCTTAACTGTTCTGGAACTCACTCTGAAGACCAGGCTGGCCTTGAATTCAGAGATCTACCTGCCTCTGCCTCCCACGTGCTGGGATTAAAGGTGTGTGCCGTTGATGCCGACACCGCCACCACCACCACCACCACCAAGCTTTGTTTATTTAAATCTTAAGGAGGGTCATTTGCTATAGAATGTCCAAAGCTGATTATGAAGGAGAAGGAGTGTATCTATACCCCAGCCTGCTAATGTCTAAGGAGCTAACTTACCACACTGGGTACCTCACCTTCCTCCTCCATTTACTCATGCCTTCTGCAATCTTCACCTCACAATCTGTTTCTGGGTCAGCCTAAACTACATCAAACATGGGTAGCTTTGTCTCCAGAGACATTGTCACCATGAAAAGAGATAAGATATTCCTCCCTATTACTGGCTGAGGATGCTGCCAAACATACAATGAATAAAGCAGTTTCCTCAGGACAAGAACTATCTAGCTACTGGTGCCAATAGATCTGAGGTTAAAAATTCAGACCCTAACCTAAGACACAAAGTGATTCCCAGCTGGCTATAAACCTCTTTTAATAGAATGTCCTAGCAAAGTCTGGCTGTAGAAAAAACAGTATGGACATGGGGTAGCAGGGTTTCTTCTAGCTTTTCCTCTTACACCTTTCATTTAGTACAAGTAGTTTTGCAAGGACTGGCATGAAGACAGACTTGGCCAATTAGAAAATATGAATTTGAAATATGAAAATATGAAGAGGGGGAAATGACACTGTAGGAGTTGGGGGAGTTGCAGGGCAGTGATGTAACGCAATAACCACATATGAAATTCTAAAAAACAAAAACAAAAACAAAACAAAGACTCGACAGTGGTGGCACCCACCTTTATTCCTAGCACTTGGGAGGCAGAAGCACACAAATCTCTGAGTTTGAGGTCAGCCTGATCTACAGAATTAGTTTCAGGACAGCCAGGGCTATGCAAAAAAAATCCTGTGGGGTGGGGCAGGGGGAGGAAGGAAAGAAGGAAGAAAGGACCCACCAAGATGTACTTTTTAGTTTTATGTCAATGTGACGCAAGTAGAGTCATCTGAAGGAGGGAACCTCAAATGAGAAAATGCCCCCATAAGATCTGGCTATAGGATGTCTTCTTAATTAGTGATTGATGGGGGAGGGCCCAGCCCATTGTAGGGGGGCCATGCCTGGGCTGCTGGTCCTGGGGTTTTTGTTTGGTTTGGTTTGCTTTGCTTTGGTTTTGAGACAGGGTCTCTCTACATAGCTTTGTCTGTCCTAGAACTTACTATGTAGACCAGACTGGCCTTGAACTCACAGAGATCTAGCTGCCTTTGCTTCCTGAGTGCTGAGATTAAAGTTGTTTTCTATGATGCCTGGCTTCTATAAGAAAGCAGGCTGAGAAAGCCATGAGGAGCAAGCCAGTAAGCAGCCTCTCTATCAAGTCCTGCCTTCAGGTTCCTTCCCTGTTTTGAGTTCCTGTTCTGAAGTGCTATGGGCAATTAATGACTGTTGAGAGAGGGAGAATTAGTTTTCCCCAGGAATGAGGCTCCTAGTTAGCGATGCAATACCAAATACTCTAAAAACATATACATACAATCAACACTACATGGACTCAGCAAATTGTAGTCATATATTTGCTCATATGTGTATATTTATTTAAACACATAAACATTAATCATATATATATATACATATATGTAACAATAATGATTAAAAAAAGACTAAGAATTTGAGGGGTGGACAACATGGGGGTTGTTGGGAGGAGATAGAGGGGATGATGTAAATAATTACACATACATGAAATTAATTTTTTTCCTTAATTTTTCTGAAAAGGAGAAAAGAGAAAACCCCTTCCGCAAATCATGGTGGTTGGTTTAGGGTTAGAATGTGATTCAAACCAATCAGAATGATTTTTGTTTTTTTCAGTGAGTTCTCTCCAGACTCCCTTTATGCTAGGGCCTAGGGCATCCAACGGACAGTTTGGCAGCCATATAGGGAACAGGGCAGAGTTCTGGTGACAATACTCAGTGGGATGAGTCAGAACCTTCCCTTTTTTGGAATTGTTTCTCAGTCTTGACTAATAGGGCCTGGTCTCTCCCGCAGGACTTGGAATTTCCTGGTCTTTTATCTCATCTTTAAGTACCACACCCTCTTCCCCTTCCAGATCCTGGGTGGGAGCTGGCAGGCAGATGTAACTGCCCACTTACAAACTCCTGTTACTCATGGGTACCTGGCTAGCAGAGAACACCTTATCTAATAAGTCTCTTCACTCCTCACTCAAATGAAAAACTGCAGCTGGAACAGAGCCATTCCTAATTTGGAAGAATGCTTGGGATGGGACAGTAGGTTTTCTCTAGAAGATTCTAGAGCAATTTATTGAATTCCAGAAGTCCGGCTCACTCTGTCCTGATGTAGGTTTAATTTGGATATTGAAGGGAGCTGCCTATGTATTTCAGATTGAACTTGAAGTTCTAAATCTACTGGGCGAATCTGAGCCATTTCCTTTCTCTAAGCCTCAGTTTCCTCATGAGCTATCTCTAGACAATAGTGATACCAGACCCCCAAGGGAGGTTATCACTGAGGTCGCTAAAGGAAACAGCAAGGATGAAGGCAAGCAGCCAGTACATTTAGGAAATAACACTACTCTGAATATATTTCCTTTTTAATATTTGAAATTACAGTGTCTGTGTGTGTGTGTGTGTGTGTGAGAGAGAGAGAGAGAGAGAGAGAGAGGGAGGGAGGGGGAGGGAGGGAGGGAGGGAGGGAGGGAGGGAGGGAGGGAGGGAGGGAGGGAGGGAGGGAGGAGAGAAAGAGGATTCTGGAGTCTGTTCTCTTCTTCCACCATGTGGGTCCCTGGAGTCTATCTATCTCATCAGGCTCGGCAGCAAGTCCTTCTACTCACTGAGCCATCTTGCATGCTCCTGAAAATATTTTCTGTTTGAAATGTAAAGAACTCTCCAGGCCTTCCCTCCCATCTAAACTAGAAGGTAGAATTCTGTGACCCACAGTCAGGCCGTGGGTGTGGAGGTTGGACACACTCCCAGGGACCTCCCTCCAATGGGCTATTGGTGCAGAGTGATCACAGAGCTCAGTGTATTGGTGCAGAGTGATCACAGAGCTCAGTGGAACCCCAGCCCCTCATTACTGTAAAGTCAAGCAAAGCCTACATTTCACTTTCTGGCATCTCCAAAGAAAGGCCTAGAATCTCTAGGTCAGGACTGGCTCCCTTGTTGCTGCTCAGACCTGATAAGAGTGGTAGGGTCTGAGTCAGCAAGGAGTAGCTGCTTAAGAATTCCCCACTGCTCAGGGTCTGCTCCTAACACAGGCTGGGGCCAGACTTTACCCTTCTGCCGCTATACTTGAGTAAAGCGCTCTGATTCTCATCTCTCAGTCAGTCCTTCAGCGCCACCTAATGAAGAAATCAGCCCAAAGTCCTTGGGAGTTGCTGCAGGCCAGTGTCAGGTCTCAAATTTGGGACAACTGGTTAACTGATGCTGACCTCCAGTTTCTCCCTGGTTCCCACAGTCCCTACCTGTTTCAGGGTGTGCCTGGCAGACCCCCATCCCCTACCCTAAACTCCAGCCCACGGCTGGGCTGCCTTCCCCAGCTGCCCTTTCCTATAGAACCCAGCTTGTTTTGGTTTCTTGGCCCTTTTGGTCTACCCTTTACTTTCTTGACCAATCTCTTCTTCTGGCTCTCTCTTCTCCCCTCCTCCTTCTCATATGGACCAGCTCAGCTGGCCACTCTGGACTCTCACAGATGTCCCTGCCTCCAGCTATGCTCTCCCTTTTATCTATAATTAACCTTCTCCTCCACCATACCCAGGAGCAGTCATGCCCTTTCTTTCTTTCTTTCTTTCTTTCTTTCTTTCTTTCTTTCTTTCTTTCTTTCTTTCTTTCTTTCTTTTTATTCAGCCAGGAAGTAAAGTGGCCTCTCCCTGAACCTTATCAGCCATGCTGGCCTAGGGAGTGGAGCAGCGGTGAGGACTGTGAGGAAATAGGCAGGGAAAAAGGTGAAAGGTGGTTGTTGCCCTGCCTCCTGCTAGGTAACTTCCCTGGGAGAAACTTGCTTGCACCCTCCTCAAGGTCCACCAGCCTACCAACATGGTTTAACCTGACCCAACTCTCCTGTTTACATGTACCACCCAGCAACTGGGACTTCCCTCCCTCCCTCCCTCCCCCCTCCCTCCCTCCCTCTCTCTTTTTAAAGGTACTATCTTACTGCTATGTAGACCATGATGGCTTCAAACTCCAGAGATCTTTCTGTCCCTATTTCCAGAGTACTGGGACTAACGGTAGGCCTCACCATACCAGATAATTAACTTTTTTCTGGGCTGGGGGTGGGATGGGCAGGTGGCAGGGCACATGTGTGGAGGTCAGAGGCAAACAGCCTTCTGGAGCTGGTTCTTTCTTTCACCATGTAGGCCCCTGGGAGTGAAAGGCAGTGAGGCTCGTTGGTTGACACCTTTACCCAGTGAGCTTTCTTATCTTTTATTTTTCTCCCGTCTCTCCTTCACTGCTTCCCATCCTTCGTTCACTACAGCATCTCCTTGAACTCTGTGTTATAGGTGGTGATTGTGAGCCCTTGTCTTCTTGCCTTTACCCCCCATGTGATATGATTACAGGGATGTGCTATTGTCCCTCGTTTCGTGAAACTGGGAATTGAATCATGCATTATGCCAGACAAGACTGCCAACTGAGCTACATTCCCAGCCATATATGCTTAAAAAAGAAGGGAGGAAGAAAGAAGAGAAGAAAACACCAAAGACATTGTCTTAGCCCACCCCTGTTCAGACCCTTGCTGTGGCTCTCCATTAACATTGTGTCTGGGAGATGGCGGGGGAGGGGGGCGCATCTCCTGGCCCATTCAGGATGCTTTATCAAAAACTATGAACACTGTTTTTCAGAAACAATAACATTTTTGTTTCTCACAGTTCTGGAGGTTAGGGAAAGTCCAGATCAAGGCACAGGCAGATTCTGAGTGTTGCATTCTTAAAGACAGTACCTTATAGTTTCTCTGTGTCAACGTGGAAAGGGATAGCTGGGTGTTTAGGGTTCAGTGTGATGACACACACCTACAGTCTCAGCATTTAAGAAGCCTCTTAAATAGGCAGGAGGATAGAGAGTTCTGGCTACCCTGGGACACATAGAGAGACCCTGTTTCAAACAAAGTCAACTGCACAGGCAGAAATCCCACTCGGGAGATCATGACCTAATGACCTCCAGAGTGCCCTCCTCCTGTCATCTTGGACATAAGGGTTTCTACTCATGAATCTGACTGGAATTGGAAGATTCACACTTGCAGCACGAGGTTTTCTTCTGACTCCCATGTCCTTAGCCCTTCTTCCTGAGCTCCAGGTGCTACTGCTGCCCATAGTACCTGGAAAGGACCAGAGCTTCTCATGCCTCAGGGTCTCTACCACTGGGCTCCTGATGGGGGAAGTGCTTCTGTGTATGTGTTTGTCTTATTGGGTGATAAATAAAGTACTGTTTGGCCAATGAGGCAGCAAGTTAGGCAGGACTAGGAGTCAAGGAGGATTCTGCTATTGGCGTCCAATAAGATAAGTCTTATAAAAATATATAGATTTATGATAATTAAGACTGAGCTAGCAGATGAGAAATCCCAGTCTTTGGCCAAACAGCATTTGTACCTAATATAAGTCTCTGTATTATTTTGGCCACCCATGTGGCGGGCAGAACTCAAGCAGGTGGCGGGAAGATTTATCGTAACAGGCTCCCGAGGTTTTATTTGAGGCAGGGTTTTGTGTGCACCAGGTTTCTCTCAAGCTTACTGTGTAGCCAAGACTGCGAGGTATTAGTCTTTTTTCTCTACCTTCCAAGTGCTAGGATGACTGGTATGAACCACTAGGCTTGAGAGGGGTCTTCCTAGAGCAGGAAGCATTTCAGTTGTCCATGTGTTCTGACAAGCTCCCAATCTCTCTGCTAATCCTTCCAGCACTGCAGGGAGCAACACCCAGGAGGCTTGCTAGGCACCAGCTGTCCTGCCCTGGGCAGGCTCTCTTTCTCTCTGTGCATGTGTCTCTGCTTCTTTCTCTATAAAGTGGGCTGGGGGTGCCTGACAGTCTGTGGGAGAAAGCAAGTAGTCCAGAGGTGTACAAATGTTTTGCAGTTGATGAGCCATCCCTTCTCCTGAGGGTGGTGGTGGTGGTGGTGGGGTTGGTGGGATCTCCAGGGTAGCCTCTTAGTTAGCCACTTCCCTGGTGTGGATTAAAGGAAAGGGCCAGGACTGGGAAGGAATGAAGCTAACGTGGCCCAGATTTTCCTGATCATCACTGGCTGTACAGGTTCCTTGGGGCAGACAGGAGAGTGAAAATTCCTTGCACTTATTGAAAAGGAAGAGTGCTGGGTGGTGGTGGTGCACGCCTTTTGTGCCAGCACTTGGGAGGCAGAGGCAGGTGGATCTCTGTGAGTTCAAGACCAGGCTGGTCTACAAGAGCTAGTTCCAGGACAGGCTTGAAAGCTATACAGAGAAACCCTGTCTCGGAAAAAAAAAGAGAAAGAAAGAAAGAAAGAAAGAAAGAAAGAAAGAAAGAAAGAAAGAAAGAAAGAAAGAAAGAAAAGGAGTTCCTCTGGTGCTGGTGCCAAGGTCCCACTGCAGCCTGGGTTCAGATTCTGAGACAGGGAGGGAGGGAAGGATCATCGGTGAAGAAATAAATTGTCTAACCACCAGACGAGTTTCACATAAGTGGCTGGCCCCAAATAGCTCCAGCCATTTTTATACATCAAAAACAAGCATGTTTTCCCATCCTCCAATGTAAATCTCCAGTGAAAACAAATGTGTCAAATACGTTTTTCTCAACTTTTACATGAAGACATCTTTAAACCAGAAAACAACACATCATTTTGTTAGCTTGGCTAAACAGAAAATAGTGTTTAGTTTTTTGCATTTTTTTTTTTTTTGTGTGTGTGTGTGTGTGTGTGTGTGTTTGTTTGAGACAGGGTTTCACTATGTAGTGCTGAAAGACCCCCGCCCTTAGCTTTCTCTTTTAAGTTTTCCTGCATGCAGCTGGCGAATACATCCTCTCCTGCATCCCCTGACCCTTGATACCCACAGCTGCCGGCACTTCCCCGCCGCCGCGCAAGGCCGGCCCCGGCCCCCGCCGGACCGCTCCGTCCCAAGGTCTCCGCCCCCAAGGTCAGCCACCTGGGCGCGGAGGGAGGAATCAAGTCTGTTGTACCAGACACCAGACCTTGAGAATATGCTGATCTGGAATGGCTCTGTGCCTCATTTGAACCATCAAATAGAATCCCTGCTCCTAGCTTGCGCCTTTTTCCCTATATAAGGACGCCTTTCCCTTGGGGCGGGCGCGCTTAGCCACACAGAAGCTAAGTCGCCCCAGGTACCTGCGTCTCCAATAAAGCCTCTTGTTTTTTACATCCAGTTCGTGGCCTCGCTGATTCCTGGGTGTGTGGGTCTCCCTCTACGAAAGTGCCTCTTCGGGGTCTTTCATTTGGGGGCTCGTCCGGGATCGAGACCCGCCCAGGGACCACCGACCCACGTCTGGGAGGTAAGTGTTGTGCGGATCCGCTGTTTTGTCTTGTCTGGTCTGAGTCTGTCTTGTGAATTGCCCTTGCGTTTGTAGTATACAGCTGTGTACATTTGTAGGCGGATCCGAGGAGGGACTGACGGGTCCGAACTCCCGACCGCGGCTCCAGGAGACGTCCTGGTAGCGTTTGAAGCCCTCTGTGTGAGGCATTTGTATTTTGAACTTGGGAAGCCCTCAATATGAGGGATTTGTACTTTGAAAACTGCGCTGCGAAAACCTGTTCTGTGTTCTGTGTTGTTTGGCCTTTGTTTTATAATTGATGTGCATAAACGCAAATGAATTACTCTTTGTTCCTCAGCTCGAGCGTATAAACTTATCTGGCCTGATCCGGACATCTAAACGGCCTTAAAGTTATTAAGAACTGTAAAAAAGGACTTTAATAAAATTTTAATATTAACTAAGAAATAAAAAAAAATATAGGAGACTTAAATAATAAAGAGGGAAAGAAAAAAAAAAAGAAAACTTGTCTAAGAATGTCTAAGAGAGTCAGAGAAATGAACTAAAAGGTTATAGAAAATTAAAGCAAGCAAGTCATAGCAGAGAAGATTGTTACAGAAAGTTATGGAGGGTCAAAGCAAGTTGTAAAAGGTCAGAGGAAAGTTGTTAAAAGTCAGAAAAAAGGTTATTATAAGTCAGAGAAAAATGTAAACTGTGCTATGGTTTCTCATGTCTAAAATTTTAACCATATTAAGCTAATTCTGTTTTATATATACTTGTTTTAAAATGTTCATATGACTTGACTGGTCGCCATTTTGCTAAAATTAAAAAAAAAAAAAGAATACTTAAACCGCCATCTTGACTAAAGATGACCGCATGGAAATTAGAGGTACCATCTTAGAAACAAGTTTTTCAATTGAGATTTACAATGTTAATGCTTCTATATATTACAGAAAGACCTTAAGGGAATTTAAATTTCTTTTTAAAACCAGTTTTTTTTATGTTTATTTTTATTAATGTTTGTACTTAAAGAGCTTCAATTTAAAATTATTTTTGAGCAAAGCCTGACAATATAAAGTTTTTGTTTTATGAAAGATGCTGATCTATTATATGATATTACAGTTTATATTTTAGAAATAAATTTAGGATGTTGATAACACACACCTTTAAGCTCAGGATGTTGGTAACACACGCCTTAAGTTTAGAACATTGGTGACACATGCCTTTAATCCCACCACTCGGGAATAAGAGGCAGATAGATTTTTATGAGTTCAAGGTCTGCCAGGTCCGGCAGATCGAATTCCAGGACAGGCTCCAAAGTCACAGAAAAACCCTGCCTAAGAAAGAAGTTAAGCTACTGTTTAAGGAATATAAGGTAGCTCTATGCAGTTTTAAGTTCAGCTGTGCTGTTTCAAACATCTTACTAAGTTAAAACCAGTTACAGTCAGACTAAAAATTATTTACAGAAATAAGACCTTACCTAGCCACCTGTATACTTAATGTGTGCTTAAGGCAAGTAATTAAAACAGACAAACAGACCTCTAATGCTTCAGAGATCTTCAGAATATGGCATTTAAATTGTTATCTTTAAAGTTTATAATGTCAGACAGACTGCCAGATCCTGACAATGACCCGAAGATTACAGGCACCTCAGTTCCTGCACCTGGACCAATGAGCAGATGCTCAGATATGAAACCTGCCGCCTGCCAGAACCTGGCCGAGACTGTGGACAAAGCTGCTGGACGCTGGAAAATTGATTGTACCCCTTTGCCTAGACAAAACAAGGTCAGTCTTTTCCATGTCCCTCTTCCACAGAGAGAAAATAAAACCTCTCACAGATAGGCCTGGCGAAGATTGTTGTTCTTTGAGACAGCTGCCTCCAACGGTAATGGAGAAACTTGGGTTTGGCTAACTGTATATGGACCTACTTCTAACTGGCTTCTGTCACTTTTTAGTAGATTCGGATAAAATATACCCTTCTCAGATCTCTGAAATATTACTGGTTGTCAGCTTGACAGCATCAGACAGTCAGATCCACTATAGACTAGTCAGTATGTTAGCTGATAAAATAATGACTATCTACTGTTCAGGCACAAGCTCAAGGTTTTTAAGTTTATTTTGGTTGTCATCTAAGTACAAACTTAAAGGGCTTTTCATCAGGCCAAAGGCACCTCTGTCCAATCCATACCTAGCTCTCTGGACAGAAGAAAAATGTACATGCTTATAGCCCAAATCTGTAGTTTTTGCTAGGACTCAAAGTTATAAATGTGTTTTTGCTGTTTGAACAGATATCCAGATATCTGCTTTTTCTGCACTGTGGGCTTCTATAAATAAGTTTTAACCTCTGTTCCTAGTTTAAATATGTCTTAAACAGGTTTCTGCTTCTGACAGACATCTGAGTACCAGTTGCTGACTTCAGACTGTTCTAAGTAGACTGCGAACCCTAGACTTGCTATGGATGTGAACTAGTCTGCTGATATGGACACCCCCTATCTCTGCAACAGTGTCTGCTAACCAGAAGCCCCTGATGGATTCCCCGTTGCCTAAATTCCTTTTTGCTTTTGACTAGCATTTCAACCTTCTGGGGTCCCTAACTTCGTCCCAAAGTCAGCAGGAAGCAGTTTGGAAAAGAATTTCGCCGTCCATTCTCCCTGGTTGAAATGCTAAGTCAAAGGGAACTTCCTTGCGAGGGGATGCCAGTACCTATCACTCCCTGATGGGGACTGGGCCCTCCTACTCCCCCTAGCATACCCCTAGGCCATATGGGCTCACATCTTTTTAAAAAAAAAAAAAAAAAACTTATAAAGACCCAGAGGGACCATCCTACCATTCCCCATTCCTACCAGATCGGGGACACTGTCTGGGTCCGGCGTCACCAGACCTCAGCGCCTACCAGTTGTAAAACTGCCATGCAGCACAAGCTCACATTGTCTGAGGTCTCAGGAAAGGGGCTATGCATAGGCAGTACTGGTTTGACCCCCTGCGTCTCTACCACTGTTCTCAACACCACCATTGACTTTCGTATATTGACAGAACTTTGGCCCAGAGTCACGTATCACCAACCTGAATATGTTTATAGGGTACTAGAGAAGTCAACCCGACATCAGAGGGAGCCAATGTCCTTAACCATAGCCCTATTATTCGGGGAAATAACTATGGGAGGTATAGCAGCTGGCATAGGAACTGGTACGGTTGCCTTACAGGAAACTAGTCATTTCAAACTTCTACAGCAAGCCATGCATACCGATATCCAGGCCCTAGAAGAGTCAATAAGCGCACTTGAGAAATCCTTAACATCACTCTCTGAGGTAGTCCTGCAGAACAGACGAGGGTTAGATTTATTATTTTTAATAGTTAGAGACAGCATGGCCAAGCTTAGAGAAAGACTTAACCAGAGACCTCTGAATGAAAGATTTCATTCAGTTACAAGAGAAATGGGGGAATGAAAGACCCCCGCCCTTAGCTTCTCTTTTAAGTTTTCTGCATGCAGCTGGCGAATACATCCTCTCCTGCATCCCCTGACCCTTGATACCCACAGCTGCCGGCACTTCCCCGCCGCCGCGCAAGGCCGGCCCCGGCCCCCGCCGGACCGCTCCGTCCCAAGGTCTCCGCCCCCAAGGTCAGCCACCTGGGCGCGGAGGGAGGAATCAAGTCTGTTGTACCAGACACCAGACCTTGAGAATATGCTGATCTGGAATGGCTCTGTGCCTCATTTGAACCATCAAATAGAATCCCTGCTCCTAGCTTGCGCCTTTTTCCCTATATAAGGACGCCTTTCCCTTGGGGCGGGCGCGCTTAGCCACACAGAAGCTAAGTCGCCCCAGGTACCTGCGTCTCCAATAAAGCCTCTTGTTTTTTACATCCAGTTCGTGGCCTCGCTGATTCCTGGGTGTGTGGGTCTCCCTCTACGAAAGTGCCTCTTCGGGGTCTTTCAGTGCTGGCTGTCCTGAAACTCACTATGTAAACCAGGCTGGCCTTGACATCAAATGAGACAGGGTTTCACTATGTAGTCCTGGCTGTCCTGGAACTCACTATGTAAACCAGGATGGCCTTGACATCAAAGAGATGTATCTGCTTCTGTCTCCTGAGTGCTGAAATGAAGGGTGTGTACCACCATGCCCAGCTTCAGAAAACATTTTTAAGAAAAATGCAGAAATAGCATTGAAATTTGCAAAGGCTGCCTATTTGGACAACAAATGCTAGTTTCCTTAAGTATAGGGAAAACCTGTGCTCCCTTCCAAGGTCTATTAGGGTGCTATATATCTACCAAGACCCCCTTCTCACAGTCTTTTTAAACTGATGCCACTTATATAAAATTTATAATCCTGTTTTTTTATTTTTTTGAGACACAGTTTTGTGTCTTTTTAATTTGTATGTGCTTATCAATGGATGTCACATTTGTCTAGGTGTCTGCAGAGGCAAGAAAAGAGTTTCAGATCCTTGAAGTTCCAGTTACGAGCAGTAACAGGTGTCCAATGTGCTGGGACCCAAACGTGGGTTCTCTGGAAGAGTGTACATGCTCTTCATTCCTGCATTATCTAGACAGCCCACGACCTTACTCTCTGGATACCATGATTGACAATGAGTTAAAATCTATGTTCTACTTTATTTTCAATCCTAACAGATTTCATTCACCAAACAGTTTGTAAATATTTGCATACATGTATATACTCTCACATAACTTAACACCTCTACCTTCCTCTAGGTCTACAGCACTAGTAGCACTCATGAGACACCATGAGAATTTGTTCTAGCATTTCTGGTGCAGTCTCTGGTAGCCTCAGCTGCTCCCAAATTCCCACACCAAGCAGATGCTCAGCATCTCCCTCAACTTGTAACACTCAAATGATTGCAGATGTGGCCAGATGTCCACCATGGGATAAAATCTCCTGAAAGTGAGACCCTTTGCTTTAGAGGTATTGCTCGTTCTTGGAGATATCCTAGAAACTTTATATACACTGGTATCCAGGATGAATAATTGGAGCGAATTCATAAAATATTACTGTAGAGTTTCATCTAGACATGGAAGCTGAGAACTTAAAGATAATCTGCAAGTTGAAAGAGGGAGAGAGAGAGAGAGAGAGAGAGAGAGAGAGAGAGAGAGAGAGAGAGAGAGGGAGCTGGCCTGATGTCAGCTTTTGAAACCTGAAAGCTCATCCCCAGTGAGCTCTCCTCCAACAAGACTACACCTCCTAATTCTTCCTAAACTTTCCACCAACTGGGAAACAAACACATTCATTGAGTCTACTGGGACTATTCTCATTCAAACACACACACACACACACACACACACACACACACACACACACACACACACACACACACACACCATGTGATGAAGTTTAATAAATAAATCTAGATTCCTATGAGAGAGCAAACACAATTACTTGTCATTTTTTCCCCTCATTACTATCTCTTGCCTTTCCCAGTTTCAAGTCCCCTTTGACTTTCACTGCTCTTTAATGTTTGACAGCCACCCAACCTAAAAACAGACTCTTGGGACATTAGCACTGTGAAATGACACCCACCCTGGAATGGATAAGTCTAACTGCAATCAAAATTGCAAACAACTGGTGTAGCTAGGAAGAGCATGGGGCTGAGGTCAGCCTCCACCTATCCCTTTCCTAGAAATAAATTCCTCAGTGACAGGATTGATTCCCATGGCCAATCACAGAGCTTGAGTGGGAAGGTAACCACTTTTAAGAGTGCTTTCCCACACCTGTAGCACTGGGAGCCTGAGTAAATGCTGGTGTTGGAGAGGTGAGCCACAATCCATTGGCTATTTACTCTTCTGGGATGGAGTGTCTCTGTGATCTTTCTGTGAATATTTGGATGTCTTGCCAGGAAGAATTATGAGATGTGGAGTTTGCACTCAAATTTGATTCTTGAAATGGGGTCTCATGGAGCCCAAGCTGACCCTCAACTTACCCTATAGCTGAGGATGTCTTTGAAGTGATCCTCCTGCCTCTAGTTCTAGCGTGCTGACATTACAGGCTTGTTTGTACCTGTACTCAAAAGCAATAATCTATACTGATGACAAGCTGAGAACTAGTTTAACCATCTAGCAGGTAAACTGTATGATTTTAGAATATCTCTGATCTATAAGACAGAGGAGTAATATAAAAACATATAATAGAGCCAGGCGTTGGTGGCACACGCCTTTAATTCCAGCACTCGGGAGGCAGAGGCAGACAGATCTCTGTGAGTTCGAGGCCAGCCTGGTCTCCAGAGCAAGTGCCAGGATAGGCTCTAAAGCTACACAGAGAAACCCTGTCTCGAAAAACCTGACTTGATGTGGTTAAGTTTGTCTAAAAATTGTAGCTTTGAGCTATCTAAAAATGGAGATGTTAGTTGAAAATGTTAGTATTATCTATTAGTCTTTGATTAATGGTATGAATTTTTTAAATCTGTATACTGATGAAGTATTGTTAGATATAGAATTTACCTGAATTAGTGGTGAGCATAGGTAGGATCAAGGCTGTAGTTGAAATTGACCTAAGAAATTAAATCTGTAATCAAGGCAATAATGAATCATTCTAGCTATCAGAGGGCAATGCCAACTGTCTCAAAATATGCATAGCAAAATTTTCATAGCAGAACAATTGTCAGAAATACATATGGAGAATGTCTGATAGCATATACATTACAGGATCATTGGCAGAATTTATACAATTAGTAATAGGTCATTTTTAAAAGACAAGTTTAGCCCCTGGGCTGGAGAGTTCAATATTTTTAAAAGAAGGGTGACATAGGGGTGTAGAAATCACACATGGTTGCTTCGTGCTGATATGGGGCAAAGTCGAGGGTCTCAAAGGCTGGAGCACAGTGGACATTCAGGAAGAGCAGGTTGTTTTAGGATCTGTGAAGTGTGCAGGAAGCTTTGGAGCAGTCTGTATCCAGAGAATGCCCTAGGGCCCTTCTGGAGTAGGCTGGAGGGTAGGGCCCAGAGCTACAATAGGACAGTGGCCTTGGTCAGAGGAAGAGAAATCTGTAACACTTTAAATGTTACAGTTTATAAGTCTGGTGGATGAATCCCCAGAGACCTGGGGGCAGACCAAATGATCCAGTATCTGGAGTCTTAGTACCATACCCACTAGGAGAGGTGAGTGCTGGGCCTTCTCCTACTTCCTCCTCTGCTTTGTTGGAAGCCCTTGAATGTGGCATGTTGATCCATCTAGCCCACAAAATCCCCAGAGTCCCGGGGACAGACCAAACCACCCAGCATCTGCCACCACTAGAGTCTTACTTAGCACAGCACCCACTAAGAGAGAGACCTGGGGACAGACCAAACAATCCAGCATCTTCCACCATTGGAGCCTTGGCCCTGCACCCACCTAGAGAGGCCTCACATGCACCCACTGAAAGAAAAGATGGGGAGATGACAGTATAAGAATACATTCAACAACCTAAAAAAGTAATATGACACCACCAGAGTCTAGGGATTCTAAATCAGCAAGATCTGAACATCCCAGCACAGATGAAGCAGAAGAAAATGTCCTTAAAAACAACTTTATGAAGATGATAGAGGCCCTTAAAGAAATGGAAAATCCCTTAAAGAAATGGAAAATCCCTTAAAGAAATGGAAGAAGGTCTGGAGAGATGGCTCAGAGGTTAAGAGCACTGGCTGTTCTTCCAGAGGTCCTGAGTTCAATTCCCAGCAACCACATGGTGGCTCACAACCATCCCTTATGAGATCTGGTGCCCTCTTCTGGTGTGCAGATATACATGGAAGCAGAATGTTGTATACATAATAAATAAATAAAATCTCTTAAAAAAAGAAATGGAAGAAAATCAAAACAAAAATTGAAGAAATGGAGGAAAAGACAAACTAAAAAATGCAAGAAATCTACAAATCTTTTAAGGAAAGCAAAGAAAGCCAAGAAAAATAAAAAACAACCAAACAGGGGAAGGAAACAATTTACACAGTTCAAGACTTGAAAATTGAAATAGAAGCAATAAAGAGAGCACAAACTGAGGGAATGCTGGAAATAGAAAATCTGGGTAACTACAGGAACTACAGATGCAAGCATAACCAACAGAATACAAGAGATGGAAGAGAGAATCTCAGGTGTTGAAGATACACTAGAGGAAACAGATTCATCGACCAAAGAAAAAGTTAAATCCAACAAATCCTTAACACAAAATATCCAGGAAATATGGGACACTGTGAAAAGACCAAACCTAAGAATAATAGGTATAGAAGAAGGTGAAGAAACCCAGCTCAAAGATGCAGAAAACAAATTCAACAAAATCATAGAAGAAAACTTTCCCAACCTAAAGAAGGATATGCCTATGAAGGTACAAGAAACTTATAGAATACCAAATAGACTGGACAAAAACAAAAAGTCCCCTCAGCATATAATAATCAAAACACCACACATACAGAATAAAGAAAGAATATTAAGAGCTGAAAAGGAAAAACACCAAGTAACATATAAAGGCAGGCCTATTGGAATTACACCTGACTTCTTAATGGAAACTCTGAAAGCCAGAAGGTCCTGGAGAGATGTTCTACAGACACTAAGAAACCACAGATGCCAGCCCAAACTACTATACACAGCAAAGCTTTCAATCACTATATATGGAGAAAACAAGACATTCCATGACAAAACCAGATTTAAACAATACATATCCACAAATCCAGCCCTGCAGAAAGTACTGGAAGAAAAACTCCAACACAAGGAAGTTAGCTACAATCACAAAAACATAGGCAATAGATAATCCCACATTACCAAAAGCCAAAAGGGACACACACACACACAAAAATACTACCACCACCACAAATCCAAAGCTAACAAGAATCAGCAATCAATGGTCATTAATATCCCTTAATACCAATGGTCTTAATTGGCCTATAAAAGACACAAGCTAACAGAATGGATACGAACATAGAATCCATCCTTCTGCTGCATACAATAAACAC
The DNA here is from genome assembly GCF_003668045.3 of Cricetulus griseus. Lineage (NCBI taxonomy): Eukaryota > Metazoa > Chordata > Mammalia > Rodentia > Cricetidae > Cricetulus > Cricetulus griseus. The sequence goes on along the minus strand of NW_023276807.1, from coordinate 75,720,404 downwards.
ACCTCAATTTCAAAGACAGACATTCCCTCAGAGTAAAAGGAAAAGATTTTCCAATCAAATGGACCTAAGAAACAAGCTGGTGTAGCTATCTTAATATCCAACAAACTAGACTTCAAATTAAAATTAGTCAAACGAGATGAAGAAGGTCATTTCATATCTGTCACAGGAAAAATCCATCAAGATGAAGTCTCAATTCTGAACATCTATGCCTCAAATAAAAAGGCACCCATATTTGTAAAAGAAATATTACTAAAACTCAAATCACACATAAAACCCTCACACACTTATAGTGGGAGACTTCAACACCCCATTCTTACCACTGGATAGGACCACCAGACAGAAACTTAACAAAGAAATAAAAAACCTAACAGAAGTTATGACTCAATTGGGTTTAACAGACATCTATAGACCATTCCATCCAAACACAAAAGAATATACTTTCTTCACAGCACCACAAGGAATATTCTCTATAATTGATCACATACTTGGCAACAAAGCAAACCTCAACAAATACAAAAAAAAAAAAAAAAAGAATAACCCCCTGTATCTTATTGGCTCACCATGGTTTAAAGTTAGAATTTGACAACAACACAAATTGCAGAAAGCCCACAAACTTTTGGAAATTGAACAATGCTCAAGGAAGAAATAAAGAAAGAAATTAAAGACTTCCTAGAATTTAATGAGAATGAAGACACAACATACCCAAACTTCTGGGGCACTTTGAAAGCAGCACTAAGAGCAAAGTTCATAGCACTAAGTGCCCACACAAAGAAACTAGAGAATAGTCACACTAGAGAATTAACAGCACACCTAAAAGCTCTAGAACAAAAAGAAGAAAACTCACCCAGGAGGAGTAGATGGTAGGAAATAATCATATTGAGGGCTGAAATCAATAAAGTAGAAACAAAGAGAACAATAAATACAAAGAGTCAATGTAATGAAGAGTTGGTTCTTTGAGAAAATCAACAAGATAGACAAATCTTTATCCAAACTAACCTTATGGCAGAGAGAATATGCAAATTAACAAAATCAGAAATGAGAAGGGGGACATAACAATGGATGCTAGGAAATTCAGAGAATCATCAGGACATACTTTGAAAACCTATACTACATAAAATTGGAAAATGCAAAGGAAATGGACAATTTTCTGGATAGGTATCACTTACCAAAATTAAATCAAGAACAGATAAGCAATTTAAATAGACCTATAACCCCTAAGGAACTAGAAGCAGTCATCAAAAGTCCTCCCCCCCCAAAAAAAAGCCCAGGGCCAGATGGTTTCAGTGCAGAATTCTACCAGAAATTCAAAGAAGAGCTACTACCAATATTCTTCAAATTGTTCCACACAATAGAAACAGAAAAGTCATTGCCAAACTCTTTTATGAGGCTACAATTACCTTGGTACCCAAACCACACAAAGACAAAACTAAGAAAGAGAACTACAGACCAATCTCTCTCATGAACATTGATGAAAAAAGTCCTCAATAAAATACTGGCAAATTGAATCCAAGAACACATCAGAAAAGTCATCTACCATGATCAAGTGGGCTTTATCCCAGAGATTCAGTGATGTTTCAACATACAAAAATCTGTCAATGTAATCCATCATATAAAAAAACCTGAAAAAGAAAAACCACACATTCTTCTCACTAGATGTTGAAAAAGTCTTAGACAAAATCCAACACCTCTTCATGATAAAGGTCTTGGAGAGATCTGAGATAGCAGGAACATACCTAAATATAATAAAGGCAATATACAGCCAACAGCCAACTAAATGGAGAGAAACTCAATGTGATTCCTCTAAAATCAGGACAAGGCCATCCACTCTCTCCATATCTCTTCAATATTGTACTTGAAGTTCAAGCTAGAGCAATAAGACAACAAAAGGAGATCAAGGGGATACAAATTGGAAAAAACTCAAACTTTCACTATTTGTAGATTATATGATAGTTTGCGTAAGCGACCCGAAAATTCTACTAGGGAACTCCTACAGCTGATAAAAACCTTCAACAAAGTAGCAGGATACAAGATTAACCCCCCAAAAATCAGTAGCCCTCCTATATAGAGACGATAAATGGGCTGAGAAAGAAATCAGAGAAACATCACCCTTCACAATAGCCAAAACATCATAAAATATCTTGGGGGTAACTCTAACCAAACAAGTGAAAGACCTATATGACAAGAACTTTAAGTCTTTAAAGAAAGAAATTAAAGAAGATATCAGAAAACAGAAAGATCTCCCATGTTCTTGGATAGGTAGGATCAACATAGCAATCTTACCAAAAGCAATCACAGATCCAAAGCAATCCTCATCAAAATCTCAGTATAATCCTTCACAGACCTTGAAAGAACAATACTAAACTTTATATGGAAAAACAAAAAACCCAGGACAGCCAAAACAGCCCTGTATGATAAAGGAATTTCAGGACGAATCACCATCCCTGACTTCAAGGTCTACTATAGAGCTATAGTATGAAAACAGTTTGGTATTGGCAAAAAAACAGACATGTAAACCAATGGAATCTAACTGAAGACCCTGATATTAATCCATACACCTATGAACACCTGATTTTTGACAAAGAAGTTAAAACTATACAATGGAAAAAAGAAGGCATCTTCAACATATGGTGCTGGCATGACTGGATGCTGACATGCAGAAGATTGCAGATAGATCCATATCTATCACCATGCACAAAACTTAAGATCAAATGGATCAAAGACCTCAACATAAATTCAGCCACACTGAACCTCTTAGAAGAGAAAGTGGTACAGGAGGCCACTTCCTGAACATAACACCAGTAGCACAGACATTGAGATCAACAATTGATAAATGGGACCTCCTGAAACTGAGAAGCTTCTGTAAGGCAAAGGACACAGTCAACAAGACAAAATGGCAGCCCACAGAATGGGAAAAGATCTTCACCAACCCCACATCTAACAGAGGGCTGATTTCCAAAATTTACAAAGAACTCAAGAAGCTAGTCACCAAAACACCAAATAATCCAATTAAAAATGGGGTACAGAACTAAATAGAGAATTCTCAATAGAGGAATCTCAAATGGCTGGAAGGCACTTAAGAAATTGCTCAACATCCTTAGCCATCAGAGAAATGCAAATCAAAACAACTCTGAGATACCATCTTGCACCAGTCAGAATGGCTAAAGTCGAAAAACACCAATGACAGTTTATGCTGGAGAGGATGTAGAGTGCAAACTTGTACAGCCACTTTGAAATCAGTATGGCTGTTTCTCAGGAAAATGAGAGTCTGTGTACCTCAAGATCCAGCAATTCCACTCTTAGGCATATACCCAAAGGATGCACATTGATACTACAAGGACATATGATGGGGAATGTACTGTGTATGTTCATCTTAATTGATTGTTGAATAAAGTATTGTTTGGCCAATGAGGCAGCAAGTTAGGGGGGACTAGGAGTCAAAGAGGATTCTGGGAAATGTAGTAGAGAAGTGTTGATCCAGGCAGGAAGTGACATAGCAAGGAGACTCATTTAAGCAAGGACAAACAGGAAGTGGTCCTTTTTCCCCTTTGCTCTTCCTCCAGCGGCAGGATGTGATCCACCAGCAAGGGAGGACACCAATGGAAGGTGTCTGATAAGTCTTATAATTGATAATTAAGACTGAGCTAGCAGATGAGAAATCCTAGTCATTGGCCAAGAAGCATTTGTACATAATACAAGTCTCTGTGCATTAATTTGGGCTCTAACTCGTCAGGCAGAACTCATGCGGCTGGTGGAGACTGCCCACGTGGCAGTAGGGTTTGGGCAGCTTTTGGCAGAAAGATTTATTGTAACAGACATATGCTCAGCTATGTTCATAGCATCATTATTTGTAATATCCAGAATGTGGAAGCAACTTAAATGCCCCTCAACTGAAGAATGGATGGAGAAAATGTGGTACATTTACACAATGGATACTACTCAGTGAGAAAAATAAAAACAATGAAACCTTGAAATTTGAAGGCAAATGGGTGGAACTAAAGAAACCATCCTGAGTGAGGTAACCCAGGCAAAGAAAGAAAAACATGGTATGTACTCACTCATAAGTGGATATTAGACATAGAGCATAGGACAACCAGCCTATAATCCACAACCCCAGAGAAGCTAGTAAACAAGGAGGACCCTAAGAGAGACATACATGGACGCCTGAGAAGGGGAAAGGGACAAAATCTCCTGAGCAAATTGGGAGCCCAGAGGGGAGGGGTGGAAGGAGGTAGGAGAAAGAGGAGAGGAGAAGGGGAGTGGGGAGGAGAACAGGAGGGATCAGGAAGGTCAAGTTGGGGAAAGAACAGAGAAGGAGAGTAAGAAAAGAGATACCTTAATAGAAGGAGCCATTATGGGTTTAAAGAGAAATCTGGTACTATGGAAATCTCCAGGAATCCACAAGGATGACCCCAACTAAGAGTCTAAGCAATAGTGGAGAGGCTACCTTAAATGCCCTTCCCCTATAATGAGATTGATGACTACCTTATATGCCATCCTAGAGAATTCATCCAGTTGCTGATGGAAGCAGAAGCATAGATCCACAGCTAAGCACTGAGCTGAACTCCTGGAATTCAGTTGTAGAGAGGGAGGAGTGATGAGCAGAGGGGTCAAGACCAAGCTTGGAAAACTCATAGAAACAGCTGACCTGAGCAAGTGGAAACTTACAGACCCTAGCCTGATAGCTGGGGAGCCAGCATAGGACCAAACCAGGCCCCCCTGAATATGGGTGTCAGTTGGGGGGCCTGGGCAGTCTATTTGGCATCTGGCAGTGGAACCAGAATGTATCCCTAGTATACTAATGGGCTTTAGGAGTCCATTCCCTATGGTGGGATACTTGCTCAGCCTAGATACAAGGGGAAGATCTACGTCCTGCCCCAAATGATGTGACAGACTTTGACGATCCCCCATGGGAGGACACACCCTCCCTGGGGACTAGATAGGGGATGTGATGGGGGGCTTATGGGAGGAACGAGAGGACAGGAGAAAGAGGGAACTGGGATTGGTATGTAAAACAAGATTGTTTTTAATTTAAATAAAAATTAACTTAAAAAGGTTGTTAGGGTTGGATTTAGTATAGGATATATGTTAGTTTTTCCAGTTAGGGTTGTGGTTAGGTTAGGGTTATGGTTTGCATTAGGATTTGCATTAGGGTTAATGTTAGCACTTGGAATTAGTGTTATGTTAGAGTTAGCAATAGGGTTAGGGTTAGGTTAGGGTTAAGTTAAGGGCTAGGGTTAGGGTTATTGTTAGGATTAGGGGTAATGGTAGGGTTAGGATTAAGATTAGGGTTAGAGTTAGAGTTACAGTTTGGGTTAGGATTATTGTTAGTGTTAGGGTTGAGGTTATTGTTAGGGTTAGGGTTAGGATTAGGGTTAGGGGTTAGTGTTAGGGTTAGAGGTAAACTTAGGCTTAGGGTTAGGGTTGGGTTTTGCTTTAGGGTTTACATTAGTGATAGTGTTATGGTTAGGAGTTGGTACTAGAGATAGGGTTAGTGATAGGGTTAGGTTTGGGGTTATGGTTAGGAATGGCATTGGTTTAGGGTTAGGTTTAGGGTTAGGTTTAGTGTTAGGGTTAAGGTTAAGTTTAGAATTAGGGTTGGGTTTTGCATTAAGGTTTGCATTAGGGCTAGTGTTAGGATTGGGAATTAGTGTTAGGGATAGGGTTAGGCTTAGGTTTGGTTTAGGGTTAGGGTTATTGTTAGTTTTAGTGCTAGAATTAGGGTTAGGGTTAGGGGTTAGTGTTAGGATTAGAGTTAAGTTTAGAGTTAGGGTTAGGGTTTACATTAGGGTTAGTGTTATGGTTAGGAGTTAGAGTTAAGGTTAGGTTTGGGGTTAGGTTTAGGGTTGGTATTGTTTAGGGTTAGGGTTAAGGTTAAGTCTAGAGTTACAGTTAGAGTTAGTGTTAGATACAACTAGGGTTAGGGTTAGGGTTTGGGCTAGCGTTAGGGTAAGGGTTAGGTTAGGGTTAGAATTAGGGTTATTGTTAGGTTTTAGGGTTATTGTTAGGGTTAGGTTTAAAGTTAGGGTTAGGGGTAACTGTTAGGGTTAGTTTTATGGTTATGTTTAGAGTTAAGCTTAGTGTTAGGGTTAGAGTTAGGGTTAGGGATAGGATTAGGGTTAGGTTTAGGTTTTGCATTAGGATTTGCATTAGAGTTAATGTTAGGTTTTGGAGTTAGTGTTAGGTTTAGGTTAGGTTTAGTATTAGAGTTAGGTTTAGGTTCAGGGTTATTGTTAGGGTTAGGCTTAGGCTTAAGGTTAGGCTTAGGGTTAGTTTAAGGTTAGAGTTGGGGTTAGGATTAGGGTTGGGGTAAGTGTTATGGTTAGAGTTAAGTTTAGTGTTAGGGTTAGGGTTTGCATGTTATGGTTAGGAGTTAGAGTTAGGGTTAGAGTTAGGTTTGGGGATATGCTTAGGGTTGGTAATTTTTGGGGTTAGGGCTAGGATTAGAGTTAGGGTTAGGTTTAGGCTTAGGTTTGGGGTTAGTGTTGGGGTTAGGCTTAGGTTTATGGTTAATATTAAGATTAGGAGTAGGAATAGGGTTAGTGTTATTTTTAGAGTTAGGGTTAGGGTTAAGGTTAGTTTTAGAGTTAAGTTTAAGGTTAGGGATAGGGTTAGAATTACGGTTAGCGTTAGTATTAGGATTTCCATTAGGGTTAGATTAGTGTCAGGTTTTGTTTAGAATTAGGGCTATGATTAGAGTTAGGGATAGGGTTAGGATTAGAGTTAGGGTTAGGGTAAAGTTTAATCTTAGGTTAGGTTAGGGTTAGTTTTAGTTTTAGGTTTGCATTAGGTTTTGCATTAGGGTTAATGTTAGGGTTAGGAGTTAGGGTTAGGGTTAGGGTTAGGGTTAGGGTTAGGATTATGGTTAAAGGTTAGTGTTAAGGTTAGAATTAAGTTTAGATTTAGGGTTAGGGTTGGGGCTTGAATTAGGGTTAATGTTATGGTTAGGAGTTAGTGTTAGAGTTAGTGTTAGGTTTGGGGTTAGGTTTAGGGTTGGTGTTGTTTTAGTGTTAGGGTTTAGAGTTAGGGTTAGTGTTAAGTTTAGTGTTTGTATTAGGTTTAGGATAAGGTTTAGGTTAGGGATATTGTTAGAGTTAGGTTTATTGTTAAGGTTACTGTTAGGGAGAAGATTATGGTTAGGATTCGAGTTAGGGTTAGGGTGAGGTGTTGGTGTTAGGAGTCAGTGTTAGGGTTAGGGTTAAGTTTTTAGTTAGAGTTATGGTTAGAATTAGGGTTTACATTAGGGTTAGTGTTAGAGTTAAGGTTAAGTTTAGGATTGGGTTATGTTATGGTTAGGGTTTAAATTAGGATTATATTTTGCATTAGGATTTATATTAGTTTTTATGTCAGAGTAGGAGTTAGTGTTATGGTTAAGGTTAAGTTTAGGGTTTGGGTTAGTGTTAGGGTTAGGTTTAGGTTTAGGGGTTAGTGTTAGGGTTAAGGTTATGTTCAGAGTTTGGGTTTTGGTTAGGGTTAGTGTTTGCATTAGGATTTGCTATAGGGATGGCTTTAGGGTAGAGTTAGTGTTAGTTTTATTATTAGGGTAAAGGTAACGGTTAGGGTTAGGGTTAGGGTTAGGTTTAGTGCTATGGTTAGGGGTTATGAGTTAGTGTTAGGGTTAGGGTTAAGTTTAGAGTTAGGATTAGAGATAGAGTTAGGATTTGTATTAGTGTTTCATCAGGTTAGTTTAGGTTTAGGGTTAGAGTTAGGGTAAGGGTTGGGGTTAGCTGTAGATGCACAGATTAAGATACATGGGACTAGGTTAAATGTAGGCTAATTTTATTTGGGGAGAATTCACTTACATAAGAAACCAATGACCCAAAAGTTCCAGCTCCAAGAATCCACACCCAGGCTGTTCTTTGTGACCCGACTAGGACCAAGACCTATCTTTACCCCGTCACATCCGCACCTGTGACAATGCCTAAAAGGATGTGGTCAGTGCAACAGGCGGGGCGGGGTGGATATCTCACTACAATTCCCCTTTTATTCTAAAGAAAAGATTTAGACTTGATACAAAACTATATACAAAAATAGCAGATATCAAGTATGCACTAGGAAAAGGAAAAGTAAGAACATGCACCTTTAAGACCTATTGCCAGTGAAGCAATAAGAGCAAATAGCAAGAACTACATATCTAGCCCTAGAGTAAAGGCATAGCAGAGATTACTATAGAGTTGTCATAAGCTGGAAAGTTAAAATCTTCTGCTTAATATTCCTATCTAGGAAGAGAGAATAATAATTGTGACAGTGTAATCTTTAATCTCATCAAAGACCTGAGAAGGAAGATAACAATACTAGGGTAGGCAGGAAGTGCAGGTGAGCAACTTCCAAAGGTGCAGCAAAGACAGAAACAGCAGGCTACCTGGACAGTCACCCCAAGTCTCACAGAAGTGTAGAGGTGTTGGGAGCCAAAGATCTCAGGGCGTGGCATGAGATCCTAGGCCATATTTGGCTGGCCACATAGTTAACCTTTACATAGCAGCTCCTTAGAACCTCAGCTCAAGAAAAGAAACAACTTGACCCAGTCCTCCACCCTACCTTCCACCCACAGGCTCAGTCACCTAGGCAACCCTTCCTGGACCTTTGTTCCCCCTGAGTGTTTATAGAGAATTTCCTTTAAAGTGTGATTAGATCTCTCAACTACTGCTTGTCCTGTAGGATTGTGTGGTATACCAGTTATATGCTTTATGTTATAATATTTAAAAAAAAACTGTTCCAATTTGCCTGAGACATATGCTGGAGCGCTGTCAGTTTTTATTTGTGCAAGTATGTCCATAATGGCCATTACCTCTAATAGGTGTGTGATAATAGAATCAGCCTTTTCAGAGATAAGAGCAGTGGCCCATTGAAATCCTGAAAATGTGTCTATTGTATGGTACACATATTTTAATTTCCAAAATTCTGCTAAGTGAATCACATCCATTTGCCAAATTTAATTTCTATGTACACCTTTGGGATTACTGCATGTTGGTAAAGGAGTTTGGTTACAGAATGAACAAGTAGGACATTTCTTTACTATTTCCTTGGTTTGTTGCCAAGTGATGGAGAAGTCCTTTTCCAAACCTTTGCTATTCACATGATGTTTATTATGAAATTCTGAGGCTTCTAGCACACTTCCTATTAATAAACAATCAATTTCATCATTGCCTTGTGCCAGAGGACCTGGCAGACCTGTATGGGATTTGATGTGTTATATGATATATATATATATACATATTTGTGATTGTTTCTTGTAATTGTATAAACAATGATGTTAATTATGTATCATCAGGAGTAAATTCAGCAGTCTCAATATGCAAAATGACTCTCTCTACATATTGACAATTAGTAACTATAGTAAGAGGCTCTGTAAAATCCCTAAGTACCATGAGAATGGTGTACAATTCTACCTTATGTACAGAGTTATAAGGACTTTGAACTACTTTACTTATATTTCCTGGTTTATATCCTGCCTTACCTGATTTGTTTCATCAGTGTAGAATATAGGGACTACAGAGATTGGTGTTTTTCTTACAATATGTGGAAGGATCCAAATTGTTTTCTTTATGGATTTGATTCTCTTACTTTTGGGATAATTGTTGCTAATCATTCTCAAAAAGTTACTGTAAGCCCTTTTCCAATATTCGTTATCTTTCCATAAGGAGGAAATTTCCTCATTAGTTAAAGGTACTATATTTTCTGCTGGGTCTCTTCCTGTCAGTTGATGAAGTCTTAATTTATCTTTTAAAATCAAATCAGAGATCTTTTCTATATATGTTTTTAATTTTTATTCGGTTTCTGTGGTAGAAATATCCATTCTAGGTGGCTGGAGAGATGGCTCAGAGGTTGAGTGCACTGTCTGCTCTTCCAGAGGTCCTGAGTTCAGTTCCCAGCAACCACATGGTGGCTCACAACCATCAGTAATGAGATCTGGTGCCCTCTTCTGGCCTGCAGGCAGAACACTGTAAACATAATAAACAGACAAATAAATAAATCCTTTAAAAAAGAGAAATATCCATTCTAATATATCTTCCCTCTGCATCAGAATCCTCCTGAAGGGTATTCTCTAGATGGTAATATAACCAGAATACAGTCTAGTTCTGAATCCACACAGTCCACATGTGCCTCTAGAATTCTCTTTTCTACCCATTCTAATTCTTTTTCAGCTTCAGCTGATAATATTCGTGGACTATTTGAGTCCTTGTCACCTTTTAGAGCCATTGTCAAGTTTTTCAAATCATGTCCTTCTACTCCAATAATAGTCTGTAGTTGAGAAATCTCTTGTAGTAATTTTTGAAGATCAAGAGTCTGGTAATGATCTCTCCTGATGTATACTTTTTGTGGTCTAATTTTCTGTAGACCTATTTTATATCCTAAATAATTGATAGAATCTCCTCTGTGCATTTTTTCAGGGGCAATTTGTAATCCCCAGCAAGGTAAAACTTCCTTTATTTCCTCAAACATTTTTTCTAACATTTCTGCCTTAGAATTAGCCAATAATATATCATCCATATAATGGCAAATTATGGATTGTGGAAACTGTTTATGAATTATTTCCAAAGGTTTTTGCATAAAATATTGGCATAGGGTGGGACTATTTAACATTCCCCATGGCAAGACCTTCCATTGATATCTCTTGACTGGCTGAGAATTGTTGTAAGTAGGCACCATGAAGGCAATTTTTTCCCTATCTTTTTCTTGTAAAGGTATAGTGAAGAAGCAATCTTTTAAATCAATAACTATAATAGGCCATTCTTTAGGTATCAGAGAAGGCAAGGGCATTCCAGGCTGTAGAGAGCTCATTGGCTGAATTACTTTATTGATGGCTCTCAGGTCTGTAAGCATTCTCCATTTTCCAGATTTCTTTTTAATAACAAATACAGGAGAATTCCCAGGGCTGGTAGATTCTTCAATATGTTCAGCATTTAGCTGTTCCTGAACTAGCTTTTCTAAAGCCTTTAGCTTCTCAGAGGTCATAGGTCATTGCCCCATCCAGACAGGTTCATCTGTTAGCCCTTTTAAGGGTAGGAATTTTGGTTCCTCTGTTTGTTCCGACACTACTATTCTGTTTTTGTACAGCCTGGATTGTTGGTGTCTGTTTTATATAGTGCCTTACAATATTTTTTTCATAAACATGAGTTTGTTTATAGTTCATATCTGAAACTGAGGGAATGTTAATCTGGGTATTCCATTGCTGCAATAGCTCAGGACCCCATAGCTTTATAGCTATATCAGCCACATATGGTCTCAGTCTTCCCCTCGGTCCTTCTGGCCCTATACATTCAACCCATCTCGTGCTCTCTTTTACCTGAGATAGGGTTCCAATCCCTAAGAATTGAACATTTACCTCTTGCAGGGGCATCTTGGAGGCCAAGATTTTTGAGTTATAATGGTTCACATGTGTCAAGGACCCCCTCAATCACCCTGTTATTCATTTGTACTCTTAATTTAGGCCTTTGATCATTTATAGAAGTTTGCTAAAACATGTTTTTTGTTTCCTCCATTTACGTTTGATTCATCCTTCATAGTTAATCTATCATCCAGAGTGGTATCATTTTTCACAATAGGCACTGGATTTTCTAATAATTCTGGGGAATATTGTTCTCTGAAGTGACTGGGAATGACTGGACCACTTTTGACCTGGGGGCCTTCGAGAGCTCCCCCAAGGAATTTCCCAATTTAAAGAGTTTCTTTGCTTGTCTCTGGTCAATCTACATTCATTGGTCCAGTGTTGGCCTTTGCCACATCTTCTAATAATCCAGAAGGTTGAGGCCTTCTGTTTGATTCATTCCTAGAAGGAGCATTATTTCTAGGAATGCCTTGCCTACAATTTCTTCTTTAGATGTCCTATTCTGCCACAACTAAAACATCTGGTATTTTGATACCTTTTCAAACCTTTGGATATCGCTTCTCCTACCCAAGCTTCAGTGTCATAATCGTTATACTCGATGTTGGCTGTATACAAAACCCATTCATCCAACGGTGCTGATCTGATCTTTAAAGGCCAAAGCATCTTTTTGCATTGTGGATTCCCATTCTAATAAGCTAAAGATTCTATGAGTATTCGCCTAGAATCTGAATCTGCCACCTGTAATTGTACTGCTCTGGACAATCATTGTAAAAATACACTATAGCGTTCCCTTGGTTCCTGGATCACCTTGGTATAGGGTTCTATTCTCTCTCCTGGTTCATAAGCCTTATCCCAAGCATTCAAAGCTGCTGTATGGCATAGAGACAAGATGTCTTCATCATATGCAGCTTGAGTCTGTGGATCAGCATAAAGACCCTCACCAAGAATTTTATCTTGGGGAACTTTAACCTTTCTTTAAGCCCTGAAGTTCGAGGCCTTTTTCTTCCCTCTATAAGACCTCCATTCTATTTGAGATGAATTTTCAAGTACAGCTGATATTAGTTGTCCCCAATCCTTAGATGTCGCCCTATTACTCTTTGCCCATGATTCTACTAATTGCCTCACATATGGTGAGTGCATGCCATAAGAGACTACTTTGTCCTTTTTATGCCTTTTAAATCTTTCATCTGTATTGGTTCCCACTTTTGGGTGTTTTTTCATTGCTGATTTTTCAGTAATAGCCACTGGGAAAGCCATAGGGGATGGCTTAACAACTTTAGGTAGGTCTTCCCAGTGTCTGAGAGGTGTAGATAACATTAAATCTCCTTCGTGTTGTATTACTTGTCCCTCTGCTTCTGGTGTATCAGATTGAAGGTCTTCTATGACCTGTAATCTATTCAGCATTGTTTCTCTGAGTGTGTGAACTTTCTGGATCATAAACGTTTCTAAAGAGTTCATTGAGTCAGTCAGTTTCTTGTTCTCTTCATGTATTTATGATTCTAAGCATTTAATATTCTCATCCTTAGATATTATCTGAATGTCATTAAAACTGCCTTCTAGGAACAATGTTCTATCAACTAGCTTGTCATTATCCTCAGACATGGAACACTCTTTCTGTCAGTTTTCCAATCTGAAGTTCCAGTCTTTGATTTTTACTAATCAAGAAATCAGACATGGAATGAGTTGTTTCTGCATTGTTCCTATTTTAGTCATTAAAGCAGCAGACATGAAATAAATTCTGTCTTCTAGTTGGTCATTTTTTGTCCCATGTTCTGTATTGTGTTTGACCGGCAGCATGCTTCTTCGTGATAGCTTGAACTTAGAAACTCCACAGAGTTATGGCAATAAGCATGAAGCTAGAAATAAAGCTAGAGTCTTAGAAAGCCAAGAAATAGAATGGGGCCAGCTGCCATTTTAATTTTAGCAATGCTGTTTAGCAGATAAAAGACTCATGGCCAGAAAAAGATAGAGATATATAGTAAGGGCAGATTCAGAGGAAAAAAGAAACACCTGAAAATGGTTTACAGTGTGTTTAAAAATAGACATAGGCTTTGAAGGGAAACGAAAGGGATAAAGTCCTTAAAAAAGAAAATAAAGTAGCTTGGTGTGGTCCCACACACCTTTATTTCCAGCACTAGGGAGGCACTATTTATACTTGTGCACTGTAAGTTTAAAACACACCACTAAAGGTCTGTGGAAAGAACCCTGGAACTGTTCTTATTAGAGAGGCATATCAGTGGTATCTGAGAAAGTTATAGGAACAACTAGTCATGCACTCAATAACCCTACAGCTTTGCCAAGTGGGGGTTCCCAATAACATCTGGTGGGTCAGCTTTGCCAAGTAGGACTCTCCAACAACGTCTAGTGGGTTGACTTCTTAAATTTTAGTGGTCACTGGTGTACAGTCCCATGGCCCTCTGTAAGCAAGACAGATCAGTTACTACCAATACTAGTGCCATCATTATACCTCTAGTGATTGTTGCTTCATTTTGTGGTTAATAGGCATCACAATTTATTGTATCCTTCCCTTAGCAGCTTTTATAAATTTTTCAGAATTATAAAAGCTAGTTCCCATAGAGGAGTCTTTAGGGTCCTATCCGGTCAAATTCTCTGAGTCTTTATGTCCCAAATGCTTTTCTTCAACAGGGCTTTGACTTCAACTTTTGGGAAGTGACAACAGGCAACTGCATTAGCCTACATTGTTTTGGGGAGGCTACTAGAATTCCATGACCAGCAACTCAAAAGGAGGTTTCTCATGATATCTGTTATATTTGAAGAGTTGGCTAAAGGGCCTTCGGTTTCAGGGAATGTCCCCACCATATTTAGGGAATTGATTCATTCCAGGATCATTCAGCAACAGGATTTGATAACTGACCCCTGAGGTTTGGTTTATGGACTACTATGGAGGAAGGGAGTATCTCTTCATGTACCTAAGCTGCTTAGATTAGCCACAGGCCACACCTAAATACTAGTTTCCAACATAAAGAGATCCTTTATTAAGCAAGATAGACCTGGCAGAAACAGCAGCAGGTGGATCTGCAGGGGAGGTTTTTAAAAAGAAAAGGTAGCCTGTGTTTAGGATGAGTTGGTTAGTCCTGACTGGATATATTTGTTGGCCAGTGTAGCCAAATAGAGAATTTTGATAGATATACCTTGGTAGCTGTAAAGTCCAAGGTAGCTTGACTACATATCTGCCATTACAGGCTCAACGGAGACCAGTCAGGGAGGTAGGCCTGAGTTTTGGTTTACTCTAAGACAACACCCAGTTCTAGGAAAGACCACAAACTGACACCATCCAGGAATGGACCAATAAGCATTCAGAGGTAAAATGCTTAAAGTTCCAGCCATTATAGAAAAGATCACCAGATGTCTAAAGCCAGCACACACTTATCCCCTTCTCCTAGACACTCCTAGGCAATGTCAGCCAATCAGGTGTCCTAAAAGATGAAAACCCCCTCACCCCAACCTTTACTATGATAAAAATCCTACCCCAACTGGGCTTGGGGATCTCTGATTGAAGCCTGCATCAGAGCAGATGGAGGGCCCAAGCTTGAGCTTGTATAAAGTTTCTTTGCTTTTGCAATACGGATTTGGACTCCTTGGTGGTCTTTGAGGGATCTCAGGACTTTGGTGGTCAGCCTTGGGAATGAGGAAGTGGCCTGATAAGGGAATCTAGTGGTTCAGCGGAAGAAGGTAGGAAGGGCAGGACCTGGTGGCACCATGTTTGGGTTTGTTAGGGCCCTTCAGTGGATTCATTTTTGACTGGGCTACTTTCCTTTCAGGGTTTGACTGGGGTATACTTTTAGGTTTTTATCAGGGCTCTTTGGGTTGGTGTTTAGGTAGAATTTGTCTTGTGACAAATATGTCTTGCTCAAAAACTCAGGTGTTCCATGGCAGGTCCTTTGTTTTTTAACATAAATTTGTTCCCACTGTGTTGTGGCAACAATCATTGGATATCACTGTGCTTCCATCCTCATGTGAAGTCTCTCTGAAAAATATTTTACAGATGCCTGATGCCCTGTGATCCACCATGCGTCTTTTGTTCTTTCTTTGCCTCTCAGGGGGTCATTAGAAACTCTCTAAAATTAGCAGTGATCTGATTCTAGACCTGGAAGTGCCTTCCAGTTTAGAAACTGTATCCTTTTGATCTTCAGATTTCCAGGTGTGATGTCCTACCTACCTGGTCTCTTCCTTTCATTTTCCATGGGAGACACGAACTGAAGACAATGGTTTGGATCTTGAATAGTGGTGCAGATAACTGACTGAGCAGAAAGATGTGTGCAGGATGTTAAGAGATAAACAGACTCCATTTTTCTTTTTAGTTACATATGTTAAATTTTGATCATGTCCTCAGCTAGAGGTCAACTTTTTTGACTGGTTCTTCCTCAATAATCTTGTAAATTGTTTCCATTGTTCTGAGAATTGACTGACCATAAAATGTTTCATGGGATGTTGACTGTCTGACCAGAAACCCCTAACATGTCCTTTCCTATTATCATAAAAATAACTTTGAACTTTCACTTTTAATCACTTGCTCCATTGCTAATAAGAGGTTCCCTTACTTTGATTGCCATTTTCATTCTCCTACTAGGGGAAACTAAAAATATGGCTTGGCCATTTATAAATTTTTGCCTTGCCATACCTCAGTGTTAGCTCCTGGTTTTCGATACCACAACACAGGACACATGGAAACAGCAGATGAGAAAGAGATGTTAGCTGACATTTGCTATTTTTGAGAAACCATTGCCTTGAGAATATCTGTAAGAAATTCAAACTGAAAATTGAAAAACCTCTATCAGAAATACAGTACAACAGCCAAAGTAAGAGTTTCAGAATCAATCATGGTCTGTGACCATGATTAAACTTATCAAAAATACAGTGCTAAGGCATGAGATATAGAACAGAGGATAGTGTAAGACTACAAATCCTCAGAACCATATTATGCAAGTAAAATGAAGATGGGGTCAGGGTGCAATTCCAGCTTCTTCCAGGTAGGGTCTGGTGAGAGTTTAGGGAAACACAGGAAATTGTGTCTGGGCAGCAAACATGTGAACAAACATGCCACCAGAATAGAAATTTCAGGATTTTCCCTCAGACATTTGCATTAAAACTGTGTTTATACTCCTGGGTCATCACATGTATTACCCAGTGGGTTACTTGATGTTTCCAATAAAGTCAGATTGAGGAGCAAGGTCAACAAGGACAGTCTAAGGAACCTCTGATGTCAGGACACAAGACGTACAATCTTGAAGTTAGGGTGATTCAAGGTTTCTTTACAGCAAGGTGCTGCAAGGCAGACACTCAGGGTCTCTTCATGGAAGCCATTGTCTTGTTTGGATTCAATCTGATAGGCATCAATATGGGTTCTTCGGGTTTCAACGCAGTGTTTGTACTGCATAGACAAATATTTTCCATAATGTTTGAGGACAGGTTGAGCCTTAGTGTGTAATGTTACACAGTTATGAATCAACTAAGAAGTATGAGCAGAAAAACTCTTTTGCGGTCAGAAGTCTCTGACTCCAATGAGGCCTTGGTTTGGGCCTGAAGATGAATGAAAGAAAAAGAATAGGCACAAAAATTTTAAGTATATCTGTAGATATTTAGGTGTAGCTCATACTCCCAGAAGGCCATGATGGCAATCCCAGCTTACTTCTGGGAGGGTGTAGCATGTGTGAACCACAGTCTTAAAGTTCATTTGGGCAATGCCATTTATACGCCAACAATGCTGGCAGATGTTGTTTTTCTGTCTCCTTTGAGGTATTGCTGTTGGCTAATGTATATTTGGGATCAACTTGCCTTGGATCTCTTGACCAAATAGAAGGTGGGAAAATAATGGCTACAGGGTGGGGCTAACACACCCATTATGCAGAAATCATGAAAATCATGTTGTCAACCCACTGTATTGTGGGTGTCTCCTGGGTCTCATAAAGAATGTTGTAGCCCATATACCCTTGAAGTTAAATTTGACCCAGGCTTTTTGGTGGTTCCAGACTCCTCAGTTTGTTTTGATAACAGTGTGTTGTCAGTCATCAGCTTAGAAAGCTTCCTGTTTGAGTTCAAGATTTTTGTTGAACAGGATTTGGCGGCGGTTGGGGGGGGAGATCAGCTGGTTTCAAGATAAGGCTAGGTACAATCTATTCATTCTTGATATTTAGGCCATGATATTAATGACCATGTTGTTTGGTCATTAATGTGAGTCCTTGTCTCATTTAAGGCTATGGAGTGGTCATGGATTCCCTGTGATTTGGATTGTCCTGGGTCATATGAAGATGGTTGAGGCCCGCACAACCCTAAAATTTAAGCTTGACCCAGAGCACTTGGTTGTCAGGGAGCTATCAGGCTACTACTGATGTCATTTTATGGCCTTTGAGCTTATGTCACTCACCAGAACACCCACCCTTGGTGTTAAGTTGGTCCAACTTTCATGGAGTAGTGTGTGTGGCCTAGGTTACATTTGATGTCAACTTGCCCTTGAACTATGATATTACAGAAAAGATCTGAGACTAGAGTATTTCTAGGTATGGCCACACATCCTTGATTCCAAGGTATGGCCATGTTAGTTGATATTCAAGTGTGACCCTGGCTACACAAAGGCTGTGATGCAGTCTTGACTCCCTTGATTTGAGATTGTTGCCTGGGTTGTTGAAAGGAGGGTATATCACACAAACCCTTCAGTTTAAGGAGGTAGATATCCTTTATTGGATTTTCAAATTTTACTGTTATAGCTGTACCAAACTTGTTGGAGGATTTGGTGTTGGCTAACCCACATTTAAGGTCAACTTGTCTTACATCTCTTGGAATTCAGGTAACATGTGGCCAGAAACAACTGGAGGGTGAGGCCTCATGTGACAATCACACACCCTTCATGCCAAAGTCTTCCCAGAGTGTGTGATTGTCACTTCTGGCCCTGACACCATGAAAGCCATGATTTTGTCTTAGCTTCATTAAACTGAGGAAGTGGCCTGGGTTGGATGAAGACAGGGTATGGCCAGAACACTTGAAGGTTGGACCCAACTAATCACTTGGCAGTCAGTTATCAGTTTGCATGATTTTTGTTGAACAGAGTCTAGCTTAGGGAAAATATCTATTGAAGTCAATATAAATCCAGGTATTATATTTAGGTATGGTCATTTTGTTTATTCATTAATATGAGCACTAGACTCCAATAGGACCATGGTATAGTCCTGTCTGCCTTATAGTGAGGGTTGTCCTGGTATATATAAGAGGGTACAGTTCACAGACTATTGAAAGTAAGCTGGACCCAGGATACTTGCCAGTCAAGGAGATGTCAGAAAAGGATTGATGTCCCACTGTGGCCTTTGGCCTTATGTGACTCATCAGACCACAGCCCTTGGGGTAATTAGTGTCCAACTCTTCTGGAGTACTGGGTGTAGCCTAGGCTACTCTTGAGGTCAACTTGCTGTCTTTGATCTCTGGAAGATCAGAAGACACTCTTGATTCCAATTTGTACCCATGTTATTTGATGATCATGTGTGGCCCAGACTATATGCAAACCATGATGTTATTTTGACAAACCTGGTAGAAGAATGTTGCCTGCGTTGGAAAATCAGAGGGTACCATTCACAAACCCTTGAGTTTAAGGAAGTAGATGTCCTTCATCAAAATTCCAACTCTTGTTAGAGTGCTGGCAACTGTTATTCTTTTGTTTAAATTAGAAATAAAGAAGAAAAGAAGGGGCGCAAGATGAGACACAGGATGAGATATATTAGACATATTAACTTATTCATTATAGGCCTGGCAGAGTAGGGAGACTAAAGGAGAAGAGAAACAGGGTTAATGACTGACCGCCATGGCCGGTTGCCATAGAGAGAGAGAAGAGAAGCAGAAGCAGACAGAGAAGAGTAGAGAGTGTAGAGAGAGTAGAGAGAGAATAGTGAGCAAGTGTAGAGAGAGAAGTGTAGAGAGAGAGATGTTAAGTAGGCAGGGATCTGTCTTTTAAAGGGGTCCTCTGCACCTGTGTACAGACTTAGTTCCCATGGAACCCTGGGCTGACCAGGGTACTGCCTGTTCCACCAGGTAATGGGGCAGGCCAGCATAATGCCTAAACCTTTCACCTAGGGTAAACAAAATGTGTGTGATCCACACATTTAGTAATCAGGATGTCAGCTTGTATCAGTCATCAATATGGGAACCCTTGCGTGTCTAGGGTTTTCAATGAAAACTAAATTGTGTACAAAATGTCTTAACATATGTAAGAACATACATCATCTTAAGTAGAGACAAGACTTTACACAGTAAGATGACTTGTGACCTACAAATTATACATAAGTTACATCAAACAAGGATCTATAACTGTAAATTGTCTATAGTTAATAATCATAAAGGTGAATTACAAGAAGATGTAATAATCTACCTACATTTCATCCTAACTATATCTATTCCATCTAAACTCTAAAGTCATCTGAAAAAGATGTCCAAGCCTGAACACCTCCTTCCGAACCCAACCCTAAACAACAGGAAACTAGTCCTAACTAGGTTTACATTATCCTTAGTGTCAACAGTGGGGAAAGAGGGCATAGTATTCTCAGTTACTTCCTGCTGAAATGGGACGACAATAGCCTCATGGGGTCCTGTAGGAAGAAAATGTCAGAGTAGTGAAAGTCTTGAGTGGACTACCTACAACACTTGTATCCAGTCTGTGTTTGGCGGGAGATGCTTGATTGAAGTTCTTGGTTGAGGTTCTTATCTTGATTGAAGTTCTTATCTGAAGCTCTGGCCAGAGTATAATTACAACATGCACCATCTCAGCTAGCTGCTCTGGAGTTGTCTAGAGCAATTTAGTCCAAACCAAGTTTAGAGTGGTGATTGTCAGTTCAAATGCATCAAGTTGGATCCAGTGGAATCGATGAGGTAGAGCCCCATTTTCTTTCTGGAGAGTTCAAAGATTGCTGTTAGGAAGTTCTTTATTTGCTGTGGGGAACTTAAACATTAATATCAGTAAAGAAATTTCAACTTTTATATGTATGCATACTGGGAAGGGCAACAATAGGGAAGATAATAGTTATAAGGGAATTTAGACTTTCAGAGAAAGAACTGAGAATAGACAATAACAATCCCTAAATTTTTTTCTGTATTACATCAATTGGCTTCTTGATATAGTACAGAATCTCTGAATTTTATTTTAACAACATAAAGATGATTACAAAGTAGAGTCAAAAATAGGTTGATAACAGGTAGTTTATTAAGGAATAGTACTCATGCAAGGGAGCCAGTGACCAGGTTTGCACCGGAGCAGGAGGGACCTACAAGATGCTTCCTAGTGAACTCAGCCAGGCGAAAGAGAAAAAAGGGCCCCATGTCCATGCCTCCCTCCTACTTAAACCCTTGTTACATCACTCTGACCACACCCAAGCAGGTGTGGTCAGCAGTACTTCTACAGGATTTCTCCCTACAACATGCTTGGATTTAGAGGAGGAAAGTCAAATCCAACTCTAAAGCCAGCATTGGTTTAATTGAATAGGGACTAGGAAGTAAAGAGAAATAGATTTTATATAGAGACAGTTCTAGGGTTTACCATATGACAAATTCCCTTTGTTTGATTTTTTTTGCATAGTTGTCCTCTCTTCTTTTTTTTTTAAGATTTATTTACTTATTATGTATACAATGTTCTGCCTACATGTAGGCCTGCAGGTCAGAGAGGGCGCCAGATCTCATCACAGAGAATTGGGAGCTACCATGTGGTTGCTGGGAATTGAATTCAGGACCTCTGGAAGAGCAAGCAGTGCTCTTATCTTCTGAGCCATCTCTCCAGCCCCTATCCTCTCTTCTTTATATATCTACCCATGCAGTGTCTTTTTGCTTTCTGGAGATGAGTTTTCCTGTGAAGATAAAAACAAAACACTTCCCTTTCCTTTGTGAGGTTTCTATACAGTTTGTGAGATATACCTTGGTGGAAGACCTGTCATTTCTCCTCATCAAGAGGTTTTTCCTTTTCGACCCAAATCTTGATAAAATTTGATGGTATCCAAAGCTTTTCTTCTCCTGTGGAAAAAAGGTGAAACCACTTCCCCAACGTAACACATGTCCTGGTTTCCATACTGAGGCCAATACATCTTTTAAGTAAACCGGCTGATTCAGTCCAGAAGTTTTTTCTGTAGTCCAGTGTCTTTCTGTTTGTGCTTTTTCATTAGCATTAAGGAAGTTTAGTGTTAATAAAGCCTTATGTAATCTGGTTTGGGGGGTTTTGCTCCCCCTGTCTTTTTAAGGAGCATTTTTTTTTAGAGTGTGGTTAGATTTCTCTACTACTGCTTGTCCTGTGGGTTTGTGTGGTATACCAGTTATGTACTTTATGTTATAATATTTGAAAACTGTTCCATTTGCTGGAAACACACACTGGAGCACTGTCAGTTTTTGTTTGTGCAGGTATACCCATAATGGCCATTACCTCTAACAGGTGAGCTATTGTCCCGCGCGCGCTGTATTTTCTCAGCCGGCAAGAAATACACGCAGGACACTCGGATCCTTCTGCAGACAAGCTTGAATGCATCTTACCAGAGTGGAGACACTGAACCAAGAAAACCATCCCTTATAAAGGCTGACCAGCCGCCTGGGACGTGTTACCCTATGAATGGCTTCAGCTCCTCAGGCCAAATGAGCCACGGGATAGGCAGAGATCAAAGGAATGGAGATTACCCAGCGCCTGTGAAGTAATTTACATCTTGGTGTCTTCAGGCACCATATTGTAATGGATAATGCAGGAACCGGCTCCCTACATATCCCCCTTTTTTTATTAATTAATGAAAAGGCTTTATATTTTTACAAGCAAATAGGTCACCCATATGTTGAGGGATAGAGGCAGAGGTTGAACCTTCCCAAAATCAAACATTAAGACTGTGTACAAGAGTCGCCATCAGGCTGTTAGCTTGACCCGAAGCGCTCTTGACCTGTCCTCTGCCGTTTTTCTGGGAAAGGGAGTCTCGGGCAGGTAACCCTTATGCAGGTCAACGTACCTCCCAGAGAAGCCTGCATAATAGGCAACTCTGTGCGATGCCTTTGCTCAGCATCCCTCATTGGGCTGCCCAAACCAGACACTCTACCCTGTGCAATGAGCCTAGGCTCCGGGTGTGCAAGAGCTGTCTGGCCAGCGGCCTATTGCTTAAGCATAGTTAGCCAAAATATAAGCGCTTGGGCGGTCTCTTGGTTTGAGCCCTGGAGCTTACATGCCAGCCAAAAGTAACATCAATCCGCAAACGGCTGCATCAAACAATTCCACCCCCACCTCTTTCTCATAGATCAGCCAGAGGTAACAGCAATCCGCAAACGGCTGCATCAAACAATCCCACCCCCACCCCTTAAGCAGTGGCCATCTCTCCGCCAAGGACAGGAGTTAATCTGGATAACAATAGCGGCTCTCAGCTCCCGGGGAGAGGGTGGAGTTCCGACTTTTGAAGGTCCGAAGAGGCTCTTCGGGTTGAGTCTTTCTGGGATCCACAGAGGATTTTCTTCATCCTGTGGGAAAACACAATATCGCTCCCCTGGATCTTATGAGAATAGGATCCGGGCTTCTCCAAAGATCAGTTAAGATATCTTTCCATTTTACCATTTCCTTTTGGCCTTTTAGGTTTTGAGGTGAGACGCTTGGCCCGAGCGTCAATGTTTATGAGGCTTTAAAGCCCCAGGCATTCCAGGCCTTTAAGAAGTGTTGAATAGCAGGCATGGCCTTTTCCCCTATCAAAGACTGGGAAAGCCATCTGTAATTTTGGCAGCCGATATCTATCGGGGTGGTATCGTGCTGTCTCCTCCTCTAGTTCTGCTTCCTTGCTAGAGTCTAAAATCTCAGAGTCTGAGCTGCTTAACTCCAAGGCCTCTAGTTTCGTTGTAGGGCAGAGGCTAGGTTTTGTTTTTGTTTCTTTTTTACCTAGCTGAGCTGTTTCTTCTAAAACTTTATCTTTTGAGCTTTCAGAGTCATCAGAGCTATCAAGATTTAAAGCTTTAAACTTATTTACAGAATCATCTAACAAATTATTCACTCCCTTGTCAGTAGACATCCCGGGAGGTCCTTTTTTCTTATATTTTATTGTTGGGCGCGCCCCATCTCTCACCACATTCGGTTTCTGATATGTAATTCTGGACTTCTTTAAGATTGCTACAACAGTGAGAAAAGTCAAAATAGCTCCTAGTAAAAGCATAGAAGCCTCTATATTAACCTCCCAAAATAGCAACATTCCCAAGCCAAAGTCCAGAAAAAACATACCTCTCCGAATTTACCACCCTGCAGTTCTGAATCCGCCTTGTAGCCAAGGGGTCTCCGCGGTGCCGGAGATGTTCACATGTTCCCGGGTTTCGGCACCATATGTCCCGCGCGCTGTATTTTCTCGCCAGCAAGAAATACACGCAGGACACTCGGATCCTTCTGCAGACAAGCTTTAATGCATAAGCTTACCAGAGTGGAGACTGAGCGGAGACACTGAACCAAGAAAACCATCCCTTATAAAGGCTGACCAGCCGCCTGGGACGTGTTACCCTATGAATGGCTTCAGCTCCTCAGGCCAAATGAGCCACGGGATAGGCAGAGATCAAAGGAATGGAGATTACCCAGCGCCTGTGAAGTAATTTACATCTTGGTGTCTTCAGGCACCATATTGTAATGGATAATGCAGGAACCGGCTCCCTACAAGCTATAACAGAATCAGCATTTTCAGACCTAAGAGCAGTAGCCCATTGAAACCTTGAAAATGTGTCTATAGTATGGTATACATATTTTAAATTTCCAAATTCTGGAAAGTGAAATACATCCATCTGACATTCTATGAATGTCCTTGGGATTGTTGCCTGCTGGTAATGGAGCTTGATTATACAAGGAACAGGTAGGGCAGTTTCTTACTATCTCCTTGGCTTGTTGCCAAGTGATGGAAAAATCCTTTTTTAAACCTTTGCTATTTATATGGTGTTTCTTATGAAATTCTGAGGCTTCTGTCACACTTCCTATTAATAAACGATCAGTCTCGTCATTGCCTTGTGCCAGAGGACCTGGAAGACTTGTATGGGATCCGATGTGTGTTATATATATAGGATGGGCCCTATTCGTGATCATTTCTTGTAATTGTATAAACAGTGAAGTTAATTCTGTATCACCAGGAATGAATTCAGTGGTCTCAGTGTGTGAAACAACTCTCTCTGCATATTGACAGTCAGTAACTATATTGAGAGGCCCTGTAAAATCCATAAATACCATAAGAATTGTGTATAATTCTGCCTTTTGTTCAGAGTTATATGGACTCTGAATTACTTTACTTATATCTTCTGATTTATATCCTGCCTTACCTGATTTGTTTGCATCAGTGTAGAAGGTAGGGACTCCAGAAATAGGTGTTTTCCTTACAATACATGAGAAGATCCAAATTGTCTTCTTTATGAATTTAATTCTCTCAGTTTGGGGATAATTGTGGCTAATTGTTCCCAAAAATTTACTACAAGCCCTCTGCCAATATTCATTATCCTTCCATAAGGAGGAAATTTCCTCATTAGTTAAAGATACTATAACTTCTGCTGGGTCCCTTCCAGTTAGTTGATGAAGTCTTAATTTGCCTTTTAGAATCAAATCAGAAATCTTTTCTATATATGTCTTTAGCTTTTTATTCTGTTTATGTGACAGAAATATCCATTCTAATATGATATTTTCCCTCTGCATCAGAATCCCTGAGGGGTATTCTCTAGATGGTAAAATAACCAGAATACAGTCTAGTTTTGAATCCACAGGTCTACATGTATGTCCAGTATTCATTTTTCTACCCATTCTAATTCTTTTTCCACTTCAGCTGATAATATTCACGGACTGTTTAAGTCTTTGTCTCCTTTTAGGGCCATTTTTAAATGCTTCAAGTCATGTCTTTCTACTCCAATAATTGTTTGTAGTTGAGAAATTTCCCCTAGCAATTTCTGCAGGTCATTAAGGGTTTGGTAAGGATGTCTTCTGATTTGTACTTTTTGTGGTCTAAATTTTTTGTAGATCTATTTTATAACCTAAATAATTAATAGAATCTCCTCTTTGTATCTTTTCAGGGGCAATCTGTAATCCCCAGCGAGGTAAAACTTCCTTCACTGTGTCAAACATCTTTTTCAACGTTTTTTTTTAGAATCTGCCAACAATATGTCATCCATATATTATTGATTGTGGAAATTTCTACGATTTTTTTCCAAAGGTTTTTGTATGAAGTACTGGCACAGGGTAGGACTATTTAACATTCCATGTGGCAAAACCTTCCATTGAAATCTCATAACTGGTTGAGAATTATTATAAGTAGGCACTGTAAAGGCAAATTTTTCCCTATCCTTTTCTTGCAACAGTATAGTGGAGAAGCAATCTTCTAGATCAATGACTATGATAGGCCATCCTTTAGGAATCAAGGAAGGCAAAGGCATTCCAGGCAGTAGAGAGCCCATAGACCGAATTACTTTATTGATGGCTCTCATATCTGTCAGCATTCTCCATTTTCCAGACTTCTTTTTGATAACAAATACAGGAGAATTCCAAGGGCTGGTAGATTCTTCTATATGTCCAGCGTGTAGATGTTCTGGAACTAGCTTTTCTAGGCCTCTAGCTTCTCAGAGGCCATAGGCCATTGTCCTACTCAGACAGGTTCATCTGTAAGCCATTTTAAGGGTAGAACTTTTGGTTCCTCTGTAGGTTTGGTATTTGTATTCTGCTTATGTACAGCCTGGATGGTTGGTATCTGTTTTCCATAGTGCCTTACAATGTTTTTTCTACCGTCTAGAGATTGTTTATGATTTGCATCTGATACTGGAGGAATGTTAATCTGAGTATTCCATTGCTATTAAAGGTCACCACCCCAGAGATTTATCACAATATCTGCTACATATGGCTTTAACCTTCCTCTTTGCCCCCCTGGTCCTATGCAGTCAACCCACCTCACACTCTGGCATACTTGAGATAGGGTTCCAATCCCTAAAAATTGAACATTTACCTCTCGCAGGGGCCACCTCGGGGGCTAAGACTTTTGGGTATAATAGTTACGTCAGCCCCAGTGTCTACCAAACTGATAATCGCTTTATTATTCATTCTTACTTTTAACTGAGGCTTCTGATCCTTTATAAAAGTTTTCTAAAATATTCGTTTTCTGTTTCCTCCAGTTACCTTTGATTCCTCCTCACTAGCCAAACTACCATCTAGAGTGGTATCATTTCTTTACAATAGGCAGTGGATTTCCTATTCATCCTGGGAGAGATTTCTATTCATCTCAGTCCTCCACAGTGACTGGGAATGACCGGAACTTTTTCCGACATGGGGGCCTTCGAGAGTGCCCCTAAGGAGTTTCCTATTATAAAGGGTTTCCTTGTATGTCTCTGGTCGATCTACATTCATTGGTTCAGTGTTTGCCCTTACCACATTTTCTACATAATCCAAGAGGCAGAGGCCTTCTATTTGAGACATTGTTGGAATTGCCTTGCCTACAATTTCTTCTAAGATGTCCGATTATGCCATAGTTAAAACATCTGGTATTCTGATGCCTTCTTTACCTTTTTGAGATTGCTCCTCTTACCCAAGCTTCTGTTTCAGTACAGTTAGAGCATCTGGCCTCTTGGTGTCTTTTTAGATCTTTGGAAATTTCTTCTCCTACCCAACCTTTGTGTGTCATCACATTTAAGACATCTGGCTTTTTGGTGTCTTTTTAAACCTTTGGAGATTGCCTCTCCTACCCAAGCTTCCGTATTTGGTCATTATACTCGAGACTAACTGTATGCAAAACCCACTCTTCCAGTGGTGCTGATCTGGTCTTTAAAGGCAAAAATATCCTTTTGCATTGTGGATTTGTATTTTCATATGCTAGAGATTGTATGAGTATTTTTCTAAAGTCTGAATCTGCCACCTGTTAACTCTACTGCCCTGGATAGTCTTTGTAAAAAATTCAGCGAGGTGTTCTCTTGGTCCCTGTACAACTTTGGTATAGGGTTCTACTCTCTCCTGGTTCATGAACCTTATCCCAGGCATTCAAGGCTGCTGTATGGCATAAGGACAATGTGTGCTTGTCATATGAAGCCTGAGTCTATGGGTCAGCATAAAGACCCTCACCAAGAATCTTGTCTTGGGGAGCTTCATAACCTTCCTTTAAGCCTTGAAGCTCAAGGGATTTTGCTTCCTGCCTCCATAAAGCCATCCACTGAAAATTTGAGTCAAATTTTCAAGACTTGCCCAGTCTATAGGGGCCACCCTATTTAAGGTTGCCCATGATGTCAACATTTCTTTGACATAAGGACTATGGAGACCATAAGTGACAACAGCTTTCTTAATTTCCTTTAGATCTTTTAGCTCTATCAGTTCCCACTGATATTCGGCATAGCCATTTGGGTGTTTCTTTGATGGCAGTTTTTCTTACATAGTTGCTGGGAAAATCAGTGGTGTTGGCATAACAATCTTAGGAAGGACTTTCAAACGTGTAATTTGTGTAGGTGTATCAGATTTGGAAGTATCAGATTGAAGGTCGTCTAAGGCCTGTAACCTGGTTACCATTGTCTCCCTGAGTACTTACTTGTGCCTCCTGAATCATATAAGTTTCTAAGGATTTCATAGAATCATTAATTTTTCTTGTTTCTTCATTTACATATGCTTCTAAGCATTTAATATTCTCATCCTTAGTATCTGAATGGCGTGTAAATTGCCTTCTAGATATCCAATTCTAGACTCCAGCTTTTGATATTTAGTAATAGAATCATCAGACATAGAACGAGTTGTCTGTGCCAGTGTGTTAATATTGTCTAGATTATTCCCTATTTTGGTAATTAAGGCAGCATACATAGAACAAATCTGTTTCCTTTTTGGCCATGAGTTTGTTCCATTTGTGTTGCTAATGTAGCATGGCCAGATTTAATATCCCCAACCTCTTTTCATAAGAGTTCCATGCCTTCCATTTTAGAAATTATCTTCTCCTGGTTGTCTTTCACATCTTGCATCAATCTTCCTAAGCTATCAATAATTTGTACAGGTTCCTTGTTCTTTGCTCTATTTCTAAGTCCTTTCCCTAGGAATATTACATGGGCCATAAAGCTGATTGTTAATATAAAATATAGATATATTACAGGAAAATCATAAACCTCTTCTAACATCGCATTCACGTAAGAAGCAAGAATATTTCCAATGGGCTGTATTGTAAGATTATCAGCCATCGTACAAGGTTTACCTGTATCAAGTTTCCCAGGACTCCTGAGATTTGGTTTTCCAGTAGCAGTAACTACATTTGGCCAGCAGGTGGCACAGGTGTACTGCAGAACATTGCAGCCGAGTATGGTTGATGGTGGATAAGTCACGATGTAATCTGAAAATTCTCAAAGCGACTACTAAAAAGTTTAAATGGGTGGAATTTCGTTAAAAGGAAGGGTTTTGGAAACCAGTCGGGCAGTAGCTGACTCTGGGTGCAGCAGCCCCTGGGCGGGTGCCGCGCACGGAGCCAGCGAGTGGCTGGAGCTAATGGCAGATGGGATGGACGGCACCGGGGTCACGGTGGGGGGCGGAGTGGGGGTTGGGGGGGAAGAGTTGCTCCGGCGCAGATGCAGCGGGGCGAGAAACCTGGTTTTGGACAGCTGCAGGAATTTGCAAGACCGGCCGTGGATGTTCTGGGCAGTTCCTCTGGTCGCAGGCCTCCCCACAGGGTCAGGTTGGAACCGAGGGGCACTGAGTAGCTGTGAGTGAGGCGGAAGCCTCCGCTGTGGGGAGGGAACAGAGTGACCACGGGGCAGTTACCCTGCCATCTGGGTTAAATTTAGTTACCCAGGTCCCTGACACCAGATAATGAGGAACAAGAATGAAACCCGAGGTAGGTTATTAACTGGTAATTTATTGGAAAATATATACTCACATGAGGAATCAGTAACCAGATTCGGCATTCCAAGAAGTCTGGTCCCAGATGGTTCCCAACGCTGGCTGAACCCCGAGAGAGAGAGAGAGAGAGAGAGAGAGAGAGAGAGAGAGAGAGAGAGAGAGAGGAGAGAGAGGGAGGGAGGGAGGGAGGGAGGGAGGGAGAGGAGGGAGGGAGGGAGAGGAGGGAGGGAGGGAGGGAGGGAGGGAGGGAGGGAGGGGAGGAGGAGGGAGGGAGGAGGAGAGGGAGGGAGGGAGGGGGAGGGAGGGAGGGGAGGGAGGGAGGGAGGGAGAGAGAGAGAGAGAGAGAGAGAGAGAGCTCTACTCCTCCTTGCCCTTTATCCTACCCTTTACGTACCTGTGACCATGCCCACTTGGGCATGGTCATCGATACAGGTATCGGGGTCTCTCCCTACGCATTGAACTAGAGTGTATGTATGTATGCATGCATATATGCACGTATATATTTGCAGACCTGTGCCAGCCTTGTACTTGCTGCTTCAGTAACTGTGAGTTCATATGAGATTTGCTCATGTTTATTTAAAGAGCCTTGTTTTCTTGGTGGTGTCCGTCCACTCCAGCCCTTACACTACTTCTACCTCCTCTTCCATGTGGTTCATAAGCTCTGAGGGGGTGATTTGATGACGACATCCTATTTGGGGCTGAGTGTTCTAAGGTCTCCCACTCTCTGCATTCCCATCTGATGCAGGAGGAATCTCATCTGATGATGGCTGAATGCCTACGAGCATAGCAGAATATTATTAGGAATCAATTTCTCACTGCTTTTGAGACTCAGTAGTATTTGGTTTAACACTAGATCTTTGGGCTGTCTACTCTGGTCCTTAGTCACCTAATCAGTATCAGGTATGGTTTCCATCTTATAGAATGAGTCATAAATCAAAAGAGATATTGGTTGGTTACTCCACATCTTGCAGGCCAGACACCATTGTAGATCAAAGGTTTGTGGCTGGGTTGGTTTTACATTTTTCTTTTGTTACTTTTCTGTACCAAAGATGCTAGAACATAGAGTTGAAGTCTCTGTGTAGGCACCAACTTGACTTCTCCATGCCCAATGAGTTGTATAGATGCTGTATTTAGCAATGGGGACTTGCAGTCACTTTGTGGTGAGAAACCTATTGCTTGGCAACAGCCTGGGCTGTTTGGAGATAACAAGGGGACCCCTTTGACCAAGAACTCCATTAGATGTAACTCAATCCCAGTACTGGAAGCTTTGTTGAGTGATAAGAGATGGCCAGTGGGGATGCTATCACCCACATTGTTTAGCAATTTCTTTTAGATGGCCTTCACATATGAGTATATTTTAGGGAGGAAGTTTCTACTGTATTAGGCTTTCATACTACCCCTCAAAGGGCCCTTAATTTTATCTGTCTCTCCCCATATTCCCTCCCTCAACTCCTTTTCCCTTCCCTTCCCCACTTGATCCTCCCATTCCGGGCCCACACATCGATCCATGATTCTCTATTTCCTTTTCCTAACGAGATCTTACCTACCCTTTGTAATGCTATTGATTATAGCTTGGTTGTCATTGACTTAACAGCTAATATACACAGAGAAGCAAATCCATACCATATTTGTCTTTGTGGGTCTTGGATACCCCACTCAGGATTTTTTTCTAGTTCAATTCCATTTGTCTACAACTATTTTGATGACATTTTTAATGGCTAAGTGAATGTAAATGTATCACGTTTTCTTTATCTACTCTTTTCTTGAGGGACATCTAGGATGTTCCAGCTTCTGGATATTATGAATAGAGCAGTAATGAATATGGTTGAACAGATGTTTCTGTTGTAGGATGAAGCATCCTGTTGGTGTACGCCCAAGAATGGTATAGCTGGATCTTGAGGTATCAATTCCTATCTTCCCGAGGAACCACCACACTGATTTCCATAGTGCCCGTACAAGTTTGCATTCCCAGTGGCAATGTATGAGTTCCCCTTACTCCAAATACTCAACAGCTTGAGGTGTCACTTCTGTTATTAATCTTAGTGATCCAGACAGGTGTAAAATAAAATCTCAAATTAGTTTTGATTTGAATTTCCCTGATGGCTAAGGATGTTGAACATTTCTTTAACTGTTTCTCAGACATCTGAGTTTCCTTCATTGAGAATTCTCTATCTGTGCCCCATTTTAATTGAGTTACTGGGGTTTTTTGATATCTAGTTTCTTGAGTTCTTTATATATTTTGGATATAATGCTCTACTGAATATGTAGTTGGTAAAAACCTTTTCCCATTCTGTAGGCTGCCACTTTGCCCAAATGATGATGTCTTTTGCCATACAGAAGCTTTTCAGTTTCAGGAGGTCCTGTTTATTAATTGTTGATCTTAGTGCCTTCACTAATGACTGGTTCTATTCAGAAAGTCTTTTCTTGTACCAATGAGATCTTGTACCAATAAGATACAGTGTATCTTATTTTATGTTGGGTCTTTGATCCATTTGGAGTTGAGTTTTTGTGCAGTGTGACAAATACGGATCTATTTGTATTCTTCTATATGTGGCCAACCAGTGTAACCAGAACCATTTATTGAAGATAATGTTTTTGTTCAGTGTGTATTTTTGGCTTTTTTTAAAAATCAGGTATGTGTAGGTAGGTGGATTTATGTCTGGGTCTTCAATTCAATTATATTGATCAATATGTCTGCTTTGGTGCCAATACCATGCAGTTGTTTATCTATTTATTTATTTATTACTGTAGCTCTGTAGTACAACTTGAAATTGGGGATGGCAATTCCTCCATCAATTTTTTATTATTCAGGATTACTTTTGCTATCCTGGGTTTTTTGTTTGTTTTGTTTTTCGAGACAGGGTTTCTCTGTATTGTTTTGGAGGCTGTCTTGGAACTCGCTCTGCAGACCAAGCTGACCTTGAACTCACAGAGATCTGCCTGCCTCTGCCTCCCGAGTGCTGGGATTAAAGGCATGTGCCACCAATGCCTGACTATCCTGTTTTGTTTTGTTTTTGTGTGTGTGTTTCCATATGTAACTGAGAATTTTCTTTTCAAGATCTGTGAGGAATTGTGTTCGAATTTTAATGGAGACTCCATTGAATCTACACATTGTTTTTGGTAGGATGGTCATTTTTACTGTTACTCCTACTGATCCATGAGCATAAATATCTCCTTCAGTTTCTTTCTTCAAAGACTTAAAACTTTTATCATACAAGTCTTCCATTTGATTGACTAGAGATACTCCAAGACATTTTATATCATTTGAGGTTATTGTGAAAGGTGTTACATTCCTGATTTCTTTTTCAGTTCATTTGTCATTTGTATATAGATGGGCTACTGATTTTTGTGAGTTAATTTTGTATCCAGCTACTTGGATGAAAGTATTTACCAGTTGTAGGAATTTTCTTGTGGAATTTTTAGGGTCACTTCTGTATGCTATCATATCACCTGCAAATAACAATACTTTAACTTCTTCCTTTCTGATTTATATCACTTTGATCTCCTTCGTTTGTCTTATTTCTCTAGACTTCACGTACTCCATTGAACAGGTATGGAGAGAGAGGATAACCTTGTCTTGGTCCTGATTTTAGTGGAATTTCTTTGCGTTTCATTACATTTAAGTGGATATTGGCTATGTGCTTGCTCTAAAATGTCTTTATTATGTTTAGGTATGTCTTTTGCATCCCTAATTTCTCCAGGACTTTTATCATGAATGGGTGCTGTATTATGTCAAAGGCCTTTCCTACAAAGTGGTTGTCTTTCACTTTGTTTCTATGGCTCTGGTGGCTGGAGAGACTCTGGTGGCCGCTGCTGCCTCCGTGGCCTGTTGCAGTATTGATGTGGTCTCCTGGCATGCCCAGAGGCACTTGTTAGGATAGTTTCTGGAAGCTGATGCTCTTGATGCTTCCGGGCCTCTCATTCAGCTGCTGATGCTCTCTCTATTTGGGCCTCTTGCTTGGCATCAGCCCAGCTCTTACTCTCCCGGCTTCCAGGCGTCTTTGTATAGTTTTAAACACGGATGTAGTTTTGCAGAGGTAACCCTCGGCAGTGATGTCACTGCCTGCTTCTGTAATGGCAGCAGCACTTCCAGCTTTGCCTTAGGTGCTGATGCACAGTGCTTCCGTAAGAGATGTGTATTGCACCGTGCTACCAGGCGCCATGCTCTATGCGTGTATCCATGTGTACTACTGTCTAGTACTTCCTGAGGCAGTGCCTCCCTTCCCCCGGTTCACTAGTACATTCATATGTCCTCATATGGTGTTATATTCCTACATGCCTCCGTAATAGTACATCATCTGTGTGTTTGGGTGTACATCTAAGTATAAAGTTTTCTGGGTACATCTGTCTTCACTTCTCTACTAGTGACCCACGTGTACCACGTCTTCACCAGTGTATCCACGAGTCTTGCTGTACGAATGCAGCACACAGCTCAGTCATGTGCGCTTTTGTACTAGTCCATCAGTGAGTACTACTGTGTATGTGTGAGCTGCTGTCCAAGTAAATTCATGTGCACCGCTGGAGTGATACACACAGGTGGGCTTTTGCTAGTGCATTCATGTTGTTACAACATGCTAGTACATGTTGTTGGGCTGTATTAGTGTACCCCAGGAGCTTGAGACTTGAGAGGCAGGACGCTTTTGAGGACCTTGGGAAGACAGTTCCTCTTACCCATGTCCACCTTGCCCAGGCTCCCTGGAGATTGCTTAC
This sequence comes from Cricetulus griseus, assembly GCF_003668045.3. NCBI lineage: Eukaryota > Metazoa > Chordata > Mammalia > Rodentia > Cricetidae > Cricetulus > Cricetulus griseus. The sequence goes on along the minus strand of NW_023276807.1, from coordinate 75,686,574 downwards.
CTATGTAGCCCAGTCTCCATAGCCTTGGTGGGGGCGTTGTCTATCTAGTTCTAGGAATTTGGGATGAGCCACTGAGCAGAGCTGCTGCTGGCTGTACAGGTGTTCCTAAAGCTCCATGCAGGAGGAAGGTGAGCATCCTTCTCAATACATCTTTGTGAGCACCAGGCTCTAAGTCAGAGACCCTACCTAGGTTCCTTAGGTTCCCATTTAGCACTCCCTGAATGGGCTTCTCATGCCGAGATCTGCCTCTGAGGGTGCCTCCTGTACTTTGGCTTCATCTACCTTAATGTCTCTTAATGAGAGGCATGTTCAGCTGCATGGAAGGATGGGTAATAAATATATGAGGATAGGGCATAGAAAATAATGAGATACATGGACATGGTGTGGGATGGCTAGAAAGATCTGGAATGCATAAAAGATCAATTGATGTTATGTGCAGATGGGTAAGGGCTAAGAGGCAGAGGCACAGACAGGGCAGGAGGTGGGGTAATTAGAGAGTATGCCTAGAAGGTGGGGAATGATGGAGGAAAGGAGAGAGGCAGAAAAGCCAGGCTTAAGGGAAGTGAGCATGCCCAGATGGAAGATGTGATGGGCTGAAGTGTGCAGACTTGAAGGATGGTGAGCAGAATGACAAGTCTGTGCAGCAGAAACCTTCCCTACCAATGAATCCCAGAGACTGGAGTGGACACTGTGGACAGGACAGGCGTCAGTAAGTCCTCCTTGTCTGCTGCTTCTCCAGTTGGCAACTAAGGTTGCTGTCCGGACCAATAGGATCCCTATTACCCATGTGGGGATCCACACTGTGGTCCTGAATCACCGCCATCCTTCAGGTGAAGCCTGGGACAATGGAGGGGAGGAGGTGGAGATGGATATGGCACAGCCTGGTTCTGACCCAGCATCCCTCCCACCAGGACCCTATCCTGATTCTCTATGGATGAATATGGTCCTGGGATTAAAGGTGTATGTCACCACAGCCCAGCTTCTATGGCTGTGGCTAGCTTTGCATTCTGATCTCCAGCGGCTTTATTAGATGTATCACCACAGATGTCCACCTCCAGGACAAGATCAAGCGGTGCACTGACATAAGCATGTTCACATTCCTTTATTGCTTGTGTGTCTGTGTGTAAATCCGGCGCTTTTTGTTGCCCTTTTGTGAAACACTTTCACACAGCCCAGGATGGCCTTGAGCTTCTGATGTTACTGCTCCTGCCTCCCAAGTGCTGGACCACAGGTCTATGTAACCATGCCTTATTTATGGAGCTCAAACCCAAGGCTTTGTGTGTGCTAGGGAAGCACTCTATCAACTGTATTACATCCCCAGTTCTGGATTCAGTTCTGCACCTATTTAAAGTTGTAAAATTTGAGTCTCTGAATATGTAGCCCAGGCTAGTCTCAAACTCAAGTTCCTCTGTCTCAGCATCTAGAAAATGCTGGAATAACAATAACAGGCTTGCGCCACTATACACAACAGTGACTCATCGCTGTTACCTAGCAACATCACTGCCACTGTTGGCTGTGGGTCAGGGCCGGTGGGTCTTGTACATGCTAAGTCTATTGAGCAGTGTTCTTGGGTTCTACTCAGAGATGCCCCTCTGCCACTGTGGCAAGGCAAGTCCCACATGCTGCCATGATCCCTAGGGATCCCATCACTGGTCTAGTCTGCACTAGTACCACTCACTGATACATGGGAAGTTACTATGTTGGGATCAGGAGAGGACTCCTACCTGCTTCTAGGGATACAGGGCCTGCTCTACTCCACCCATGTCCTGAGGCTTATGGTCCACCCTGATACAGGGTTTTAGGGTTCTCCTTCTGCCTGGATGATCTCCTTTTGTGAATATGACCAGAAGCTCATTCAGAGGCTTTCCACATTGCAAAAACTAAGCCTCATCACCATGGCTGCCTTATTGTGGAGAAGAGGAAACTGAAGCTAGAAAGTGGGGACACAAAGTGTCCAGTGATGAAGTGGAAACTTGCCCCTGGGCTTCTAAGCACCCAGCTCCAGTGGTTCTGTTGGCAGTTCTGCTCTGGGGGAAGCAACAGACTGGGCAACACAGCACTGAGCTACCGGGCCTCAGGCAGAAGCTGCTGCATCTCTCTTAAATACAGCATGGAATGCTTAAGAGATATGTTAGTCTAGGAATAGAGCCTGGGCCACAGGGTGGCCAGGATAAGGGAGCATCTGATAAGCCAGCAAGGTGTTCCAGTATTAATCCCTCAAACCAAGGTCTCCTGATAGCAGGGGCCAGCTGGTGGGGGGGAAACAGGAATCAGCTCCAGAAGGCCACAGGCACTCATCCTCAGCCTCTGGCTGTTCCTGTAGATCCTTCTTGTCTTTTATGTGGTGCTGGGGATGAAACCCATCCAGGAAACCAAGCCAGAGGACACAGTACCATCATCAAGCTCTTCCTTCCTCCATTCCTTTATGGATACATTGGCAGTCACTAAATAGAAAACTGAGGCCAGAGAATTTTGATGGCCATCTGCTCAACAGCCCACTTTCCAGCCAGTATGGCCTCAACTCCTCAGCACATGCCCAGAACCAACTTCCATCCTGGACTCCCACCTCAAGGGTAGAGGTTAGGGACAAGCTTCCTTTCCTTCTTGAACTGAGATTTGCTTGAGAAATCGGATGGTTTGTCTACCATGTGTCTGTAGAACCTTGCACAGTGCATAACAGGGACACTCAATACATAATGACTGGGTGAGTTAAGAGACAGGAAGGAGGGACTAGCAAATACCATCTTTCTGTCGGCAAGTAGTCTCAGTCCAGGCACTGTACGAGGTGTTTTTCTGGACTGTTTCATACTCATTAAACCCCAGCAGACAGTGTGCGATGATCTCTGTGGCACCAAGGCAGGAACATAACCTAACTGGGTTATGTTCAAGAGGCCCTTTTGACAACGGGCCTACTCTCTGTGTGGAGCTGTGGGTAGGGGACACTAGACCTAGAGGGAACACAGATGGCAGGCAGAGGCCCGTGAAGCAAAGTCAGCTTGAACAGGACCTAGGACAGGACGCAGGAAGATGGGACCGGAGTTACACCATTGACATGTGCTCATGGAGTTGGTATGGCTGCAGGACAGAAGACAGACTGTGTGGCCGGGAGGCGCAGACAGCTAAGCACAGACACTGGGAGTGCCCGGGCAGCGCCTGTGCTCCTAAGTCCTGATCTGAGAATTTGATTGGTTTCTTTAGCAGATTCATCGCAGAGCAAATTAAACTGGACCCTAGAACCCAGTGCCCTATCCCAGCTCTTCCCTCAGTGAGCTCTGAAGCCTGTTGAGGATCTGGCCTGTGACTGGGGCTTAGAAATACAGCCCACATATAAGGTCCAGATGGTGCCAAATTAATCTTATCATCAGGGCTCCCCACCCCCACTGCTTTGACATAGTCCCCTTCCTGCTCTGTCTTTGAAGTAGACCAATGGTTTCAATGGCAGTATACATGTGCCTGAGGTGTGTCACAGTTTGCTGTCCCCCATCCCTATCCCCATAGGATATTCTTCACTACCCACACTCAGCTAGAACAAACTCAGACAGCCAGCACCGTCTCACTACCCCACTATCCAAACCCTAGAGGCCATGGACAAAACATCCCCCCTCATCAGCACATTGCCCTGCTTCTGTTTTGGTTGTGGCCAAGCACATGGCTGACTTTGTCAATGGACTGTGAGGGGACACAGTGTCCCCTCCAGTTTTAGATACTGAAGAGAGGCTGACTGTCACGCACATTCTCCCACCCAGAAGCCAGCCCTTGAGTGGCAAGAAACAGAGACCAATGTGGGTTTCTACTCTGGAGAGGGGCCCGACTCTCCTTGGAGATTGTCAAGCCTGTGTCCGTTTTGTGGCACCTGTGTGTAGGTCAGAGGCTGATGCTTGATATTTTCCTCTACCTTTAAAAAATGTATTTTATCTGAATGTGTCTGCACAATATTCATGCAGAGGCCAGAAGAAATTGGAGTTACAGATGTCTGTGAGCTGTAAGCTGTCATGTGCCAAGGAACTGGGTCCTCTGGAAGAACAGCCAGTGCTCTTAACCACTGAACCATCTCTCCAGCTCATCTTTTTTAGATTCATTTTATGTTTAATTATGTGTATGTACATAAATTTGTGTTCATGTGCACATGAGGGCAGGTGACCTCAGAGGCCAGAAACTTGAATTACAGGCAGTTCTGAGCTGCCCAATGCAGGTGGCTGGGGACTGAACCCCAGTCCTCTGCAAGAGCACCATGCATTCTGAACTATTGAGCCATTGCTCCAGCCCCTACCTTATGCTCTTACTCAACAAGGAGCTCACTGATTTGGCTAGGCTAGCTGGCCAGAGGGCCCCAGGGATACTCCTGTTTTCCTTCCCAGTGCTAGAATTATATGCATATACTGTTTATTTATATATATGAACATATATATATATACATATATATATATATATATATATGAACAAAACTTACATGCATGTAAGTTTATATGCATGTACCAGCTTTTATGGTGAGGACTGAAACGCAGGGTCTCATGAACAAATAGCAGGCACTTTACCAACTGAGCCACCTCACCAGCCCCCATTTCCCAAGACCTTTAAGCCTTGTTATTGCAGCTCAGCTCCACCCACAACAGAAAAGTGTTTGGGCCACTTGAGACTTTTGTCTCAGAACCTGAACTTGACCACCTTACACAGGCAGAACTGAGGCACACAGCCTAAGTGCCTTGCCCAGTGTCACGTGACCAAAACAAACAAACAAACAAACGACAGAAGGGCTCGCGCCCAGGTATCTGTGTACTTTGCCAGTTTGATTCACTGCCACACCTCAGGTAGCTCTTAACCTTGGCCCCTCCATCATTTCTTTTTTATTTTTAATTTGTGTGCCCAGAAGAGGGCATGGGACCCCTTGAAGCCAGAGATACAGGCAGTTGTAAGCCCCCTACACAGGTGAAAGAGGAGCAGGCACTCGTAACTACTGCGTCATCTCTCTAGTCCTGCCCTGCCACTTCTGACAACAGTGGTCACATAGCTCTCCTAGCCTGGCTCTTCCAGAGAGGAGGCTAGAAACTTTTATCTGTGCGTAAAGGAAAGTAAGATGGTTGTTTAGAAAGAAATACAATATTTTTCTTTTCTTTACTGTAAATTATTTGCAAATACTCACGTTTCCAGTGTCATTACAAAAAAGACCCCACAGGAGAAATATGGGTCCTGCAACGTGAAAGAATGGTACGACTTACAAAAATAATAAATACATATAGTGCTACCTAAAGAAAAAGAAAATCACCTAAAGAAAAAGGAAATCAGTGCTGAAATTCAGAGCTGGCAGCAAGTTCTCACTGCCCATGGGTCTCTCTTTGGTCTGTAACTCAAACACCTAGAGGACCGTTTTGAAGGATTCAGCCTGAAGTGCAGAGTTGGGCACGGCTATTCCCTGAGTCCAGTACCTCCTCCCTAGACATCAAATTCTTGGGACCACCTTTCTCCCTGGAACAATATTAAAAATAGGGTGCGTGTGTGTCTATGTGTGTGTGTGTGTGTGTGTGTGTGTGTGTGAGAGAGAGAGAGAGAGAGAGAAATCATTGCTATTTGTGAATGGGTCTCTTCTTGTCCTGGAAGGGACCCTGGCTCTGTCTTTGGTACCAGCCTTCTCATCTGTGGGTAACACCCGTTTGCCCTTGACTTTTGCGGCTCATAACTACTCATACACCATCTGGGAGGAGTGAGCCTCCCCGGCAATGGATAGGAAGAGGCAGACAGCAAGAGAGGGATGGTGAGGCAGGATGTAGTCCCTGTGAAGGGAGTATTGCCTGGCCTGGTTCTGAGCCTGTCTGGCCAGGCCCCTTCACAAGGCTGCATCTAAAGGAAGTCCCATGAAAGCGGCACTAGGTGCAGGGAACAGTGTCCGAGTGCCTGAAGACCAGATGGCAAGCAAGCTGACATCACACTCAAGCAACAATTCTGGTTTTTGTTGTTTTGTCTAGGGTTTTGATTTGTGTTTTGCTTTGTTTTTGTTGTTCCCATGCTTTCAACTGCAGGCCTGAAGACAGGAAGCTCTCATCTGGAACCAACAGGACCATCAGAAGTGACAGAAGAACTGGCAGGGTCGGGACAGGCTCCAAGGGTTGGCATCCATGGATGTGGCTTAAGAAACATGAGGCAGTGGCGGTGTTTAGTCACTAGCTGCCCTAGGCCCTGCTGTGGGCTACAGCAGGAGCATGGGGGAACTTCCAGGGAGCCTCACAAGTGGTCCCAGAGGCCAGGCGTGTGTTTAAAGTGGAGTACATCTGTCTCCCAGTTTCTTCAAGGTCAGATTCAGGATGGGGCCAGATGGTGGCTGTTGCTTTGTGCGTTTTGCTTCTCTTTAGCTTGGTTTTCTTTATTTTTTGGTTTCTGTCGGGAGGCTTGGGTTCCCAGGGTTGCCGGCTCACCCCTGGATACTGGGATGCTGGCCCTATAGTTCTTACCAGATATGCCAGTACCCAGCTCACACCAAGCCAGCATCCTTAGCCATGCTATAGAAGATGCCCCTCTGCTGCAAGAGCTCGGAGGGTGAACCGCACTCCCGGACTTCTCCTTTGTCCAAGACGATCACCCTGCATGGGGAGGGATGCAGATGTGAGCATTATGCAAAGACATGTGTCTAATGCCTGTGTCTTCCTGCTCTGCAGAAAGCATTACAAACCCTAGGGCCTGGAGAGATGGGTTCAGCTGGGGTACCCACCCTACCGCCTCTCTGTTATTACTTGTACCATGCACATGTCAATGTCACTCTCTGAAATCAGTGTTTGTTGCTGTGATCATTGTCCCTCTCTTTTTGTCCTTAAGATGTTCCCTAAGCTTTGTATGAGAGGAGACCCGAGAGTCCAGAATAACATGGGACACATAGCAGGTCCCTCATGCATATAAATATGCTGGATTAGCTGGTTCTTCCCATGACAGAAGAGTCCCACCAATTGGAGATGCCCCTGAGCATAAGGATGGCGATGAGTGAGTGAGTGAATGAATGAATGAATGAATGAATGAATGAGCATGACTGTGAACAGGGATAAATCCCGCAAGCCAATAGATCCACTCTGGGGACCTCACCTTGTATAGTCCATGATGGTATTAAGGCGGTGAGCAATAGTGAGCACAGTACAGTCTTCAAACTGTGTCCTGATGGTGGACTGAATGAGGTCATCTGTCTCTAGGTCCACAGCTGCTGTAGCCTCGTCCAACACTAGAATCTTTGTCTTCCTCAGCAGAGCCCGGGCCAGGCACACAAGCTGGCGCTGCCCAACACTAGGAAGGGAGAAAAGCCCAGAGACAGGGGGCTCAAATTATCCTGATCCTGAACCAGGTCTAGAGGGGAGAAGGCTAGCAGACAGTCTGGGCCTGGGCTTTGGGCAAGAGAACAAACCTCCCCGTGCCCACGCCAGTGACAGGCTTTACTAATCAATCATGCTTTCCTGGTGAGCAGGAAAAGGGCTTAGAATCATTCCCAACAAATGGCTCAGAGGTGATATTCAAAGTGTGAGGCCATTTTGCTGTGGGTGACATTAACAAAGGTGGTTCAGTATCCATGATCTCAGCACTGGCTGGATTGAGCTATGTGCCAGGCTTTAGTCAATGAATGGTCAGTAGAGGCCTAACGTGGGAAAAGATGGACATGGAGCATGTTCACCCTTACACATCTGACACTACCATGACAGCATGCCTGGGCAAGTCTGCTGGAGGATGGAAAATACATACATCGGTCCCACTGAGGCCAAGTAGCTCAGCTAACAGTCAGCTGTACCCCCAACCCCGCCCCATGAATGAGCCCAGCCAAGATCAGCAGCATAGCCACTGGCTGTTCACCCTAGCACTGAAGCAGAATGGAGGCTGGCTGCCCTGGTGATGGATAACTTAAGTTGGCACATGGGCAATGGGGCAGAATCTTCACACATCCAGCTCCTGCCTGTCTGCCTACCTTAGGTTCTCTCCACCTTCTGCACACTCATGATTCAGCTTATCTGGCAAAGCTGACACGAAGCCCTTCAGGTGAGCGAGCTCCAGGGCCATCCAGACTTCTTCATCAGAATACCGATTGAAAGGGTCCAGGTTCATGCGGAGAGAACCTGAGAACAAAACAGGATCCTGCGCAAGGACAGGAGACAGCATGCGTGAGGGTCTGAATCTAGAAGGTTCCCCACAGACTGCTGTTTTGAGCACGTGTTCCCAGTTGGGGATGTTGGGGGGCTTTCAAGGAGGTGGAGCCTGTCTGAAAGAAGCAGATTGCTGGGGGCAGACATCTGATGTCAGACTTGGCTCTGATGCTGGCTAGGTCCTTGCTTCCTGGTTGCTTGATGTCATTACCACACATACCTACTTCATGACCATCCTTTCCCCTTATGATGGACAGCAACCCTGTGATACTATGAACCAAAATAAGCCTCTTTTCCCTGCAGATGACTCTATCAGGCATTTTGTCACAACTACCAGAAAAGTAACTAACAGCATATGACAAGTACACCACATTGAACAAGGAAAGTTCACAGGCATGACGTGCGATGTTCACACCAGAACAGGACAAGGTCTCAAGAGTCCCTTTAAAGCATGAACTCTGGGATGTCTGTAACAGAGAATGTCTGAAAAACCCTGGGTAAACTGGAGCAAGACTTTTATTTTTGCAAAACCTTTCCAAACTTTCAATATGCAAATCCTCTATGTTGCTTTCAGTGCTGGCATTTCATCCACCAACAGAAATGTAACTAATACACTCATTCAACCCCACTCCAGAAAAGACTCTCAGAGAAACTTAAGGAAAAATCACAACCACAAGCAATGTGTTAGGAAACAGATGCCCATGGGGATTGGTTTAGAAAATTCTTATGTGTAGCTTAGCTCCGGAAGTATTAGAGATCAACACATTAACTCCTGCCACTGGCAGAGAAGACAGTGTCCTACGAAGCAAAGCCCCTACCACCACCAAAATCCACAGAGGCTCTGGTTCTTCATACGAAACAGTATAGTTTTTTTCATATAACCTACTCACAGTTCCTATACACAGCATGTCTAGATGATGTACTACTTACTACAGGAAAATAGCTGTGCATCACTTGGGGATAAAAGTCTATGTATGGTATTTAAGTGCAGATGCTAAACCTAAAAACAAAACAAAACAAAAATAATAGTCACGGGCTCAGTGACTAGAGGCACATGCTACCAAGCCCGATGGCCTGAATTTGATCCTCAGAGATAGAGAACTGACTACAGCAGATTTTCCTGACCTTATACATATGATCTATTTCCCTTCTCCCAGTAAATACATGAATGCAAAATCCCCATTCTCCATCTACAGCTCACTGTGCCCATGGATACAGAGGGTGTGGCCTCAGTGTGTATGGGACCCACCAGCCGACCCACCTGGGGGATGATGGTGATTTTGAAGCGCAAGCTGTGCAGGCCAATCTTAGCAATGTTCACCCCATCGATGATGATGTCGCCACCTGCAGACTCATTGATCCGGAACAAACCCAGGGTGAGAGAAGACTTCCCAGCTCCTGTACGGCCCACAATACCAACCTGCAGGACAGGAAGGGGCTTTGGTGAGGGGGGAATGCTGCAGACTCAATGTTCTCCCAGCAGGTGGCTGCCTTAGAGCTGTGGTCATCTGGCTGATCTAGTTACCACTCCCCAGCTTCTCTAAGACCCTTCAGGGGCTACTTTGACAGAAGGCAGGAAAGGACGCCTTTACTTTGCTTTGCTTTGAAAGCCTAAGGACTTTTTATAAGTCAGTAGAGACGCTTAAAGGAATAGGGAATGTTTAGTTGAGTTCTATTACATTCAATTAGAAAGACTCAGAAAATTATGAGGTGTTTCCTGGCTTCCCACATGGTTCCTCTCTCCCCTAATGAGAATTCCTTCTTGGAGCCATAACATCTCAGATTCAAGCAAAGACCCTGAACTTCTCTGATATGGCCTTGGCACCCCAGTTACTGGCCAATGGCTGACATTCCCAATGCCCTATACACGGCATGTCTAGATGATGCACTACTTACTACAAGAAAATACTAGGAAAATAGCTGTGTATCACTTGGGGATAAAAGTCTATGTATGGTATTTTAAGTGCAGATGCTAAACCAGCAGTTCTGGCTCCTCCCCTCTTTTGCTCTGGGCTTGAGATGTGCTCCCCCACAGTTACTGCAGCTCAGCACCTGTGCATGAATCCCCGTAACACATAAAGACTCAGAGACCATCTTATAGAAATAGAACACTCTGACACATGTAGATGGACAATTTAACAGATCAATATTACAGGATGCAAATGCCTAAGGTGATCCCTGACCAAGTTTCTGAGAAAATTCTATGGGTCATAGACATATGGAATGTCTTCCAGGAACAGCTTGGAACCATATGTCCCTATAAGCCTTCCTGGTTAAGGTGCATCACCTATGACTCTAGGCTTTAAAAACTTCAATGTCCTAAAGGGACCACATAGGCACACAGACCCCACAGGAGGAAATGGGATGAACTGAAAGGCTTCTAAAAAGGGCCTGGAGGGGGTTAGGCCAGAACTGCTACGAAAGATCATGGATTTTTTAGTATTTATAGTTCATGCACGTCCACGTCTGTGGACCTCATCCTTCAGTGGTCCACTGTGCCACCTGTTGAACACAATCAGCATCTTTGATTCCCATGATTCCTCCCTGTGAAAGCACCTCATAGTATGAGCTAGGGGTTCATGCTGGACCCTAAGTCAGTGGGAATGGAGGATGGCACACACTCACCTTTTCTCCACCCTCGATGGTGACGTTTATGTTCTTGAGAACAAAGTCCAAGTCCTCTCGATATCTCAAGCAGTAGTTCCTGAACTCTACACGGCCCAAATGGGGCCAGGTGCTGGGTGGAGCTGTCTCCTGGATTTCCCAGGGAGCCTGGATCACAAGGGGGATAAGAGAAACCAGTAAATGCAGGCTGCTAAACTCAGTCTTTTATGTGGGTTCTGGGGATCTGAACTCTACCCCATTGGCTATTTCCCCAGCTGCTTCTAACACTTCTAATCAATTCATTTCCACTTACATCTTCAACTTAGGAGGAGATTTTCTTCACAAATGTATTTTAATTCCCCATAATGAGAGCCCCTATAAACTGGCATAGCAAATAGCTGGTGGCTTTGGAAGGCACAGGTGGCTTTGGAAGGCACAGGCTGCCGTTTGGTGAATGTGAGAGAGAAATTTGCAGTTTATCTGTCAGTTGTGGGGAAATCATCTTAATTAATAAGGTAGCCATGAGCCTCAAGCGACAACCAGGGCTAAGACTTTCTCTGTGATATCAAATGAAGGAAAGAATCACAGGGAAAAATGTTCCTTAGTAAGTGACACAGCACACAGGTATCTTGGGGGAAAATGGGCATATGTGGATAATTTCCTTCCTCTAAAACAAGGTGGTTTCTTAGCAAGAGTTAAAAACAGACAGGACAAACCCCAGAGGGCCTGAAGGCACATAGCTCACCCTCTGAGTAGGCAGAGGACACCCAAAGGGTGTCTGGAAGGCCAAGGCCAAGGGACCAGGCTGGGACCCTACCTTACCTCCTTCTCTGTTTCAGAATACTCTTTTAGTCTCTCCACAGCCACGATGTTGGTCTCCATCTCAGAGGACATTCGAACCAGCCAGTTCAAGTACGATGTTATCTGCCCGTGGAGAGAGCCTTTTAGTGAAAGTGTGGCTTCATTTTCATTAAGTATGTATCACATCATTCAAACAAGTACAGAAATGAGTAACCCACTTAGAGCCATCACCCAGAGTGGACACACTGCACCTCTTAGGGATCACACCTTTCAAGGTGACACCTGATCATACAAGGTGTCAGAAAGTAGTCAAGAGCTGTGAGATGGCTCTGTGGGCAAAGCGCTTGCTGAGCAAGCCTGGCATCCTGAGTTCCACCCTCCAGAGCCAGGTAAAGATGAAAGAAGAGAACTGATTCCATAGAGTTGTCCTCTGACTTCCACATGCGCACTGTGGACAGGAGGAGGGAAGGAAGGTGGGGGGGGGAGAAAAGGCAGACAGAAAAAGAAGTCATATAGGAAACTGGAAAATTTTGAAACTGGGTGATTTTCATGTGATGGTTCATATCCATAATTAATCCCAGTGCTCTAGAGATTGAAGCAGGAGAATTATGCTAAGTTCTGGCCAGCCTGCCCAAGAAAGAGTCTTCTACCTGCAGTGAGTAAGACACCGAGAGGCCCACCAAGCCAGCACTGAGGCTGTGCCGGGCTATGACAGCAAACAGGGCAGCGAACAGTACGATGCAATTGCCCACACACTCAAGACGCACAGCAAGCCACCTGCAAGGAGATATGGAGAAATATATCAGACAGACAAATGCCCAGCTTTAAGCTCGTGGGACAGAGTTAAGCACATTTGCTGGCCTAGCTAATTTTCCAGCACTTCTAGAGAAAGTCTTGTGGGTACCACTCATCCACAATATGAGAACTGGGGGCCTGGGGGTGGGGGTATTCCCATAGGACCATGGGATTTGAGGCCAACAACTCTTCATGAGTCTGGCTTGCTTGGGGACTAAAATAGAATTCTCCAGAAGCAATCCCCATTTTGGAACCTCAAGTTTGCCTTTAGAAAGATTGACTTTTTCTTAGGAAATCTTTAAGATAAAAAAATAAGTCCCTGGAAATTCCTAAGATGTTATAGACTACAGGAGGCACTGCTGTTTGCAAACAGGAGTCTTGGGCAGGGGGCAGGGCTCAGTGGTGGATCACTGGCCTGACATGCACAAGGCCTTGGGTTTGAGAGTCACCACCACATAAGAGTAGCAATAATAATTATAAAATAAATAAATAAAATCAGTCCCTTGGCAAGAGATGGACCTCAATGTGAGGAAGAAATAAGTTGCTATTTTCAAGGTTGGACACTGAGCTTTTGGACCACCCTCATCTGGATTCCACAATGCAGGGTTATATTGGAACACAAATGTGGATTCTCATGCTTGCACAGTAAACAACATTAGCCACCAGGCCATCTCTTCAGCTCCCAGATTGCTTTATTTTTGAGACAAGGTCTCTTTCTATACCCTAGCTAGCCTGGAATTCAGTAGGTAATCAAGGCCACCTCAAACTCATGGTAATCTTCCTTCAAGCAAGTGCCACCATGCTCCTGTGTACTTTGAATTTCTCTCCCAGAGGAAACAGAGACTGAGGGACTGGGCACTCAGCTGGCTTTCTCTATCCTACTGACCACGGCACCTACCTGTTGGCCACAATGCTGGGGTAGTAGGCCTTCTGATTTTCATCCACTTTCAGGTCGCTATGGTGAATGAAGCGCCCCTGCTCCTCAAAGGCACGGATGACACTGACCCCCAGCAAGGTCTCGTTGAAGTGTGAGTACACAGGAGAACGGCTGACAGATTCTAGGCGCTTCAGCTGTCGGGAGGAGGCCACATAGAACCTCTGTGGGACAGAGTAAGAGACACAGAATCAGTGCTTGTTCCTCATCCCATCCTCCTGGGTATACTGGGAGAAGTTAGACACGGCTGATACCACCAGAGACCAAAACCTGGAGGTGGCTGCTTACCTGGTGAATTGTGGGACAGTAATGTCAGTGACAATAGTCACAGCTACTTGAATGCATATTCCCCATCCACAACCTATAAACCTAGGCAATGCTCTTTCTTGCTTTTGGATGGAGACAAAGAGGTACAAGTGGCTTCCTCTTTAAATCCATGGCTAAGAAGCAGCAGGACGGACCTGAAATAACCTCCAGACTGCCTGGCCTCTCAGAAGCCCTAAATGTTTAGGGCTTTCCTCTCCAAACAGTTCAGGTTTAGAAGCAAGCTTTGTGACTGTGACTTCATTTGCTACTAACACAGAGACCCAGCCAGGTCACTGGGCTGTCTTAGCCTTGGTTTATTCTGTATAGTAGCAACCCTAAAGCCATTTTGCATAGTGGGCTGTGAGGACAACTCAAGGGGGAAGTCCTTCAGTATGCTGTGAATATATGTTTCTATTATCAGTTGATGAATAAAGCTGTTTCGGCCAATGGACAGGCAGAATGTAGCCAGACAGGAAGTATAGGTGGGGCTACCAGACTAGGAGAATTCTGGGAAGAGGAACACAGAGAGTGAGTTACCAGAGAGATGCCATGTAGCTGCTGAGGAAGCAAGAGACATCACTGGTAAGCCAAGACCTTGTGAAAATACACAGATTAATAGAAATGGGTTAATAATTAGAGAGCTAGCCAATAAGAAGCCTGAGCCATTGGCCAACAGTTTAATAATTAATATAAGCCTTTGTGTGTTTCTCTGGAACTAAATGGCTGTGGGACCAGGTAGGAGAGAAACTTCCATCTACGGATAACAGGTAAGACTACTGTGTGAGTCTCACATGTTCATATGCACACACACTGCACATGACAAGCCACACACATAACATGGAGCCTCATGGCCTCCACTAAACCATCTTTCTTTATGGGATGTCACTGGCCCCAAGTGTGATGGGGCCCAGGCATGGGATAGCAGTACCAAGGTTCCCAGACCCTATGTGATGAGAACCCACTATTTGGTGTTTTTAAGTTTTTTGTTTTGTTTTGTTTTTGAGAAGGTTTTGCTAGGTAGCTTTGAACTCTCCATCCTCCTGGCTCAGGTCTGAGTGTTGGAATTACAAGCAGGTACCACCAGGTGTTAGTTTACATTGCTATTATCCCCCCAACAATCTCAACAGCCAACCTTATGGATGACAATGCTTCAATCAGGGCTCTGAGCACATGCCTCAAAGCCACAAGACCCAGGGTCCAACTCTTGGCTCTGCCACCTGAGAAAGATGCTTCCTTCTTTGAGTCTCTATCCTCTCACCTGTCTCCTGAACATGTAATCTACACAGGATTGACCCAAGACAGTATACATGTACAAAGAAAAGGTGATTTCTACAAAGGCGACAAGGCGTAACACAGAACAGCTGCCCCTCTCCCAGAGGAAACTGGCTGGTGAAAACCACAATGTGCCCAGTTCTCCCTTATAAATGGCGGCCATATGACTGAGTTTGAGGACTAGATGTTTTAAACGGGTAGTTCTGATCCATCGGCCACAGGTTCCCTGTTCTGTTCCCTTGTGTTAATCTCAGTATCTGAATAATAGATGTGACGGACATGATAGCTGAAACTTTGATAAACATTTGGGACTGTGAAACCAACTTAAAGACAGAAGACTTATGTGAAGACAGCAGGGCAGAACTAAACAAAAAGGGGGTGTTAGCAGCAGCAGCAGCAGCAGCAGCAGCAGCAGCAGCAGCAGCAGCAATAACAAGACTGACCCGTAGGGCCACACCAGTCTGGAAATGAGCTGCCTCCTAATGTGCTATGTGTATCAGCATCCACACTGATGAGGCTGCTGCTTTTCATGACTCCACTATTAGAACTCTGTTCTTCACCTTTATAGCTGTGAGCTCTCCCCCTAATATGCAGCTCAGAGGAGTGAAACTGACGAGAAAGCGCATTTGACTATACTGCAAACAAAAGCAAGCAGCCCCTTAAGTATTCACAACAGAATAACAGAGCCCAGTGCTGTGGTCACATTCTCACCAGCCCTCCAGAGATATGGTGCAGGAAGGAGCACCCGTGGTTTACCTGCACAAAGAAGTAGATAAGGCCCAATGGAGGGATGACAACGGCGGCAACAGGTGTGGCCAGCAGGATTATAATGACGGCTCCAATGACGTTGAAGAGTGAGCCCATGAACATCTTGATGACCTGTGGGATCATGGAGTCCACTGTGTCCAGCTCCTTGGAGAAGCGGTTCACTAGGTTCCCGCTGGGTGTACGCTCAAAGAAGCTCATGGGCGAGCGCAGGACATTGCGCAGCAGGTCTAGGTGCAGGTGACGGGAGGCAAAGATGCCCCCGATGGACACAGCCATGGAGTAGCCGAATACTGACACGCCTAGGACAACAGCAGAGATGTGAACATGAGATGTAGGAGCGCGATCTGCAGGCTGGCCCTACGCGTCTCAGCAAGCCAGTGGTGGTGGCCCTCGGTCACCAGCACTCATTGTGTACTACACACTGTGCTAGGGTTTCTGAAGAACTGAGTTTCCCTTTAACCTTAATGAACTAAAATTCAATTCACCTCCCATGACTGTGTAGCTACTGTGCCAGACAGTATAGATCTTCCAGCAGCTGCTGGTGTTGTGTGAGCCCAGGGATATGACACACCTTCTCTGTTCTTTGCTTTCTCTAAAACATGATATGCAGTCCCTGGCTCTGTTACAGGGGGAAGTCAGTTATAGATGGAGAGACTCAAGGCACCCACTCCTGATCTTCTGAAGGCTTGTTCCAAAGCTACCTCAGAGATCAGGGGACATCTGGGGCTCCTCCAAACAAATAGTGCACAGTCCACAGAATTCTTTCAGGGACTTCCATCTGAGGCTCTTTCACCAAGAACAGGGAAAAGGCAGACTCTGAAGTTGGCACTGACAGCTCTGTCAGCTAGGGCCCTCCTGTGTCAATCAATATGAGTCACCTCGCCACACTCAAAAGCCACATCCAGTACTAAGTGCCTTCCCAGCACCCTGTCTGGGTGCAGAAGCTCCCACACCAAGAAGGCTCACCTACCTCCCACATGAGAGCATCAGGGACATGAAAAGGCCACATGTGTACAAAACCCTTTAATGAGCACATGGACCTACAACTAGATCACACACTGCCTGGTACGTGCGGCTTCAGAGTAAGCTCCAGAGCTGGGCTGCTTCATTCAATGCCAACTCAGCCAGCAATCAGCCATGTGGCTTGAGCTGACTGGGAGGGACGGTGGGTATGGATTCAGCAAGCACTCAGGGTCCACCATGTGGCAGGTTCTATCCACATGGGTCTGGCTCAGTTTTCGGGTGTAAATTCCCCGAGGACTTGGGGACTCAGGAAATTACACGTGAAGTAACCACAGCCATACCTTGCAAGATGCCCAAGGCCCCATAGACACTCAGTCGGTACGTCCTGTGCTCCTGAGTCCCATTCACAGTGGGGTGGTCATCTGTCCAGAGGCTCAGCCAGTAATTGGAGGCCAGGGCAGACACGTGGTTGCATAGGAAGAGAAAGATACTCAAGAAGGTGATGAAGAGGCCAATGGCCTTCATGTAGTCCCAGTACACTGACAGTTGCACCTAGGATCCAGAGAGTACCAGCATGAGGTCAGCAGCTTGTGGGTGATGCCTTACAGCCCAACCTACCCTCCTGTGCCCTGACCCTCAAAGCCCTGCTGCCCTGTTAATCAATGACGTCAGCCAGCAGTAGCAAAGCCAGGCTTTCTGCCTCCCACAAGAGCTTCCAGTCAAGCACTCAGACAGGCTAATGCTCCATCATCACCCACTCACACATAAACAGAGAAGAGCCATAAGAGCCACACACAGAAAGCCATGCAAGGGCCCAGGTAAGTAGGTAGCAGGGGAGGTTTTCCCTAAGGAAGTGACGTTGAAGAGTTTACCAGCTGTGAATGGAAAACAGGAAGAGAAGGTGACCCACAGGCGCAAAGGCCCTGAGGTGCATGGGAGTGCAACACATTTGAGGAAGTGACAACAAGGATGGAGAAGTGGTTGCAGCTGCCCTATCTGTAGCATGGGAGGTTCCATTCAATACTCCAGGCTGCTCACAGCCAAGCAGTCATGAGCATGGGCAGAGACTGGAATAGCAACATGATGTCAGCAGCTCAGATCCCAACTCCAGCAAAAGTCACTTAGCCTCTCTGACCTTGGTTTTGGCACAGAAACTAATCACAGAGCCCAGCAGGCTTACTGTCAGGTACACATTCCTGTCCGTCAAGCAAAGCATTCTGCATTGTGCCTCACTTACCTGCCCTGTCTGTGCCTTGTCCACTTCCATCAGCTTCCAGGCCTTCTCCTTGGCGCCAGCCTTCTGCAGTTCAGCTGTGCTGCTGTGTTGCTGGCCAGCATCCCCACTGTGGGAAGAAGAGCTGCTGAGATGCCTGTTGCCAAGGAGAGTAGGGTGTCAAAGAAGAGCCTTAGGGAGTGCGTGCGTGCGCGCGCGCGCACGCGCGCGCGCACACACACACACACACACACACCACACACCCACACTCTCACTCACTCACTCACTCGTAACCTGTGGCACTCTCCAGAAGAACATGCTTCCATGGAAAGGGATTGGCAGGAATGGGGTCTACTGTGGGGAGAAGGTGTGTGGGTACAATCTTTTATGTAAAGAAATGATCTGGGAGCTAGAGATGTAGCTTGGTTGGTAAAATGAAGCTCTGGGTCCCATCTACAGCATAAACTAGGCACAGACCTGTAATTCCAGCATCAAAGAGGTAAAAACAGGGGGATCAGGCATTCGAGCTCATCCTTGGCTATTTATCTAGTCCAAGGTCAGCCTGGGATACAAAAGACCCTACCTGTTGTGGAATATTAGTTCAAGATGTGGTACATGTGTTTAATGACACAAAGATGGGTTGCATTCTTTTATGTTGCATTTGCTTAACTCTGCGAAGTTGTGTTACTTTGCCTGTCTAAACCACCTGATTGGTCTAATAAAGAGCTGAACGGCTAATAGCAAGGCAGCAGAAAGGATGGGTGGGGCTGATAGGCAGAGAGAATAAAATAGGAGGAGAAATCTGGGAAGACTGAAGAACCAGAAAAGGAGGAGAGAAGGGTGCCAGAGACCATCCACCCAGCCAGACATGGAATAAGGGAGAAAGAAAAGATATACTGAAATAGAAAAAGGTAAAAGCTCACAGGCAAAAGTTAGACCAGATAATTTAAGAAAAGCTAGCTAGAAACAAGCGAAGATAAGGCTGGGCATTCATAAGAAAGAACAAGCCTTTGTGTGTTTATCTGGGAGCTGGGTAGTGGGCCCCCAAAGAGTAAAGAATAAAAAACAAAACAAAACAACACCCCGCCTTAAGAAAATCTCTAACTAACCCTAAGCATTGTCCTTGAAGAACATAACACAGAGCTCAGGGCCACTGGCTCAGAGCCTCTGGACATTGGTTCGAATCTGAGCTGGGCATCTTTAGAGCTGCCCAACTGGTAAGCCTCCATCTCTTTGCTGTGAGATGGGGACAGGCCAGCTGTGCCCAGCTCCCAGACCAGCAGCACCATTAATGTGACTGTCTGTGATCAGCACAAAGTCCAATGTGTTAGGCCCCATCTCAAGTACCTGAGGAAAAACACAGATCGTGCAAGGGGCAAGTTTCAGAAGAAGAAACAAGCAAATGAAGGGCAGGCCTGTGTGAAATATAGTCAGCGCTGGTTCCTTCCTGAAGGATGGAGAGGCAGGCAAGATGTACACGTATTGCACATCCCTGAGAACTGTGATGGGAGAGTGGACTTGTTCCTTCTCAGTTCCACAGGCCAAGACACAGATCCAGGAGCAACACAGGGCCGGCCACCCTCCCAGTGCTTACCTCTGAGGGTATTTCCCCACTGTCACCAGCATCCCATTCTCCACTGGCTTTGACTCCTTCCCAGAACCACTGACACCTGGCAGAAGACAGAAGAGGGGAGAATGTGGTGTCAAGAGCTCAAGACCTGGGCAAGGCCAAACAACAGAACAAGAACTTAGTCACTTTCAGAGTAGAAAACAGTGACTTTGGCTGCCAGGGAGCTTGAAAAAGACAAAACCACATTGCTCTGAGCTACATCCACAGCTCAGGCCCTGACTACTTACTTGGCTGGAGGTAGATGGCACCAGGAACCACAGGTAAAATGTGTAAAAAGCACTCATCAGGGAGATTCTGGAGCCGTGGCAGAAGGGGAGACAGGGCAAAGTGTACTGGACTCTAAGCATCCAGTAGGGGGCGCTGCTTAACAGGAACCTCACACCCATATGGTGATGAAAGCTGTCATCTGAGACTGAAGAATTGCAGGTCAAAAACTAACCTGGGCTACATGTTTGACCTTGTCAAAAACAAGTATCAACCACTGTGACAATGGCACCCACCAAAGACAAAGGCCCAGCGGTCCCTCAGTGCCAGAGCTCACCCTGTGTGGTCAGATTACACGGGAGATGTCCAGAGCCTGGAGAAGCAGGCCTGTAAGAACACTCATGTCTCTAGTATGAAGTTTTGATGTCTGAACAACTGGTGAGGCCACATGGGGCATAACTGCCAGATGCCTGCCCTAACCCCAGAAGGATCCCTAGCCCCAGAAGGATGTCAACAAGGTCAGAACTCAATGGCACCTGGTGATGACCAGGGGCACCAAACACCACTGACCCTCCCACTCAACAGCACCCATCAATCCACGGCTCCTTCCCTACACTGGCTTCTCCATTCTTTGGTATTGTGAGAGGAGGACAGACAGACAATCCAGGACTCAGGGGTGTGTGTGTGTGTGTCTGTGTGTGTGTGCCTGTGTGTCTGTGTGTCTGTGTGCGTGTGTGTGCAGGGTAGAGGTTGCTCACAGATACAAGCACAGGGCCAGCAGCACTGCAAGGATGTCCTGGGGACTCATAAGGGTGACACAAAAGACAACACAAAATGCAGAGCCAGTCCTGGGGGCCACAAACAGGCTAGAGAGGATGGGGCTAGGGGAGGCTCCAAGTTAACAAAGCCTCCCATGAGGTGGGGTGGCTCTGTAAACAACTAGACACCTGGATCCTGTCTGAATTCCTACAGCGACTCAGCTCCAACAGTCTGTGGTACTGAGTTTCCACTTAGCTATGTGCCCTAAGAAATGCAAAACCTCTCCCAGCTTCAAGCTGTACACCTGTAAAATGGGGATGGACCTGATCCTCATATGCAGGAGTCAGAGGCACATCACAGGGCTCAGTGAGGTGCTGCTTAGATGGACATCTGTGAATGTGCTCCAGGTAATT
This sequence comes from Cricetulus griseus, assembly GCF_003668045.3. NCBI lineage: Eukaryota > Metazoa > Chordata > Mammalia > Rodentia > Cricetidae > Cricetulus > Cricetulus griseus. The sequence continues at coordinate 75,665,807 of NW_023276807.1, read as the reverse complement.
CTGGACCTGGCTAGAACTGAGACTAACTCCTTTAAATGTCCCCTTGAACATCAGTGTCCATACTGACTTCATTATGCCATTCTGTGGGCACACACGTCTGTGTGTATATGCACAGACAGAGGCTACAATACCTTGGCTGCTGTTTCTCAGGTGACAGGATCTCCCCGATCCTGGGGCTCAGTGACTAGGGTAGGCTCCACTTCCCCACACCTGACTTTTTACATGGGAATCAGACAAAGGTTTTCGTGTTTCTAAGGCAAGCACTTACTCACCTCTATCTCCATAGCCCAGCCATGGCTTCTTGATTGTTTTTTGAAAAACACAACCCTCCAAACAGCCATGTCACAAGGGTGAATGGTAACAAGCAGTACTTCCCAAGCATAAGTAAGCACACACAATCATGCATGGCACACACCCTATCCCTCCTGCCCCTGCTTCAGTGGCTCCAGAGGAGCTTCTGTGGTGGTTTCTTTTCCATCTACCAGGTGCCCATGAGCTAATGGTCCACCTGGGTCATCTTGGGGCTCCCTTGCCTAGGAGGTACTTGTCAGAATCCCTCTCCTGAGACCCACCAGTGGCTGTAATGTCTAAGGACCACCCCCATTACTCTGCCCTGACAGGCTGTCTACAGCCCTCAGTTCCCAAATTCCACTCCATCTCTAGGCCTCTGACTGATAGGTTAACTGTGTTTAAAATAGGTTGTGTAGGTTCAGGTGCCTGCCTAAGAGCCTTTGGTCTGAACCTCAGCACCACACTACTGCAGAGGGTAGGACCCCAGGGATGCAAAAGCAGCTTTTTGAACCCTGTCCTTTCCCGATGCACCTGCTTTTTGCCCAGCACTCCCCAACATGGCCTCTGAGAAGTGTGCAGGATGGGATTACTAGGCCTGGGAGATAAGCAAGCTTGGATCTGGAAACATACACAGAACCACCCACAAAGCCTCAGGATGAAATAAGCGCATCCCAGCTCCCCACCAAGCATGCAATGGCAGCAGCTGTCCCAAGATGCCTACGGCCTCCTACATCATAGACCCAATGCTACTGATGACCTTCCTCGGTTTTCACTCCACTGCCTGGAGTCATGAGATCTGGGAAATGTTAGGAGTCATAGTCAGCGCCCCTTCTCCGTACTTCTTTTTCTTCTTCTTTTTCTTCTTCTTTTTCTTCTTCTTCCTTCTTTCTTCTTTTTGATTTTTCGAGACAGGGTTTCTCTGTATAGCTTTGGAGCCTATGCTGGCACTCGCTCTGGAGACCAGGCTGGCCTCGAATTCACAGAGATCTGACTGTCTCTGTCTCCCAAGTGCTAGGGTTAAAGGCATGCACCACCAACGCCCGGCCCTACTTCTTAACCCACCCAGAGGACTGGAGAATAAACTGGGCTAAGGGCCTGTCTTATGGGTGCTTCAGTTTCCTCATCCTACCTGGGCTGGTAGAGCCCTGGCAAGCCTTCTCCAGAAGCTCCAACTGTATTTAACCAACAAGGGAGAGCAGGGGAGCCAAGCATAGTGCACACACCTGCAGTCCCAGCTACTCTTAAGGAGGATGGTCAATTCAAGACCAGCCTGGGCAACATCTCAAATGAAAAGTAAGAGGAGGACCGGGGATGCGGGCTTAGTCAGTGTTTGCCCAGCGTGTCTGTGTCTGCTCTCCAGTATGGGCAATAAAGAAGAATAAGGAGGGAAAGTGTAGCTCAGAGACAGAGCACTGGCTTGGCATGAGCGAAGCCCTGAGTTCCATCCCCACATTGTTGGGGGAAAGAGCCTGGAAAGTGCTGCAGTTGGGGGAAGGAAGGCGAACTACAGGCTCAGAGAAAGCATGACAGGAGGAGGCCAGGAGAATCCACTGCCCCCTCAGGAAGGCCAGGGCCCCACAGACCCTTCCATTGGGCCAGTGCTAGGTAAACCAGACAGATGTCAATATCTGACAACAACAACAACAAAACTCAGCTTCTGGATGTGATCTCATGTGTAATCCTGGTTACCAATTGTGCTATGATATTTCCCCAAAAGAGGTATTTTTTATCCAGGATGGACTGACAGCAGTGTGTGCTACATGAAGATCAACATGGGGGTGACATGAGGCCGCTCTGCTCAGATGTGTCCTCCACCCCACCTCAGGGTGGTGTGGGGTCTTTTCTCTGGGCGCTCCCAGAGACTCAGCCTCCCTGACTGATGCAGTTACCACCATGACATTCTTTGTAATTTAGTCTGTCTCTCCTGCCAGGCTCCAGGACACAGACTAGGTCTTACCTGTCATTGTGTTCCCAGCTCCTGGTGCACCATAAGTAGTGACACAACACTGGAAAGAAGGTGTGCCATTCAATGCAGTGGGCACTTTGTACACCTCTTATGGCAGATGGGATGACTGACAAGTGACAACCAGTGAGGAAGTGGAGCCAATCCTCCAATACCACTATGGGGCACCGCAACAGCCACACTCTGCCCTCAGAGTCTATATATAAGGCTGGCTGCAAAACCTGAGGGAAATGGGCAAAATGAGCTCTGCCCTCTTCTGTTCCAATGTTTTCATAGCTCTGTTCACGTGGGGCTGTCTGACAGACACACAGGTGGTACAGGGGAGTCTAACTCAGATCCCCCTCAGAGCAAGGTCTCTTACCCACTTATACTACTGCCCCAGTCTCTCCTAGCACTGAGTATGGGTCACTGAGCCTACAATCCAGGCACTGTATCCACTGCACACCACAGATGCACTGCCTAGCTGTGCCTACCCACCACCCTCAAGCAGGGACCAAAAGAATCACCAATGGCACCACTACTCAAAAGGCTCTGGGACTTCCCAGGTTCAATAGACTGGCCTCCCTTGAGGAGACAGCTCAACTGCTTTGTAGTGGATTCCCCATTTTTCTCCCCAAAGAGACCTGTGTGATTTCAGCACTCAATGTCAGGCCTCCCAACATCTTAGGGCCATGGGAGAGACAGGCAGCTGCTGAGGGCTGTGAGAGGAAACTGCCACCCTGCAGGAGGAACTCTCCATCTGCTGTTCAGGACGATGACCAGGAAATGAGGCGCTTGTGGGTTTCTCAGGGCAAGAAACAGGAGCCTAGGCTGTCTTCAAACCTGTGATCCTCCTGCCTGGGCTGTGTGAAACAAGCTCCCATCTCACCTGGCAGGAGGCTACGGTGGCTGAACTGGGGAAATGAACCCACCACTGGGGTGGAGCATGTGGTACATTTACTGTCAAACAAAGTGTGCCATGTACAGAAAATAAACGAGGGTCAGAGAGTTCAGTAGGTAAAAGTGCTTGCTGCCAAGCCTGAGCACCACACATGCATGCTCACACATACACCAAGTATATGTAGAGCCCTTTTTTAAAATATAAGCAAAAAGTAAGAAACACAGTCCTTCATGTTGTGTACAAAGGGCTCTCATGGCTGGAGCAGGAAGAGTGAGACAGACAGACTTCCTTCACCAACAGGGATTCAGGAAAACCCTTAAACATCGAGTGGAGCAAGTAAAATGCAGTGACAAAGAAAATTGCCATAATCCATCACTTGAGCTAAGAGGCAAGGATCAATCCTGCCTGAGAACAAACAGACCAGACTTAGGGCAGACCTTTGCAACCACAAGGGTGTGAACACGTAGAAAGAACTCATTCCAGTCAGTCATGAAGGCTGACAGGAACACAGGCTGTCACACAAGCAAAGAGCAAGTCACAGCTCCCCCACCCCCCCCCTTAAAGATAGTATGTCTCCAGCACACACTAACCCTAAACTCAGAGTCCTCCATCAGCCTCCCAGCTGCTGGGGTACTGTACCTTTTCCTTCAGATCACTAAAGAGCAGAACAATAATTAACAACAGCCAACAAGCAGAAGCAGACCCTGTCCCCAACCCCATGAATAAGCTAGAAGTCTATAATGCATTGTAGTACAATGTAGAACTATGCAGCCATGTAAGGATGTATGGGTGCAATGCAGACTAGACTTGAGAATATAAGGCTTGAAGAAGCCAGAAAACATCACATATTGCAAACATGGAACTTTAGGAGTACAACAGTCCACAGAGATGGAATACAGGAATGGGGACTCTAGCAAAAGAAAAAAAAAAAAAAAAGGGCAGTGTGCACTTGTGCTTGCTAATAGTTCTGAGATTTCCCTTGGGGTGACAAGAATGTTCTAAAGTTAATCATGGTGGATACAAGACAGTATGTTAACAAACACCAGCTGGCACAAATTCAATGAACATCTGATTGGTAGTTGAATGATAGCTCAATAAAACTTTTTGGTTTTCTGTTTCAAACTCCCAATAGCCCACCTGCCTGAGCCTCCCAAGTGCTGCAATCACAGGTGCGTATTACCACACTTGGCAAGTTAATATCATATTTATTAAGAACTACTATGATATGGTGGGAGGTGTCTTTAATCCCAGCATCAAGATGAAATCTTTTGTGAATTCAAGGTCTACTCATTCTATATAGAAAGTTCCAAGCCACCCAAGACTACATAGTGAGACCCTGTGTCAACCTCCAGCTGTCCCTTCCCCTATTGGAAAATAAAATCAGAAAACACAGCCACTGGTGACACCCTAATGTTGACCTGAAAATGGGCCCCACTCCCCTTACAGGAGAGACTAGACATGAAATGTCCTGCCCTGCTGTCGCCACTTTGTGTCCTTAGACCAGATGTTTCTTCTTTGACATTCAAGCTTTTTGGTTTTCTGTTTCAAACTCCTAATGGCCCACCTGCCTGAGCCTCCCAAGTGTTGCAATCACAGGTGCTTAGCCAGGAGAGGTGGTGGCTCAGTGGTTAAGCGCACTGAGTGATCTTGCAGAGGATCAGGGTTTGATTCTCAGCCCCCACATGGTGGCTCACAACTGTCTATACCTCCAGTTCCACAGGCTCTGACTCCCTCTTCTGGTCTCCTTCTGCACACAGTGCACATATTTACACCCAAGTTCACAATGCATATCCACTTAAAACAGAGAATGAATAATAGAGTTCCCCACTAAATTTAGACTAAAATTCAAAACTACTTCTTTGAGGCCCTCCTGGGTGAGCACCACACTGTGGTGATATATTATTTATGGTTTATTAAAGCTTGCCTGAGAATTCAGAAAGCAAAGTCAGCCTCAAGCTATAGAGATCAGGCAGTGGTGGTGCACACCTTTGATCCCAGGACTCAGGATTAAGAGGCAGACCAATCTCTGTTAGTTCAAGGCCACACTGAGCTACACAAGACTGATACAGTCCTAAAAAGAAAAAAGAAACAGCTCCCACAAAGATGATCTCAGCACTTGGGATCACACACCTTTAATCCCAGGACTCATGAGATATATTTAAGACAGAAACAGAGTCTCAGAGTGGGCATTCATTCTCCAGCCACACTGAGGATAGGAAATCTCAGGATTCTCCAGCCACTTTGAGGAAAGCACAGCAGTCTCAGATTTCATTCTGAGGTTTGTGGATCAGTCCTTTCAGCCTGCACTAGAGGTAAGAGTTAGTGGCCGGCTGTTTTGCTTTTCTGATCTTCAGCTTGAAGCTTGAACCCCGTATCTGTCTCTGGGTCTTTTATTTTTCACGCTACACCTGGCCACCTCACTTCCTATCTCCTACTCTGATTTCCACTGCCTAAGCTGATCTGTCCACAGTAGTCTGGTCCTGAAGCCTTTGCATATGCCCAGACAGTCTCTAGTGTGGCTCCTCCCATGTCTGTCATCTCCTCAGTGAGGATCCCAGAGCCCATGCTGCATCCTGGCTTCATGAATCTGTCTTCTACCTCTACATTTTAAGGTCCACTAGGAGAGAGATTTTCCTGTTATCTTGTCCCCAAACCTGAACTGTGTATGTCCTCCTGTAAGTACCAAGTGAAGGCCTCACCCCCGGCATCAAACTGCTAAAGTGAGACATAATCTCCAAGAAAGACAAGGGCGAGTCACTGCAGTCAGGTGGCCTAACCTCCACTTTTCTACTTTCTTTGCCAAGAGCTGACTGGGAGCCAGGAACGCAGTGCATGACTGGGAACCCCAGCACTGGGCAAGAGGACCAGGTGGGTGAGGGATGTAAAGATGAAGAGAGAGAGGCCTGAACACAGCACAGCCCACACTCTACGGCCAACTTCCAGCCACAAAGCTCTGACACAGGAATTGCTTTCAGGGCAGGCTATGCAATGGGTCTGTACTGGGTCGTTTTGTATGAGTCATCAGAGAGATGAGATCCAGCTGTAAGGGTTTTCTCATTTAGTTATCAGTGGGGGAGGGCCCAGAACATGGTGGGTGGTGCCATCCCTGGGATCTATTAGGTGGGCTAAGCAAGCCTGGGAAAGCAAGCCAGTAAGCAGCTCCCCTCCATGGCCTCTGTATCAGCTCCTGCCTCTGGGATCCTGCCCTGTGTGAGTTCCTGTCCTGACTTCCTTCAGTGATGAGCAGCAATGCTGAAGGGTAAGACTAATAAACCCTTTCCTGTTTGCGTTCCTGTCCTGACTTCCTTCAGTGATGAGCAGCACTGCTGAACTGTCAGCCTAATAAACCCTTTCCTCCCAACCTGCTTTTTGGTCATAGTGTTTTGTTACAGCGACAGAAACCCTAACTAAGACAGGGCCTGAGAATGCTTAAATACTTCATATACAGTAGTTGCTCGTAAATACTCAAATGGAGTATTTGAGTATTTATTGATTTGAGAATCAAGTGGAGAGCAAACAGCATTTTTCTTAGTGACAACAAGGTCTCAGGCCAACCCTTGGGACTGCAGGGTCCCCCATTCATTGACTCTGATGGGAGTTTTACCCCTGGGAAACTGTACAATGGGAGGGACCCTGCAGCTCCATCTGAGGGTCATCTACCTAAGATCTACTTGGGGATGTACAGGATAACCTGCATGTCCCAGAGAGGCTTTGGCTAGGTGGGGGATTGTCAAGCAAGTTTCAGACATTTTACAACAGCTTTAACCAAAGCAAGGTGTCCAGATCAAAGCCCTGTGGGCTACAGAGCATCAGCTGGCATCATCTTTGCCAGCTGGGGCCACTGTTCCCAAGATGCAGCTAACCAGAGGGTCCTCTGAGAGGCTGCCTGAGAAGGCTACAAAATAGTCCCCAATTTGCTGGCCAGTGATGGAGGGACCCAGGCTGCTGGAGCCTGGCACGTGCTTTCTAAGTCCGCTGCAACAAAGTCTGCAGGGGCAGATTCAACTGGCACAAAAAACTTGGGCCAACAGCAGAAGTCCAGGAGAACAGGTGGCTGCCAACAGTCAGGTCTGTGGCATCATGTATCAGGGGAACAGTACAGCTACAGTATTCAAGCACCCAGGATGTCACCCAAGACTACACCAATCACCTGCACATGCCAGAATGGCCCTGCAGTTTGCTCTTGGGGGGCTGCAGGGACAGAGACACAGCTCAAGGGGTCTTAAAGAGAAGCCTTGGGCCACAAAGCTGTGAGGAACATGGCCACTATGAGTGTTCACACTCCGCCTTAGGCCATCCTATGAGACTCATACTGTTCTGAGCTACATCATGGTTGTCACTGGTACTCAGCACCTCTGGGAATACAGAAATCTGTAATTATTATTGTCCCCATTTTAGCCACTGAGGAGCTTAAAGCCCACATGGAGGACAGAGACTAATCTTGAGGTAACAAAGCCAAGACCCAACCCTGTGCACATGGGTGTCAAGTGCTAGGAACCCTTTCTACCTGACCTGCAAGGTTAAGCAGGTCTACCCATTGGTTGGTCCCCCAAAACCCAAAGGGCTTGTCACTCATACTCTCATGAACTGTACCCCCAGGGCACAGGTAAACCCTCCCATAAGCAGCTATGATTATCAGAACCAGCTCCTGAAAGTCCCCCTGTCATCCTTACTGTTATCCTCTGAGGCCAGGTCCTGCTCAGCACTGGCATAGGTGCGCAGGAACTCGGCGAAGGCCCCATCCTGGTCTAGCAGCTCCTGGTAGGAGCCCATCTCTGATATCTTGCCGCCACTCATGACAATGATGAGATCCATTTGGGGCAGGTAGCTGACGCCATGGGTGACCAGGATCCGTGTCTATGAGCAAAACAGAGACCTGACCCCATCAGCACCATGAAGGAAACTGTCACAGCCCTGTAGAGACTAGAGGCATCTAGGCTAGGATCTCGGGACCTGGTGGCACTGCTCAGGTCCAAAAGCTTTGGGCTCTCTCTCTCTCTCTCTCTCTCTCTCTCTCTCTCTCTCTCACACACACACACACACACACACACACACACACACACACACACCTTCACCCCTCCCCCCCCAGGCCCACACTGTGTCAGAGCATCAAGGGACAAAGCCAACAGACCCCTGCCTGGACTCCAGGGATGGAGACAATATGAACCACAAGCTAGAACCAGTGCTGGAGGGGGCAATGTATAAATGTATAGAGAAGGCTAATTCTGAGAGTTGGGAAAAACCACTTGAGAAGGAAACTCTAAGACAGAGACAGTACCACCCAAGAGTGTGGATGACGGAATAGTGAGACCACAACACAAATGTGCATTTGGCAGCCCCGTTTATTTGCAGAGTTAAGAACTAAATTCAAAGCCTGTGCACGCTAGGCAGGCACTCTATCACTGGGGTACATCTCTGGTCCTTATCTTTTAAGACAAGTTCTTGCTCTGTAGGCCAAAGTGCCCTAATTTTCTGACCTCAGCCTCCCCAGTTCTGGGCTAACGGGTGCACTCCGCCATGCCCAACTCTGATGTTTGTATTTTAGACAGTAACTTTCCCTATCTTTCAGCTCAAACCCACCACAAAAATGGTCTATGCTGCACGTTTGCTTGTTTTGTCATGCTGAGCACATTGATGTGTTTTAGACTATCAATAGGTGATGGTCTCTTCTTGAACAGCCAGGTGGCAATTGCCATGCTTTAAAAGGTACACACAGCACACCACCTCTAAGGGAAAGGGTGGGAATACTTGCTTTGGTTTTGCTGTTTTTTCTTAAGCCTCAACATTCCTTCCTGTACACATTGCTACTTTATAATTAGGAAGAACCAGTATGTTCCTCTAACTGTCCCCCCTCGCTCCCCCCCCAAAAAAAACAGGAAAAACAAAACCAGGATCACAGCCTCTGTTTCCTCTCTGGCTAAGGCTGGCTGAGCCATCTTCCTGCTCCAAGCCCCACCCTTAGCTTCAGTCTTGCTTGCCTGCCTGCCATGGGGAAGGAATGACAGCCTTACTGAAGGTCTGGGTGGTTTCACGAGGAAAAAGGTCCTTTGGCCAGTGAGGCAATGAATTCAAGTGGGGCCAAGAATTTACCCTATAAAAGACCTGGTAAATTACCTGTCTTAGGAAGCTCTCAAATGGCTTAGTTCATAAAGTGCTTGCCACACAAGGACCTGAGTTTGATCCCCAGAATCCATGTGAAAAAGTCAGACATGGTGGCAGACCCTGTAGTACCATTCACCAGGGAATCAGGGACAGGAGGGTCTTTGGAGGCTCTAGGTTCAGGAAGAGACCCTGGTGCCTGACTAAGGACACCCACGGTTGACTTCTCACCTCCAGCTGCATACATACATGCATGCACACCAGTACATTCTGTGCTGGCTGGTTTTGTGTGTCAACTTGACACAAGTTAGGGTCATCAGAAAGGAAGGAGTCTCAGCTGAGGAAATGCCTCGATAAGATCCAGCTGTAAGGATTTTCTCAATTAGTGATCAATGGGGGAGAGCCCAGCCCATGTTGGGTGTTGCCATTCTTGGGCAGGTAGTCCTGGGTTCTATAAGAAAGCAGGCTGGCCAGGTGATGACTTTCCATTTCTGTCACTCAGGATGACAGTTTTTAGTTTCTTTTATGCAATAGCATGCTTAAGAATGACATTCTTAGCCAGGCAATGTTGGCATACACCTTTAATCCCAGCACTTAGAAGATAGAGGCAGGTGGATCTCTGTGAGTTCAAGACCAGCCTGGTCTACAAAGCAAGTTCCAGGACAGCTAGGGCTGTTACAGAGAGAAACCCTATCTTGAAAAATTAAAAGAAAGAAAAAAAGAAAAGTCAGAAAGAAAGTAGGCTGAACAAGACATGGTCTCTGTATCAGCCTCTGCCTCCAGGATCCTGCCCTGTTTGAGTTCCTGTCCTGGCTTCCTTCAGTGATGAAAGCAATGCCAAAGTGTAAGCCTAATAAACTCTTTCCTTCCCAACTTGCTTTCTAGGCATGGTGTCTGGTCACAGCAACAGAAACCCTAAGACATACACATGATGCGAGACACACACACACACACACACCATGAAAGCAAGCCCAAGAATCAAGAACTTGTCCAGAGCTATGCTGCCAGTCCTGAAATCCTGGCCCTGGGAGAGTACCTTGCTCTTCAGTAGGCCCATGGGACCAACCACCTTCTCAAAGATGTGCTTCCCAACATGTGCATCCACAGCCGAGAGGGGGTCATCGAAGAGGTAGATGTCAGAGTTACAGTACACAGCTCGGGCCAGGCTCACACGCTGCTTCTGGCCCCCTGACAGGTTCACACCCTAGGAAGACAGTGAGGAGGGTGGGTTTCTTGGGATCCCTGGACAATCCTGAGGAACCACATAATCATACAAAACCAGAGTGGGGACAGAAGAGCTGCTGAGTGGGGTGTCTGACCCCCAGCCAGTGCTCAGGGAAGGGAAACAGACAGCTAGACCTGCTGACACAGGTCTATCCAGTTCAGCTACTCAGAGACTGAGGCAGGAGGATGGCAAGTTCAAGACCAGCCTGGGCACCATCTCAAGTGAAACATAAAAGGAGGGCCGGGGATGCGGCTCAGTTATAGAGCATGTGCCTGGCCTCGTAACGGTCTCGGTCTGGTCCCTAGTGCTACAAGAAAAGAGGAGGCAGCGGTAGCTGTTAACAGCTTCAGACCCGTCAGCCTGTATAAAGATTATATTATTATGCTGTAGCTGATGTCACTACTGTTGCTGTCAGCAGTCAGTCTGTGGTGAGCTTCACTCTGAGCTGCCATTCCTATTGCAGCCACACAGGAAAGCTGACTGCACCCAAAGTGCTGAGACCCCTCCAGTACTCCACTCACGGAGGAAAGATTCAGCACTGAGCAGCAGCAGGGGACCAACACGATGGCCATGGGACACCTATTGAATAAACTGCCCAAACCTGCAGAGATGGACACTCCCTTCCTTTGCAGAGGCTAGTCCTCGGGTCTGTCCAGATACACTGCCTTCCTGTGCTGAGGCTGGCCCCAGTAGTTATCTCCCATATTTTGTATTTGATTTGATTTGGGCAGTGCTGGGAACAGAACTAAGGGCCTTTGCACACACTAAACCAGTGCTCTACCACTGAGCCACACTGCTAGATATTTTTCATATTTTATTTTGAGATGAACTCTTGCTAGGTGGCCTACACTGGCCTCAAACTCATGATTCTCCTGCCTCAGCTTCCTGCATGCTGGGATGATAGGTCCAGATATAAAGGTCCCGTCCAAGCTGGGCCCTTTGGATGCAGCTTATTGACCTGAAATCAGATGCAGTAACCAAGATTACTTAATCTGTGAGCGAGTGAGAGAGACAGAGAGAGAGAGAGAGAGCACTGTGTGAAAGAGCTGTTGCTATGTAGAGGAGCTATGCCTAGAAACTGTCGAAAGTGCTGTGTGGTGGATAAGCTATGTAAATGAGATTTATAGCTATGGCTGTGTGGAGATTTATAACTGTAACTGAATACAGAAATATGTAACTGGGCAGGAGAGGGATGTATGTATGGAAGAGAGAGATCATTTTAAGTTTAAGTAAAGAGGTCACCAATAAAAAAGCGTGCGCTGGCTCCTTTTTTCTTCGGTTACCAGGAGAAAGTATATGCTTGTTTATTTTTCCCCTCAGACATTAAAGTCTAGCAACCCTCAAATAAGAGGGCCCTATTATCCTGGTGCTGACTGGGGGCTGGCCCCAGTAGTTAGTATTATTTTGGCACCAGAAACAGAGGACAATATAGAAATTACTCAGGAAATTACCCACAGAGAAGAGGGGATTTTCATGGAGGAAATGCCCCATATGCACCCTCTGGGAGTGTTCGAGAGAGACACTTCCTAATGGTCACTGGTGGATTCAGCAGATCCCTTGGTCTCCCCAGCACCAGGTAAACATGGCTGAGGAGATGAATTCCCTAACCTTCCCTTTGTGTTTGTCTTTCCCTCAGAATGACTCAAAGTTTAAAACAGTCTTGGTACAAAGAAATAGGAAGAAAAAACATGTCTCTTGCAATATTTCTGGAAAGAAAAGAGCTTACAAAAAGCCTGCAGCATGGGTTTCAGTTTGGAGTAGCAGGAGCTGCCCTTTAGATAACTCTTGGCTGTCTGCCTGTACGCTAGTCAGACTCCTTAAGCTAACTGGAATTCAAAAGATGATCCATCTCCCATGTTTCACTTTCACTTTTTTCTCCAACTGCCTTAAAAGTTCTAAAGAATGTCTCTTTCTCTCCTTCTTTCTCTTTCTGGAAAACGGGAGCTTTTTGCTTGTTTACAAAATAGCATCAGAAAGTTCCAATTAGCCCTATAAAGACCATTTCACAGGAAAGACATTTTCTGTGATTTGGGGATTCTCTATGTATCTCTGCCTTTTTCTTCCTTCTTCTGGCTGTCTGTAGTCAATCTCCTAGATTCACTATCTATGTCTCATCCCTTCTCTCCTACTCGCTCCCCTCCCCGCAGGCTGCTTCATTTCAAAGTCTATTTGTCTTCTTGTTAAAAAGTCCTCCTACCTTGAAGGAATGGATGATAATGTGGCCACAGCATGTTTGTCTACTGATTGGTTTTGAATGGCTATTTTGTGTGTTCTGTGAGTCTTGCTGGCAGCCCAGATTTACACACAGCTATCTGTCTGTCTGTCTCCTACTTCTGTGCTTCCCAATTCTCATTTATCCCTGAAAACCTTTCCTCTTATTATTTTGGTTTCTTCACTGCACTTACTTTATTTCATGATATACTATAAAGGGATTTATAATATTAACAGTCTGTATATTGTATTTATTATTAAAAAGCCTTCATTTCAAACTAAAAGAACTTCAATTCAAAATTATTAATTTTTAGGTTAAATCTAACAGATAAAATCCTGATAAACTATTAATTTGGCTCTGACAAAATACCACCACATTACCATGACCACAAATAATAATAATGTTTGTTAATTTATCTGGAATTTTTGTCTCTTTAAGAAGGTTCTTTTGTGATAGTGGGGGACTGTGTTCACACTCTCCCCTAATTTTGTTTTTTCTTAATTAAAAAAAAGAAGATTCTTAGAAACATCAGAACATCAGTTTGCAGTCACCTACACCCACAGGTGGAGACAAACTTGAGAAAAAGTACTACCAACCTACTGTTTGTTTCCCCACCAGCCTATTTCCTTAAAGGGGGCATCTCTCTCTCTCTCTCTCTCTCTCTCTCTCTCTCTCTCTCTCTCTCTCTGTCTGTCTCTGTCTCTGTCTCTCTCTGTCTCGCTCTCTCTCTCTGTGTCTCTGTCTCTGTCTCTCTCTCTCTCTCTCTCTCTCTCTCTCTCTCTCTCTCTGAATATTGGAACTCCCCTTTCTCATCTGCCAGGACCTTGCACTTCAAAATTCCAAATGAACACCTAACGAGGGATATTCATAATCAGTGAGGTTACGATATCCTTTATTAAACGCCAGCCAAACGCCAGCCAGCTCGTGCCAGGGGCAGCAAGGCAGGGAGGCCATAGAGAAGGCGCTCCCACGTGTCTTGTCTGTCCCTTTAAACCCTATCTCGCATCATCCTTCTAGCAGGCGTGGCTTACACTGTCCCCTACATACACCTAAGAAAAGTTTCCTCTATAAAATCCCTTAACTTCATGTTCTTTCATTAATATATATTTGTTCCAGCAGATTTCTAATGAATTAAAGATTACAGTCTGCTCAAAAACTGCCTACACGTCCCTGGCCCAAGATCATCCCAAAGACCCTAGACAACAAATGAAACAGCCTGCTCCTCCCAGGTTGCCACTGCATTCCAGACGTCAGGACCCCCAACTTCTCGCCCATATCAGCAGGAAGCAACTATGAGAGATTTCTATTACCCCCCCCCCCTTTTTTTTTCTAAACTGAACTCTGCAGCTCAGGGGCTGGACTGCCCTCTCATGGCCAAATTAGTTAATTGCTTTGATTACAAGTTTAAAGATACTGGTCAGCATCAATCCAAGGGCCCCACCCCAGTCAATCCAAAGGATCCCCAGATCCACACCAAGTAAAAGACATTATGCATCAAATAAGCAAGTTGGTAGATAGATCCTTGGCTGGAGACTGGGAGCACACAAACTTAGCTCTCCCAAGAGGTCCCCTTCACTGGGACTGGCTGCATTCCCAGCACACACAAGACACACCTAAGGCCTTCTTCAAAAGTGACAGTGGAACAGATGACAAGAGGGACTTAAGAACCTTTGTCTCTTTGCTGTGTGACTTGCCACTAGGCAAAGTCCCCTAACCTCTCTGAGTCTTCTCCCTTTCCTCAGCCATCCTTTAGAGATCACATGAGCTGCTGTGCACATATTTCAGGGCTAAAATGTTAGCATGGCAGCAGAATGGAGGAGTGGGTGTCAGCTAGTCCAGGGCTGTCTGAATAATCACTCACAGACACACGTCTGAGGTGCACTGCATGACTGACAAGGGGAGTCACTTCTAGTGTCTTGTGCTGTGGGTGGGACAGTTATGTGGGCAAAAGCACAGCACACCTTTTTTTTTTATTCTCTTGGACTCTGCATCACCGTTCGAGAGGCTCCCACTTGGGTGGCTGCTAATACCTCAACTCAGACAACAGCACCAAGAGCCAGATAGTATAGACCCTCACCAAACTCACAGAGCTTGACAAGAGGAGCAGAGCCACAGAAGGGAGACGGCAGGTAGGGACAGTTCACTTGCAGGAGGAGCATTTAATGTGAAAGGCACTGACAGAGTGTGCACATGTTTGTCACACAGTTGCAGCTGACAGCTACATGATGTACCCATGCCATACTTACCTTCTCACCTATCTCTGTCCGGTCCCCACTGGGCAAGATTTCCAGATCCGGGAGGAGGGCACAGGCTTCCAACACTGCTTTGTAGTAGTATTCCTTCATTGGGTGCCCAAACAGGATGTTCTCTTGGAGAGAGTCATTCTGAATCCAGGCCTGCTGGGGCACATAGGCCACAGTACCCTGTGTGGCAGACAGTGGAGAGGAAAGACAGACAGACTCTATGAAAAGACAATAGCGTATAACTGCCTGCAAGAAGAGCCGGTTGCCCAAAACACACAGCAAAGGCAAGAACAGAGAAGGGCATTAATCCAAAGCGAACATCACAGACAAGGAAGAAATAAATCCAGTTCTTTCAGGGACAGAAAGACCTGCTTGACTGGACAGGGGTGAGTCACATGAGAGGAGGACAGGCAGGAAGGCAGGTGGCAGGGACCAGTTCACACAGGGCTGGTGTCATGCCCACCTTTATCAAAAAAAAGGTGATGAAACAACACAGAGGACTCTAAAGTAAGGGAATAGAAATCAATGACCTAAATCTGGATCTAAAAGCTCAGAAAAATGACTCAGTTGCTATTCTAACATTCCAGAGTCTATGAGCCCCAATGTCAGGACACCTCAGCTGTAAACCTCACAAGATAATTCATCCGAGGCCATGTCTACCAAGGTACTGGGAAAAACTAATGTTTTTCCAGCTACAAATAAGTCTTGGACTCAAAACATCAGTGCTTAGGATGGTAGGAACCCAGGAATTATGAAACAGAATGCAATATGGCTATCTAAACATGACAAGCAATTTCCCTTTGTCAACCTTTCTCATGTTGCCCGTCCACTACTTGGAAGAAACAACAGGATATATCTTGAAGCAACAGGTATCTGCCCAGACCCAGACACTGTCCACTTCTAAACGAGCACTGAACCAGCAAGGGAAAGGTCTGAACTGAAATCAAATAGTGACATAAGCCTACACCTCAGACTTGAGTTCCCAGGAGAAGGGATACAGATGACAGACAGGTTCAGGGACAAGTATCTGGCACGGGCTGGCTAAAGTAAAATAGTTGGGTTTTTGTTTGTTGTTTTGTTTTCTTCTCTGGCTGCTCCAGAGGCTACTGGCAACACTGAAAGGAGCTGACTTATAGCAAGTACAGGCCTCAGGGGAAACAAGGTGCATGTAGACAGGCCCCAAGGGACTTAATGCTTACAGCAGCCTGGAATGCTTCATGGAAAGTTTAGCTCAGCTTGAAGCGTACTGCATCTCAAATCTCTAATCCCACACTCTTCCCCTCCAGGCCCCCATCAAAAACTCAGCTAACACTAAAGATTCAAACTGTGTTTCGCACACCAGGCTCTGAGATGATTCCAGCCACACCAACCAGCACTGGCTATATTCTATTTACAGGACAAGACACAGAAAGATCCAAAAGAAAGAAACCAGAAGGTTCCATCCACAAAGACTATAGGATAAAGTGAGAGTGGAGGGGGTACAGCTTGAACCTTGAAGGGATGCTAGGATATACCCAGTAATTCTCTTTCTTCCTTCCTTCCTTCCCTCCCTCCCTCCCTCCCTCCCTCCCTCCCTCCCCCTCCCTCCCTCCCTCCCTCCCTCCCTCCTTTGTTCTGACATTTTCAGGCAGTTATATAATTGTACTTTGGTTAAACTCACCCTAGCGCCCCTCCCTCCCTTAGCCCTCCTTCTGCTTTTGGGGCACACACACACAGGAGTATTATTCAGCAGGGGAAATGGTTGGGGATGGAGACCATCATGTGAAGGCAGAAGCCACAAGTGTGAGCCCCTCTGCATCATATCTGGGCCTTCACAGCCTGTTTACTGAGCAGCTTCCACACTCCACAACAGCCAAAGAGCCGGGGCAAAACAAGCAGCAGAGAGAATGGGGGACGGCAGAAGGAAAAAGGGGGCTGCTCCCTTGGACAGTTTGTGAGAGACACTAGGCTGATGACCCTTCCTCCCGCACCATCTCTCCACCTTCTGGCCCCATCCTACCTTGAGAGCCACGTGTCCCTCCACCTTGTCCATCTCAGCCAGCAGGGCAGAAAGCAGAGATGACTTCCCGCAGCCTACCTGGCCCACCACGGCCACAAGGGCTCCTTCAGGGATGGAGAAGTTGATGCTGCAAGGACATAATAAGGAGCCTGAATGACACAGTGCCCTATGCCCTCCCTGTTGAGGGTGGCCCACACTCTGGCTGCCCCGGTCAGTGCCTGGAAACCTCCAGGCTGTGGGGCAAGGAAGGCCGTGGCCTGAGGGATCCAATGTAAATGCATCACAAAGCCTGGCCAGCACAGAGCCCAAGGGCTACATGTCACTCAGGAGAGGTGATGGAGGGCATTCACCTCACTGGGTCTACAACACTGTCCCCAATGACAAGCCACTTTCAGTTGAACTCAAATTCTTAGGCACCTGGGACTGGCTGAGAAAATCCACAGGATAGAAGACCAGAGTGTTAGGCCAGCCCTGAAAGAAGGACTGTGTGAAGAGACCAGAGCTGAGTTCCAGAAAGACCTTATTAACTCTGAATGGTCCTTATGTTTGTGTGTGCACATGTGTACATAATGTGTGAACATGTGGTGGCCAGAGGCCAATGTGTTCTTAAGGCTGTCTGCCTTGTTCTTTTATTGACACAAGGTCTCTCACTACCTGGAGCTTCTCAAATATGCTGGGGTGGTTGCCCAGTAAACTCCAGGGCCTCCTCCTGTCTCTGCCTCCCCAGGGCTAGGATATCAGGCACACACTGTACACTCAGCGGCTGCTGCTCTCTTTTAACATGGATTCTGTTGATGGAACTCGGGTCCTCATGTGGCACAGCAAGCACTTTAATGACTGAGTCATCTCCCCAGAACTGCCCGCCACCCCGCCTGGGGTAAGGTCTCACATAGCTGGCTGCCAACTCACTCACTATGTAAGCAAGGCTGACTCCTGGTCCTTCTGCTTCTGCCTCCCAAGTGCTGAGACTTCAGGTGAATACCACCATACTCAGCTTTGAAATGGTCTGTTAACAAATAGAAATTGCCAGGTGGTGGTGGTAGCACATGCCTTTAGACACAGCACTTGGGAGGCAGAGGCAGGCCTGGTCTACAGAACTAGCTCCACGACAGCTAGGGCTGTTACACACAGACACCCTGTTTGGAAAAAAACAAACAAACAAAAAACCAAACCAAACCAAACCAAACAAAACAAAACTTACAAGTAGTGGAACATAGCTTTAATCCCACCCCTCAGGAGGCAGAGGCAGAGGCAGCCTGGTCTGCATGCTGAGTTCTAAGCTAATCAAGACTACATAGTGAGGCTCTGCCTAGAAAGGGCAGAGACATGAGGCGTAAGCTCTACAGCTAGACTAGTGGGTCATCATGCATGACACAGCTGCTCCTATAGTTGACAGCTCAGCACACTGACCTCCATGCCCACACGGGGCACATGAGCACCTCAGGCCCCCAGGAAGAGGCCCTTCTTATCCCTGGGCACTGGTTTCAAAACTAGCTAACCACATGGATCAACTGTTTTTGTCTGATTCTTTTGTCTGTGTAAATATTCGAGTGAAGGTTAGAGGGCAAACTTGGGTGTCATTTCTCTGGTGCCATCCAGCTTGCTTTTTAGAGACAAGAGTCCTTCACTGGCCTGGGATTCACCAAGCAGGCTATTGTGCCTGTTTCTCCCTCCCCAGTGCTGGGATTACATGGATGTAACCATGCCAAGTTTTTGTTACGTGGGATGAGGGTCACATTCAGGTTTATTTACTGAGTCATCTCCCTAGCTCCTAGACCACTCATTGCTGTTCTTTTGTGCTGCATTGTGAGGGGCAGGGTCATGGGGCTACCCTGTGCAGCATTCCTAGGGAGGCAGCTGCCCACTTCTTCCAAGGGAGACCAGGATATTCTTACAAGCTATGGGGAGGCAAAGGTTAAACAGAAAAGGTTGGGGATTCACAGTGGCAGCTGAAAAGACCTGGAATCCTGAGGGCTAGGATGTTGAGAGTGGAGAATAGGCACAGGTAAGAGATGTTACAAATGAGTTGGGCAGGATTTAAGTTAGCCCCAAAGGAAGATCTTATACCTTCACGTAGTTAATGGAAGTAGAAAGGGAGAGATTCCTTTCTCTGGTGTCTGTCCTGTGACTGACCAAACACAGTGGGCAAGTTGCCACGGCAGAGAACAATCGTTTAGGGGCACAAATGACAAACTTGACTCCAAAAAAGTTCCCTTGCCTTGTGTTTTGGATTCCTTAAGGAGATGAGATCACTAAGCAAGCACAGTCCAGGGAATAGGGACAGGGACAGCTATTCTATAAACAGATAAGGACTATGCAGGCAGATACCATTGGAAGGGATAGGGGTGAACAGGCTGCTAGGAAACACTGAGAAATACAGAGAAATGCATTGCTAAGACAGAAACCTTTCAAAAGGGACTCAGCCTAGACAGCAGCATACCCTGGGCCTCTAAGCATTGTGCTTGGCTCAGAGAAAAGCATCATACCAAATCTGGGGCAGCTCAGAGGAACAGCAGAGTTCTACAGGTTCCTGAGACCCTGGATCATGCTGTACCTTCAAACGGACCTTCCTACTTCCCCAAACCCCAAATTCCCCTTGGGCCCGGAGCATGACTTTCTGTCACAATCAGAAGGGTATGATACCTGTACCAAGCACTTTCTGAGCTGCTCCTCACAACAGCCCAAGCAGTTGTGATTGGACCTTTTTTCAGATGGGTAAACTGAGGCTGAGAAAGGTGAACATCAGGGTCATGGAGGTAGAGAGTGTTCAGAGCTCCAATGTCAGTGTGTCTATCTCCCGGGCTTACCCATTTAGTGTGGGAGGTTCATCCCTAGCCCATGTGAATGATGCGTTCTTCACAGTGATGCTATTCATCCCCCCACCTGGAAAACATCAGAGACAATGTGTTAGGAGTCATGCATGACAACAGGCACACATGCACATGACCTGCTCTGGTCCCATGCAGAGGCTGAGGACCCTCACTGGTTACTCAGTGTTTGGGGACATCCTCCATGATCTCTGGCTGGGAGTGCTGAACATGAACCAAGATCAAGGAGAAAAAGAGTTGTGCTCTTGTATAAACCTCTCTCCACTTCCTGGTGGGGTGGACAGGCAGGGCTGCACGGTGATTAAAAGCCTCCGGAGCAAGAGCACTGGTCCTGACTCTGGCAATATAGGGAACTGTGCACAGCTTGGCTGTAGGAGCTCTGATGGCTGCCTTGGCTCTGGAGTTCATGTTTCCACACCCCAAGCACCTCAGGACGGCAGAACACCATGCAGCAGAGTTCCAGCATCTGCTTGAGCTGTAGTGTTCAAAAAGGGACAAGTGTCCACTTAGGGAACACATGGCAGTGCCTGGAGACAATTTCAGTTGTCACTGCTATGAGATGTGGTGGGGAGGTGTCCCACAGTCATAAGGTTGTCCTCAACAGGAACTGTGAGCCTCAAGCACCCACTGCGATACCCTGCTAAGGGCAACAGAGACCAGCTACTGTCTTCACAGAACAGCAGACATATATCACTGGGTGTTAGCCTATAATAGCCCACTAGGCTCCTGGTACTATATCACCAGGGGCCAGACACTATCTTCAATCCTGTTTATTGGGCTCTGAGCCACAGGGTGTGAGTTTGAACCCCAGTGGACAGTCTCTCTGGACCTCTTTCCTCATGTGAGCCAGGGCTGTGCTGGTGGCACCAGCCTGGACCACTGCAGTAGTGAGCACATACATACAGAGGCCTGGGAACAAGCTGGTAGCAGAGCAGGTACTCAGGAAATCTCAGCCCCAGTCTTACCTGCTGGGTGCCTCAGGCAAGTTTTCTGACCCTGGCTTCTGCTCTAAGGGACATGCTACACTGCATGTTCAACTTACACACACACACACACACACACACACACACACACACACACACCCCTACCTCAACTACACACACACACACACACACACACACACACACACACACACACACACACACACACACACACACACACACACACACCCTACCTCCCAGAAAAGGCTCACCATTGCTGGAGCCATTAGCAATGACTGCAAAGTGACTAGAGACTGAAAATCAAGATGTCAGCTCAGGGGTCAGCCAGAAGGATCAACTAGTCTATGAAATAAAGCCAGTGATAAAAATACACAGGATACCTGGCTGGGCCCAGTGACACAGCCCTATACCCAGCTATTCAGTTGGCCAGCTTGGGCAACTTAAATCCTGTCTCAAAAAGTAAACAGTAGACCGAGGCTGTAGGACAGTAGTAGAGCATTTTCCTAGCTGTGTGAAGTCCTGTGTTTATCCCCAGCAATAAATTGACTAATCAATCATTTAAGAAATCCAATGAAACATCCAGATGAGGAAAATGTAGCCCCGAATGCACAGACACAGGCAAAAGCAAAAACTGGGCTATTCCTCACACAGGACAGAACCAATGACTGAGCTACAGAGCCCAAAGTTCTCACTCACACTGAGGAGGGCAGGGGAAAAGATAACAGCAAAGCCCTCTGGTCCCCTCTGTAGAGGCCAGATCCTGGGGCTTGTGGACAAGCTGGGCCGAGTCAGGTCCTGGAGGGGCCAGGATAAGGAGCCAAAGTGGGTAGAGGAAAGGTACCCACCATCCTTGATCGACAACCTCTCAATGCTGTCTGGATCCAGCTCCTCATGAGACAGAAAGATCCTGAGACGCTTGAGGGAGACGCTGGCCTGGGGAAGCAAGCACAGGGTGTGTCACCCTGACACCATTTGGACCACCTGCCACCCTGCCACCTGGTGCCCACACAAGTCAGTAAACGAAGGGCATGCTGCCACATGCAATGGGACTTTGGAAAGGCAGCATATCTCTACATTAGCAGACCGAGTTTGACTTTAACCAATCACTGGGTTCTGGGTCCTAATTATAGACAGACAACACACGCTGCAGTGCCTATGGGCAAAGGGTCTGGGTTTGCTTACAAATCCTTGCATGCAGAAAGAATGAAAGCAGGAGGCATAGATGGAAACAGGAAGAGGAAGAGGGAGAGGGGGTACTCAGAGTTTCAAAGAGTGGATCAAGACCCATCGGCAGAATATGACATTGAAATAGGTCAAGGCCCATGTTTTTTAAACATCAGCTGTGAGAGAGGCCAGAGGAACATAGAATATTCTAGAAAGATTCTTTAAAATTAAAAGAGAATTCTTGAGGTAAAGTCCATACCTCTTATATTTCTGAGGCCAAGGTAGAAAAGAACATGAATTCTAAGCCACCCTGGGCTAGAATTGAGTTCTAGGCCAAGCTAGGCTACAGAGCCAGGCATTCTCTGCCAAGAAGGGAAATCTGTGTCTTTCGCAGAATAGAATCAAATGACTCCTTGCTGCTGAGACAGAAGCCATCCTGGGATCAGCAAGTGGATTCATGCACAAGGCTCCACTGGGTCCTCCAGGACACAACAACGTGAGCAGTTTGGAAAAGTGTTGTCAGGGCTGCTCGAGTAAATCAGTGGGACAGTCTGGGTCCAAATGACACTGAGAAGCCCTCATTCCCCCTCCTGTTTCCCTGTCCACCCACACACAATGTTGCTAATGACCATGGGAGTATGCTGACAGCTCCCATGTCCACTCCTGGTTCCCACTGTTCCCCACACATCTGCATGATGCTACTGATGACCATGGGGGGATCCCGAGAGCCCCTATGTTACCCTCCTGGACCCTCTGTATGATACACACCTGCACAATGCTGCTGATGACCATGGGCAGGATGTTGAGTGGGAAGCGCAAGATATTGAACAGGGCTAGGGACACAAAGGCTTTCTTTGCATCTAGAATGTTGTTCTCATCCACGGTCACATACACAGCAAAGGTTGACAGGGCCACCTGCAAACATGGCAAAGCATTGAATGATGAAGCCACAGCTACACCACCCACAGAAGGAAGGGGGATTCATTCAGGTCAGACCTCTCCACCGGGCTTAAAATGGAAAAGGCTCAAAGGGGGTGGGAAGGAAGGGGCAGGGGTAGAGCCAGCACTCCTGCATTATAAAGAATGAACCAGAAAGATGGATGATCAGGTAAGTATTCCTGCCATGCAGGTGGCCCTGGATCCATACCTAATGGAACAAAAATACAGTTCAATTGATAGAAGGCTCTCCTGGCATGCATGCAGTCCTGAGCTCACCCTAGCACTGCATGAGCCAGGTAGGGTGGTGCTTATCTGTAATCCCAACACTGGAGAGGAGGAGCCAGGAAGACCAGAAATGTAAGGTCATCCCTGGCTACAGAGGGAGTTCAAGGCCAGTCTGGGTTATAACAGACCCAGTCTCAAAAACAAAACAAAGGCCATTTTAATCATGTCTAGAAGCCAGTGGGGCATGTAGCTGGAACCTATTCACCCAGAGCATGTCAATTACGTGGCTCAATGTGAGTTCTGTCCCTCAGGTGGTTTGGCTCTCCATATATGACATGGAGCTAACACACCTATAAGGACAGTCAAGCCAAGTGCTGAGTGCAAATCCTATAGGGTCACCTGGGAAGCTGTTTATTCCACTGTACACTCTTGGCCAAGCCCTGGCCATGCTGCCAAGGACTCCATCCTCCTAGAAGCTTGGTTCTGATGAAACCAGCAAAGAGACCTATTTCCTGCTCTGCCTGTCAGCAGACCTAGGGAAGAACTATCCAGGCTCTGTGGCCAAAGTGGGAGGCAGTGCTCCAAAGACCACTGATACTCTATCATGTGGATGGCCCCAGATGGCAGCCCCCTGAGCACCCTGGATATTACATAGCCTCACAGGTTATGTTTTAAACTTTTTGAGATACATTATATGTGTTTTAACCTTATTTTACTTTATTTCTTATGTTTTTGAGACAGGTTCCTACTATGTAGTCCTAGCTGTACTGGAACTCACTATATACGCCTGGCTAGCTTCATATTCGGAGATGTACATGCCTCTGCCTACTGTGTACTGGGATTAAAGGTATCTATGTGTCTGGTTAAAATTTATTTTTTTAATTAAAAACTGTACATAGGGTTTAGAGAGATGGCTCAGTGGTTAACAGTACTGACTGCTCTTTCAGAGGACCTGGGTTCAATTCCCAGCACCCACATGCAGCTACCAACTGTCTGTAACTTCAAGATCTGACACCCTCGCACAGACATGCAAGCAGGCAAAACACCAAAGTACATAAAATAAAAATAAAATTTAAATATTTAAAAAATAATAATGAGGTGTTAAGTGATGCTTTGACACACAAGCTCAGGTCAAGTACCATCCCTCAAGCATGTCTCCCTCCACTGCAGTGAAAACATTTTTTTGCTCTAGCTTTTCCAAATGGACTAGACACTATTCTGTTGGCACTGTGCTTCCATTTAACAGTAATTAGAAACAACCCATCAACCTCTTCCCACCCCTCTCCCTAACACAAATGTGTTTGCTCAAAAGTCTCTTATAGCCCACATGTTAGAATATTACTCAGCCATAAAAAAGAAATGTCTTTGTTTTGTTTTGTTTTTCAAGACAGAGTTTCTCAGTGTAACAGCCCTGGCTGTCTTGGAACTAGGTCTGTAGACCAGGCTGGCCTCAACTCAAAGGGATCCATTTGCCTCTGCCACCGGAGTGCTGGGATTAAAGGCGTGGGCCACCATCATCTGGCTACGAATGCTATTACATGAAAAAAAACTAAAAATTGTCATCCAGAGTGACAGAAATGGAAAGCCACCTCATTTTCTATTCTGTTCACACAGAATGCTCCCAGTAGGCAACTCTGCAGAAGAAGGAAGTCAATGGATGATGACCAGAATTACTGAGAATAAGGGATTAGGGGTAACTTGTAACAAGTATAAGGTCTCCTACTAGGTGAAGCTAATGCTAACATGGGGGCACATATCAAATATGAAACAACTTAAAGGGGCCACAGAGAGAGCTCAGCAGATAAAGGCACTTGCCACCAAACCTGACAACACAAGTTCCATCTCTGGGAAACACATAAATGGAAAGACAGAACCTACTTACACAGGTTGTCCTCTGACCTCTGCACATGCCCCATGGCATGCATACCACACACACACACACACACACACACACACACACACACACAGACACTCTCTCTCTCTCTCACTCAGTAATAATAGTAAAACTATCTAAAGTCAAAGTGCTCTAGTATAAAAGCCAGTCTTGACCAGTCCCACGGCCCACTGGATTATCCTCTGTCATCATTCTGTCCCTTCTTCTACTCAGGTTTGCTCTCATTCCCTCTGTCAGGCCCAGACTTCTACACTCTACACAAACAGCTACCATCTGTTAACTGAACAACTACTAGGTTCTGGGTGCCACAGGCCAGGGAGCAAGGCAGGCCTGGTGGCCCTGAGCAACAAACTACAGGGCAACATGGACCAGCTGAGAGCTCTGGAGTGGCGTTTGGTAGTTCAGAGTGGCTGAGATTGGCACACAGGTGGGACCAGGCCCTGGGCATTCCAGCAGATGGAGTCAGACTTCTGTCAGCATGGTAGAACTGAAGCAATGCAATACGACTTTCAGTTACTCATTCATCCACCTACACACAGATATCCTACGCCAAAACCCCTCTGCTCTGGAGACAGACACAACATTCCAAGCTCTGATCAGTAGAGCACCACATAGTAGTCATTACCCCAGGGGCTGGTAATCACTCTGCAGAAGGGGATCCAGGCCAAATAAGAGGCAAGCAGCTCACAGGTCACCCCAGAGTGTGTTAAACTCTGGCCCCCAAAAGAGCACCAAGTGACAAACATGAGGCTCTGACCCCAGAACAAGATGCAAGGCCTTCCACCTGTCTCCTATGACCATAGGTGAACTCCACCCATCCTTGAAGCAGGAGCCTGTCAAAGGAAAGAGAGCACAAACCAATCTTTTCTTCTAATGCAGGCAGAGGCTGGGTACCTTTGCAGGGCCCAGGGCCCTGTTGACAACTGGCCTCAACTATTTCTTGACCAAAGGTTCAGCTGACTATCCTGGAATCCCAGCATTCTCAGCCTTCCCTGCTGCTCTGGTTTTAGGGTAAAATCATCCACAGGTTCATGTGTTGGGACACCTGCTATGCAGCAGGAACTGCTGTCTGGAGAGGACGTGGACACCAGGCCTTGCCGGCAGATACCAGCCTCGGGAGCAGGCCTTCCAGGTTACAGCCCTGCCTCCTGATCCACCAAGGCGGGAGCAAGCCGTGTTGAAAGCCAAGCTCCCAGTGCACTGCAGGTGCAACACTGGTGAGGCAAAGCTAAGCCCTCCTCCATCAAGTTGCCTCTGTCAGAGATTTTTGTCACAGCAATTAAAAAGGTAACATATACCTAACTCAGCCAGAAACCAAGGGTCTACAGAATCCTTCTCTCTAGTACTTTCTGGCTAGCATTTTCAGTAACAGCCTAGAAGGTGCAGGTTCTGTCAAGGCTGCCGTCAACAGAGCCGAAAGGAGTTGGTGATCTGAAGAACGTTTCAACAGCAGACACGAAAATGCAGAGTTTGGAGCTTGCCCGGCTGGTTTTTGGTCTTGCTTTTGTTCAGCATTTCCCCCCTTTCCTGTTTTGGAATGGTAATGTATGTCCTGTGCTATTTATGTTGGAAGAATGTGATCTGCCTTTTGATTTTGTTTTTTAACAGAGGGATTACAGTTAAGAGATTGTCAAATGTCTCAGAAGAGACTTTGGACTTTGAAACAAGTTTGTGACTGTTAATAGACTATGGGGACTTTTGAAGTTGAACTAAATGCATTTTTTTTTCATTATATTTTTAACAAGCTTATGAGGGCCAGGGAGTTTGAATGTATTTGGCCCCCATAATCTCAGAGAGTGGCACTATTAGGAGGTGTGGCTTTGTTGGAGTGTGTATGGCCTTGTTCAAGGAGGTGTGTCACTGTGGGGGGCGGGCCTTGAGGCTTTCTATACTCAGGATACCGCCTAGTATTTCAGTCAGGCTTCCTGTTGCCAGCAAGATGTAGCTAGCACTCTCTGCTCCAGTACCACATCTGCCTACAAGCTGCCACACTCCTGTCGTGATAATGAACTG
The DNA here is from genome assembly GCF_003668045.3 of Cricetulus griseus. Classification (NCBI taxonomy): domain Eukaryota; kingdom Metazoa; phylum Chordata; class Mammalia; order Rodentia; family Cricetidae; genus Cricetulus; species Cricetulus griseus. The sequence continues at coordinate 75,638,891 of NW_023276807.1, read as the reverse complement.
AAGCTGTAAGCGAGCGGACCCCAATTAAATGTTTCCTTTATAAGAGTTGCCACGGTCATGGTGTCTCTTCACAGCAATAGTAAAGCTAACTAAGACACAGGGTTATCAAAAAAAAAAAAAAAAAAAAACAAAAGTGTTCCAGGCCCATCTCCTTCTGAGGGAAGCACAGTTCAGGTAAACCTTGTCATGAACCCCCACTAGGCACACACCTAATTCTCAACAATGAAGACTTATACAGTGCCCTCAATTACTATGTGGAAAGTAAAAGGAGTGAAATGCAAGGTGCCTTTGGGACCAAGAGAGGCACGAACCCAGTTAACAGAGTGACTTGTCCATGCCAGAAGACACATTTTTTCAGAGCTGAAAATCAAACCTAGGGTCTTGAGCATGCCAGGCTATGTATAGTACAATTCTAGAATACATAAAACTATAAATCTAAAGATTTACCTTCTTTTTAATTTATCTGTGTGAGTTTCTCTCTGTGTATGTGCCGCATATGTGTCACTGCCCACAGGGACTGGAAGAGGACATCAGATCCCCTGGGCCTGGAGTCCCAGGTAGTTATGAGCCGCCCACTTTGGGTGCTAGGAACTGAACTCAGTCCTCTGGAAGATCACTGACTGTTCATTAACGGCTGTGTCATCTCTCCAGCTCCCTCCCATCAAGGTATTTTTAAATACCTATAACTATAACCCTAGACACTGTTTTCTGAAACGCACAGAACAGTCTCTCTGGAACAAAGGAGTTGTCACAGCGGAAAAGTGGGGGACAGCATGCACCCACAATTTAGAATTTCCTATATGATCTGGTGGCTACCATGAACAACAGTGTTGGCCTTGGACCCTCTGAGAAACAGGGGCAAGGTGTCCACAGATGCTCTCCCGGAGCTGACATTCCAGACACAGGCAGTAAACAAAACTGTAATTTTACATAGGACTAAACCAGACCCCCTGAACATGGGTGTCAGTTGGGAGGCCTGGGCAATCCATAGGGCCTCTGGGTGGGCTTTGGGAGCCCTTTCCCTATGAAGGGATACTCTCTTAGCCTAGATACATGGGGGAGGGCCTAGGTCCTGTCCCAAATGATGTGGCAGACTTTGACGATCCCCCGGGGAATGGATAGGCGGTGAGATGGGGAGGGTTGGTTGGGGGCATGGGAGGATGGAAGGGAGAGGGAACTGGGATTGGTATGCAAAATAAGGTTGTTTTAAATTTAAATAAAAATTTATTTAAAAAAAACCTGTAATTTTAGAATGTGTCTGGCAGTGCCACTGGACACATGGTCTTAGGTCACTGACAAGCCACAGCTTGCAATCAGTTAGTAACAAGAAGACACTGGTCCCCTGGAGTCTACCAGCTAAGGCAACCAAGTGTGCAGTTTAGTTCAGTAACACTGTGTGTGTTTGAACGTGTTTGTGTGTTTGTGCGTGCACATGTGTGTGTGCATGTGTGCGTGCGTGTGTGCATGTGTGTGTGTGTGTGTGTGCGCGCGCGCACGCATGTAGAGGCCAGAGGATAACCTCAGCTGCCATTCTATTTGGTTGGTTGGTTGGTTTTGGTATTTTTGTTTTTCCAAAACAGGGTTTCTCTGTTTTACAGCCCTAGCTGTCCTAGAACTCACTGTGTAGACCAGGCTGGCCTCAAACTCACAGAGATGCACTTGCTTCTGCCTCCCTAGCGCTGGGATTAAAGGTGTGTGCCACTACACCCATCTTAGCTGCCAATCTCTAGGCACATGAAATAGGCTGTGTCATTGGCCTTAACTCAACAAGTAGGCAAGCTTGGCTGGCCAGGGAGCCCAGAATCTGCCTGTCTCTGCCTCCCCACCTCTTCTGGCTCTGTTGTTAAACATAAGGTTCTGGGAGAACAAACACAGGAACTCATTCTTGCAAGGCAAGTCCTTTGCTGCTGAGTCACCACCCCAGGCCTAGCAAGCTTTCTTATGAGACTTTCTCAGTGAAGGGAGCTGACAGCACAGGTTTCCATTCTGTAACAGCTACTGGACTGGCCATGTGAAACTGCCAAGCAGGGCAAATAAAGCAGGCTGTGGGTATTAGCCTTGGAAGGGAGTGATGGGGAAAGGACTTGCTCAAATGGCAATCTTTTGTCTGTCTGGTTGGCTTTGTAGTGGTGGGGATGGAATCCAGGACATCATACTGAAGCAAATGCTATACCACTGAGCTAAACCCCAGGCCTGCACTAGCAGCCTTTGAAAAATATTTAGGTAGCTGGGTGGTGGTGGCACACACCTTAAATCCCAACACGCAGGAGGTAGAGGCAGGAGTTTGAGGCCAGCCTAGTCTCCAGAGCTAGTACCAGGATAGGCTCCAAAGCTACACAGAGAAACCCTGTTTCGAAAAAACCAAAAAAAAAAAAAAAAGAAAGAAACAAAACAAAAAACAAAAGCAAAACAAACAAAAACAACAAGAGAGAGAAAGAGAGATAGAGAGAAAGAAAAGAAAAATATTTAGGTGTTGGCTCAATGGCAAGGGCACTTGCTGCCAAGGCTGACAAGCTTAGTTCAATCCCTGGAGCCCACAAGGTCGAAGAGAGAACTCTAGTTGTCCTCTGACCTCTGCGTGTGTACCACAGCACTCATCCCCCTACACACACACACACACACACACACACACACACACACACACACACAAATACATAAAATTGATTTTCAAATTTCTACAAATTTTAGGTTTAAAAACAGAAGATATACCAAATATGTCTCGTGAAAATAACTGCCGTACTCACCAGGAAAGGTGTGCAGACCCAGGTGAAGGTGCCCACAGCTGCCAGGTATGCAGACTTCTTGAGCACCTTCAGCTCCTCCTTCCTGATGTCCATGACCTTGTCCTGGAACGCCAGCTCCCAGGCATACAGCTTAAGGACTTTGATCCCATTGAGAATCTCATTCATCAGCTTGATTCTGTTGTCTTTGCTCTCCATGTGTGCCACCTGCAGGGGAAGAGCAGCATCCTGGGCCCTGGGGACATCTATAATTAAAAGCGGCTCCTCCCAAAGGATGGGAAAGCTGGCCTTGGACCCCATGAGCCATAGTGTCAGCTCCCAGGCCATGGCAAAAGACCCAAAATTCTTCAGTTTGGGTTGCATTCGACTGAGAGACCAGAGGTGAGACAAGGCCCCCAGGGAATCAGAAGATAGAGGATGACATCTTACGTTGCTGACCCAAAGTGGGAGAGAATAAAGTATCCCTCTCTTTCCTTCCCTTCTCTAGCTCTCTTTTTTACAGGGTCTTACTCTATAGCCCTGTTGGCCTTGAACCCCTAGTCCTCCCGCCTCAAGCTTACCAAGGGCTAGACTGACAAGAGCACCACACACCTGTTGTATTTCTTTTTCTCATAACTGATTTCCAGTCATTAAAATATGGTCATTAAAATACTGAAACCTGCCAGGTCTGGCTGGCACTGGTTCTGACAATATTTTAAAACCCATCTGGTGCATCACCCTTGGCAGACAGTTTTCTAAGTGTTTCAGACACAGCCATGCTATGTTCAGCCAGGGCAGTGCCATGGTCGCAGATGAGTGAACCATATGCAACCAGATCTGAAAACAGAGATAGGAGCATTTTTTGAGGTGAGCCACTCAGGGAAGCCTACTTATTCCAGGACAAAACCCGATGGCAGGCCTATTCCATGAAGTCAGCCTACAAGACTACTCTCCCACCATGGTCAGCCCACCCAGAGCCCATCAGTGCAGCCAAGGACAGCACACAGCCAACAACAAGGGACAGAGAAACATGGGACGTGAAGACCACATGATCCACACATGAAGATTGATGGGGGAAGTATGTCTGTGTATGTTTATCTTATTGATTGTTGAATAAAGTTCTGTTTGGCCAATGAGGTAGCAAGTTAGACGAGACTAAGAGTCAAGAGGATTCTGGGAAATGTAGTAGAGAAGTGGTGATCCAGGCAGGAAGTGACATAGCAAGGAGACTCATATTTAAGCAAGGAGAAACAGGAAGTGTCCCTTTTCCCCCTGCCTCCTCCAGTGGCGGGATGTGATCCACCGGCAAGGAGGGACGCCAATAAGGTGTCTGATAAGATAAGTCTTATAAAATATATAGATTTATGACAATTAAGACTGAGCTAACAGATGAGAATCCTAGTCATTGGCCAAGCAGCATTTGAACCTAATACAAGTTTCTGTGTATTAATTTGGGCCCTAATTCAGGCGGGCGACTGGTGTAAAGCGCGCACACATGGCAGTGGGGCTTTTGGCGGAAAGATTTATCGTAACAGAAGATCATCAGGCATGAGATCAAATGATAAAATCTTACCACCACAAATGTCCAATGGACAAAAGTATCACCAGTTTTTATGAGTTAACTTTTATTTTATCTTTAATCACTATATTATATTATATTCCCTGAGAAGCCTGTTTATTTTCTAATGAAAGACAGAAAGGGAGCAGATTCAATGGGAGGGGAGACAGGAAGGATCTGGAAGGGGTAGAGGGAGGAAAAACTATCAGGATATCTTATGAGGGAAAAAAAATCTCTTCATTAAAAGGAGAAAAAAATCAACTTTTAAAAGCCGGGTGCACGCCTTTAATCCCAGCACTCGGGAGGCAGAGACAGGCAGATCTCTGTGAGTTCGAGGTCAGCCTGGTCTCCAGAGCGAGTGCCAGGATAGGCTCAAAAGCTACACAGAGAAACCTTGTCTCAAAAATCAACTTTTAAAACAAAAAAAGACATCACTTCATAGCAACCCTAATTATACATATAGTTATATTGTATAGGGACAGTTCTAGAGGTAAAGCTAGGCCTGGTGGTGCAAGCCTGTAATCCTTAGAGTTTTAGGCAGGAAGACAAAGTAAGGCCAGTATGGGTTACAGAACAAGATCAAGACAAGGAGAGAGGGAGGGAGGAATCACAGACAAGCATGGTGGCTCACACCCTTAATCCCAGCACTTGGGAGACAGAAGCAGGCAGATCTTGGTGAGTTCAAGGCCATCCTGGTCTACAAAGTGAGTTCTAGGACAGCCAGGGCTACACAGAGAAACCCTGTCTCAAAAAAAGGAAGGAAGGAAGGAAGGAAGGAAGGAAGGAAGGAAGGAAGGAGAGAGAGAGAGAGAGAGAGAGAGAGAGAGAGAGAGAGAAATCTACTCAAAATAGCCAAGAACATAGGACATGATACAGGATACCATTCCTTCTAACCTACAGTCCTATGTAGTTTAATACTGTATAACAGAAAAAAGGACTTGCTGTGTTAAAACACTTTTAAAAAGTGTCTCTCAAAATAAGAGTTAACACTACACATAATAAGTAGTCAACATAAAAGAAAGAGGGAGGGAGGGAGGATGGAGGGAGGGAAGGAAGCTCCAAGTCACTGTGATAGACTCTCTGCTTGCCTGCCTGCTCAGACCAATTCTGGAGCACTGACCATGGCTGTCCTTTGGAAAACTTGCAGAAACTCCAAGGCCAGTGTCCCTGTATAAAGGAACCTATAATAGATGAGGCTGACCATCAGGAAACTGGGTGGGCTTCATCTGGAAAGACCCAGGCTAGGGCTCAGGGTGAAGCCCCATGGAGATGGACATCATCCTACCTGGTAGGTCTTGGTCTTCATTGCCATCACAGCATTGAAGGGCACCATGAAGACCATCACAGCCACCCCAGCCAACACAGATGGGCCCAGGTTCTAAGGAAAGACAGGAGATAATTAGTCACTCAGCAAACAGAAGAGAGCCCTGGTACATCATTTAACAAGGACTAAGCACTCCAGGAGGACCCCACCAACCAAACTTATTCCTTTTACCCAAAGGTGGGGCATCAAGAGTTTTCAGGTGGGGTCTTCCCAACCCTTTTAAGAATATGCAGGCAAACTATCCCTTATCCAAGTAAGCTATGGAAGTTGACCTTGGGAATCTCAGAAAGGCCTTAAGGTGCTTGCTAGTTAACCTCCAGCCTGATGACTTAGTGCTAATCTGGATGGCTGCAAGGGCAGCTACAGATAGGCTGGTGGCTGGCACTGTAACACTTGGGTTTCAAACGGGTTTCCTGCCACTCACAGAACAGGTAAGAGGGGCTTGCCTCTTAACTAAGCTGGCACCAATAGTGTGACTTGTGTGATGCCTCCTTTCTTCTACAGGGTTAGACATTTTGTACTTGCTAGGCAGATCATGCACAGATGAGCTGTAACAACCACCCCCCAGCTTCACACCTGTGAACTTGACTTGCTAGAGACTCAAATTAGTTGCTGTCTGCTTTTGTTATGGGTTGCTTTATCCTGTGTAACATGTGTGAGAATGTGTGTGTATACACACACACACACACGCACGCACGCACGCACGCACGCACGCACGCACGCACGCGCACGCGCGTGCACGAGTATACATACACATACAAACCCACATACACACATAGCTGACTCTGGTGTCTTCCTCAGTAACTTTTCACTTCATTTCTCAAGACAGGGTAGAGTTTTATGAATCTGGAGCTCACTTATTCCTTGCTAGGCCCAGCATTTTGCATGGGTAATAAAGATCCAAATTCAGGCCCTGATGTTTGCACAGCAAGCCTTTTATGAATTAAGCCATCTCCCTAGCATCCACGATGGTTTTCTATGATCAACTCTGACTATACTGTCCAACTAGGGAATCTTCAAGAATGGCATGGTTCTGAGGACCCTGACACAATGTATGTCACACACTTCATGACACTCCCAGCATAAAAAAATCAAATACATTGATCTTTAAAAAATATATTACGATCATTTGCATGAGTAATTGTGCATTGTAATTGTTAGGCAGGGTATGATACACAAGTGTATATGCATGGGGGTTGCCATACACAGGCTGAGTGTTTGGGGGGTGGTGCAGTATACATGTATATGTATGAATTCAGAGTTCAAACTCAGGTATCATTCCTCGGGATACCATCTGCCTCTTTTTGTGAGATAGGGTCTCTCTCTGGCCTAGATCTTGGCTGGTTAGGCTAGGCTAACAAGTCAGTGAGCCCTAGAAATCTGTCTATCTCTGCCTCAGTTGCCACAGTTCTTACAGAGGTTTTTCTTTTTTGTTTGTTTGTTTCATTTAAGGAGGAGGGCCTAGGGAATCAAACTTGGGTCTTTGTGCTTACCTGGCAAGCACTTTGTAGACTGATCCACCTCCCTAACCTCACAAATAAAAGAGCTATGGGTTAATTTCATGCTTACTGCTTTTTGTTTGTTTGTTTTTTGGAGACAGGGTTTCGCTGTGTAGCCCTGGCTGTCCTGGAACTCTCTCTGTAGACAAGGCTGGCTTCAAACTCAAGAGATCTGCCTGCCTCTGCCTCCTGAATGCTAGGATTAAAGGCATGTGCCACCACTGCCTGGCTCATTACCTACTTCTTTAAAAAAATATATATATGTATGAATGTGTCTGTATGTATAAATGCAACATGCATACATATGCTGGCCAGCAGAAGCCAGAAGGAGCTTGAGTTACAGGCAATTGTGAGCTGCCCGACATGGGTGCTGCGAACCAAACTTGAATTCCATGAGAGCAGCAAGCACAACTAACCCCTGAATCATCTCTGCAGCCAACTCCTCATACAATATAAATATATTGGGAAACAAATTTCATATTAATTTTTGATATCTGCTTAGTCTCTCTGAGGATCACATGTTCATTTAGCCAATGGTCACAATTTGGGACACTGAGGACACAAGTTGTTCTTGCGGGGGGGGGGGAGGCATGCGCAAGGGGTCATAGGACTCAGAATGGAAGAGGGAGCCTAGTTCCAGGGCAACCTCAGCAGCCACCATCCTATTCTGTGGGGTTGGTGGTCTGAATATGGAAATCCTGCTTTGGTCTCAAGATAGCCTTACTCACTGTATAGCCCAGATTAGCCTCCATCCTCCATTAGATCCTTCTCAGATTCACAAACCAACTGTGGAGGCTTCTCATCATTTCACATAAGGGAGCACTCCACGGCATCCACTTGAAGATTTGTATTTAGCTATTTATGTTTTCTGTGTGGGGCTGGAACCCCAGTGTAGGGCTTGCTCCCAAGAGCCAGGTCCTGAGTCACGTGTTTTTCTTTCTCAGTTATATCATCAAAAGCATTTCACTCCCCACTCATTATCTATACAAAACAGTGGGACTGGTGAGATGGCTCTGTAAGCAAGGGTGCTTGCCACAGAAGATCTGGGGAGATGCGGTCATATGTAGTGGCATCTTGCCTGTGGACCTGTAACATATCTATCTATTCATGCTAAAATCTTTCTACCTGAACACCTGTATCTCCTTACTTCCTAGTACTCTGGTAGTCCCAATTCATATAAAACCAATACTGGTTTTGGAGTTGGATTTGGCTTTCCTTCTCTAAATTCAAGCATGTTGTAAAAATAAAATTCAGAGTTTCTGTCTCATATCAAAAAGCCAATTGATGTGAGATGGAAGTAAACAAAATCTAGGGACTATTATTGTCGAAACTCTGTTATCTCTCAAAAATCTTAATTTCCCTCATACTTATTTTCATCCTTATTGTTACCTTTCCCAGTATACATACCTATATAAGTTAAAACTTTCTGTGTTGATATTAATGTCTAAGTCTTCCACAGTGAACAATAAAATTTCTTAACAACAATCTTTGAACTCTCTGAAAAGAAAATGAAGCTCCACTACATCGATTCCACTTGATTCAACTTGATGTCTTTGAACTAGTAAACACCACTCAAGGATCGGTTTGGGACTAAAACTGCTCTAGACAATTCCAGATTAGCTGGCTGAGATGGTCCACCTTCTTATAACACTCTAGACAGAGCTTCAGATAAGAACTTCATTCAAGCATCACCTGCTACTCAGAGACCAGCAACAAATGTTACAGCTAGTCCTCTAGCGACTTCAGTTTGTTTTTTGTTTGTTTTTTTCCCTTACAGGATCCCATAGAGTCACCATCGCTCCATTACAGCATAAAGTAATTCTAAGAAAACAACACCCCCTTTCAGTTGGCTTAAAGAGTATTTTGGGTTTTTTTTTTTTTCCATCCCTGAAAAAAAGCATAATTATCACCTGAGAAAGAGTTTAGAACTCTGCTAACATGAGACACAATTGCTCCTGAAAGCACTGGGCTATTCCTGAGAATATGATGGACACCAATGACACTCCAGTTGGAGTTTGTTCTCCTCTTGGCTACTGGCTTTCTGGGTAAAAAAACTGCCTCCACCTCAACCGCTGACTTTGGACATGCTGTCCTACTGGGCTAGCAGGAGATAAACTTAAAGAGACTGCTAAACCCTGCAAAGTCAGGGTGAGACAGCCTTTCTACCTCCCTGCTTCTGTGTTAGTCATTCTAATACTCTAGGTCTTAGCCAAAGCTGGTTGCCCCAACACTGCTGTGAGACTTTGGGTGACTGTCCAGGTAGCCTGCTATTTCTGTCTTCCAGTACACCTTTAGGAAGTTGCTCACCTGCAATTTCTGCCTACCCTAGTAATGCTATCTTCCTTCTCAGGTCTTTGAAAGTTAAAAACAATATAAAAAGTTTTTAATTACATGTATTTCATGAAAAGACTAACATGACTTGGTGATGCATGTCTGTAATCTCTGTACTGTGAAGGCAGTGGCAGGAGGATTTCTGTGAGTTTGCAGATAGCCTGGTAGACATAGCAAGTTCCAGGGCACACAAGGACTACATAGAGACCCTGTCTCAAAAGTGGAAAAAAAAAAAAAAACTGGGTGTGGCTGTATCCATCTGTCATCCCAATGCTGAAGTAGGGGAAGCAGAGACGAGGTTGGCTTCAATAAATCAATGAGCTCCAGGCTCCATGAGAGACACTCTCAAAAATAAGGTGGACAGAGTTTGGGGAGGACACCTGGGGTCCACTTCTGTGTGAGTGCTGAGCAAGCACACACACACACACACACACAGAAATGACAATACATATAGACCAGACGTCAAGTAGAACTTAACCCTGATGACACAAGAAAAGAATAAAATAACTAGAAACTGGCCAATGGGTGGGAAAATAAAATGCAAATGACAAGAAATGCTCTTTCCCATGCATGATACCATCCCTGTCACTGCCTAGACAAGGCCAGCCCTCCCTGCACAAGAAAGAGACCAAGAACAAACACACACCAGCCACAGGAGGCAGAGGGCTAAGATGACTTGCAGAGGGGCTGACCAGACCATGTTAATGTATGTGGCCAAGTCCATGAAGCGCTGGGCATCCACAGACATGAGGTTGACGATCTCCCCAACCGTAGAAGACTTTCTAGCCGAATTGGTGATCACAAGGGCCTGTGGAATACAGGAGAGGGGAAAAGTTGAGCCTACAGGTGAAGGCAAAGAGTTTTCAACTCTCCCCAGACCCTGGACAAGATTCTGGCCAATGGTAACTGCCGATCTTTCTCCTCCAAATCCTAAGCTACTCTAGACACTTTCTAAACCATGGCCTTGCACATTTCAGTATGCAGGCATGTCGCCTGAGGGAGGAACCCTGTGGTTTCTTGATCTGCAGGTCTGTGATAAGCTAGGATTCTGGATTTCTAAGAAGCTCAAAGGTCATGATCATGTTGCTGGTCACAGATCCCAATACAAGGTTCTTGGCTCTCAAACTCTGACATTGGGAACTAGACAAGGCTTTGTTTAGCTGTCTAATTATTGACTGCAAGAGAGTTTCTGGCCTCTACCCAGAAAATTGTTGTGATACCAAGTTGTGACACCTAAAGTATCTTGAGATGTCAGGGGCAAGTGACTCTGGTGGAGATGTCCATCCAGGACTTTCTTCTCACATGGCTGTATACATTGTTTGGGGAGTCTTAAAAATACACCTGTACCACTGAGCATGACAAGCTTGACCCAAAAGACACCAGTACCACTGGTGTGGGCTGCAGCCTATGCACCAGGACTCAGCGTAACAGGGAGTAGGAAACACTAGGAAAGCCTTCTCTCTTGACAGCCTTTGAGCCATGTGGTGTGCTGCCTCAGAGGCCAGGACATGAGTGGGATGGAAGATTACTAAGTCCCTTTTCTAATGAGAGAGAGAAAATGTGTGGATTTGGGTAGATGGGGAGGATCTGGATGAAGTTGGAGGAGGAGAAACATTGATCAGAATATATATATGAAAATCTATTTTCACCAGGCAGTGGTGGTGCAGGACTTTAATCCCAACACTCAGGAGGCAGAGACAGGTGGATCTAGGTGAGTCGAGGACATCCCTGGTCTACAAAGTAAGTTCCAGGGCTATACAGAGAAACCCTGTTTCGAAAAATTAAAAAAAAAAAAAAATCTATTTTCAATAAAAATTAAAGATCAAAGTTATGGGGGGGAAAACTGAACAGCAACAACAACAACAAAAAAGAGGAGGTAGGACTATGGCTCTGGGACAATCCCTGTCAATCATATGCACTCCCAGCATGACAAAATAAAAATTTTTAAAGCTTGTCTTCCTCTGTTCAAAAATCTACCACTTCAGTTCAAATCCGGGGTGAGAGTGAAAGCAAATCCAGGAATAAACTAGAACAATGATTTAACATAGACTGCTTTTCTTTAAAAAGCAAAATAAAAATAGACAACTGCACACTTTGAGTATGTATATGCAGGCTCATACAGCTACGATGTACATGTGGAGGTCTAGCCTTCTAGCTTGTTTGTGACAGGATCTCATCACTACTGTAGCCCAGGCTATCTCGCTCAGGAGCTTCTGTTTCTACCTCCTAAGTCACTGCTGGGTATACAGACAGGTACTACTATGCCACTTGGTTAAGGGACAAAGCTTGCTGGGGGCTATCCTTGGCATCATGGTCCCCACAGCCCCCATCATTTCTTTGCTGAGGATGATGGGCTGGAAATCTCCACACAGGTCCTGGGAAGTCCCTGCTCAGCCACCCAGAATTCTGAGGTCACAGGATTCAATGTGGGTGCCTGGCCTACCTTGCGGTAGACAGCGCCCACCACGGCCGTCTTGATACGCATGCCGCTGATGAAGCAGATGTGAAAGTACTGGTGCAGAACCAACGTCTGCAGACAGGAGCTGACGAACAGCAGTGCTGTGTAGAAGTAGCCCTGCCAATCGGGGGCGTCCCTGTCATTCATGAAGTTGATAATCAATCTGTTGGGGGGGGTGATAAACACATCAGGGAGAAGTACTTCCAAATTCTATAGTGATTTCCACCTGAGCCACAGGAAGTCAGACAACATTTTACCTCACAGGGGTGATATGACTGCCAGGGACCAGCTTCTTAAACAGGGACCTCTGCCTTAGGAGCATCACACACTGACAGATCTGTCTCCCCACTGGCAAGTAACCCAAACGTGGTCAAACAGAGCACACTAGGACCAAGCTATTGGAGACAGAGATGACAAAGGCCCCCTTGCTGTCTTCTTGGTTTCCAGTTTGCAGAGGCTCATGAAATTTGCCTGCACATCCTTGCTCTAGACAACCCCACATTCTCCCAACTTTGGATTCAGGAAGCTTCTGTGACTTGCAAATGGCTACAACTCAGATGGTAATTAAACGAAGCTGGGGAAGGTGAAGGTAGTGGGTAACAAGCCTGCTCCTGCACAAGGCGGGACCACCCAGGAAGTTAAGGGAAAGCCAGGCGGTCAATTAAGAGTTCTTACTCCAAGATCTTGGGGCCGGCAAACATCATCAGATCATGAAGGGCCTTGAACAGGAAGCTCATGAGGAAGTAGGGCCCAAAGGTTTTGTATAACACCTTGAACAGAGAGGGGTCCTTGTCCTTCTGGGGGGACTTGACAATCAGCGCCTCGACCTCCTCATTCACATCCAACTTGGAACTTCCCTTGGGCTTGCTGGGATCTTTGGGAGATGCGTACACAATCTGTACAGGTTGCCTATAACATGAGAAGGGTAGAGCAGTTATTGTGTCCACCAGGGAGGCAATTCACAGTCAAGAGAGTTAAGAGCAGAACCTAAGACAAATCACCATAGAGAAGCAACTTTAATGCAGTAGGTATGAGCCCTGGGTCCTGCCTGGGCCTTCTGCTGCCTGCAACTGCAGGTATGCTGAAGCTTGTTTCCTCTTTTGCAAAGCATGGCTCAGGGTGTGGCAATGCATAATGGTAACCACAGTGCTGCGTAAGCAGAGACAGAGGAATCACAAGCCTGAGGCAAAAAAACAAAACAAAACAAAACAAAACAAAACAAAAAGAGCAATGTAGTGAGGCTCTGTCGAAATGAATTAGAAGTCCTGCCTGTCTCACAGGGTGCTTGTACAAACTGAGTGAGTGCACAGAACTGAAAGGCTTGGTAGCAGGACCATCCCGAGTTCTTCTACAGACCCACAATTCCTATCTCTGGCTGCTTCACAGGAAGTGATGGATCAGTTCTAACAGCTGTAATGGGAACTCAAGAGACCCAGATGTGCTAAAACCACCCTGAAAGAGAAGAATGAAACTGAACGCCATGCTACTCAATTTCAAATTTCACTGTGAAGCAACAGATGTCAATAAAGAGAGTCTTTTCAAAAACTTGTGATAGGCCATAGCAGGTGGTTCATTCCTGGAAAGCCCCTGGAAAGCGAAGCAGGAAGATTATCATGAGCCTAGGTTACACAGCAAGGGGCTTTCTTAAAACAAAATCGTGGTAGGAAACTAGATAGTCACATGCAATAAGAATAAGCTACACCATGGCTTCATATTATGTACAAAAATTAAAAGATTTTTTTATTTATGTGTATGTACATTTGCCTACATGAGTTTATGTGCACTGTGAGTACAGGTACCTGTGGAAACCAGAATGGGTGTTGGAACCTAGGAACCCTAGGAACCAGAGTTACAGGTGGTTGTGAGCCACCTGATACGGGTGCTGGGAACCAAATCTTGGTCCTCTGTAATAGCAGTATGAATGAGCCATCTCTCCAGTCACACAGAAATGCACTTAGAATGGGAGCCAACTTCTACACAAGCTAAGAACTATAAATCCTCCTGAGCATGGTTTGCCTCCACTTGGCAGATGGAGGCAGGAGAATCTTGAAGTTCAAAGTCATCCTCAGCTACATAGGAAAGAAAATACCAGCCAAAAGTTCATCATGAAGATGAAACAAAATAAAACAACCACCACCTCCCACACCACAAAGCAAACCACCATGGCTACACAAGCTGTCAAGCAGCCTTGTTTCATAAATCAAAGTTCTCAGGTGGTGACAATGACTCAGTCCAGTGACCATCCTTCAGTGTCATTTTGTAGTTCTGCCCTGCCCTGAATGCAGACAAATACCCCTGCCAGGCATCCACACTCCCAAGTGAAATGCCAGTCTGAATTCGCCTAAGTCTAGAATCTTCCTTCCATCTGCAGACACAAGTCTATACTGCATTCTTACCCATTTAAACACACAGTATCCCCTCTAATCCATGGATATTATTGGCTACTATATTTTCTTACAAATACCTGTGATAAGAGTTTAACCTACAAGTCAACCAAAAGTTATAAAAAAAGGACACAATATGAGTGTGTTCTGTTACTCTCGAAACATTCTTATGCTGCCCTCATCCTTCTGGTGACACTAGGGCATGACAGATGAAGTAGGCAAATGATAGGCACTGTGATGTAGCTAGCTTTAGGCAGCTATCTAAGAATTACTTGACCTTATGCACCACCAATCTGATAACCAAGATGGCTGCTGAGTAGTCGACTAGCAGGTAGGTAGTGTGTACAGTGTGGACATAGCAGACAAAAGGACAGTTCATACCTGGGGTGACAGTATATGATGGGACAAGAACAGTGCATAATTTAAACCTTAGGAATGGAATTTTAGATTTAATATTTTCTGATCATGTTTGATCACAGGTAACTAAAACTAGATGTATGGGAGATCACACCTCAGTCTTTTAAACCATCATCTGTTAGAGCAATTAACAGCCACTTCATTTTGCTTTACACTATCTACTTTTAGATAAGCCATCCTTTACAAATTTCTCTGTGGGGAAGTTGCTCTGTTCCCCTTTGCCTGATACCCTGACTTCTAAACCAGTAGCCACAATAAAAACCTTATGATGGCTGACACATGAGCTAACACAGGAGAAAGGGGCAAAAAGGAACAATCTCTGGTCCCCAAACCTAAAAGAAGGCTTTTCATTTGTCAGAACATGGAACACCAGAGGTCTTTAAATAAGATCAAAGTGCAAGGGCAAGGACTTGCTCATCTGCTTTAAAATTAAAAAAATATTTAGCTTGCCTGAAAATAATGTGTTCACCTAAAGATTTAGAAGCCAACTCAGAAACAAGGTCACTGATAATTCAGAGCATGTTCCAATTGAGAGGAAGGTAAACATCCCCTAAATACAAAGGATGGTCATCAAGCCTAGATGTAGAACTCAATCCCTCTCTATAAGAGCTCTTTGAGCCTTGAGGTCCCCAAGACAGAGCTTGAAGGCTAACATCTTCCATCTTCTCAAGATGTCCTGAATAAGCCTGAAGCCCTAGGAGTTGTCCAGTATGTGTGCCGGGAACCAAACTAGAGTCCTTAGGAAGTACATCAGGCACTTTCACAGAGCCATCTCTCCAGCCCCAATTTTCTTTTAATTAGATACATGGGGACATTGCTGGTACATCCTCTATTTTGCTGTTCAAGTTCCTTTAGGCAACAAATACTGGGGGGGGGGGGGAGGACACTATCTGTCCACTTTTTCACTTAGCATAATAACTTTGTGCTCTGCTCTGAGCAGTGATTCCAACTTCTCCTAATGGGTGTCTGGGCTTGATTCTGTTTGGGGCTGTCACAAACAAGGCAGCTACAAGTCTGTACAAGCCTTTAAGAACCTAAGTTTCCAGTTCTCTTGGGCATCTGCCTAGGAACAGAATGACAACAGGTAAGTGACTAGATTTAATTCAAAAACAAAAACACCACTAGACTCTTTTCCACAACTACTGAATCACTTGATATTCAGGCCAGCAGGTACATGATCCAAAACGGCCTCACATAAAAGGGGCACAGGCTGAGGAAAACAGAGTATTGCCACAAACAAAGGAAGCACTGGGCCAGAAAAACAAAAACAGGAGTAGGAGGAAGAGCAGACCAGATTTCCATAGGAGCCACTTAGGGCCAAGAAACCAAGGCACACTTCCCAGTCCACTTTCCCAGACAAGCAGAACTCCTGGAAGCCCAGAATCTGCCTAGCTAACACTTTTTCTCTGGATAAATGGCTGTGCCAAGTTCTGGCCCAACAAGATTTGCTCCCTCCCCCTCCCCATCCACAGGTGTGAAATGTGCTCACACCTCTGGGAAAAAGAGCATGTGACCCCTCCTCACCAAGATGAGCATGCCTGAAGGTCAGGATTCTCATGGAGTCAATCTGTTGGTGACAGCTTTCAAGCCTAATGGGCCAGTTTCTGCCACACCCTCTCCAGTAAAACAGAAGTGTCCAGGTGAAATCTTGCCCAGATGAGTAAACACAACTTGTCTAGAAAAGCTGCCCAGGGTTGATCCAGCACTGAAGCTTGGCCCATCAGATGGTATTCATCTCATGAGCAGCTCAAAAAACCCCGAGGAGAAGAATGGAGGCTGAGAGCCAATGAGATGGCTGGTTGGCACCTGCTGTCCAGCCTGACAACTTGAGTTCAATCCCCAGAACCCACATGGGAGAGGGTGAGAACCAACTCCCAAAAGTGTCCACTGACCCCCGTACATGCATGCACACACACACACACACACACACACACACACACACACAAATAAATAAATAAAATTTAAAAATTCAATTTAGCAAGAACATTCAAGTCACCAGAAGGATGTTCAGAGAGAGAGAGGTTAAAGACAGACCAAGTAAGGAGGGCAAGGCCTAAGCTCCAGCATACACAGCTGAGGGCTGTGACAAGTGGAATCAACTTCAGGACTGGCAGATAGCCTCGGCTGGAGAGCTAATCAATCAGTGATGTCACGATGTAACTTGCAGACAATACAGGAGGGAGCTGCTGGCAGCTCCCTTTGATGTTAAACACTTCCACTCCACCCCACCTGATAGATAAGAAATGGTGGCCTTGGGAGGTGATAAAGTTGCCCCAGAACCAAGAAACTTAAGAGATTCAGGCCACGGTGGCTAAAGGGATGAAACAGATCAGCCTAGACAGCATCTGCCTCTCCTGGAAGAACACAGAAATGTGACACTCACTTCCTCGACTTAGCACACTCCTTCTTCCAGTTATTTACCAGCACAGGAACGATTTCTTCGGACTTGTCCTCCTTATTCAGTGACCAGAGGTCACTGCTCTTCAAGGGCTGGCGGTAGCCCTGCACCATCATCCTGGGAGCAGGGCACAAAAGGAGGCGGGATGAGCATGGAAATCTCATGCCATGGAGCTGCCCTCACAGACCTGTATCACTGTCCAGCTATGACTGAAAAAACCTGAGGATGAGTGCATATGAGTACGGCATATTAACTAATAATTAAGGCATATTAACTAATTATAGTTAATTCTACTAGGTCATTTGGGGAAATAAACCCATCTTGACAGACAGGTAAACAATGCGTTTAGAAGGAAGTAGCTGGGTATTTCTAATTATTGCTTTGTAAACTTTATTTTTAATTGTTTTATTTTCAAACAGGGCCTCATGTAGCCCAGACTGGCCCCAACCTCTCTATATAGCCAAGAATGACCTAGAACCTGTTCTTCCTGTTTCCTGTGAAAATACTGGCAAATTCTGGGTGTTTTCTTATTGTTGATCATGTATATTTTTCTTACGTATTTTCTATGATGTGCATATTTGACCTTGCTATAAGCTACAGAATAATAACAACAGAATCACTACTCTGTATCTGCAGGTTTGGGAAGGTTCTGTCTCACGCTATTCCTTAAGGACTAGAGCATGGCAGCCATTATACTGCACTAGGGGTCACGCAGCACACAGAGATGACTCAGAACACAAAGGAGAAGTGGTTAAATGCAAATCTCCCTCCTTTACATGGAGGGCTGATCATTAATCAGAAAGTATAGTATCTGTATGCTTTCTGGAACCAAGTCTGCTAGGATTCCATATTAAATAGTTATAAAAACCCTTCCACAAAAAGGCAAGCCTATGCCAGAGGCTAAAGGTGCCCACAGTCCATACATTTATCACATTGGAGTTCATAAAACTGGGGGCTATTTGGTGGCCTCGAGATGTAAGCTGTAGATAGTACAGGAGGGAACTACAGGGAGCTGGGCATCCATTCACCCACTGCATTCACGCCCCACTACCCACCCCATCTGCAGCCCAGCCTTACCCTGTGATCCACCAGAAAGTGATCCTGGACAGGAAGGAGGCGCTGGACTCTGGGCAAGGATTCTAGGAGACAGAAGGCAGAGGGGAAGGAAAATCCAACCTTAAATTTTCACATCTGGGAGAGCTAGGTGGAGCTGACCATCCTTCCTTCAAAGGACCATGGCCCACACCCTCACACTTCTGCACCCCACATGGGCTGTTCTCTTGAGCCACAGGAAAAGATCAGAGCTTATCCCTCCAGTTTCACCCAACAAATGTTTCCTGAGTACCTACTAAGTGTAAGCACAACATTATACAAACCTATCTCAGCCTACATCTCCACTGAAACCCCATGACCTTTGTTAACATCAGCCCCACTTCCTTCATCCATTCGACAATTATTTCATGAGCACCTACTATGTGCTGGGCACTCTATAAAGTACTATGGATCTTCTCTTCCTACATTCCCACCTCAACCTTGTGAGGTAGTGTTACTATCAATGTTCCCACTTTACACATCCATTTATTGAGCAAAGTTTAATTAAAGATCTACTATGCACCAGGCACTCTTTACAAAAAGGTATATAATTTTGTGTTGTATTGCTGGCAAGTAAGTCTAGGACTTGGCACATGTTAGGTAAGTATTCTTCTCTAAGCTACACTCTTAGTCCAGATTTTACTGTTTTATGGTCCTGTGGACTCTCTGAACACTGTCCTATTATTGTCTCATTTTGTTTACCCACCCAAAAGATACTTCCTGAGTACTAACCATGTGCCAAGAAACATACACAGATATGAACAAAGAGACACCCATGTACACCTTGAGGTACACTGTTACCCTGCTCTACAAGCTGTTCCATACACTCATCTCCAAGACTACCCTCCAAGGCAGGGTTAAGTGTCACCCCCATTTTTTCAGTTAAATGAGAACAGAGGCAAAACAGGCTGACTGAGTTCCTATATCTAAAACTGGCAGGATGTGTGAGTCAAACAGTGAGACTCCAGAAAAAGAGAGACGATTATCAGATGACTGTACAAACAAACAAACAAACAAACAAGGTAAAACTTAACTGCAACCAGTGCCTAAATGTAGGTGGCTATGACTACTAAGCTCACATAAGGTAGCAAGGGCTGGTTCATGAGGCTCAGAGAAGGCCTCTCTGAGAAAGACCAGGCCAGCATTTGAAGAGGGCAACTATGCCAAGAGGAAAAGCAAGGCATTCCAACAGAAAGCAATGTGTGCAGAGACCCAGGAGTATGCAGAAGCATACCCAGGGATCCAGAAGGAACTTAAGAAGCTTCCAGCAGAAGGGTAGTCATAGCTCAGTGGCAAAACATTTGTCTAAACTGTGCAGAGCCCTGGGTTCAACATCTGGCAAAAGTGGTGAAAGCAGACTACGATGGAGGCTGTGTGGTCTATACTGGAGGTCAGGTTAGGAATGTTGAGTTCTTATAGGCAACTCATACAGGAGCCATAGAGATTTGAACCAGCTGTCAAAGAATCTCTTTCTCAGAGGCAGAAGGCCAGCTCAACAGCAGGTAGGAGACACTAGCGCAGAGCTCAAGAAGTCCAGCATTTAACATGTGCACATCAAGATCTCAACCCAAAACGGCCTCCATGAAAGGACAGCAAGGGTTCTCTTCAACCAAGAATACTGATCACAGAGTTCTATAGAGAGAAGGCATTCAGAGAGCAGGGGAGACAGCTCTAACCATGAGTTTCCCATCCAATCTGTCGATTCTGATTCCACTTCCACAGTTCCAGAAGATGATGATTTGGGGTAAAATCAGGGTATCAAAATTTGTTTCTGTCTGAAACTTCCAAATTATTCTTGGCAAAGTCACCGGGCAGGAAACACACAAGGTAAGGCCAGAAAAAAGGTTATACTCCACAGCCTCAGTCCAAAGGTGAGTAGGAATGTTAAAAGCCCTAAAAGCAGCCAGAAGGGGCCCTGGCCGGCCAAAAGGGTGAGTTAGAAAAATGGTATTTTTTAGCCAGGCCATGGAGGCAAAGGTGTTCTTTAGCACACCTTTAATCGCAGCACTTGGGAGGCAAAGACAGGAGGATATCTGAGTTCAAGGCCAGCATGGTCTACAAAGAAAGTTCCAGGACAGTCAGGGCTACAAAGAAAAAGCATGTCTCAGAAAACCAAAAAGAAAAAAGAAAAATGGTGTTCCAAAATACACCAAACTATATGCCATACACAGATTCCTATGGATGCTGAAAAGATGGCAGGAGACCCAAACCATTGTTCTGTTACACAGAATAAATGGAAAGAAATGAGAATTTCCTCTCCATTTTCTAAACAAACCCAACACGCAGGCAGGCAAAGAGAAGAGAGAAATTGCAGCTAATAAATGAAGGAATAAACCCATCTAATGACATGATGGTACATTTGCCACCACAATGGCTTGCTCTTATGTTTGATGATATTAAGAGAATTGCCATTAGTGATAATGGGCCAGATAATGGCCATACGTTTTTTTAAACCATTATCTCTCAAATATTATTACTGGGTAAAGATGAAATGATACGGGGTGGTTTGAAAAAAAAATGGCCCCCAAAGGGAGTGGTGCTAATGGGAGGTGTGGTTGTTGAAATAGGTGTGGCCTTGTTGGAGGAAGTGTATCACTAAGGAGTAGACTTTGACGTCTCCTATGCTCAAGATACCACCCAGTGTCTCAGATCACTTCCTGTTGTCTGTGGGTCAAGATGTAGGACTCTCAACTACTTCTCCAGCACCATGTCTTCTTGAATGCCACCATGGCCCACCATGATGATAATGGACTAGACCTCTGTAAATGTACGCCACCCAATTAAATGTTTTCCTTTACAAGACTTGCCATAGTCATGGTGTCTCTTCACAGCAATAGAAACCCTAACTAAGACAGGTACTCTACTTTTTTTGCAACTTTCTGTGAGTAGAACTATCTCAAAATGAAGTTACAAGACAGGCATGGTTTCCACACTGCAATCCCAGGAAAAAAAGGCAAGAAAAGGCCTATGAGTAAAAGGCTAGCCTATGCTACATCTCAAGTCTTTTTGTTTTAAATTAAGTTATTAAAAAAATGAACAAAAACAGGAGTGGCGGGGTGGGGTGGGGTGGGGGGGGTAGTTGCCCAGTATGCAGGAAGCCCAGGGTCCCATTAATAAAACTAGACATGGTGAGGCATGTCTGTAATCCCAGCACTCTGAGAGAGCAAGAGGCAGGAGGTCAGAAATTCAAGGTTGTCCTCAACAGGTACAAAGTAAGTTCCAGGGCAGTATAGACAGGAGATGCTGTCTCAACAAAAACACACAAAGAAAATCCATCCCCTAAGTAATACATATGAAAGTGTTTGCCAAGTTGTCTTCTTGGGGATAAAATCCACTGAACCACAACCAAATTTACATGAAATGTAAAGATGCCACCATCCAGACTAAGAAAGGCCTTGACAAATGGCAAGCTCCCTGCCCCACTATTCATCAGACTCACCCAAGAAGCATCTGTTCAGTTCCAGAGCTAGCCCAACCTAATCAGGGATAGTAGGTGGGGGGCCCTGGCATAAGCAAAGCAAATTCCTAACAAGTTAAGACAGATGAGGTCAGTCTGGGTTCAGATCACAGTCCTGTGGGCTTCTAGGTGAGTAACGTTAATAGCACATCTTCTTGTCTCAGTTTTCACACCTGGAAAGTCAGAGTCCTCTTGTTCAGCCAACCACAAAGAAACCCCCAATGGCAGAAGAACCACAAGAGGCCCACAGGGCTGTGTGTAAGATGGATTTCCCTGGCTAAGGCAGCAATACCACTCCTGGAGGAAGTGGAGATGCCTTCCTTGATGGCTTCAAGGAAAATGATTCTCTGTGTCCAGAAGAGTGGACAGCTGCCTGAGAGAGCACAGACAGACTCACACGTGGGAAGGGAGGGGAATCAGTCATTTGCTCTTCCTTGCAAGCCCACAGCCCATCCAGGGCAAAAGACAAAGATGTTTGCTGGAGACAGGGAAGCTCACAGTAGGAAATGACTCCTTTATGTCTTGAGTAAATATTTAAGGAGCAGGGACTTGCTTCTATGCCAAGACTGAGGTGAATGCTGGAGATAGGGCTGGGAAGGAGATGAACCCTGGGAACCTTTCTCCTTGAGGGGGCACACAAACAGTGATAAAAAAACAATGTGAAGGTGTAAGCTGGGTGTGGCCTGTCATCCCAACACTAGGGAGGTGAAGGCAAAGAGGTTAGAGGTTCAGAGTCATCCTTAGCACATAATTACTTAGAGGTCAGACCTTGCATCAAAAATGCAGAAAAGGCAAGGGCTTTAGAGTTGGGTAAGAGCATTTGTTGTTTTTCCAGAGGAGCCAATTTCAGTTGCCAGCAACGACATTGTGGCTCACAACATCCTTAAACCTCAGTTCCAGAGGATCTGATCTCTTCTGACCCCAACAGGAACCAGGTACACACATAGCGGGCATACATGCAAGCAAAACACTTACACACACAAAATAAAATAAATCTGAAAACATTTTTAAAGAGAAAGAAGGGAGGGAGAAGAGGAAAAGAAGACAGGGGTGAAGGGAGAAGGGGAGGAGTGGCAAGGGGCAGCAGGAACAGGCTCTTGCCCTGAGAGCCTGGTGAGCTGAGTTCAATCCCCAGAACCCACATAGGGTAAAGAGAACCAATGCGTCCCTGTGAACTCCAAACACTCCCCATGGCATGTGTGTGTCCCAGCACACAATAATGACAATCTGCAAGGAGGAGGAGGATGAATTGTATATGAAGCAGTGCAGGGTGTGGTTCCCAGCACTTAGGAAAGATGGCTGAGCCTTGCCTCCATTTATGAGCTGTGGGATGTCAGGAAACTTCCTTGGAGGTGGCTGAATAGATAAAATGATAGCTACTTAGAAGAGGGCCAGGGCAGACAAAAAAAAAATGAATTATGCTACCCCAAGTACTGGGACAGATGCTATTCCATCAGAAGTGGAAAAGTTGCAACAGCTGGTTGTTTATAAAGAGCCCGGCCTGAGGCCTTTGTAGCTCAATTGATCGATAGATCGATCAATAGATAAATGATGGCTAATCACACTGTTCCTCAAACCTCATGCCCTGAGAGATGATGATAAGCCTTACACAGGCCTCCAGTGATATCTAACACTGAAGTTCCTGCCGTTAGATTCTACCTGCCTCTCTGGTTAGTACTCCATGACTGTGGAAAGCCAGAATGGTGCAGCTCTAGAACCAAACTGTCTTGAGCTATCTTTAGCCCCATTGGAAGCCATTCATTGACTATCTCTGTGTCCACATGGCAGCTTTCTGACCACTGTATGAACCTTTAGGATGCACCAGCAGCTCCCACCAACCCTAAAGCTTAAGAATGTTATCAGATGGGTACCATTGACGATTTGAAAAGTACCTTCATTTATGACTCTCTTTTGTTCTGAAACTTACCATGCTGAGCCATGGTATTTGGAGCACTCATGTTCCTGGGCCTTGGTCACTCATATTTGGCTACAAAATAAACCATCTCTTACTCCTGCTGAGGTGAGAGCTGGGTTTTTGCATCAACAATATCCAGTCTTCCTTCAGCCTTGGCTGTAGATGGAAGTTCCTGTCCCGCCCGGTTCTGCAGCCGTTCAGTCCCAAATAAACACACAGAGGCTTATATTAATTATAAACTGTTTAGCCAATGGCTTAGGCTTCTTACTGGCTAGCTCTCTCTTAATTACTACCCCATAACTATTAATCTATGTATTTCTACATGGCCTTATCTTACCAGAGAATGCCCGGGCGTCCTACCTTCACAGTAGCTACATGGTGTCTCTCTGGCAGCTCCTCTCTGCATTCCTCTTTCCAGAATTCTCCTAATCTGGTAGCTTCACCTATACTTCCTGCCTAGCTACATCCTGCCTGTCTATTGCCCGAAGCAGCTTTATTCATCAACCAATAAGAGAAATGTATATTCACAGCATACTGAAGGACCTCCCCTATCACTTGGCTTCAGTAGAGAGAGGTGAGGGCTCTTGGGACTGACATAAGCCAGTCAGTCCAGCTCAATAAGGCACTCAAGTCTATGGAGACAAAGCCTCACTCCAGCTACTCAAACTGAGTCCCTAGACACTAGGAAGAAATGCACCAGTCGACATAGTAAGGTCATGTTATTGGCAGGACATTTCAGTTTCTCTCTGCAACCTCCCTGGCGCTTCATCTACTCCTAGGCCTCATCTCTCCTCTAGATCTAATCAGGGACACTCAGATTATCTGAAATTACAGCCACTGGGCTCTCTGCAAGGGCAAAGAGGGAAGTCTATCGATTTGGGAGTTGGTTTCTGGAAACCTCCATCTAACGTGGGAGGACTTCTTTGATAACAAAGGTAACTAATTCAGCCTTTTTCCCATGATGCTCAGACTAAAGGATTGAGGTAAGATGTGTGTGTGCTGCTGCTGCAGCAAATTCCTTAGAAATAAAAAGTTCTAGTGGGATGGTGGTGGCACATGCCTTTAATCCCAGCACTCAGGAGGCAGAGATGGTGGATCTATGTGAGTTCGAGGCCAGCCTGGTTTATACAACAAGTTCCAGGATAGAGCTCCAAGGCTACACAAAGAAACCCTGTCCTGGGGGAAAAAAAATAGAAAAAAGAAATAAAAAGTTCCAGCCATGCCCTGCCCTATGCTATCAATAAGGGGGTGGGGACAGTAATCTACACTCCCTGCTGTGAAAACCCTGCAGAAGGTCCCTGAACTTCTGCACTCACCCTCTATGTTTTTACCTATAAACCAGGAGGTTGAGCGTGCAGTCTATTGAATTTGTTGTACAGGCTAAATGAACTGAGCAATGCTATGCCTATGACTGGTTAAAATCATTCCAGGGTCCAATAATGAGATATTTTCAGATGTTGTATCAACACTAGCAATTTGCTGGCCTTCCAGGCAACAGCTGCTCAAAAAACCTCCCTGCTAGGACAGAATACACACCTGGACCTGTTTCCCAAGCCCTTTCCCCGTGAACTTTCCATTTTCTATTTCTGGTACCAAAGCCCTCAGTAAACACAGGTGTTATATCTTAGATCTGGGTATTTGGCCATCTGTGACACCTTTCTGAGTGCTACCAACCTCCCTATGTCCCATGCATTCTCCTTTCAGCCCAAGGGAACCCCCAAAACACATCCAAACTAAAGGTGACACTATCAATGCAAAAGTTTTGATAGACTCCTACCTATGATGAAGTTAAGCTTCCATAATACTGGTCTGTGGCTGGTTGGTGGAAACTAACATAACTTATACCCAACACCTCATAAACCAGGCATGGTGAGCATGCCTATAATCCTAGCACACAGGAAGTGGAGACACAGAGGGTCAGAAATACAAAAAGAGTTTGAGGCCAGCCTAGGCTACATGAGATCTTGTCTCAAAGGAAAAAATAAATAAACATGATATGCACAGTTCTGTTCTTGATCACACATGTACAATGCTCAAATCTCAGCATTCTCCTCTCCCCCTAGGCTTGTCACTTAACTCCTGGCACCAGACCTTCTGACTGAGCCAAGCACAAGTCTGTATATCCCTAAAACATAAATAAGTTTAATCATACATCTAGACCTTTGCACATGCTACTTCTTCTAGAAACCCCTCCCCCCTACACACACACACAAACTTTCCTCACCTAGCAGCAGCCTAGCTCTCATTCCTTTGACTTGGGGACCCATTCCTCAAGCCTTGCAGACCCTGGCTCTCCTCTCCCGTAAACAACTAACATGACAGGGCTGCACTACAGGACCCCAGAACTAGGTGTTAAATGAACTGGGTTTCATGTGGAATTCATAGAAACCTGCTCTGCTCCATACTGTGAGGAAGTCCAGGTCATATGCAGGTGCCATTCTCGTAATGGCCAGCCTCCGTCCTCAGACGCCACACTGAAGAAGCCACCATCTGACTATGTCTAAAGAAGAGAATGACTGAAAACCACCTGGCTAAACCAAATCAACTCAGGACCCTGAAACATCATAAGCTGCTGCAGTTTCTTGAGACAAAATCCAGTACTGTTTTATCTGCAACCCCATCAGGTATCAAAATGCAACATTCCTGCCACTCCCATGTTACATTAAATCACCTCTTCTTTACTCATCGTACTAAATACAGTGTAACTGCTATGTAAGTAATCTACACACACCATAAGCACAAAAGACATGGCATTGAGATTCTGATCTTGGCATAGGCTAGATTCTGGCTATGGCACATCGGCATATGGTGTAGAAAATTAAGCAGCAGCAAGTACTCTCCTTACTCTACCTCAGGCTGCCTAAAGCAGGACACACACCTTCCCCCTCTCTACCTGCACACAGGGAAAGAACCAACAGTATTAATGGTGGCACCAAAACAGGCCACACAACCTGCACTAAAGCAATCCTCACTCTTCATTACAAACCCACCCATCAACCCCTTGTTAGCATTCAGGCATTTGTACTGGCCTCCCTTTGGAGTTCTGACAGGATATGCCCTCAGCGGCAGCCACTAAGAGCACCACCTGTGCACATTCTCTACGTTCCTTTTAAAAGGGCCCTGCCGGCCTCCCATCCCTCCCCCCTCTCTTTCCCTCCGTCTGTCTGTCTGTTTCTGTCTCTCTGCCTCTCTTCCCTCTCTCTTGCTGCTCCTGTCCCCCTTCCCCTTTTTACAATCCTTTTCCCTTAATAAAAACCTCTCTGCTTTAACTCTGCTGCATGGTTGTCTTTCTCTCTCGAGTCGCTTTTTAAAATTACTAACACCCCTCATATTGGCCACTTCTACAACCCCATTTGTCCTGCCTCTTCTCCACAAATGTGTCTCCCTTTGCTGAGATGGCATGTAAGTTTTCAGGCCTAAATGCTTGCAGGGGTTTTCACTTTGCCTCTGAGTCCTAACCCCTGTGTATATAGAATCAACTTTCTCCTGTTAACCTTGTGTCAGTTTGCTCGGCCAGCTCCAGACACCTGTGGCTTTAATTGTGACTATTATGCATACTGCTATGTTTCTGGGATGAAGTGTATTATACACCACAGACCTTGCTGATGTCCACTGAAGGCACCAGAGGACACATGTGAACTTAGAGCCCGGGGTCAACCCAACTCCAAGAAGAAGTTGGTTCCTCTTCCACATGAATTAGGTATACAGTAGAGTCTAATAGCACAACTTCTCTGAGTCCCAATTTTTTGAGTTCGTTGGTGCTGGGGATGTGGCTCAGTGCTGAAACACTTGCATCCCCAGCATAGCAAAAAGCAAGCAAAAAAAAAAAAAAAAAAAAAAAAAAAAAAGACAAGAAAGAAAAATCTCCCCTTCAAGTCTGAGAGCTTTGAATTTGAATTGGTGCCACTTCAGTTTTTCTGTGTACACACATACAAACACTCACACAATTTAAACAATCTGGGGATGCTGTCAAAGTTGTGACGGTTTGGCCCCCTGGAGGGGGTCCAGGATTCTGTGTCTAATACAGTCCCAGTTGAAATAATTGCCAGCCAGCCACAGTACCTGTGGCATGAATGAAATTAAAAGCTGATGCTGCTCAATCCTACACTTAAAGCAGTTATGGTCAATCTCAGGCTGCATGTATTTTGTCAAAATAAACATACATGACTTTTTTTTTTTTTTGGGAGACAAGGTTTCTCTGTAGCTTTGGATGCTGTCCTAGAACTTGCTCAGTAGACTAGGCTGGCCTTGAACTCACAGAGATCCACCTGTCTCTGCCTCCTAAGTGCTGGGATAAAGGTGTGCACCGCCTACACCTGGCCAAACACAATTTTTTTTTTTTTTTAAAAGGGAACCAAGTTTTGGCATCATGCCAGGACTTCAGCAGCTCTCTGAGCACACTAGTACCTCTACTTCCTTCCTGGCTTTAGGGGAAGTGGACAGAGTAGAAACCTCATTCAATGCCTCAGGAGGCCCCAGCAGACCTCTGAGGACCCTTGGAGTGAACGCCTCTCCCTACAGTGTTACAGCAGTAGTAGGAACTAAAGGTCCACACATGCCAGTCCTGCCTGAGGCAGCAAGATCCCAGGACAATCTCTACCTCTGGGCCTGAGAATCAATCCAGCCATTATTAAACCTGCCCTCAAGTAGGGTGTAGCCAAGAGAAGTGATGGGGATCTACAGAAGGGCCAGGCCTTTCTGGGTTCAAATTCCTGCTCTGCAACTTACAACCGGCAAGGTACATAGACCCTAAGACTCGGTTTTTCTGTCTGAAAAATGGGACAAAAGAGGCAGACATGCGAAGTGCTCAGCACAGCAGGGAGCCAGTGAACAGCTGGCTTCCTGTTCTTTTCCCCTCATGTGACTGCACGGTGTGTTCACAGGAAGAGAGAAGCCCTGAAAAAAAGTAGCTGCAAATTCAAGGCACCAACTCAGCAGAGCTAAAGGAAAAACATCAAACGTCAGGCTTCAAGGGGTACGGTCTCAGTGGCAACTCCTTAATTCTCCTTCTAAGTTCACAAGAGCCATGTGGGACATGTTCATGAATGAGCAAGACTGTGTTCCAAATACAAATTCATTGACAAAAAAGCAAGGAGATGGTAGGGATTTGCCTACAGACTGCTGTCTGCTAGGATCTGATGGCAACCCCCACTGGGTCGATGAGAACCCCAAAGGCACTTGAAGGGATACTTGATACTTACTAGAAGGAGGGAGGGGTAAAGAGGGGAAAAAGAGGAAGGGAGGAACAAAGAAGTAGAGGAAGAAAGGGCTAAGGGCAGACTAAGGGGAAGGAAAGATGGAGCAGAAGGAAGCAGTAGCTCACACAGGATCCTTGGAATTGAAAGAGGTGACAGAGGGCCTGGTGGGTAACAAAGCAGAGATTCAAGATCAAAGACATCGGGGATCCACAGTCCCAGCCCCTACCAACTATTGCACTGTGAGACCAGGACCCTAATCTGCCAAGACTTCCCATTTTTCTAGAAAGCCTGGGTAGTTGGAGCTCATGTATATTTTGCTACGTTTTCAGCTGCTGACATTTTCTAAAATCACCATGCTGGGTAAAAGCTACCAGCTAGCTCATAAGGCACAGCCAGGAATACCACAACACAGACTTTCTGCCTCCAGGGACACTGGTATACTCAAGTCCAGGTTTCCCTGGCAAGTAGGAAGAGTGATTTCTCTATGGCCTTTTGAAAGAATGGAAAGTGAGTCTCAACTAGAGGACATAGGGCTCAGAACTAGCCAGTACCCGGCTAACATTGAGCTCAGAACCAGTGCTGAGCAGACTTTCTCTCCCACCTGTGCATACATGTCTGGGTCACACTTACCAGGTCATGGACGGTTTCGGAAAACAGGGGTGAGCTGTCTGAGAAACAGGACAGCACAAGCTGGACAAGCACGAGGGTGAAGTACATATAGAACGTGGTGTCTCGAAAAACGTCCACCTGGGCATCCTGAGCAAGAGAGAAGGCAGGGGACACAGGTCACCATAGTCTTCCATAGAGGCAGGGTACAGATGCTTCACCAAATCCTTCAGTCACAGGAAATGGTGTTCAGCAGTGGGAATCCATGATGCTGTGAGTACTTGAGGAGGTGGCAGAGCTGCAAGCTGGCATCTTCATGATGCCCTAAGCTGCCACACAGCCTCTACAGGGAACCCACCAGCAAGGCTTTCTCCAGGTGCAGCCCCAAGACCTCAGACCTCCCAGCCTTCAGAACCGCAAGCTCAATAAGCCTCTCTGCTCTCTAAATCATCCTGATTATAGGAATTGATTATAGCAACAGTAAAAAGATTAAGATAAGCCCAGAGAGCAGGCTGCAGATACCCATCTCCTCTGCCACAAGCATCCCCATGTTTCCCTTCCCTTAAGACAAGACAAAAGAAGGGTGGGGACTGTGCCCAGATAGCATCGCACAGCAGGGAATGGACAGGTCTGGTCCTGCCCCTTCAGGCTATGGGACCTTATCCATTCACTTCACCTTTCTGAGTCCTGGCTTCTCCACTGCTCAGCACACCAATGGCCCTCAACCAAGAGTGGTTTTGCCTCCTAGGCAACATTCCAGTGTCTGGGGACATTTTGTTTGTCATTCACCTGGGTAAGGGGTGCTCCTAGCTACAAGGGGATGGAGGCCAGGATGCCCCTGGATACAGGCAAAGCACAGGGCAACGCCCCACAACAAAGTCTCTGTCCACTTGTCAGTGCTGAGGTGGGAATACCTCATTAGGGTCATTGCTCATGGTCCTCAGATTACTCTTGTAGTCCTGAAGAAGCACTTAGGAAAACAAACTCAATGAATGTCAGAGGCTGTGACCTATATCATAGGTGCCCCACAATTGTTCAACCCCTCTTCTGTGCTCACGCCAGTCTCTAGCTCCTAGATAACAAGAAATAGCAGATAGCCAAGAAGGGCACACTCTTCAGCAGTTTTGGGAGTGGCACACAGCAGCTGGCCCCAACAACTACCTCCCAGAGTTGTAGCTAGTAGCATCAAGGTAATAGGGATGAGTCCAGGGCCCTTGGGGAGGAGCCATTGGGCAAACACAGCTCCCAGCTCAGCTCAGCTCAGCCCAGCCCAGCCAGCCTACAGACACTGCAGAGACAGTATTTGCCTGTAGAGAAGAACAAAGTCTGTACCTGACTGGTGAGAATTTTGTTCCTGGAAAAGAAGCAGAGTCCATGTGGTCCCCATCCTGTGGTTCCCATAGCAACACATGACCAAAAAGATGGAATAAGTATCTCTCCCATAGGCTATCCATTACCTTTTTTAAGGCAGAGATGATCTTAGATCTCAAGATGGCGACGGCACACAGTAGGGCTACAAGCCAAAAAATAAGCATAATCCCAGAGGACTGAACTCCCTTCCTTCGCTCAAGTTGAATTAAGAAGGTGGCGAGCAGCTGTAAGAGAGAGGTACATAACAGTTTTGAGAAAGCAAGGCCTCAGGGCCCCACGGTGGCATCCGGGAAACCGTGACTGAGGGGTCCAACCGTAATGCATGACTCAGGGGTCCAAGACTGCCTGAAGAGGCCCTAACCCTAGGTGCCAGCCAGCCACAGTACCAACTCCTTCATGATTTATTTTCATTCCCATATTTTACATACGTGAGTGGAAATCTAGAGAGTTGAAGGGACTGCTGGGCTGAGGTCACAAAGCCAGGAAATGCCACAGCACCTACCTAAAGATTTGTAGCAATTTTCTAAAGGTTTCTTTTTCTTTTCATTCTGTGTGTGTCCTTGTGTGAAAGTGTGTGTGTGTGTGTCATATGTACGTGTTGGTGTGGGTACACATGCAGATGCCAGAGGACAATTCTGAGTGCCCTGCTCTCTCCTCTCTGCCTTACTCTCTTGACACAGAGCCTCTCATGTAATCTGGAGATGGGCAGTGGCCAAGCTGCCTCTGCTCGCCATAGCATTAGGGTTAAAGGTATGTGTGGCATGCCCAACTTTTTCCATGTTGGGTGTTGGAGATTTGAACAGATTGTTGTTTGTCCAGCAAGTGCTCTCAGCAACTGAGCCACCCATCTCCCCAGTCCCTGAGTCACTGGATTCAAGTATTTTGCTAAGTTTTCGGCTGTGCATTCTACTCACACTTTCTAAACTCACCATGCTGGTATGTGAGTACAGCTCAGATTAGGATTGAGAACCAGCTTTGAGAGGAGACAAAATAAAGCAGACCCCACTTGCTGTGAGACTGGAGTTCCCTGGAGTCCTCTTCCTCCCAACTGTCACATTCTCCCTTGTAGGGAGCTGTCCCTGCATTCTCCATTACAATGATGGTGCCTGCAGGCACCGAATGTAAATTATTTCACAGGCGCTGGGTAATTTCCATTTCTTTGATCTCTGCCTATCCCATGGCTCATATGGCCTGAGGAGCTGAAGCCATTCATAGGGTGACACGTCCCAGGCGGCCGCTGCCAGCCTTTATTAGGGGATGGGATTCTTGGCTCGGGGTCTCCGCTCTGGTAAGCTTATGCTCTCTCTCCCCTCAAGATGCATTAAAGCTTTCCTGCAGAAGGATCCGAATGTCCTGTGTGATTCTTGCCGGCGAGAACATAGCGCGAAACATCTGGTGCCGAAACCCGGGAACTTGTTAACATCGCCGGCACTGCGGAGACCCCTCTAACGGGGCGGATTCAGAACTGCAGGGTGGTAAATTCGGAGAGGTATGTCTTTTCTGGACTTTGGCTTGGGAATGTTGCCATTTTGGGAGGTTAGTGTAGAGGCTTCTGTGCTTTTACTAGGAGCCATTTTGACCTTTCTCACTGTTGTAGCAATCTTAAAGAAGTCCAGAATTACATGTCAGAAACCGAATGTAGTGAGAGATGGGGCGCGCCCAACAATAAAATATAAGGAAAAAGGACTTCCCGGGATGTCTAGAGACAAGGGAGTGAGTAATTTGTTAAGAGAAACAACAACAAATAAGGAAAAAGGACCTCCCAGGATGTCTAATGACAAGGGAGTGAATAATTTGTTAGATGATTCTGTAAATAAGTTTAAAGCTTTAAATCTTGATAGCTCTGATGACTCTGAAAGCTCAAGAGATAAAGTTTTAGAGAAAACAGCTCAGCTAGGTGAAAAAGAAACAAAAAAGGAGGGAGAGAAAATAGGGGATAACCGGTCACACCCCGGTAAATTTAAGAGACCTGTTAATCCAGCGGGTGTACTTCCATCAACACCCCCATTATTTGGTACTGACTCCTTTTTACCATTAGAGGAGCGGAGAAAATTACAGATGGCTTTCCCAGTCTTTGATAGGGGAAAAGGCCGTGCATGTTATTCAACACTTCTTGGAGGCCTGGAATGCCTGGGGCTTTAAAGCCTCATAAACATTGACGCTCGGGGCCATACTGCGGCCAAGCGTCACACCTCAGAACCTGAAAGGCCAAAGGAAATGGTAAAATGGAAAGATATCTTAACTGGTCTTTGGAGAGGCCCGGATCCTATTCTCATAAGATCCAGGGGAGCTATATGTGTTTTTCCACAGGATGAAGAGAATCCCCTGTGGATCCCGGAAAGACTCACCCGAAGAGCCCCTTCCGACCTTCAAAAGTCGGAACTCCACCCTCTCCCTGGGAGTTGAGAGCCGCTATTATTATCCAGATTAACTCCTGTCCTTGACGGAGAGATTGTCATCATGGATCGCTTAGTGGGTGGGGATGGGATTGTTTGGTGCAGCCGTTTGCTGCGGATTGATGTTGCTTCTCTGGCTGGTCTGTAGGCTCAGGGCTCAAACTAAGAGAGACAAGATGGTTATCGCCCAAGCGCTTGTAACTTTAAAACAAGGGGCTTCCACTGATATTTGGCTAACTATGCTTAAGCAATAGGCCGCCGGCCAGACAGCTCTTGCACACCCGGAGCCTAGGCTCATTGCACAGGGTAGAGTGTCTGGTTTGAGCAGCCCATGAGGGATGTTGAGCAAGGCATCGCACAGAGAGTTGCCCAGTATGCAGGCTTCTCTGGGAGGCATGTTGTCCTGCATAAGGGTTGCCTGCCTAGTCTCCCTTTCCCAGAAAAACGGCAGAGGACAGGTCGAGAGCGCTTCGGGTCAAGCTAACAGCCTGATGGCGACTCTTGTACACAGTCTTAATATTTGATTGGGAAGGTACAACCTCTGCCTCTATCCCTCAACATATGGGTGACCTATTTGCTTGTAAAAATATAAAGCCTTATCATTAATTAATAAAAAAAGGGGGATCTGTAGGGAGCCGTCCCTGCATTCTCCATTACAATGATGGTGCCTGCAGGCACCGAATGTAAATTATTTCGCAGGCGCTGGGTAATTTCCATTTCTTTGATCTCTGCCTATCCCGTGGCTCATATGGCCTGAGGAGCTGAAGCCATTCATAGGGTGACACATCCCAGGCGGCCGCTGCCAGCCTTTATTAGGGGATGGGATTCTTGGCTCGGGGTCTCCGCTCTGGTAAGCTTATGCTCTCTCTCCCCTCATGATGCATTAAAGCTTTCCTGCAGAAGGATCCGAATGTCCTGTGTGATTCTTGCCGGCGAGAATATCGCGCGGGACACTCCCTGATCTCTCCTCTCCATCTCTGTTCCAGACACACAGGCCAACCCTCCATTTCTCCCCTACCCTGGTACTGTTAGACATGCTGCTCTCAACAGGGGGTTCTCTGCCCTCAGCCCCTTCATCTTATTCACCCTCTGGGCCTCAGCTCCATTATTCCTCCCCTCAATGAAGTCTCCTTCACTACCAGCCACAGATCCCAGTTCATAGCTCTCCACTCACAGCTGTGCACACCAGGACACAGCTTTAGTCTTCTGTAGAGAAAGCACTGGATGTCAGACAGGCCACACATAGTCAAAGCAACAACATGTTTGCTGACTGCCTATTAAGTGCCTGCAAGGACTCCCAGGCCAGCAGGAGAACCAGAGAGTAAGTTAAGAGCCACCAGAGACATCAGGACAGCAGTGGGAATGTGGCTCTACCATTTCCTGGCTTTGTGACCTCAGCCCAGCAGTCCCTTCAACTCTCTAGATTTCCACTCACGTATGTAAAATATGGGAATGAAAGTAAGTCATGAAGGAGTTGGTACTGTGGCTGGCTGGCACCTGGCAAATATCGCCACCGCAGCACTGTCTTCCTTTCCCCAATACTGGGCCAGCTCTCCACACCCCTCTCTCCTGAGCTTACACTGTCCTTGCTTTACAGTTTGGACTTCCCCACACCTCCTTTCAGGCCCAGCCATGCTGTACAGAGACTTCTCTGCTCACAAGTCTACTCTGAGCTTGCTGCTGCTGCTGCTCCACCTCCTCCCCCCTCTTCAGTTGCCAAGGCCTCTGCTCTCTAAGAACCTTCTGGGCTTCTCAATGGAACCCAAAGCACACAAGTTAATTTGGGCGTATCACTCTGTGACCACAATGTAGCAGCTATACACATGACACATGAGCACAGGACTCAAGCCTGGCTCAGCTACCCATGAACTGCAGAATGGACCTCAAGTACAGCCCTGGGCCTCTCTGTGCCTTCATCTCATCACCTATAAAGGAAACACATGGTGCCTGTCCCCCAGGGTCACTCTCAAAATGAACTGAAGCTCAAGTACAACACCAGGAGTCCTGCCCGACTCAGTTGCCGCTCACCATATTTCTGTGAACTTAAAGACTGTGGCTGTTGAGTTGTGGGATCCTAGCAGCCAGCACAGCCTCCCGCTTTGTTTATTATTCTGCCTTCCTAAAGCCTCAGAACTCCTAAATTCACCACTCTCGAGAAATTACTACAAATGACAATCTGTAAACTTCACTTAAAGATGCAGTGAGCTTCAGGGCATGGTAAGGACTGTGGCTCCTGTTGATGGCTCCCCTAAACATTAGTGACTCTGCATATTTTGCTTTGGAGATTTCAAAAATTTATTATTAAATGTGTGTGTATGTGTGTGTGTCTGTGTGCGCACTCACACAAGCACATAATGTGTTGTCACAAATGCCTTGGTGAGCATGTGGAAGTCAGAGAACAACTTTGTAGAGTTGGTTCCTTCTTCCAGCTTTGCATGGGATCAAGGGATTGAACTCATGTCTTCAGGCTTTACACAACTAACACCTTTATCTTCTCAGTCATCTCATCAGTCCTGTCTATTGGTTTTAGGTTTTGTTTTTGTTTTTCTCAGATTGTTTATTTATAGGTATGTATACATAAATATGCACCTGTCTATGCATGTACCAAATGTATGTGGTACCTGCAAAGGTCAGAAGAGGGTTGGAGTTGGAATTACAAGAAGTTATGAGCCACTCAATGTACATGTTGGAGCCAAATTTCGGTCCTCTGTAAGAGCAGGAAGCACTTAGCACTGAGTCATCTCTCTAACCTCTATTTCTTGGCTTTGTGAGACAGGATCACACATAGCCCAGGCTGACCTTGAACTCCCCAGTTCAACAAGTACCAGGACGAAGACCTGTGCCAACCGCAACTACCTCATTGAGAA
Source organism: Cricetulus griseus (assembly GCF_003668045.3). NCBI lineage: Eukaryota > Metazoa > Chordata > Mammalia > Rodentia > Cricetidae > Cricetulus > Cricetulus griseus. The sequence goes on along the minus strand of NW_023276807.1, from coordinate 75,602,900 downwards.
GCATCTCTTTGGTTGATGGAACCCATGTCCTTGCTTGTGCTAGGCAAACACTCTACCACTAACCACACCACAGTCCAAGTCCTCTCATTTCTCATTGCCAGCCCCACCAGCCAACAACTTACCATGGTGATGCCCAGCAGTGTCGGGCTGACCAGTAACACCGGGGCTAGGAATACTCCCTGACTTCTTTGCCAGAAAGAATAAAAGAGGTCTGCCCAGCAGATGATCCACAGCAAGAATCCTAAAGCCTAGGAAAAAAGGGAACATTATGGCAAGTTACAACAACTATCTTGGGATGTCTCTTACCATCCACAAAAAAAGTTCACCACAAGGTCACTAATCAACCTACAAGGTCCTCAGTAAAAGCATCCAGCTTCTTACTCTGTCAGGGTCTCACTATGTAGCCTAGGCTGGCCTTGAACTCCTGACCTTCCTCTCACAGCCTCCTGAATGCTGGGAAGACAGATGTGCTCTGCCATTCCCAGTTGTCTTACTTTATTCTCATGCCCCAAGGACCTTGCATGGAATCTGACATCTAGCCACAGCTGCTAGAGAGCCCCACAGGGGCTTGAGATGGTTCCATCCCTGCCTGTCACTGATGACACTTTAATAAAAGAGCAGTCCTATCTGAGGAAATACTGAAGGATGATGGATAGCATGGGAAGAGCAGGGGCAAAGGCAGGGGCTCTCAAATTGCAGGCCAGCCTGGGTTGCCTTTAAAAAAAAAAAAAAAAAAAAGGAAGGGAGGGAGGGAGAGAGAGAGGGAGGGAAAGAATTAAGTAGCTCAAGGGCATGCTGGATGTCACCTCTTCAAAGAAAAACAAAATCATAGGAATATGTGCATATGGAGAAAGCAAAGACTAAGGAGGAAGCAATTGAGTCTACTGGGAAATCCTGGCCAGTGTGAAGCTCAGACAGAAAACCTGGTACAGGTTTTGTACTGTCCTGGCAATTTCCTGGAGTCTGAAATTATTTCAAAATGAGAACTGTGTTTTGTATGTGAGTGTCATGTGTGTGCACGTGTGTGGGAACACGCATGTGTGCAGGTACTGGTACACAGTGAGGTCAGAGGTTGCCACCAGGTGTCTTTTGATTGCCTTTCAATTTACTCCTCAGGGCAGGGTCTCTTGTTTGAAGCTGGAGATCCCTTTTCAGCTGTCTCCACCTCAACTTTCACATGGGTTCTGGGGATCCAGTGAGCCACCCCCTCAGACCTGAAATCACTTTCCAAGTAAAAATAAACAAATACAAAACAATTGCTTTAATGAAGACCTTCCTATGATACTCTCCTGAGAATCCCCTGAGTAAGCTTCCGTCAGCCCTAGTGCAGTACACAGGGAAACTGAGACCATGGAGGTTAGTCACTCAAAAGTTCTGTTTTGAACCTATGTTTAGCTCCAAACTTGATCTACCACATTAGCCTTAACCTTGATCTACCACATGCTTCTGCCTTCTTCACATAAGGCTGGGCTACACACCTACCCATGTGCCCGCCCCACTGGGACACCAGGTGACTTACTGTTTTGGCTTTGTTGAGGTGTGTCATCTGGATGTAGTCGCGGTCATGTCGGGAGAGATAGAGGAAATAGAGGGGGAAACAGGACCAGAGGTAGAGACAAGGCACCCATGTGAGGACGGTGTTCTGAAAGCACTTGGTAAAGTCGGGGCTGCTGGTGTGCCATGTGACATTCCAATCCTGGGGACACAAGCACATGCAAAGGTCAGCTGTCACACCAAGAGGGGACAGGGCTCACAGAGTTCAAATCTAGATGCTGTAGACTCAAAGACATAGACCACGATTCCTACAGCCAGGGAATCTCTCAACACACGTATGCAAACTTCAAAGTGTCAGCAGCCAGAAAGCCAGGGCAGGAAGTTAACAGGAGCAAAGGGCAAGTAGGCCTAGGTATGGACGCATGTCCCCCTGCTCACAAGATGGAGGGAGGCTGTCACTGAAAGGGACCTGGAAGAACCTGGAGAATCATACAGGTTACTTGCATGGTTGCCTCAAGAACTAAAGACTCCAGAGCTCTATCACCATAATGACTAGATGGCAGTACTGTGTGTCTGTCCCTAGGTGAGATGTTCACAGACATGCTACTGTCAGGGGCTGGGGGATGGCTCAGTAGGTAAGGTACCTGCTGAGAAAGCATGGTGGCGCACACCTTTAATCCCAACAGAGGCAGAAGCAGGTGGACCTCTGTGAGCTTGTAGAAAGCTTGCTCTATACAGTGAGTTCCAGAGCAGTTGGGGCTATATAAAAATTATAGTAACTTTTTGTTTTGTTTTGTTTTGTTTCTTTCGAGACAGGGTTTCTCTGTATTGCTTTGGAGCCTGGCCTGGAGCTCGCTCTGTAGACTAAGCTGGCACAGAGATCCGCCTGCCTCTGCCTCCCAAGTGCTAGGATTAAAGGTGTGCACCACCACCGCCCGGCTGAAAAATAATAATAACTATTAAAGCTCAATGTGGCTGTGCATAGCTGTAATTCCAATGCTGGGAAGATGGAGACAGGCAGATATTTGGGGTTCCCTGACAAGCCAGCCTAGAGTACTTGGCAAGCTACAGGCCAGTGAGAGCCCCATCTTAAAAAAAAAAAAATCAAAGTTGACAGCACATGAGAAATGACAATGACAGCTGAGGATGTCCTCTGGCCTCCAAAAGTATACATACATAAACATGTACCTGCACACATATGTATACACAACACACCCTTTAATATTTTATTATGCTTGTGTGTGTGCATGTGTGCCACAGAATCTAAGTAAAGGTCAGAGAGCAACATGCAGAAGTTGGTTCTCTCTTTCTACTATGTGGGTCCCAGGAATCAAACTCAGGTTGTGAGGCTTGTTGGTAAGCATCTTTACCCACTGAACCATCTCACTGAAGCCACAAAACTTTTTTAATTTAAAAATATAAATAAAGTGTTGGGCCAGATGTGGTGGCACACACCTGTAATCCCAGCATTTGGAAGGCAAAGGTAAGTGGATCTCTGTGAGTTCAAGGCCAACCTTATTTTACTAGTGAGACCATATATATATGTATACATATATATATATATATATATATACACACATACATACACACACACACAATTACCTTTTTTTAAATATATGTTTTATAAATAAAATGTTGTCTCCTGTTTAGGAATATTCTATCATACTGTGAACCTTGAGTTTGCATTTGCATTAATTAAATAAAATCCATCTTGGGTCAGGAGGCTGAGTTAGCAACTAACTCACAGAAATTAATCACAGAGAGTCCTAGGTGTCTAAGCAGAGAGATGCACAGGAAGTAGTAGGAAGGGACTTGGTGTAGCGTGGCTTTTGTTTTGGTAAAGCATCAGGATGCTCTCTTTTGGAGATACCAGCAAAGAAGAAAGCCAGCTAGTTGCTCCTCAACCTCTCTGAGCTAGCAGGTTTTCACCCCTGCCTTTGACTCCTGAGTCTTATTGGTAAAGAGAATGATAGAGACACAATTAAAAGCTGTATTTGGAAGCAGTGACATAGCCTATGACTGTGGGAACAAAATTCCTGCCAGGCCAAGGCATGAGCAGCTGGGCAGCTGCCAGAGAAGCCGGCCGGTAACTGCAGAACCACATTCCATGGCTAAAACAGCAGCAGACTTAAGTGTCAGTGGAAAAACAAGCCTCCTTATAGACTGAGTTCAGTCCTTTACCATTTCCTTGTTTAGACGGAACAATGGAGGCTTGGTCCACTGCAAAGTCCTACAGAATATAGCAGGTTATTGTTCTATCCACACATCCATTCATCTATACCTTAACCACCCATGACCCCATCACCTGTCTGTATGTCTTCTTCTTCATCACCCATCATCCAACCCCCACCCCCAATCCATGCACACTAATTTACCCATGGCTCCTTTCTTTGGGTACCTCTTTGCCCTTCACAGATAATTACATGACATGTTAATTTTTCAAGTATACAAAATAATACATGGTGAAAAATTAGCCTTTCTCTCCTAACGCACAGAATTTCAAACCACCTCCAAGGCAAGCTTTCCTTGCTAACAGATTAGTTTTCCTTCCAGATATCACCCAAATGCAAATGATTTAATTTTCCTTAAAGGTACCGTGAAGCCAACTCATTTTACACCTGGCTTTGAGAAAGTTTTTTCTTACATTTATTCATGTGTCTGTGTATATGAAAGTCAGAAGACAGCTTTTCTTCTGTGTGGATCAAACTCGGGTCTGGTGGCAAGCAGGTTCATCTTATGAACTCTGTCATCAGACCCCTGCCTTATTCTGAGACAAGGTCTCAGCACAAGTTGCCTTCAAACTGCAGATAGAACAGACGTTGTCTTGAATTCCTGATCCTCCTCCCTCCCCCTCCAGAGTGCTAGGATGGCAGGCATTAGAGGCATGGACCACCACACCCAGTTTTCTGTGGCACTGATAACCCCCAAGGCCTGAGGCACTCTGGGTAAGCACTGTTCCTGCTGGACCAGGGCCACAGCCTTTCCTTTTTATTTTTTAAACCTAACTGACACTTGAAGCCAGCTTCTTTCTTTTCTTTTTCTTTTTTCTTTTGTAATAGGGTCTCACTCTGCAGCCCTGGCTGGCCTGGAACTCACTATGTAGACCAGGTTAGCCTCACACTCATAGGAATTTGCCTGCCACTGCCTCAGAGTGCTGGGAATAAAGGTGTGCACCACCACGCTGAACTATGGGAATTAACTTCCATCACTGACAAGATTTGTTGGGAGGGAGGGAGGGAGGGAGACAGAGAGGGGGGGGGGTTGATAGGTTCTGTCCCAAGCTGTTCTTAACCACTCCCACTGGTCTTTTCTCCAGAGGCAACAATTATCAGCTTCCTGTGTACCCTTCTAAAAGATATGTGGTACACCTGAAACAAAACACACAGGTATTTCTGTAGTTCAAGGAAAGGTGGCCCCTTGCTGCCATGCCCCCTTGTTGTCCTCATTCCTTTAAGAACACCTTTGTTCTTGGTGACTGCCACACTAGGCCAAACTTCACATGACAAACATGACTTTAATTCCACCTCCCACTGCCTCATTCTGTCCACTGTTGCAAACAAACAACACAGCATTACATATATAACCCAGCAGGTCTGCATTCGGCCGGCAGGCATGTGTCTGCCTGAGTTAACTTCTGGCTGGCTAGTCAGAGGGTTAAAGTGTAGACTGGTTGGCCAGATTTGCTGACACCAGCCTGTCATCCAAGCGCTTGGGAAACTGAGGCAGATGATTGAAAATTCAAGGCCTATCTGGGTTAGAGAATGAGTTTAAGGTCAGGCTGGGCATCTCTGAGAACCTGTCAAAAAATGAAAAATTAGGGCTCAGCAGGCAAAGCTGACTGTCACTAAGCCTGAGGACAAGAGTTTGTTCCTCCAGCCCCACTCCCAAACATTGACCTTCACACTCACACAGTAAGTAGCATGTATGCTCACACACAGAAACTAAAATGTGAAAAAAATCAAACAAACAAACAAACAAAAAAAACGGAAAGAGGATGTAGCTCTGTGGTAGAGTGCTTGCCTAGAATGTGCAAGGCCCTGACCTCAATTCCTGGTATGGGGAGGGGGGCAGAGCAGGACAGACAAGACCCTCAAGACAAACACCACAGGCTCACACCGGGCAGCCACCCTCCAAGCCCCAAGTGTTTACAAACTTCTGAGCCTGGCCGATCCTACAGAGGCAGATCTCCCACCAAAGTTTAAAACTTCCTCCCTTCTTTATGACAAGTGACAGTGAGCATTTGAAAAAGAACAAGGTAGTCTGCTGCTTGAATGCTTAACGGAATATTCCGACTTAATATTAATAAATAATACAGGGATGGGGCTGAGCTCGGTGCTAGAGTATTTACCTAACATGCTAGCATCACACAGACAGACAGACAGACAGACAGACAGACGTACACACACGAGAGAGAGAGAGAGAGAGAGAGAGAGAGAGAGAGAGAGACAGAGACAGAGAGAGAGAGACAGAGACAGAGACAGAGACGTGGGGGGAGAATCAACATCAATTGGCTAGGTCTGGTCCCTCTTCTGTGCATAATGAATTTTCACTGACTCCCTAACCATTGGTCAAACTAGGAAAATGGCTCAGCTGATAACTCAATTGCCTTCTTGTAGAACCCAGTATCATCCATTTTCAGTATGAGATGAACTGAGAATTCATCCAGGAGCCACAGATAAGCAGGGGCACTCGGTGGCTGGCAGCTGCTTGTCTCAAAGCTCTGAGGTCAGAGTTACAGGCAGTCTGTTATTTAATCAATCCCATATTCAGAAAAGGGGGCAATTTTAAGCCCCCATAATATTCATTAGATAAGGTCTTAGATCCTGTGCTGGCTGGTCTATGTCAAACTGACACACAAGCTAGAGTCATCTGAAAGGAGGGAATCTCAATTAAGAAGATGCCTCCATCAGATCCAGCTGTAAGGCATTTTCTTAACTAGTGATTGACTGGGAGGGTGCAAGCTTTGATGAGCAGCCAGTAAGTAGCACCTCTCCATGGCCTCTCCATCAGTTCCTGCCCTGACTTCCTTCCAGGATGAACAGTGTGACAAGGAAGTGTAAACCAAATAAACCCTTTCCTCCCCAACCTGCTTTTTGGTCATGGTGTTTTGTACAGCTATAGAAACCCTCACTAAAAGAAGTCCTAAACCAACAGGATGGAGAATAGGGGAAGGGGGACTACGCTAGAATATTCTAACTCTCTAGAATACCAATCTAAAGGAAAAAGAGAGCAAGAATTTCTCACCATTGGACACCTAATTTTTTATATTTATTTATTTTGTGTATTTTTCAGATGCCCTGAGACTGGCGTTCTGGATAGTTGTGAGTCACCATGTGCTTTTAACCATTAGCTATCTCTCTAGCCCCATCCTATTAGACATTTTAAAAACCACTGTCTTGCCCTGAATTGGAATGCCAGACATTTTCACCCTTCTCTAATCCATTATCCTTTTCTGCTTTGCCTAGTTGCATGACGCTGTTATTACAGAGTAAAAGCCTTGCTTTTCACTCTTACAAACATGAGGACCTGAATCCAAGTGATCCCAAACACCAACGTGCCACAGGGGGTAGACCTAGATGGCCAGCTAGCCTGTCTTATTTGGCTAGCATATCTTATTGGCAAATCTTATTTGGCTAGCCTATCTTATTTGGCAAACTGCCAGACCAATGAGTGTTGGGATAATTTTTTTTTTGTACGATGTGTGAAGATGTGTCTTTGTTTAACCTCATCCACCTAAGGTGCCTTCTGATTGGTTTAATAAAGAGCTAAATGGCCAATAGGTAGGCAGGAGAGGATAAGAGGGACTTCTGGACAGACAGAAACTCTGGGAAAGACTCTGAGGTGGGATATATTTTCTGTGTCTCAGCCAGACACAGAAAAAGTTGGACATATGGTACTGAAGACAGGTAACCAGCCACAGGGCAGAACTTAGATTAATATAAATGGGTTAACCTTTTATTGGAAAACCAGCCTAAGCTAAAGCCAAGCTTTCATATTTAGTAAGAAGTCTCCGTGGTGGTCCAAAGAAATTGCTACAATTGCATCCAAAGTGGAGGCACATCTATACAAGCACAGGGCCTAGTGAGAAAACTGAGAAAAGTTCCAGACAGGGAGCTGGATAGGACTTGTGAAACTGCAGTTTCTCAGGTAGGCCCTGAGCTCATGGCATACAGAGGCGGCTCTTTTAAGAGGCTCTGCCGTGCAGCCTAGCACCTGGGTGGGGCCTGTGAACACCCAGCACACCACTTGGCAGGCAGTAGACTAGGTGGAAACCCTGCTGCAGTGTGGGCCCAGCAGCTTCCCAGGGATTAGGTCACAGAAAGGCCAGCAGCAGTGAGGTAGCCTTCTGGACTAACCCAAGGAGCATGGCCAGCCACCAGGTTCTCCTGCTAAGCAGAGCTGGAGCGGTGATCTGGCCCTTTAAAGCTTGGGTCATGTGGTTAGAGAAAGGCTGCAGGCTGCAAAATGCCAGGTCCAGACTAAGAAAACCTCTGAACAGGTGTGGTATGTTTGAAAATGTGCTTAAGTGGTGAAGAAAAGAAAATAGATATAGACAGTTATAGAAAAAAGTTTAAAATAATAAAGAAGTCTTAAAGATAGAGTAAAACAAAACAAAACAAAAAAAAAGGGTAAGTCACATAAGGATAGGAAATAGCAAAACACAAGGCGTTTGGACCCTATATAGTGCTTTATTAACTTTAAATTTTTTAAGGAGAGGCAATAGTTCATCAGACAGCTTGGTCATTCAGTCCAATCTAACTTATAAGACTAACAAATGCCTTTCATTTGATCAGGTATGAAAAAAATAAATTTTTTGAATGATAATTTATCAAAGACACAATTGCCTCACTGGCATAAAAAGAAAAAATGAATGCTAGACTGTAGATTGCCATGGGGCCCATGCCATCTTTGACATCAGCTTTTGAGTTCTCTTGCTAAATAAAACAGATATTTTTATTGTTTGGTATTAAAAACCCAGTAGAGAGATTTTAAATGTTTTAAGTAAATCCAAAGGGTTACTGCAGTTCAAGCTTGTTTTCTAAATACCTGAGAGTTAGAATGATTTGGAGCTGAGGTGAAATCTTTGAGCAGGGCAGTGATAGCCCATTTCTTTAACCACATTAGAGACAGATGGATCTCTATAAGTTAGTTTCTGTCCCTAATGGTTCCACAGCTGTTTAGTCCCAAGTAAACACACAGAGACTTATATTAATTATAAACTGTTATAGGCTGATGGCTTAGGCTTCTTACTGGCTAGCTCTCTCTTAATTATTAACTCATTTCTATTAATCTAAGTATTTTCACGTGCTCTAGGCTTACCCAGTAATGCCCCAGCATGTTACTCATTCAGCAGCTACATGGCCTCTCTCTCTCTCTCCCTCTCCCTCTCCTCTTCTCTCCTCTCCCCAGAATTCTCCTCATCTGGTAGCCCCATCTATACTTCCTGCCTGGCTACTGACCAGTGTTTTATTCATCAACCAGTAAGAGAAACATATACACAGAAGGGCATCCCCCATCAGGACTCAAAGAGGGAGATGGAATAATTGTTTTGTACACTGTGTGAAGAAGTGTCTATTTAACCTCATCTGCCTAAGGCACCTTCTGATTGGTCTAATAAAAAGCTGAGCAGCCAATAGCTAGTCAGAAGAGGATAGGAGGGACTTCAGGGCAGAGACAGAAACTCTGGGAACCTGAAGTGGGTTATTCACCAGGCAGACATGGAGGAAGTCAGACATATGTATGGTACTGAGGAGAGGTTAACAAGCCACATAGCAGAACAGATTAATATAAATGGGCTAATTTAGATTTTAAGAGCCAACTGAGAACAAGCCTAAGCTAAGGCCAAGCTTTCATACTTAATAAGAAGTCTCCGTGTCATTCATTATTCTGGAGCTGGAGGTCCAAAGAAAGACCTGCTACAAATTAGAGATCCTGTCTCCAGCAAAAGTGCAAGGTGGTCGAAGACTAATAGCCAAGACTATCTGACACACACCACCAAATCTCCACATGTTCGCTCACTGCTTCCAGCACAGGCCCTCCAGACCCACTGCTCTATGTCCCAAGTTAGGCTCAAAGGAGCATTGCCAAAACTCTGAAGATGGTCATTGCCCTTTACACATTCCCTTGGAAGTGAGTGGTTCCTCTAGTCACTGCTGCCTAGATTCTTTTGAGCAGTGTTGGTCCAACAAACCCTACTCATCTATCAAAATCCAACTAGTGGTGCTGTGGACGCAACTCAATAGTAAAGTGCTTGTCTAGTATGTGTGAGGCCTGGATTTGATCCCCAGAGTGAAAGGAACAAAGAAAAGAAAAACCTAAAGACTTTTAAGTCTCCTTCTTCCTCACTCCCCAGACTGCCAACATCCCATTTTCACAATAGTTTTCCTGTCCACCACCACTTCTATACTTCCAAGACACTCAGGCCACAGTACTTAGTACTTTTGACTCTCCTCACCCTGAACAAGCAGGTGCCTGGAAATTGCTAAGTAAACAAACATCCAAAATCACCTTCTGCCCTCCCCAGCATTATTCTTGCTTCTGTGTATATGACTGCACAAATGTGAGTGTGCACACATGTGTAAGAGTATGTGTGACTGGACTGTGCATTTGTGAATGTGCACACATGTTTGACTGTGTAGCTGTGACTTCCAGGCTCAAGCAAAGGACTCACTGCCACCAACCCAAGACACCAGTCACCTGGTCTTCCTTCCCTGGGCTCTCTCTTAACCAAGGATCTTCAGAGCTCAATCCAGCCTGATTTAGCTTAGAATTACCCAGGAACTCAACTGGCCTGACACAAACTTGATGAGGAACATTCTTCTGTGCATATGTTTATCTTATTGGTTGATGAATAAAACACTGTTGGCCAATAGGGCAGCAAGAAAGGTGGGACTAGGATATGAGGAGGATTCTGGGAAGTGTAGGCAGAGAGGAGTCATCATGTGATCCCAGGAAGTGACATAGCTGGGCAGAAACTGCCACTAGCTAACCATAGAGGCCTGGAGGTCTGTACAGACAGGCAGGAAGTGAGGTAGCTGGGCAGAATCAGATATAAGCAGGGACAAACAGGAAATTGCTGTCTTTTCTCTGTGGAGATGCTGAACCGTCTGGATGTAGCAGGCAAAGGAGTTGCAGGTCCTGCATTCCCAGTAAGCCAAGACCATGTGGAATACATATATTAGTAGTTATGGGTTAATAATTAAGACAGAGCTAACCAATAAGAAGCCACAGCCAACAGCTTTATAATTAATATAACATCTGTGTGCTTCTTTGGGGCAGAGAAGGGCAGTGGGACCTGCCAGACAAGAAACTTTCATGTTACACAGTCCCAGGTGGAGATATATGTGACCCAGGCTACTGAATGCACACTCCACCCCACCCTCCTAACAGGACCCTTGTCAAGCTGGTCACCTTGCAATATGCCCCCTTGCCCTAAACCCAGACACTTGAGGATCTGAGGGTAAAGACCAAAGCCCTTGAGCGTCCATACAATTCTGTCTTACGGAGTTCTTTTGGTTATTTGAGACATGGCATCTTTGTCAGCACACTCTCATATTTTTCTCTTCTCAATCCTACAGATAGATAGAACCCAGGGTCTTCCACATATTAGGCAAGTGCTCTACCACTAAGCTACGTCTCCAGTACTCTTTTTACTTTCTATTTTGAGACAGGGCATCAGTAACTTGCCCAGAGGCTAGGTCTGGTGGCACACACCTTTAATCCCAGCAGTTAGGAGGCAAACACAGAGGTGGCTATCTGTCAGTTTGAGGCCAGTCTGGTAAGGCAAAGAGTTTCAGACCAGCTAGGGATACACAGCAAGACCCTGTTTCAGCATGCCAGTCAGCTTACTAGGCACCAGCCCCATCTAAGCCCAAGTCAGCTCTGCAGCAATACCAAGTTGTAGGCTGGTAGTACTGTCTTTGAAGATGCCTTCATTTCACCTCTTCCTCCCTGCATTCCATCCAGGGCAAGCCCCAAAATCACTATCATTGAATCAAATCCAAACCACCACACATCTGCAGCAAAGTCCCAGGACATGGTCCCCTGTCTAGAACAGCCTGACTCTGGCCAGCCCTCCCTGCTCAGCTGAGCTTCTTGAGGAACTGCCCACAGTCTGGGCATCTCCTCAGCCATCCCTCCACCATACTGCTAAAGCCTAAATGACACAGCCCAGGGAGGGAACACTCAGCTCTGCCTGACAAGGAATGAATGCCAGCCTGAAAAAAAAAAAAATCAATCATAAACTTGGTACAACTCCTGAGTTATGTCCAAGGAGTCCTCAAGACAACAAAGACTGACCATGGACTGAGACTTCCTAGGGCCTGATCATCCTAAGTTTTCCAAATGGATCAGTTCAGCTCCCTGCCACTGTCTTCCTTGTCACCTGGAGACAATTGTTTACCAGGAACTTTTGGGGACCAGCATCATTTGGCAAACACAGGCTTGGTGGCAGAGCACTCACCTGGCATGGGGGAGGCCCTCGGTTCACCCCAGCACAGGGAAGGAAAAGGGAGGGCTGGCAGACACTACCAAAAACAACTCTAAACCTATCAGCAGCAAGTACCAAGAAAGAAAGCGGGCAGGGAAGGTGCCAAGCTTATAGCAAACAGCAGAAAAGCACTTTAAGCAAACTCCAGAAAGAGGCTGGGGATGTGTAAAAGTTCAAGGTTAGCCAGGGTTATACACGGCCTCTTCTCAAAAAAAAAAAAAAAAAAAAAAAAAAAAAAGGAAGAGGAGGAGAAAAAAACACCTATACAAAGAGAACACATGAGCCTTTACTCCGGCAGCAGGTGCTGCATGCTGGGCTCTGCTCCAAGCACCTGAGACCATATGACCTCTTTTTAGATGGAGGCCAAGGAGCCAAAGGTGAGTCTTTTGATAGATCACCCAGGCTAGTCTTAGACTCCTGATCCTCCCGCCTCAGCCAGCCACCCTCCCTGTGTTAGGATTACAGATGTGCACCACTACGTCTGGCTACTGATGTCATATTCAAATCATCAAAATCTACTCTGGTATACCGGTACAGTAGTGAAAGTCATTTTATGTGGAGATACTTGCACATGCCTTTAATTCCAGAGGCTACAAAGCAGACACAGGGAGAGGGCTTGAGTTTGAGGCCAACGTGGATTACAGAACAAAACCTTGTTTCAACTTTGGCCCTAAAACACATTTTCTGGGGACAGAAACTGAGACCCAAGCATACAACATTCAGGCAAATATGCACAGACTGGAACCTGAAGCCTGTCAAGAAATAAAAAAACCCGTGTACTGTTTATCAGTTATGAATACCACTGCCCCACCTAAATCAGTATTAGTGGGGGAGGAGGTGGCACTGTGGGTAAAGTGCTTGCCATAAAAACATGAGAATTTGAGTTTAATCCCCAATACCCACATAAAAAGTAAAAAAATAAAAATCTAGTGCAGCAGTGTGTAACCGTAATGTCAGTTCTGAGACATGAAGACAGGTGGACCCCTGAGCCTTGCTGGCCAGCCAATGTATCCCAATGACCCTGTCCCAAAAACTAACCTGGACAGAGGCCTCCACATGCACGAGCACACACAGAGAACATGCATGCATGCATAGACACATACGAAATATCACCATAGAATTGATACTGTGGTACACACCTAGGTGACTCCAGTGCTTGGGAGGCTGAGGCAGGAAGATGAGGAGCTCAAGGCCAGCCTAGGCTACATAACAAGATGCTTTTTGCCAAAGTAAGTAAATAAACAATTAAAATCAGCCTGAAGAAGACACAAGTGGCTAAGCAAGGACATTTTCTTAGGCAGTCAAGGAGACTGATTAGTTGGAATGTTGGCCTGAAGCCAGAGAAACACGGAAACTAGGGGTTTGGAGTTTATTATCTTTGGTCCTGTTTGGATATTTCACTCTGCATGTGTTGCTTCTGAAATGCCAGCAACTACTTCAATTCACACTTTATAAACAAACAGCAGCAGAGCTGAAGGGTTGAGATTTCTGAGGTGAAAACAAACCAGAGAGCCAGTACCGACCAATGTGAAGACAACCACCACCACAGTTATACAGGCTGGGAGCTCTGGTCCTCCTGGCACCAGCCTAGGCTACTTGCCTATTGCCCCCAAAGTCAGAGAAAAGGATGAAGACATCATTTCAGCACTGGGGAGGCTGAGGCAAGAAGAATGCAAGTTCAAAAAGAAAAAGGGCTGTAGCTCAGTGGTTTTTATCTCATTGTTAACTAAGTTCAATCTCCCAGTATTGCAAAATGGAAAGAAAAACAAACCAAAACAAAACCCACTTTGTTCTTTTTCAGATAGGGCTGTGAGGACAGGGTAGTTAGATTGTTCACAAAGTCAGCTCAGGAATAGAGAACCAAAAGGGTCTAAAGCTGAGCTCCTGTCTCTGACCTTGACACGTACTCCTAAGACTCAGAGAGCTGCAACGCCCCAACCTGCAGCAACCTGCTTGTGATAGCTCTCTGGGACAAGATGGCACAGGATGGCCAATAAATACCCTTTGGCTTTACAGAGATCAAGTTCACTTGTACTGAGCAGACAAGCCATGTACTACTGGCTTAAACTTGTGGATGCTCCAAAAACTGGCCCTCAGCAAGAATAGTAGCAGAGATGGCAGGGGGTAGAACCTGGTCTGACTGAGACTCTAGTTGCTCACAAGCAGACTGAAGTTCAGAGTTGGCAGAAGCCATGAGGAACACCATCCAGAATGGGGGCAGGTGCAGCCTAGGGCTTAGGCTAGCAAGAGTGACAGCTCTTCGTACACACAGACTACATGCCAAGTGCTACGTTCAAGAATCATGTACTGCTTTCCAGTTCTCCACTGAGAATCCCTAAGCTGCGTCATAGAAAGGGACATAGGGACAACGAGCAGGGACTATAGGCTCCAAGCTCCAGAGCCACATTCAGGAGTCTGGCTACAGGCCTTTTCAAGTTCCTTCTCCTGACAATGGTCAAATGCCCAGGTCACAGCAGTCACAGGCCATTTAAAAGGCCCTTCCCGGAACAGGCCCAGGCTTGGTCACATGGCCAAGGAGTAGCTCCAAAGCCAAGAGCAGCAGAGGAAGGGTATCAAGAGGGAGCTGACCCAGAGTGCTCTGGGCTAGTTGCCGGACACAGGTCTACTTAAGAAAAAGCGTGGGTGTTGTTTCCAATGACATTCCTGGAACAATTAGGAGGCTAGAGTCCCTCTCCTCAATGAAACATTAGGCTAGGGTCAGGAGAGGCTCAGTGACATGCTGCCAGCAATGCCACCTGCCTGATGCCAGCTGAGCTACCCTCCTGTGCCCTCTGACTCATCAGAACTAAGAATAAAACTCAGAAACACTGAATCAGGCACAGCCAGACTTTGGGCCACCAAGGGAACCAGGAAGTAACGGTCACTGTCGTGGCCAGCCAAGCACCCAAATCCTCATGCCAGATGTGCAAGCCAAGCAATCAAAAGCAAGAAAGGAGCCCCTCCCCTGTCCTTTTCAATTCAGACCCTTTAGTGTCACCAAATTTGGAACAGGAGGGATTGGGGGCGAGGGGGTCAAACATGTACCAGATACAAGAGTGTGTGGGACAGAGCGGGGACAGGGGACAGGTACTCACCTATTGCCTCAGCATCATTCCTAAGGGTAAGGAATGAGCACTGAACCACAGGAATGAAGGGGTCTGTTATTTTGGTTTATTGATGCTGGATATCAAACCCAGGGCCTCACACTGGCTAGACAAGCCTTCTACCAACAAGTCACACTCCTTTCCCCTAGCTTATGATATAAAACACTGTTTTCCAAACGAGGGGCCAGTCTGTCTTCCAAGTGGCATTTGACATTGCTTGGAAAGATTTCTGGTTATCTCAATGAAGTGTCAAGGGATTGTGTGCCATGGCATTTTGTAGGCAGAAGCCAAAGATATTTAAAGAAACATAATACACAGAGCAGACCAGCAAACAGCCCAAGTGCCAACAACTCTCTCTAAGCCTGAGGAACCCTACCTGATCATCAGTCTATT
This sequence comes from Cricetulus griseus, assembly GCF_003668045.3. Classification (NCBI taxonomy): domain Eukaryota; kingdom Metazoa; phylum Chordata; class Mammalia; order Rodentia; family Cricetidae; genus Cricetulus; species Cricetulus griseus. Next base: position 75,587,420 of record NW_023276807.1, on the reverse strand, counting down.
CCTGACTGTTCTTTAGAGGCCACGTTCCCCAAAGACACCCTTTATCAGGCACCCAAGTTTTGGTTCCTCAGACACAAGGAGAAACTCTGAAACACTAAACTAGACACATCAAGACATTCTGGTTCCCCTTAAGAAGTGGTGGGAGATAATCTCTGGACTGGCTAAGAAAACACCCCAAATCCTCACGCCTGGTGTGCAGAACAAGCACCTGGTGAAGAGCCCTAGGCAAGGACAGGATACAGTCTCATCAGAACTTTGAGAACAGGGGCTGGCAAGAAGATGAATACTACTCAAACTGGCCCTTGCTCTGGCATACAACAGTCACCCTGATTCCAACCCACCTCCTGTTTATACTCAGTTTCAACAGTGTGTCAGGTACACTGGGAAGGGAGGCAACAGGGCAATCCCAAAATGCCTGGGTCAGCCGGGCGTGGTGCACGCCTTTAATCCCAGCACTTGGGAGGCAGAGGCAGGCGGATCTCTGTGAGTTCGAGGCCAGCCTGGTCTCCAGAGTGAGTGCCAGGATAGGCTCCAAAGCTACACAGAGAAACCCTGTCTCGAAAAAAAAAAAAAATATGCCTGGGTCCTGTCCCCAGATCTGTAAAGATGTCACCTAACAGCACGAGACAGTCAAGAAATACAATTAAAGATCTTACAGTAGTAGGGCTAATGAGATAACTCCGTGGGTTAAAGTACTTTCCACCAAGCCTACTGACCTTAGTTTAATCCCTGGGACCCACATGATGAAACCAACCCTCTAAAGTTGTCCTCTGACCCCCACACATATGCAATGACACACTTGCATGTACATACAAAAAGCAAATAAATTTAATTAAAATGTTTAAATAAAAGATCCATTCATTAGGAAATGGCCCAGGTGATCCATGGGAACACAGGCAAGGATTCACACAGGAAAATCAGAGTCAGAGGACATATAATAGCATGTGGCCAGAGTGAAATGGGTCACAAGCTTCAAAACTCAAGAAACTAAAATCACCAAGGCCCTAAGGTCAGGTTGACTCATGTTCTGGATTCAACTGCAGATGGAAAGGGGAAGAAATGTGTTTTTTTCAGCCACTAGTGTACAGTAATGTGTCACTGTTACCACTACCACTGGCGATTATAATACAGAGTAAAAGTGGAGCCAATGGCACAAAGGCTTGGATCCTGTCCTTGCCTGGAAATCAGCAGAGCCCTGCAGTCCTGATGTGACATCCTAGGCTCTGCTCCCTGCACATACCTGGTGTTTAGAGACCAGCGAGGTCAAAAAACAAGGAATTGTTTTTAAATTTCATTTTAGTAGACAATGTAAGACTTAATCATGTTTTTCTGAAACAGGGTCTCCCCGTGCAATCCTGGCTTGCCTTGAACTCAGGCAACCCTCTTGCTTCAGCCTCCCAAGGGGTATGACTACAGGTGTGCATCACTATGCCCTGTTTCTGCAGTGCTGGGGATGGAACCCAGGGCTTGCGAATGCCAGGCAAGCATGCTATTGATTGAGCTACATCCTCAGCCCCATTTTTGTTTGTTTGCTTACTTTTATTATTTTACGTTTGTCAGAAACTCAAACAAGACACATACCTGTCTAGACGTCTATGATATCTATCAAAACCAATGTCTTTGTCTACATCTTGTTGCCATGAAGGACCACAGGGCAGCAAGGGCATGGCTGAAGCCGTCCCCTCCTAAGACAGCAGTCAATCTTTCTGGCTGCTACCTGTGGAATTTGAGGCTACCTTCCTTCTTTTTTTTTTTCCTTTTTGGTGTGTATGTGGTTGGTGGTCCTAGGGATTGAACCCAGGACCTCATGTATGTGGGGCAAGTGCTCTACCACTGAGCTATATTCCCAGCCTTCGTTTTGTCTGTTTTGTGGTGTTGATAGTCCTGGGGTTTGATCCCAGGACCATATTCATGCTAGGCAAGCTCTCTAAGGCTGGATCTAGTTCTGACATTTCCACTTGTCACCCGGCCTACAGAAGGCCATGCATACCTGAGCATCCCTTTCCTCTGAAGAGTGGATAGGCAGGGAGGTGCTCACTTGGGTAGTAGCCAGCCTTTTCTTTAACTTTTTTATTGGTTCTTTGTGAACTTCACATTATGCATCCCAATCCCACTCATCTCCCTGTCCCCCAGACTCTGCCGTCTACTCTTGCAGCCCCCCCCCAAACAAACAAAATTTAAAAGTATAGCCCCCAAAATGGCATGGAAGCTGTAGTGTGGTCCTGTGAATTACACAGTCTACCCCTTAATCCATATATCTTTATTGGTAAGTGTTCATTGCAATGGATCACAGGTCTCATTCATGGCTTATCGCTACTGGGCCATCACTGGGACTCCTCCTGGATATCCTGTTGTTGTCCTGTGTCTTGAAGATCCTGCCACTTTGGATCTGAAGATCCAGCCCCTTCACATACTCCAGCAGTTCATAGACGGGGTATATATATGTTGGGATGGGCTAACTCATAGCCCTGGTTCTGGGCTGGGTTGGTCAGCCCACCAGCTTTCCCTCATTGTCACCACCAGGGGGAGCTCTCCAGCACTGCCCCAGCTAGGAGCTGGGCCAGTTCTGCTCTCATAGCCACAGGACTGGCTCACCTGTGCCCCCACCAACAGAATCAGCTCTAGTGTGCTCCCCAGGCCAGGTGCAGGGCCCTTGCTCTCCCGTGTACTGCGGCCAATGAAGAAGAGCAGGGCCTGCCACAGGGAGCAAGGGCCAAGTGGGGAAGGCACCTTTTCCTCACCAATGGCCAGCCTTTTCGATTCCAAACAATAATACAATGTACTCCTTTAGAAACTGCTTCTTTTGTTTTTGTTCCTCTCGTGTGTGTGTGTGTGTGTGTGTGTGTGTGTGTGTGTGTGTGTGTGTGTATGTGTGTGTGTCTGTGTGTGTGTCTGTGTGTCTGTGTGTGTGTGTCTGTGTGTGTGTGTCTGTGTGTCTGTGTCTGTGTGTGTGTGGGTTTGGGGAGAGGGGGCATATAGCAATGTTTATGTGGAAATTAGGGGACAATAGGAGAGCCACTTCTCTCCTTCCACAACGTGTGTCTGGAGATTGAATCTAGGTTGTTAAGACTTAGTGCCAAGCACCAAGTCATCTCCACCAACCTGTACCTGCTTCTTAAGCTAAAGGAAACATAGAAAGTGTGATCCTCAGATTCACTGCGCTTCCCTATGTTCCTAGACCTCAGGCTGACAAAGAGCCAGGGAAAAACCAGGATACACAGATGACTTTAAGATATGACCCCTAATAAAGTAAACCAAGACGTGTTGGCAGGTATCTGAGAGAGAGATTCGGATATGACAACTGACTGGAACTCAGGGACTCTGGACCCAAGAGAGCTGACTTCCTCATTGTTGTTACTTCCTCTTGTGAGGTCAGAGCAAGCTTCTGAAAGGACATCAATAAGGTCTGTCCAAGTGGAAATGGTGATCCAAAAGATATCTCAGGGGATGGTCACTGGAGGGCTGGTGACCACCTGGTGACAGGCCTGACTTGGGGAACAGGTCAACTGAAAGGAAAGGAAGCTTCCCACCTGAAAACTGAGGCACAGATTAAACATCAAGGAGACTGACTCAAATTCAGTGGCCATGAAAATCCTATCACTCTCTCCACTATGATTCCAGCTCAACATGCCTGGACTTTGCTCAGAGCAAGACAGCAAACACATGACAGCGTGATGTAGATAGCCCCAAGAAGGGGAGAGGGACACAAGACCCATGCATTAATAATATATTAGCTCATTTAAATTCATAATTCAATAAGGAGCCATAACTATGTTCTACATGAGAACACAGGCACAGGCTACAGGTAAGGCTGCCAATTCAAGATCAATATCTAAACAGAGTACACTAGTTCCACGTATAACAGCTGTGTATCATGTTCCACGTATGTTTACAACTGCTGCCTCTGTGAGAAAGGGACAGTGGTGTGTCACTTCTTTGGGATTACAGGCATGTGCCACTACACCCAGTTTATGCAGGGCTGGGGATCAAACCTAGGCCCAGATGCATCCTGAGGGACACCCTCACCCTCCCAGATTTTAGTATCGCAGCTACTGGTCTCTACCATGCACTCCGTTTATCCAGCAACACCCAGACCACATCTCCCTGTCGCTCTCTGACCCCGAGCTCACAAGTTTAAGGGAACTTCTTCTTTCATCCAACTTCATCATCCGAGGAGAGGCTTTCTTCCACATTTCCAGATCGGGAAACAAACACAGCAACTCCATGGTGAGCTTGGTGGTATAGGCCTCTCACCCTAACTACTGGGAAAGCTGAGGCAGGAGGATCAGAGGTTCAAGACTTGACTAGGCTACAAATGAATTCAAGGCTAGCTTGGGCAACTTAGTGAGATCCTTTCTAACAGAAAAAAACAGAAAAAATATTGGAGATCAGATCAGTGGTACTAGAGTGTTTGCCCCAGCACTGCACAAAAAAAAGGGGGGGGGTGAGGGGGAAGAGAAAAACAAGAAAGAAACACACCAAGTCTCTGCTTCTCAGAAGACAGAACTCTACGGGCCCCACCTCCACACTGCAGCTCCCTGACAATTATCTTTAATGGGAAGGTTGAGTGTAATTGCCAAGGTACCTGCCTAGCCAGATCAGGGACTTAACAGCAGTTTCACTGTCTCTGATGCCAGCTATCTTCTTGCGTACACTAGCCACATGCCTGGGCCAGCTTGTTTATGCCAAACCCAGGCAGAGAACCAGCAACAAGCTCTCTTCGCCACCCAGCCACTGGCCTCTCCAAAGCTCGTGGTCACTCACAGCCTGTGACTCCTACCAGGCCCCGGGGAAGATGCTGCTCCTGCCAACATGAACATTCGGGCAAGGCTTGTCTGACAAATGAGCTGTTATCTCAACATGAACACCCTGCTCCCAGTGTCATAAAAATGTGTCTTACATTCATGGGCCTGTCCTTAACCCCATTCCAGGACTGATAGAGTGCTACGGTTCCCTGCACAAACAGACCTTGCAAACCAAGCAGGCTACTGGCTTCATATCCAACTACCAGGACAAAGCACAGCTGCATGGAGAAGGGACTGGCCAATCCTTTGGTTCCTAAGCAGCAGAGAAACTGAGCCCAAGCAGGGGTCTCCTCACTGTGAACTTCTGGTATCTAAGGCTATCCTGAGCTGTGACTCCCTCTCTACACATTAGTAACAGCCTCCCCTCCATTACTTGGGACCATCAAAAGCATTATTCCACACTACCACGTGTCCCCTGGGGATTAAAGTCAACTGCGCAGCACTGAGAACCACTGACTAATTTGACTCGTTTAGGGCTTTCCCCCTTTTCACAGTAGGGATATACGCTCAGCACTCCCTATCAATGGGCCCTGCATCCTCAGATTCAACCAACTTCAGACTAGTCCAGCAGCCTACATCTGAGATCCCAGTGCTGGATAGGTGGAAGGACAGATCCCAGGGATCTGTCAGAGGCCAGTACAGCTTAGCTCCAGGTTCAGTAATAGACCTTGTCTCAAAAAGAAAGGAAGACACCCAACACTGACCTCTGCCTGTTTACACACAGGCATGGAGACCTGAGTATACACACAAAAATACGTAGCACAGCCTTGACACCCATTTTACAGATAAGGAAATGGAAGCTCCCATCAAGCAACTAACCCACTCCACGTGACGGAAAGTAGCAAGTTTCCAAATCCACCTGTTCCCACATCCAGCCTTGATTCCAGCCACACATCTCCAGATTCCCTTAGGGCCACGCCTTCCCTCCCAGTGAACCCTCAAAATACACAAAACGACTGATCTCACTTTTCTCCAGTCCTTCCTCCTACCAAGAACACTACTGCCAGCAAGGTGGTTCAGCTCTGTCCCCATCACCAAGCATGAAGTGGCCCACCAGACATCATCAATCATGGGTGAGAACAAAGAAAATAGGAAAGCCTGGCTAAACTATAGCAGCAGTGCCCCAAGACACTGGAATGAGACACATCCTGGGGTAAGACATCAAAGAAGCCTTATCAAAGCTCTCAGAAGACATGCAGATCCAATTGTAACCACCAGGCCTAGAGAATCCAACTTGCCTGTGGGCCACTGATCTCCAGCCTTACAACATTAATCAGAGGGACCAGGTAGAAAGGAGCCTATCATTCTCTATACCTTTTGTCATCTATTTTGTTTCGTTTGTGGTACCTCCGACATGTTAGACAAATGTTCTACCACTAAGCTAAGTTCCCAGTCCTCATCTTATATGTTGGGTTTTGTTTAAAGGGGAAATGTGTTGTTTTTTGATTGTGTTTTGTTTTGTTTTGTTTTGTGATAAAGCCTCATGTATCCCAGGCTGGCCTTAAACTCACTATGCAGCTGAGACAACCCTGAACTTCTGATCATTCTATCTCCACCTCCTGAATATTAAGATTTACCTGTTTGCACCACCATACCTGGCTTATAAAACTGGTGCTGGAGATGGAATCCAGGGCTTTGTGAATGCTGAACAAGCAATCTACCAACTGCACTACATCCCCAGCCCTTTATCTACTTTTAAGAATAGACTCTTAAGAACACCAATAGGAATGGAGTATAGCTCAGTGATACAGTACTTTGCCCAACATGCATGAAGCCTTGAGTTCAATACCCAGCACTATACACACACACACACACACACACACACACACACACACACACACCCCATGTTGATGATGATGATGACAACGGTGACAGCTATTCTTAGACCATGCTACAAGTGTGAGCTAGCCAGCTCTTTTCTGGAAAAAAAAAAAAAAAGCAAAAGCTGGAATGTAACCTTTTTGAATGTTTTGAGCTATTCCTCCTGCTCCGGGAATGGCTTCCAGTGAAAAAGCCAACAAACCCTATGTCCACAGCATCGATACAATATGTCAGTATGCTCTCTCTCTCTCTCTCTCTTTCTCTCTCTCTCTCTCTCTCTCTCTCTCTCAAACCCTCGGGGACAGAAGAGGAAAAAAATGCTATTGTGACTTAAATGTCAAACCACAGCTAAAAATGACATGGATTACAGTCCACAGAGGTACAATGAAGTGTCATGGAGCACTTAAGGTTATGTAAAAATGGGAAATTCTTACAGCAATAAGTATCACAAAATGGGATGCAATCTGCCACTGCAGTCGCTCAAAACCCCACAGAGAGCTAACAGTGAGGGTTAGCCACAAGTATTGTAATCCAGGCAAATCAGGCCCCGCCTCTCGGCCGCCTGTACACGCCAGGTGTATGTACCCTGGCTCTTTAAAAGACCACCACGCACTTCGATCTCTTTCCTGTTCCTGTGGGGCAGACAGGACTTTTCCTGTCTCCCTCTTCTGTCGACTCTGTGTCTCTTTACCTCTTTTCTCTTTCCTTCCCCTTTCTAACAAAACTTCTCACTTAAGCTCTATCTCTCTGCCTGGTGTGTTTGTCCCCCACCTCAGTCACCCTCACCCACCATGGAATCCACTAAGGTCCCCTACTCACTTTATTATAACATTGGTGCAAGTGACTCAGCAGGTTTTCCTGGCATCTGCTCCTGCCCGTGACAGTCTGAGATATGCCGGGACCCTTGTTAAGCTTCAACTGGGTCACTTTTCCAGCTGAGGATCTCTGGATTCTTTCATCAACCACGTCATGTCTGGTAAACCTGCCCCTTCCTCTCTACTGCCCATGCTTCCCTGAGTCAGGCCCCTGATTCTGCACTTGATGGGCTGCAGTGTCAGCCTGTCACTCTCACCCCTGATCCTCCCTTAGTTGTCAGGACACTGGAGATTACAGGCTTTGCATCTTCTCTACCTCACTAATGGTGACTGTGCCACCCTCTTCATATATCAAACCCATGGTTGCCCTACATTCTGCCAGTGACCTGTGATCCATAGTTGGAAGTGTGGCCTCTGCTCTTTCACTTGTCTGTTTCCCTCCTGTTCCTGGCATGCTAAAGCTCTCCTGCCCACTGTATGGCCTGCTGCTGCCTCTCACCTTGGCTAACCCTGTCTGGGGTCGGGAATCCTCCCTTGGCCTGGGAACACTCTGTTTCCTTAGGCATCTTATACTCCTGTTCAAAATGTCTCTCTCTCCTGTTTGTCCTATCTCTGCCGCTGCCCACCATCCAACCAGGGATGGTGAGTTCCTCCTTCCAACACAGTTTCAATACTACCCTGCTTCTCCTCCAAGCAGATGCCAGTGGCTCACAGTGGTCTGACCTGAGACTAATAACATCTGCTCAAAAACACATTTGTTTCTGTTTTATATGTATGAAAGATGCATGTATCTATGTATGGTGTGGCCACATGTGTGTGATTCTGAGTGCCTGAGTACTTTAATGTGTGTCTTGCGAAGCACATATGGTTTAAAATCTATAAGATACCTTACAACACGGGCACAGGCACCATCTTGCGAAGGTCACTTAACCTGCTTCTGGCAGCTGCCACCCTTGACTAAGATCTCCCGTGTGGCCTAGCTGCAGGTCTGCCCACCCACGTGGTTCCTGCCTCTTCTGCACCAGCAGCCTAGGCTGAGGTCCACCTAGTCAGCTTCTGCCAAGAAATCATGCTGCCAGTCAAAATTCATTCACTATTTTGCCTTTTATTTCTTTGTTTCTAATTTCTTCTTTCACTGGCACTGTTGCCAATGGTTTCTTTGCATAATGGAGAGCCTTTCCAGAGCCCAGCGGGGCAAGCAAAAACAAAAACAAAAACAAAAACAAAACCCTGCCTGCTCCATCTGCAGCAGATCTGCTTTCTTGTCACTGGCAGTTCTAAGTTGACTCTGTCTCTTTAAATGTCCTGTCTGTTTGCTACAACATGAGAATCAGAGATCACACTCTGGTACTTCCTTCTTACTTTTCTCCAGGCCTGTTTAATATATCTAGTTGTATGTGTACATGTAGCTACTGTTTAAGAAATGTAATACAGCTTTAACTCTCTATGTATGTGTATCTCTTTCTAGACTAAGGAAGCAATAAATCTCAAATATTTCTAAATTGCTATGTATTCTTATATGGAGATAAAAATTTTACTTTAAATTGATATATATTTTTAATTGATGATTAAAGTGTAAGGTTGTAAAGATCTATTTCAAATTAACAAAATATTTACACCACCCAGTTCTTCCTGTAAACTGTTTACAAGAGTGACCTATCAAAGCAAAATTAAGTTAAATCTGTTGTAAACTAAACTTAGAGATTATTTCCTCCTTCACTATTGTCAGGTTTTAAGGTTAAGCTTCTATTACAAAAGGGATTTTTCCTCATTTCTTTGTCCTTCACAGGCATAAATCTAACTAAGTTAAAACCAGTTACAGTCGGACTGGAGGGCTCTGAGTGAAATTTCCCTCCACAGCCTCTCAGCTTCCATCCAGTTCTCCACACAGATCCTGCACTAATGTTAGTGTAGCCACACTAATTAAGATTAATTACAGGGAAAAGCCTTACCTAGCCACCTATGTGCTTAAGGCAAGTAACTAAAGACAAATTTTGTCTGCTGAGATATACTAAACAGACAGACAAACCTCGAATGCTCAGAAATCAAGGGAGTATGGCATTTAAAATGTTTTATTAAAAAGCTTTTCATAACAGAGAGACAGTCCAACTGCTGGCACCACCCCATTTCCTCCAAGAAGACTGCTGAATGTTGGGAGCCAAATCTCAGGGCTTGGCATGAGATCCTAGGCCATGCTTGGCAGGCCACATAGTCAACCTTTACACAGCAGCTCCTTAGAACCTCAGCTCAAGAAAAGAAACAACTTGACCCAGTCGTCCACCCACAGGCTCAGTCACTTAGGCAACCCTTCCTGGACCTCTTACTCATGAACTCTTTACCCTGCCAAACATCCTCTTTGTGGCTTCCTAATATCCTGCCTATACCAACACCTGGTGCACAAACAATCCATTCTACCCCTCCCCATATCCTGCTTGGCCGACTACATAAGCTAGCCTGAGAAAAGTAAAAGTTTGCCACTTGATCAGAATCCTGTCTTGTGGTTGTTCTTTCTGCGTCTCTTGTCCCCATTCCCTATCCCTGACTCTCTTGCCCCAGGTTGACGTCCTGCAGGTCGGGACAACTGGCGCCCAACGTGGGGTTGGAAAGAGTTGGGGATCTGGGAATTTCAGTGCTCATTTAGAGGGACGGGCCCGTCCATGCAGTGAGGCGTCCACGACAAGGTCGATTGTGAGCCTTGGTTGGAGGAAGACCCAGCAGCCTGCCCAGTTCTTGGGACTTTCAGTTCATGAGCACCACCTATGTGGAAAAGGTGAGTAATGGGACAAACATTTAGCAAAGAAGACATTTCTTTCTGGGATCACAGAATCCCTCAAGATGCAGGGAACTTGGGTTAAGCAAAAAAAAAAAAAAAAAAAAAAAAAAAAAAAAAAAAATTGATAAAATTAGCAAGGAAATTATATCTTTCTGGGATCAAAGAATCCCTGAAGGCTCGAGAAACTCAGGTTAGAAAGAATCAAACAAAAAAGTTCTTCCTCTTTATTGGGGATCTTTGTCCATGGTTCCCCCAGGAAGGAACCATTAAAGAAAACAAATGGGCTAGAGTTGGCAACTGCCTCCAAGAGTTGATCGTCTGACACCATGGCAGACCAGATGGGTTCATAAGACATGAAGTGCAGCAGTACAGTGTGGGAGGGGGCCAGGTTAGGGAAGGGTCACTAGTGAGAAGCCCATGTCAGGTTGGTTTTAAAAGTAAAAGAAAAAAGCTTCACACAATCTTTTTAATGCTATTATGCTTGAAGTTGCCAGCGCTTCTTTGCTTCTGCACCTGGCTTGTGAGTTCGTCCACTATTACAGTGGCCAATTGTGGGGGAGAGTTCAACGTTCTCCTTGTTGATTCCTGTGGAATGCTGGGAAGTTGCAAGTGAGGTCATGGAATTAGGGAGGTTAAGGTTGACAGTGAATCTAAGCTGGCTCTGCATTGCAGGAAGGTAAGGAGATGTGGATGTCAGATTCCTATTATGAGACTTTTGGGCCTGAAAAAATCCCTGTCCAAATCGCTGCTCTTGGTGTTTCCACTTTCACTTTTTGCATGAGCCAGAAATGTTTTCAGTAGTTTCTTTTCTTCTCTTTTTCCAAAAGGAATGATGATGTAAATCTAATATAATGCTTAGGAATAGAGTATACATGGGGGCTGTAAGTGAGACCTGGCAAAGAATTGAGCTGTATAGATAACACCTCTGAATCTCTAGTTATGCTCAGAGGCCTTTCTGAAAGCTGTCCTGTCTTCTCATTCTTCTCACTTAACCATTCTTTGACCAAGTGCTTCTTTGTTTTGGGGTAATTTGTGTGACATTTACTAAGTGCTGGAATTTCCACTTCAGTAATTATTTCTGCTACTGCAGTTTCGGTTTCTGGTTCTACAGCAAGTGCAGTGTTTTCAATATCGTTATGTTGTGATGTAACTTCAATGTCAGGAGAAGATGGCTGTATGTCTGAACACATGCTGACAGTCCTGTGTCTGACAGTCCTGTCCAATGTCCCGATCAACCCATTCTACACACACCCCTGAAAATGACCTCGATGACACTGACTCAACGATTGGCTTGGCTGGCTTCGCTCGTATGGGAAAATAACCTCCTGTTTGTCCTTTTTGCTTCCTTCTACCCATTCCTACTACTTCCCCATGGTTAACCACCCTCCTCCCTTCCCTCCTTGGACCTTTGATAGGGCTCCTCTTATTATTTTCCTTCAGCCCTTGGGCCTTTAATCGACTTGTGGCCTTTGTTAAGCAACAAGTGGACTCTGCCACTAAGCCTGTCCTGGTCCAATACTAACCCTCTTCCCCACGGCCAGCTTCAGAGGTGCAGACCTGGATGGTTCTGCAAGGAGACCTCCTCTTCTGAGGAATATGCCTGTGCGCAATGGGGTCGCTGTCCTAAAGCTTCCCCACCCCCACAAAAGGCATCCGGATGGTTCTGCCTTTCAGATGGCTTCAAGAAGCTGTCCCTGGGGTCAGAGAAAAAAGTCCTTTATAAAATCCACATAGATTCTCCAATTGGGGGCCAGGCCTCTATCCCCCTCTGCTGAAAAATTTGGCCACTTCTTTTTATACAAGGAAGGGGGAATATGTTGGGGGCCAAATCTCAGGGCTTGGCATGAGATCCTAGGCCATGCTTGGCAGGCCACATAGTTAACCTTTACACAGCAGCTCCTTAGAACCTCAGCTCAAGAAAAGAAACAACTTGACCCAGTCCTCCACCCACAGGCTCAGTCACCTAGGCAACCCTCCCTGGACCTCTTACTCATGAACTCTTTACCCTGCCAAACATCCTCTTTGTGGCTTCCTAATACCCTGCCTACACTAACACCTGGCTCACAAACAACCCATTCTACCCCTCCCCATATCCTGCTTGGCCGACTACATAAGCTAGCCTGAGAAAAGTAAAGTTTGCCACTTGATCAGAATCCCGCCTTGTAGTCGTTCTTTCTGCGTCTCTTGTCCCCATTCCCTATCCCTGACTCTCTTGCCCCAGGTTGACGTCCTGCAGGTCGGGACAGTTGAACACTGAAGAGACTCCACCCACAAAAGTGGTAATGCTAGCCACTGAGCAATCCTGCCTTTCACCTCAATTGCTGCAAAGGACTCTTGGACTGTGGACAAGAGGACACTGGAATGGACTTCCAAGCTGCCTGAGGCCAATGGTAGGCGAGTCTTCCTAAAGCTCCTAATCCACAGGGTCTCCCAGGGCCTTGTAGGCCCAGTGCTAACAGCTGAAGGCAGGAGCCTAAAGCCTCTGCCCTCAAAAACTGTGAAGGGCTCTGGGAGTAGCTGTCCAGGTGGCCAGGTAATAAGTCTTTGTCATTCTCTAATCAGTAATCCAGGAAAAATTTTATCCTTCTCAAGAACCCTGATGCAGTTTAACAGCTGGTAGATTTCACTATAACTTATTACCATTCCTTTGTTTAAAAAGATGTTTTAAAGTGTAAAGTTTATGTAAGAACCTAAAAGCTTGGCTGGGCGTTGGGGGCGCACGCTTTTAATCCCAGCTCTCCAGAGGCAGAGGCAGGTGGATCTCTGTGAGTTCAAGACCAGCCTGGTCTACAAGAGCTAGTTCCAGGACAGCCTCTAAATCCACAGAGAAACCCTGTCTCAAAAAAGGACATAAAAGCTTAAGATGTAAGGATAAGGATCTAAAAGTGTTTTAAGGTATAACAAAGTGTACAAATGCAAGTTATCAGATTTCTTTCTCATTATGCTACTGTTAGTATTTCTTTTTCTTTTTTTTTTTTTTTTTTTTTGGTTTTTCGAGACAGGGTTTCTCTGTGGCTTTTGGAGGCTGTCCTGGAACTAGCTCTTGTAGGCCAGGCTGGTCTCGAACTCACAGAGATCCGCCTGCCTCTGCCTCTGGAGAGCTGGGATTAAAGGCATTTGACACCAACGCCCAGCTCAGTATTCTTAACATTAATCAGTGAAGTTCTGATAGCTATTAATCCAACTCTGACAGAGTACAAATGTTCATGCTTTCAACAAAAATCATTTCTGACATGAATATACTGCCATGTCTACAATACAAATCTCAATACAGATTACAAACAGCAAAAAATGCTAATGTGTCTAAAACTTATCTTTTCACAAAGAATTCATGTGTAAGTTCTGCTCTGCCAACATCTTGCCAACATCTAAGAGGCACCAGAGACTTCCGTACTTTCTGGGCTGCTATGAAACTACCGGTTACCCCAGAATGTGGCAGCACCCAAGCGTTCTCAGGTCCCCCAGAGATGGTTGATGCCCTTATTCCCTAACACCTAACTCCTCACCTTTTTAATAAAAAAAAAAAAAAAAGCAGCAAGGGATGTGTGTAGTCCAGGCAAACCAGGCCCCGCCTCTCACTCACCTGTGCATGGCAGGTGTATGTACCCTGGCTCTTTAAGAGAAAGGCACCGACCCATTTGGCTCTCTTGCCGACTGTTCCCCTGGGGCAGACAGGACTTTTCCCGCCTGTGTCCCTCTTCTGTCCTCTCGCTCTGTCTCTGTCTCTTTTTACCTCTTTTCTCTTTCCTTCCCCCTTCCATCCGCTTTCTAATAAAACTTCTCACTAAGCCTGGTTGTGTTTGTCCCCCACTTCAGTCACCCTCACCTGCCATGGAATCCGCCAAGGTCCCCCACATACTTTATTATAACAACAGAAAGATACACAATGGCCCAGGAGAGAATCTTCACAATGCTCAGGAGAGATAGAGGTCCAAGGACCCCAGTACACAGCACACTCTAACAAATTAACAGTTAAAAGATCCATAAGGCTACATAAAGGCATGCAGCCTTACTTTCACTACTTCCAGAAAGGGTTCCATTAAGTTGCTTGGGTTGACTCTGAGCCTCCTGCCTCAGTTCCCAGATCTCTGGAATAGCACAGTACTATTTTGGATTTGAACAAGTGATTTTTCTTTTTTCACAGTCTCATGTTACAAAGATTGGCATCTAAAATTCATAAGCCTCCTGTCTCAGCCTGGGATTACAGGTATGTACTACCACACCCAGTCAGTTCATTCATTGACTTTCAGAAAAGACTAGCTATGGCTATAGACTTTGGTATGGACCACATAGTGACCATCGCTGCTTGACAAAGTTCCAGCATTTTGACACTGCAGATCACACTTCTCCAGCACCTTTTTATTTCATTTTTAATGATTCTCACTATTAATGCCTTTCCCTTTGGGAAATTTTGTGCGAGCTTTGGTAAAGGATAGAAATGTGTACAATGGTAGCCCCTCTAAACAAAATGATTCTTTGAAAATAAAAATCCCCAACACTGGAACCAGGAATCTCTCTGTGCCCTCCTAATTACACCAAAACCAGAAATGTTAGAGGTTCACTGGACACCCCTGACCCCAAGGATGAAGAGCCTACAGTTCAGATCCAAAGTCTGAGACCATTAAGGGCAACAGTAAGTAAGTAAGCTAGTAAGTACAGAGATCAGAATGTAGGGTGTAACGGGAGAGGGGAAAGACACCAGGACCTTCCCTTTTGGGAGCCTAAGAGGGGAACAGGCACATATAGTAAAACTAAGACACAAAGGGGCACAATTAGGGAACAGCTCAGTGCTTAGGCCCTTGACGTATGAAAATTGCTCTTAAGTTGTAGTATATTGTTTAGTTCCATGGTCCTTTCCCCAAGGCCAGGCATCTAGATAAAGGCCTCCATTCCCTTGAGGGCTTGGGGAAAGTTCCTGTTTGGTAAACCAGTCATACCCTTTATCTCTGGCAAGAGAATTTGTGGCCCTTCATTACTGTCAAGGTTATTGTCAGATTCTCAACCCTGATCTCCAGCCACACTCCAGCTCACATGCCCCCTTTCTCCCACTGAATCCTATGTGCAAGTCTAGAGCATAAAAGGTGTATTCTTTTTTTCAAACAACGCTGTTGGTAGCCATCCTAAATCACCCTCAGATCATGTCCCTCTTCCCCCATGAGGCAGATCTTCAGAAAGACTTCTAAGACTTCCTGGAAAATGATCAGCCTTTATATTACAGGTTAGAATTTATATAATTTTGACTCATACACAAGGATACAGTTTGTATAAAAGGGAACTCTAGACAAACAATATCCGAATCACAGCTCTGTGACCCTGAGTATTTCATAACTAATGGAAAAGATTAGTGAGATTTTATGTATCTTTGTGGGTGGTAAAAACATCAGCAGAATAAAGACTATAATCTACGAAGACTTTTATATATACTATTCAGTTTATAAGCAGGCTGGTCCAACAGAACAGCATTCATGTAAACATGTCTGTTGTGTGGTTTATTTGGCAACAGAGTGTGAGTCATTTTTATAATCGGAAAATTCTGGTGCAACCAGAAACTTTGGAGGGGCACAGTGACATCTAAGGATCGAATGTTAGTAAAGCCTTACATATTGTTTGTTAACTCAAAATACTTCTTAAATAACATGAGGAAAATGCTTAGTATTTAAATACATCTTTGAAAAACTGGAAGGGACCCAACCACCCTCCTTTGGTCTCCTGACTTCAGCTCTCTGGTATGCAAGGTTTAACTTCACTGAACAAGACATTCAGAAAAGCAACTCCAACAGGCTTCCCAGCCTGCCCAAGACAATTATGCCAGGAAAACAGTAGATGTTTAATAAGTGCTGGTGGGATGGCTTGTGGGAGAATAACTGTGTAGCAACCTCATGATTAACTAGCAAATTTCAAAAGGTGAATGTCTCTTCACCAGGCAGCTTCCAGTGGGAAAACTTACTCAGCTGAGTCATAGGCACATATTTGCATGCAAATACGTAGAGAGCATGGTCGGGAATGTCCCCCCCCCATCTTTCTCGAACCCCTCCCCAGTGCTGATTAGCAGGCTGAAAAACTAAAAGTGATCCTGACAATCACCCACAGAGAACAAGGTGAGACCTTGGCTTCTTAGTTTTTCCACAGAAGGAAAGGTCGAAAAGAAATGTAACTTCTAGTTCTTTAAAATTCCATAAACATCACACTGAAGGATATTAGCTCTTACTGTTAAGAGAAGGATACAAGATACAGAATATTTACAGTAAGAAGAATACAGGGAGAAAATGTTCACATGTAAGTGCATACAGCAAAGATGTTTACAAAACATGTTCTCAGCTGGGTGGTGGTGGTGGTGCACATATATAATCCCAGCATTTGGGAGGCAGATACAGGCTGACTGCTGTGAGTTGGGGCCAGCCTGGTCTACAAAACTATACAGAGAAACCCTGGGGGCGGGGGTGTTCTCCTCATCAGTGCTTGCTTCAGAGAGTGGTGGACAGGGAAGAGCATGAAAACTCACTTTTGCCTTCATATTCTTCTAGATTGTTCACCTTTTGTTAAAGCAAAGGCACCATCCAGACCTAGTGGACTATCTTCCCAGTTACTCTGGAGGCAGAGATAGGGGGATAGCCAGCTCAAGTCTGGCTGCCAAGCTTGAACAATTCTGAAATTCCCTCACAAGATTAAAAAAAAAAGAAAAAGAGGTCTGGGGGGGTATAAATTCAGTGGTACACACTGCTTAAGCTCTTATGTGTGAGGCCCTGTAGCTCAGCATGCACAAAGCTCTGGGTGTGATTCCCCAATGACAGCAGTAGTAGAACACACCTTTAATCCCAGCACTTGGGAGGGGAAGGAAGTTAGTTCAAGGTCATCCTTGGCTTTCTAGGGAGTTTGAAGGCATTAAAAAGCTGTTTCAAAGCAGACTCAAAGGTGGCTGGAAAGAGGGCAATTCTAACACACACACACACACACACATTTGACTCTATGCCACTTTGACCACATCATGCCCCCTACAGGGCCTCTGCATAGGTTTTCCCTTTGTGGGACTTTTGTCCCAGATCCTTGCATGGCCAGCTCTACCACCAAGATGTTAGGACAAATGTCACTTCTTGTTAAGGTGGTTTACACCCACCCTAGTTCCTCCTGGTTTAGGGTTCTGTGTGGTTTACCATAATCTGAAACTGTTTGTGGCATCCCTGGCACAAACCCCATAAGGACATGGACCTGACCTGTCTTGTTCAAGACTATATAGTAGTTGCTTCATAAACTTAGTAGATGGTCAATTAAAGAAAAAAACAAACAGAAAAACAATTGAGGGAGGTGATTGTGGAGGAACACAATCCTTAAAAGCCACCCTAAAGCTCTCCAAACTTCAGCACTTAATATAAAGATTCAGGCATTATGCTGGCCTGCCCGTCACCTTGCAGAATGCACTCACTCAGGTGGTATCCTGGTCAGCATGCAAGTGCAAAGGACCCCTTTAAAAGAAAGACACCTCCCACACTTATGATGTCTTTCCTGTTCTCCTTCCTGCTGTTCCCCTGGGACAGACAGGACTTTTCTTGTCTCCCTCTTCTCTTTGGTCCTCTCTCTGTGTCTCTGTGTCTTTACCTCTTTTCTCTTCCCCCTCCTCTTTCCCTTCCTAATAAAACTTCTCACTAAGCTCTGTCTGCCTGGAGTGTTTGTCCCTCTGCCTCGGTCACCCTCACCTGCCATGGAATCCACCAAGGTTCCCCTCTTGAATTATGCTAACAATCCATGCTCTCTGTAAACAGTGTCCCTGAGCAGTCGCCACCCAAGAGGTCAAGAAAACTGAGGTTCTCAGAGACTTAAACTCAGAAAAAAGACTGGGAAAAGTTCTACCAAAAAATCTTTTAACTTAGGATGGCAGCTCAGAGCCACCCTCCCTGGTCACTAACCCCAAAGATGAGTCCAGCAGGCAAATCAAACAGCAGCAGACTCTGGACTTGGTTGCCATCTACTTAACCTGAGGCAGCTCAAAATGAGGGAGTGGAAAGCCAGGTGTGGTGGCACACACCTACAATCCCAGCACTGAGACTGAGGAAGGAGGAGGGAGGAGGGAAAGTTCCAGGACACACTGGCTACAAAGAGGGAAAACAGCTCTTGGTGAAGGAAGGAAACAGCCCAGGGGCTCCAAGTTCCCTCTCTGGTTAATTGGGAGTTTAACCGCTTTCACCTCTCATTATGTTCCAGAGCTACTCCACACCAATTACCCAATAAGCTGCACATACTAAAGGCCCAGGAACTCCAGGTGAGGGTGAACTTCTAGCCTCAAGTTGACCTCCATCTTCCTCTACATCAGTGACTGGATTAACCCCCAGGGGACATTTGGCACTCCCTGGAGACATTTCTGGTTGTTGTAACCAGGGTTGGTATGCCCAGCAATCTATGGGCAGAGGACAGGATGTCGTCAAATACTCTCAGGTACCCAGGGTGGCCCTATACCACAAAAATCAATTTGGTCCAACTGTGAACAGGGCTGGGGTTGAGAAAATAGGGCCCTTTTCTCCCATGCCTTAGAATTCCCATAAACACAGGGTCTTACCACAATATGGTGTCCTCAATCAGCTAACCCCAAGGGGAAAAGTCAGGCACACACCTCCATCAGGACAGATGATATCCCCAATTTCTTGGCTGCTCCAGGATGTCTGGGCTCTCCTTAGAACTCCAATCCACTTATTTGCTTTTATAAAAGTTCAGGCAAGTTTTTACAAGCTGCTGTTTATACTGACCATTAAGATCTGGTCATAAAAGCCACACCTTGCTCTAGTTGGAAAACCTAGAGCCTCAGGCATATCAGACACTTATTTCAGAATCCTAGGGTGCCCAGGAGAACAGCCCTCAGCCCACCCTTTCCTGCTAAGGCAAACACACCCTGGACTGAGACAGGGTCTTCATGTTGCTAGTCTAACCCGCTGGAGATGAGGTGCAGCTGAGCAACTGAGCACTTGCCTAGGCATTCAAGACCCTGGGTTCAGTCCCCAGAAACACATAGAAAGCATTAAGGAAAGATCCTAAGGGCTGGAGAAATGACTCAGCAGGTAAAAGCTTGTACTGCTTTTGCCAAGGATCCAAGTTCAGTTCCTAGCACCTGCATCAGACAGCTCACAATTACCTATAACTCCAACTCCCATTGGGGCACCCAATGTTCTGGCTTCCTCAAGACCCACACACATGCCCATCATACATACACAGAGAGACAGAGACACAGAAAATTAAAAATAAGCATGGTGGACACACCTTTAATCTCAATATTCTGCCCCATCCAAAAATTATCTATCTAGCTATCTACCTGTGTGTGTGTGTGTGTGTGTGTGTGTGTGTGTGTGTGTGTGTGTGTGTGTGTGTGTGTGTGTGTGTGTGTGTATTAATTAAAGCCAAGTGGTGGTCATGCACACCTTTAGTCCCAGCACTCAGAAGGCAGAGTTCAAGGTCAGTATGGTTTACAAAATGAGTTCTAAAACAGCCAGGGCTACAAAGAACCCCTGTCTCAAATACCCAAAAACATAGTTAATCTCACTATTCTGGAGGCAAAGGCAGGCTCATCTCTGTGTGTTTGAGGCTAGAGGCTAGCCTGGTCTATACAGTGAATTCCAGGCTAGCCAGAATTATGTAGTAAGGCCTTGTTTCAATGGTGGTGATAATGATGATGAGTCTTTTTTAAAAATCTAAAGGCCAGGCTTGGTGGCACACATCTTCTAATCCCAGTATTTGGGAGGCTGAGGCAAGAGGATCAAGAGTTTAAAGCAAGCACAGACTACATAGTTAAGATCCAAGTCAACCTTTGTCCCAAACAAAGTAACCTACTGAGCCAGATAAGTCCCAGTTCAGTCACCTTAAGGTTGGGCTACGAGGCAAAAGATCCCAATTTGAATACTAACAGACAGATGTCACATGGACTCCACCCAGGAAGACGGCTAACCAGGTGTGAGAAAGTACAAGCAAAGACAATGGACACTTGGCCTTCCAAGAGAGCAGCAGTAAGGAGGAGCGGGTTCTACAAGCCTGTTTTCCAGAAGCAGCTACAGTGAGTCCCAGTACTACCAGTATTATTTAAGAGAAGCCAGAAATCAGGTGTTTATGCAAAATCCTCCAGTAGTTAAATATCAGAGATAACAAGCAGTTCACATAATTAAAATAAAGCCAAAAACCCAACTGGTGAAGGTACACACTCAGGCAAGAGAATCATGAGTTCAGGGTCATCCTCAGCTACACAGCAAGTTTGAGGCTGGCCTGGGCTGTATGAGAGAGTAATAAAAAAAAATAAAATAAATATTAAAGACTAAGTAAATAAATAAAGCCAAGCCAGCCTAGAGGGAGGCTAGAACTAAAACCCAATTCAGAACACCTATCTCTAGCATACACACTGAAACCAGGCCTACTGGCACTAGCCTATAATCCCAGCAGCACTCAAGAGGCTGAGGCAGGAGGACAGTAAATTCCAGGCAAGCCTGAGCTACAAAGCAAGATTCTGTCCCAAAAAGAAAACAACAAAAAGCCAGATATGGTGGAACATACCTTCGATCCCAACATGTAGGAGGTAGAGGCAGGTGGCCTATGAGTTTGAGGCTAGCCTGATCTACACATCAACTTCCAGACCATCGTGATATAGGATATCCTGTCTGCAAATAAATACATTTTCAGTTTTATTTATTTGTTCAAATGTTGGTTGAGTCTACTGGATGTAAGGCTTGGGGCCCAGGAAAAAACAGGTGGACATGACCCCACTGGACTATTGCAACACAAAATACAAAACATAGAAGAGCATTTTATCCTGAATATCTCAGAGAGAGGCTTCAAGGAGTTTGAAAGCTATTCTAGCATTTTAGGTCATTTATTCATGCAACAAGTAACTACTGGGCACCAGACCGTGCCTTAGATACTAGGATTACAGTCACATACACAGTAGACTCTTTTATGTATAAGAAAAATTAAGGGCTATGAGGTGGGAGCAAAAAACTGGGTGTACAAGAAGTGACAGGGGTCACGAAAAAGATGCCTGAAAAGACCCTGTGACAGGAGAGAAGAGAGTATCCAAGAAAGCAGTCAGATAAGAACAGAGAGAGAGCAGGGCCAGATGTTCCAGAGATGGTTGAACACAATGGGAGCCACTGAAGGGTGCTAAACAGAGGAAGGGCAGGGTTTGGTCTGCCCCTCCCTCCTGCCCTCTCCCTGTCTGTCTCTCTTACTCATTTTGTTTTTATTGTTTAGAGACAGGATTTCTCTGTGTAACAGTCCTGGCTGTCCTCGAACTCAGAGAGAGATGCCTGCCATTTCCAAGTGCTGAGTCTGGTGCCTCTTAATACAAGGCTGGAATTGGAAGTTCAGCTGGGAAGAGCTTGCCCAGCAGTTGCCAAGCCCTGGATTCTATCCCCAGCATCACAAAACATCACAAAAGAATAAAACTTAGGCCATTCGGTGGTGGTGCTTGCCTGTAATCCCAGCTCAGGAGGCAGAAGCAAGCAGATCTCTGTGAGTTCAAAGCCAGCCTGGTCTACAAAGTGAGCTCCAGGACAGCCAGGGCTGTTATACAGGAACACACACACACACACACACACACACACACACACACACACACACACACACACACACACACACACCCCAAAAGCATGATCCCTGGCTGCTGGGCTGATACTACAATGCAGGGACCAAAGGAGGACAGAGAAGAGTAATAGGAAGCTGGGTGTGGTGGTATGGGACTCTTATTCCAGTTACTAGGGAAACTGAGGCAGCAGAATCACAAGTTCAGGGTCCATGTGGGCTACAGAATTGAATGAAGGACAGCCTGGA
Source organism: Cricetulus griseus (assembly GCF_003668045.3). Lineage (NCBI taxonomy): Eukaryota > Metazoa > Chordata > Mammalia > Rodentia > Cricetidae > Cricetulus > Cricetulus griseus. The sequence continues at coordinate 75,565,413 of NW_023276807.1, read as the reverse complement.
CAGTTTGGTGAGATCCTTGTCTCAAAATAAAAAGTAAAAAGAGGGCTGGATGTGCCAGTAGCTCAGTGTCTTCAGGCCCTAGGTTCAGTCCTCAGCCCTACAAAAATAAATATTGTCCAAAAGCAGTAACAAATCAATTAGCTCAGGCCCCAGGAGGCAGCCCTGACAAGTTTGGATACATTCTACAAGAACAGGCAGATAGACAGCAGAAGGGAACAAGAATCAAGGACACCATGGGTTTTGGCCCCCATAGAAAGGCCCACCTTCCCTGAAGACAGAGCACCAGAGGCGCCCCAGGCTCCTCCCAGGATGAAGTAATACAGGGATGTCCCAGAGTCCCCCACAGGGGTTCTGTGGATGCCCTCCAAGTCAACTTGTCACAGAGGGGCTCTGTCACCCACCAACATGCTCTTGAAGGGACCAGCTCCCCATTTCGGCAGCCATAACAGCCGAACACGTGCTTGTCTTACCTTATCTTAGTCACTAAGAAGTCAGATGCCTGCCTCGTGGCAAGGAACCAATCAGAAGTTAGCTGGTGGTGCTATGCTTTATGGCTCTGGGTGTGCTTTACGGACAAGTGCACAGCAATGATGCACAGAGCATAGCAACCACCCTGGGAGGGCCTATGGGCCATAACAACCAGTTGACCAATCAACACAGGGCAAGCCCTCCAAGCCTGGAGGCACACCAATCCTGAGCCTGTGCATACCCCTAGACACTCCCCTTACGCTACCCTATAAGAGCTCTATGCAGACTCTTCGAGCTTTCTTTTCTAGCCATCCGCCATGGTGGATGGATGAAAGGCCCAAGCTAACATGGGGTTAGCTTGTTAAACAACAATAAAGCCTCGTGCACTTTGCATCAAGTTTCCGCCTCCGCATGGTGATTGGGGTGGCCTCGGTCCTGGGCTGAGATCCTGGAGGCCTGAGCTTCCGGGGGTCTTACACTCTCAAGATGAAGCATCTCCAGGAGTGTGAAAGGAGTACAGCAGACACAGCAGATACAGGCATAGGCATGTGTGCGCACACCCACACCCACACCAGACCCTGGTCTTAACCACAGAGGTAGCTGCAATTTCCTCCTGCAAGGCCAAGGGGCAAGGTCATGAACTAGAGTCTCTCAGGCCAGTCACACAAGTTCCCAAAGCCATCTATCTGGTTATCGGTGCACCCTCACCCCACCACTGTGGCTGTGCTCCAATGCTACATCCACCTGGCGGGGGTGGGGGTGAAAGTAGGGACCCGACTGTATCAACCCGAAGGCAGAGGAAGACAGGTGCGGTAGAAGGCAGTGGAAGGACTCTGAAAAGCAACAAGGTGCTGGTGGAGTGGAGGGTAGGCTTTCCAAGGCCACTTGCTACCCTAGGAACAATTCCACCAGTGAGTCACCAAGATCCATCTGCTGCAGTGGTCAGGTACAGTGTTCAGGGGGTTGAAGAGTTGGAGGGTGCTACAAGCCAAATCAGCCCCCACAACCACTCACTCCAGATCGTGCACTGCTGATCTCCTGCTGATTTCTGTGTGTGCCCAGATGTTCTCAGCAGACAGGTGCAGCAAAAATCAAATATGGAGTCCCATCCAACTGCAAGCACTTACATCTACTGAGTGCTAACCAAGTACTGAGCAAGTACTAACCAAGCACTGTTCCCAGCGCTTGCCACAAATTCATTACTCAACATTCAAATTACTGCCATTTGCTATGTACTCCATTATTCCACATGGGGAAACGGAGACACAAAGTAGAAAAGTAACCCATTATAACTGCTGAACCAGTGTTTGAATGCAGGGCATACAGGCGCTTGCTCTGAGCCATCACCTACAAAACTGACAGTTCTGTGCTCAGCTTTTTATATTTTCCAATATTTCTACAATCAGGCATGAGATAAGTACATTTCATTTTCTTTCTATTTTGTTTTTTGTTTGTTTACTTGTGCACTGGGCCTCACACATGCTAGGCAAGTGCTCACCCACAGAGCTAAATCTCCAGTCCTTTTTATACATTTAATTTTGAAACAAGGTCTTGCTTAATTATCTGGGCTGATCTTAAATTTGTAGTCTTCCTGCCTCGGCTTCTTTAGTAGCTGGGATGACAGGCCTGCTCAAGGCTTAATACATATTTTCTAACTTTTCAATTTATTGTGTGTGATGGTAATGGGGGATGTTCTTCTGTGTATATGTTTCTCTTATTGGTTGATGAAGAAAACACTGACTGGCCAGTAGCCAGGCAGGAAGTATAGGCACAGTTACCAGATGAGGAGAATTCTGGGGAGAGGAGAGAGACAGAAGCCACCAGAGAGTCACCGTGTAGCCACTGAAAGAGTAATATGCTGGAGCATTCTCCGGACAGCCAAAACCACATGGAGATACACAGTTTAATAGAAATGGGTTAATAATTAAGAGAGAGCTAGCCAGTAAGAAGCCTAAACTATCGGCCAAACAGTTTATAATTAATGTAAGTCTCTGTGTGTTTATTTGGAAATGAAGGGTGGCACTGGAAAGAAACACATATGTATAAGGACACAAATACCCATGCATAGACCAAAGGAACATGCCAGGTGTTTTCCTCCAGGTGTGTTCTTTCTTTAAGAAGGTCTCTCACTGAACCTGAAACCTGATCTTTTGGAATGCTAGCTGACCAATCTTTTCCACCCACTCAATGACACAGCCATGCCTGGCTTTTTATATGGGTCCTGGGATTCGAACTCAAGTCCTCCTGCTTGCACACCAAACACTCTTGCCCACTGAGCCATTTCCTCATACTTTTTTTTTTTTTTAAGTAACTTACAAAGAGAGGCCCAGGCACCTTTTCCCACCATCTTCCAAAGAAAACCACAAAGCCCCCCTCCCATCCTACCAGCTCAACAGTCACAGTAAAAAGTAAGCCACTGCCAACCCTCAGCTCCAACTTTCCACTTAGAAGTTTCTCTCTTCTTATCCCAGACCTCTGTCTGAGGGAAGGTCGTAAATTCTCAAAGGCAGGCCCTTAGCCCAGGAGCAAAGAGCTCTGAGAGAGTCCCTACAGGTGGAAACTTGACTTCTCTAAGCATGGTGTTGGTCCTAAAAAGATGCAAGTATGAGCAGCAAACAGACTGCAGCCCACTCCCACCAAGGGAAGTGAATGTGAATCCCAGGGAATGACCAGCAGTCAAAGTGCAAGTGCATCATGTCTCAAGTCTCTGTGAGCCCTGTGCAGTCCATTCTACAGTTTGTGTTCTCAGTGTCCTCAGTCCCTCTGCATTCTACAACCCTTCCTCCCCATCTTCCAAAGGTTTCCCCAAGCTCCACCTAAATAAATATTTGGCTATAGGTCTCTGCATCTGAAGGGAAACAGAGGAGGAGTGGATCTGGAGGCAAGGGGAGGTGTGGGGGGGGTGGCTGGGAGGAGTGGAGAGAGGGGAAACTGCAGTGGAGATGTAATACGTGAGAGAAGAATTACAAAAATATACCAAGTGCAGTGCAGGCTAGATCACTCGCACTGATAAACCCAAGACCACAGCACAGTCTAGACCACTCACTCCATAGCCCTAGAAGGCTGGGAAGCTTTCCCCATACCCCTATTGTACAGCTAAACTGAGGCACAGTCAGCAGTGATGACAGCTTACTCAAGATGATAAAGTCTAGCAGGGCAGGGGATGTTAACACAGTGCTGTGTGAGGCCCTAGGTCCAATCGCAGGGTGGGGATGCAGCTACCTGCCTATCAGTAGGTAGTCTGTGCTGACTGCAACACTTAGCTTTGGAAGGCAGAAGCCACTGGCTTCAGTTTGCTGTCCTTTGAGGCACTGTCTCACTCTAGCCCAAGCCTCTCTGAAACTCTTCATCCTTTGGCCTCAGCTTCCCAAGTGCTGCAACTGTAGGTATGTGCCTCCATAACAGTCTAACCGACCTACTCTGTGTTGTGTTTGGATTCTCCAGCTATAGGGAAGTGCTTGCTTGCCAACTGCTCTCTCACCCATTCTGGTTCCAGGACTCCAGAAACAGAAGCATCCAGCAAGCCTAGACCAGTGGGAGGAGGGGCATTGATGAAAATTGAGGGAGGATGGGTCCCTGCCTAAGGTGAAGGTCAGCCACCATTATTGCCAAGCACAGTTCTTCCTTCTTAATTTTCTATGGCAAGAAGTCCCTAGAAAGAGAGAACACAAAACTGGGTTTCTTGGGTAGGTTTCTAGGCTGATTAGAAGATAGAGAACACCCCAAACACTTTTTAATCATCACTTCCCATCACTTCCCGGCAATAAAATACATCCTGGTTTGGGTTGGCAAGATGCTGGCTGCCTAATGACCTGAGTTCAATCCTCAGACCACACATGCTGGAAGGAAAGAACCAACTCCCTCAGATTTCTGACTTCCATATGTGTGCCATGGTATGCATGCCCCAGTTCTACACACACACACACACACACACACACACACACACACACACACACACACACACAGAGTACAGTATGTATGTATACATATGGATGGATATATATATAAAAATAAACTGGTACAGAATCCAATGTCTAATCAACTTACTTTCGCCCACCACAAAAGAAAATAATCCAGGAAATACACCATCAACTATTTAACACTGAGCCAGATCCCACTAGATCCTTGAAGAATAATTCTGTTCTCTCCACACAAAGCACAAGGTAGAGAACACACAGGTGTTCCTCTGTGGCAAACAGGCACCAAGCCCTTGCAGACTCCAAAATGCTAATCGCTAGCACTGTTTTCAGCCCTGGAGAAACCTCCAGCCTTGTGGCTTTAAAATGGGAGTCATATCCAAGTGTGGTAAGTTTCTCAACCAAAAATGGCACCCTTCCTCACCCAAAAGACTGAAGTCTGCCAATGGGCCTTCATAGGTTGTCACTATTATGAGGGAGGTATCCCAAAACAGTACAAGAAGGAACTTGTGGGCACTAATCAGCAACTAAGAAACGAGAGTTTTTCCTGTTTCTCAAAAAAACAAAACAAAACAAAAAAACTCTTTGTGTCCAGACTGTCTATTGTATTCACTAAATAATCAGGACAGCACGATACAGGAGTGTTCTGGAACAATGGGCAAATCGCATTACAGGGACACGAAATCCACAAGCACTGGGGATTATTAGCGCAGTCAGCCAGGGAAACCAGCCTAGGGTTATTTCAGAAGAAAGCTACCTGGAGAAGGCCAGAAGTCTCCGGAACAGCCCCAGAGCAGAGCCTCAGCACCATACAGGGTGGAAGGCACTCCCCTGGGTACCAGGGTCCCGGGCATCTCCACTGCACCCCAAACCCACAGAGGGGGGGGGGGCAGAACGGCTTCCTACCCTTCTCTTGCCTTATCCTTCCTGTTTCCTCAAACTTTCCTGGTAGCATTTAGGCAGAAAGGAAGGAAAGGATGAGAAAAACCTGATGCCAACGTAACAGGGAGGTAAACAAACAGTGGGGGACCCCCAAAACAAGGGGAGTGAAGTCACTTTGTAGAGCTCCTGCCCGGTGCTCAGAGACGGGGTGTGTGCTGTGAATGGGGGATCCTTACCCCTACTGGGGACGGAAAAACCCCCACTTAATGCCTCCAGCAGAACCCCAAAGCAGAGAGGCCGCTCCCCGCGCACGCCCAGCAATCCCGGAACCGGGTCCCCAGAGTCTGGCCGCGGCGGCTGCGCCCGGGCCCGGATGGCGGGTCCCCGCGTCTGCAGAGCGGGGCTCGGGCTGGGGAGCGGCTGGACCCGCACGTCCCAGCGTTCCCCGCGACCCCTAGACCTCCCCGACCACCCCGCGGCCCACCACCTACCCAAAGCGGGTCGGAGCCATCAGAGCTGCAAAACCTGCGTAGCGCCATGCGGGTGACCGGCTGAGCGAGAAGCCGCAGCGCCGCGCGGTTGGCCCGCGTCACCGGGATGCAGCCCCGCCCCACCCGCCCCGCCCCGCGCCACCCCGCCCGGCGCGTGGGAGCAAGCCAGGCAGGCTCCTTGGTGCCCCGGGCTGGGCGTGGAGGCCTCGTCTGCAGCTCCCACCTCCTGCCGGTTCCTAACGCCGACGCGGCCGCGAGGAACCCGGCGCTGGGCCCTCCACTCCCTGGCTTCGTCCCAGGCGATCCTAACTGTACAGCCTTTCCCGTGCTGCGGGATTTGGAGCTTTTTTCCCTTCAGAATCAACTGGCGGGGGTAGGGATGTGAGCTCCCAAGAAAGAAAAGGGAACAGATGAGGGGAACAGATGAGGAAACTGAGGCTCACCGGTGAGGAAACTCGCTCAGGGCCACTCAACGAGTACAAGGGGAGTTCGTTCGAATCAGGAACCTTAACATTCCATCCTATACACTGAGATCTCCATCCTAAACGCCTGTTTGCCACCCCTCCTCCCATGGTCTGCAAAGCACCCTGGGAATTCCTCCCACTCCCCCCTTTTTTTTTTTTTTTAAGAATTTATTTATTATGTATTCAATGCTCTGCCAGCATGTATTCCTGCATGCTGGAAGAGGGCACCAGATTTCATAACAGATGGTTGTGAGCCATCATGTGGTTGCTGGGAATTGAACTCAGGACCTCTGAAAGAGCACTCAGTGCTCTTAACCTCTGAGCCATCTCTCCAGCCCTTTCTCCCACTCTAGAGTGCAGCCAGGAAATAAGTCCTTTCCTTGTGGTTTCTTGGTTTGGATTTGGGAGATTTGGGACAGGGTCTCATATAACCAAGTCTGGCCTCTAATGCACTATGTAGTGGAAGATGATCTTGAACTCCTGATCCTCCTGCCACCATTTTTTTGATACAGGGTTTCTCTGTGTAGCCCCTGACTGTCCTGGAACTCGATTTGTAGATTAGGGTAGCCTAAAATTCAGAGATCCACTCCCAAGTGGATCTCTACAATGACCACTACAATGGGCCATGCCATGCCTCCACTTCTCGATAACCTAAACAACTGGGTTAATGTGGTGCTGAGAATAGAACCCAGGACTTCCTCCGTGCTAGGCAAGCACTCTACCCAAAGAGCTATGCCACTCCAGCCCCTCGAAAATACTTTAATTTTAAAAAAATAACAATAAAGGTAAGTGAGTAAGATAAACATAATTTATGAGGATCAACCACAAGCCAGAGAATGTTAGGTACCCGAGGCAGAGGCATGAATAAAACAGGCTCCGAACCACCCCATGAAGTAGGGCTGGCAAGAACCCAGCTGCTGATGTTCATCATAGAGGCAAGGACACTGAAGCCTAGAGACATAAGACTACTTAACACTCATGGTTAGAGAGCTACTCAAGGCTCCATGCTTAACAATATACAAACATTAACCTAAAACTCACATATCAACCCATGAAGTACATAGTATTATTCTTCCTGTTTTTCAGGTTGGAGACCAAACAGAAAACAAAAGCAACTTGTCAAAGATCATTTACATGGTGAATGACCGAGCCCAGCTTTTGAACAAAGCAGTCCTGCTAAAGGTGGGGGGGGGGAGTCAGGGGAGGGAATAAATTAATAATACCACTGTGTGATGCTGCCTCAGTACTGCTTAAGACACAGAAGAGCTGGGCGGAAGTCCAGGAGTCTAAACTTTCCAATGACTCCACCAATACCTCTAGTCTCTCCTCCTCTTCTTAGGTGTCTGCCTGATGCTCAGTCTCCGTTAGCATGCACATGAACAGCTACAGCAAATAAGAACAACTGAGTACACAAATGAGAGCCCACCGACACAAAGTTCTTGGTGAAGGAAGACGGAAGGACACAGGATTTTTCTGTGATTCTTTGACTGGTCCAGGTGCCCCCTCAATATGAGTGAGTGAGTGTTTGTTTGTTTGGTTGTTGTTGTAATAGTAACATTACTTATTTGTGTGTGTATGTGTGTGGGAATGCATGGCAATTACTTGTGGAGGTCAGAGGACAGCCTGGGAGACCTATTTCTCTTGGAACCAGGGCTCCAGGGATCTGTCTCAGGTCATCAAGCCTGGCAGTAAGTGCCTTTATCTGTAGAGCCATCTCTATTAGTGAGGTTTTTGGGGTTTTGGGGGTTTTTGTTTTTTGGTTTTTTTGTTTTGTTTTGTTTTGTTTTGTTTTTTTTGGTTTTTTGAGACAGGGTTTCTCTGTGTAACTTTGGAGCCTATCCTGGCACTCACTCTGGAGACCAGGCTGGCCTCGAACTCACAGAGATCCACCTGCCTCTGCCTCCCGAGTACTGGGATTAAAGGCGTGCACCACCAACACCTGGCTCTATGAGTAAGTTTTTAAAGGATAGTTACTTCCAGGTGACAATTCTCAATGCAGTGTTACCCATATTTTTTAAGCATCTGCTGAATATCAGGGGTCATTCCCTAGCAAGCTAGCAGCTAAGTCATGTTCAAATCTGATAGACCTTAGAATGGAGCTGTATTTTCAAGTGTTTTAATGATAAGGCAGGAGACATTAAGCACATAATTTCATAGCAGAAAGCGTGTTTACAACTGTCACAAAATCCAGGAAGAAAAGAAGATAAAGAAGGTCTAAAGGGAGCCAGGCCTGCTGAGGTAAAAGTCAAGAAGACTTTCTGGAAGACAGCTTTTGAGCTAAACACAAGCAGAGTTGGGACTCCAGTGTGGACTGTGTCCTGAGCTGAAGAAAGCAGCTTATAAGAAAACCATAAAGCAGCCAAGACTGGTGCTGTGTGCCCATGATCTCCGTACTTGGGAGGCTGAAGCCAGAAGATCCTGAGTGTTAGCTTATAAATTCTGCTGCACAAGTATGAGAACCTGGGTTTTAATCCCCAGCATCCATGTCAAATGCACCCATGTGTTAAAAAAAAAAAGACACCCATGTGTCAGGCACACCTTAGTCCTGGGGAGATAGACACAGGCAGATCCCTAGAGCTCACCAGACAGCCTAGTTGTGAAGTCCAGTGAGGATGCTGTCTCAAAAATAAAGTGGAGAAGGCCAATAAGATGGCTCATCTAGCAAAAGCACTTGCATGCAGACCTAACAACCTGAGTTCAGTGCTCCAGTCCCACAAGGTAACAGGAGAGAATTGACTACTGAGGCTATTCTCTGACCACAAGTGCTCCATGGCACACCAACACCTTCACTCACACACACATCCAAAATAAATTTAACTCAATTTGAAAAATAAGGTGGAAGGTTGGAAAGGGTGGCACACACCTTTAATTCCAGCACTCAGAAGGCAAAGTCAGGAAGAGCTGAGTGAGTTCCGGGCCGGCCAGGGCTAGATAGATAGATAGATAGATAGATAGATAGATAGATAGATAGATAGATGATAGAGTGAGTGAATAGCAAATGAGTCTTGAAGACATCCAATGAATACATGTGCACCTCCCCCCACACACAGACACACACAAACACACACACACACACACAAACACACAAGAAAATGAACAGCTGTGCAAGTGAGAAGGAACTTAGAGGAACCAGCTTAAGAATAGGATGGGGAGAGGGAAGCAGGAGGTACACATGTGGCCTAGGATGGAGTTACCAGGACCTGAGAGCACAGGACCCTGTTGGTCAAGGGAGACAGTGGGAAGAGTCATTGATGGAATTTAGGTAGGGTACAAGATGAAATATGATTTCTTTCCATTCTTAGCCTCTTGACTCACTTTTTCTTTCAACAAATCTTTGAACCTTTTCACTAGGCAAGCCTGTGAAAAGGTGTTGACAACATAAGTCACAAGGGGTGTAGATGCAGATTGGCAGAAAAGTTTAGTGGTTTCTACTAAGCTGAGCACCTCAGCAGGAGCTACATGTCAAGACAGCAGTTCTGTACAGGAGAAACACTGATTCTGTTCATCCATGACCTCTACCAGAAGGCTTGTAACACAGTGTGCATTAACCCCACAAAGCCTGATAAGGAACAATAGAAGGCAGACACAAACCATCGTCTGATCAGTTCTATTTATCTGATGTTCGAAAATAGGGCAAGTTGTGATTAGAGATATGGTTCAGCAGGTATGAACACTTGCTGGCAAGACTAACAACTTGAGTTCCGTCTCTGGAATGTGCATAAAGATGGGTGGAGAGAACAGACTCCCTAAAGCTGCTCTATGAAACCCCACATGTGCCATATGTGCTCACACTCATATACACACATAAAAATAAATACATTTTTAAGAAGAGGAAAAAGTGCCAGGTGGTTGTGGCACACGCCTTTAATTCCAGCACTCAGGAGGCAGAGGCAAGTGGATTTCTGTGAGTTCGAGACCAGCCTGGTCTACAAGAGCTAGTTCTAGGACAGCCTCCAAAGCCATAGAGAAACCCTGCCTCGGGGGAAAAAAAAAAAAAAAAAAAAAAACGGAAAAAGTAAATCAGGCCTGGTGGCTCAGGCTTGTCATCTCAATTACCCAGGAGACTGCAGTAGGAAGATCAAGGCCTTCCTGGGGTAGTGCAAGGCCAGTCTTGTCAATTTAGGAAACTGGGACCCTATTTCAAAAAGAGAATAAAACTGTAGCTCTGTGGTGGAGCATGTGCTGGCTCCCAGTGTACAGAGATTGACCCTCAGGACTGAGAACTAAAAAGAGGCAAAATTAATATATAAGCTGGACATCATGGCACACACCTGCAATCCCTCATCTCAGGAAGGCTGGCGTAAGAAGATGAATGCAAGTTTGAGGACAACCTGGTCTATATAGCAAATTCTAGACCAACTAGGATAGAAGTCAACAAGAACCTGCAAGAGAGCACAAAATGGCCTGAAGGTTGCGCAGGTTGATAGCAGTGTGTTCATACATACATACATACATACATACATACATACATACATACACACACACCATCTATCTATGTGTTTTTAAATGCATTGCACTTACTTTATGGAACTTACACTGTGATTAGGAATTTTAAAATTAGGCAGGCATGATGGTACCCACATGTAAACCTATCATTTAGAGAGTAGAACGCTGGAAGATTAAAAGTTTAAGACCAGTCTATATAGTAAACTAAAGGCCAGCCTGGGCTACCCTGCCAGATCCTTTGTGTGTGTTTTTGAGAGGAGATTTCATGTAGCCCAGGCTTGCCTCCAATTTGCTGTGTTTCTGAGGGTTACCTTAAACTCACAATCCTCCACCACCCAGGCACTTGGATAAACAGTATGTGCAAACTAAATAAATAATGTAAAGATTAAGATCAAACTCTGGGCTTCGTGCATGCTAGGCAAGCATTCTGCAACTGAGCTACATCCCCTGCCCCTCAAAAATTATTTTGCAAATAAAAAAAAGGAGTAAGATAAACATAATTCTTGAGGACCCACCAAGAGATGGTGTTGGGTGTTGTGGGGCAAGGCGGGGATCAAAATACAAGCCCTGCCAAGGGAGAAGTGGAGGTGGGCTGCAGCTTGGTGGTAGAGCATTTGCTCTGCATGCAAAAGACCCTGGATCCATCTGCAGCTCTGTCCAGAGAAAGAGTGAGAAAGAGAGACCCAAACTAGTAAATCTCTATGTGTGGGGGTGGGGAGTATAAAGCAGGGCCTCCTCAGCCAGACTGCAACTTTCAGGGTTTTTTGGGTTTTGTTTTGTTTTGTATTTTTTGTTTGTTTGTTTTGTTTTCTGAGACAAGGTTTCTCTACATAACAGTCTTGTCTAGGCTGGCTTTAAAATCTTAATCCTCCTGCCTTAGCTTCCCTAGTCCTAGGATTATAGCATACCTCACTATGCAGGATTCTGCAGCATTGTTCCATTATCCCTAGTTAAAAAATTCTTGGCTATCTGGTCCTTTATACCACTACATGTGGCCTAGGCTGGTGGAGTCTACACTGTGTCCTATTTATGCTGTGCAGGAGATCAAGCTTGGAGCTCTGTGTGTGCCAGGCAAACACTCTACCAACTGAGCTTCAGCCCCAGTCCTTCCTTTAGTCTAGGCTGGCTTTAAAATCTTAATCCTCCTGCCTTAGCTTCCCTAGTCCTAGGATTATAGCATACCTCACTATGCAGGATTTGGATTCACATGTTTTTAAATGGTCATTTCCTGTCTTCACCTGGGCCAACTTGTATTCCTGCCCAGTGTACTGCATTCATTTGGATGTAGTGATTGGACCAAGCTTGAGCATGTCAACCTATCACACAATCTGAAAGAGTAATTTGAGCTGAGAATCGGGGGGAAAGAGAATCTTGACTAGGCCTCCCCACCATAGCCATATTAGAAGTCTAACAAGAAACACATGTTGGAAAGGCAGTAGCCATCTTGATGCCTCAAATTAGGACCAAACCTGAGAAAGCAGAAACCAGGTGGTATAAAGGGAACCATTATCCTGATGGTTTCATTTGCTTCCTAGACTCAGCCTTGCTTTTGGAAGTTTTATGTGCAGGAGTCTCACATTCAGGTTTCTGAGCCAGTTTGCCCAGAGGCTAAAATGCCTGACAGATTTAGGGCTGGTCCTTTGTTTCTCCTTGAAGTTTTTCCTCTGCTTAGCCAAAACCTGCCTAGCCAACATCCTCACTTTTGACTCCTGCCAAACTAGCCCTGCCTCTGCTATCCTGCAAAAGACTCCCATAGTCACTATTCACAGTTTCTTTCCCATAGCCCCAACAAGCAGCTAAAAACAAACAAACTAATGGAAGGACTGGGGCTAAAGCTCAGTTGGTAGAGTGTTTGCCTGGCACACACAGAGCTCCAAGCTTGATCTCCTGCACAGCATAAATAGGACACAGTGTAGACTCCACCAGCCTAGGCCACATGTAGTGGTATAAAGGACCAGATAGCCAAGAATTTTTAAACTAGGAAGAATGGAACAATGCTGCAGAAACCTACATAGTTGTAACTTTCTAGGGTGCTGTCCTGTTCATCGAGTATTTTAATTGGTGCTTAATAATTCTACATAGTCATGGAGCACAGGGTGTGATAATTTGGTGCATGGATGCTGTGTGCAATGGTCAAATCAGACTAGAATTACATCACTTTAAACACCTGAAGTATTCAAGTCCTCTACTTTATTAAGAAAGAGTTGTCATCTGAGTGTGCTGGGATGCACGCTCCCGTTTCCTCTTCTGCTGCTGTTCTCTAACCTCCTTACACCTCTTTCCTCCGCACCCTTTGAGGCTTCCCATGACTCCTCCTCTACTGTCTACTTCTCTTTCTTTTGTTTGAGCAGACACATGTAGGGGTACTGCGTGTGCTCATGTAGGCCAGAGATTGATGTTAGATGTCTTCCTCTATTGCTCTCCATTTGTTTTTGGAGACACTGAACCTGGAGCTCACCAGTTGACTAGATTGGCCAAGACCCAGATATCTTCCTGTCTCGGCCTCTGAGGGGCTGGGATTATCAGTGTGTACCACCATGCCTGGTGCTTTTTCCTTTTCCGTGTGAAATATCAGTTCTGTTTAGACTGGCTGCCACAGGCCTTGCCACAAAGGATGCTGGGAGCTAGGAGACTAAACCAGGAAGGTGTACCCAGGAAGCAGAGGGTACAAGAAATTCAGCTGAGACCCCGGACCAGCAGGCTAGTTACCAGCAGGCTGCACTGGGGCCAGGCCCATGGAATTCAACTCCACTCATGGTCTCAGAGTAGAACCTTACCACCTCTTCCTTTGGGTTGACCTGGGCTGGGACAAACCACATCTGGATGCAGTGACTGCTTCCTAGACTGTAGTTGTTGACCTTGTAAAGGAGACACCAGATTTTATGTATAGAGGCCAGGCATAGAGAAATATATGTGGAAGGGGTGGCAAGCAGCTCCTGCAGGACATTAGCTATACCCTAAGGTCTGGTTCCAGCCCTTATACCTGTTGCTCACTGACAGTCCTCTTGCACAGAGACATATCAAGGATCAACTTTTTGTACAAGCTGTGGTCCTCGAGCTGATCCAGGACCCCAAGTCAGAGGAGCACTCATAGACACAAGTGTCTTAGAAAAATCATCATTTGCATTTCAATGTCATCACTCCATAGGCATCCAGTTGAACTGATCTGGGTAGAAAATATCCTTATGAGATTTGACATGTATTGGTGGAGCAGCACCAAATCTTACAAGGACTGCACTGCCCATGCACATTGGCCTGGATTTTCTTAGTGATGCTTAGTGTAAACATTGAGTTCAATCCTGACCTAAGTAGTCCTGAACTGTATACCCTATGTGGCCACCAACACCAGAAGGAGCAGCAGCTGTGCTATTAATGGTCGAGATATCACAACTCTCTAATCCCTAAGGGGCAGCACCAGCTTCTAGGGGTGGGAGTTGGAGGAATGCCCTGGTTGTAGTTTATCCTTAGACTGGCCGAGCTCTGATCTAGGTTTCAACCCCCACCTCTGGATTCTCTGTATTTCAGGCTCAAAGAAGGTCTTTCCAGTTCTGCAAATTATTTTACATCTGCTGGAAACACCACAAGGTATGTGGTCCCATATGAGTTGTGTTGGGTGGCATAGGCTGTGAGTGTGCCCTTAGAGGAAGGTTCCAGGTTAAACACAGACACAGGAGCCACTAGCTTGTGTGTCTTGGTAGAAGTTTAGACAAGACAAAGGTCAATAGTTTTGGTGAATGCCTGAGAAGAAAAGAAAGGAGAAAAGGGGAGGAGGTAAAAGAGACAGGAAAGAAAAAAGAAAGGGGGAGGAGGAGGGAGTCCATGGCAGGCTTTTGGCATGCTAGGGATCCAAACTCAGATCTTCATGCTTGCATAGTCCTAATCCTAGAACCTCTCCCACTCTCCCTCCTCCTCCCTGTCTCTCCCCTTCCCTTCCTCTCTCCCCCCTTCTGCTTAAGAGTGGGACCAGCTGGGTGGTGGTGGCACATGTCTTTAATACCAGCACTTGGGAGGCAGAGGCTGGTGGATCTCTATGAGTATGAGACCAGCCTGGTCTAGGAGTGAGTTCCAGGACAGTCAAGGCTACACAGAAAAACCTTGTCCCAAAAACAAAACAAAACAGAAAAAAAAAGAAGAGTGAGACCTGGTAGTACTTGCCTTTCTGTATCAGGCTCACTTCACACAGGGGCCTCCAGGTCCATTCATGTTATCTATTATGGAAATAACTCCTCAGGCTCATTGAATGCTTGGTCCCAAGCCACTAGTGCTATATTTAGAGACTGTAGAAACTGGCTAGGTGTGGTAGATGCATGCCTTTAGGCACTTGGGAGACAGAGGAAGGAGAATCTCTGTGAAGTAGAGGCCAGCATGGTCTACATGGTGAGTTCCAGGCCAGCCAGGGCTACACAATGAGACCCTGTCTACAAATAATAATACAAGTTAATTTTTTGAGACTTTGGAGATTTGAGGAAGTGGGACCACACTGGGGAGTAGGAACCCAGAAGAGGACCATCCTGGGGTATATTACCCTTTTAGGATATAACATCTGTTCTACCTCCACCATTGAGTGAACCCTCTGAAGCCCTGAGCTAAAATAAACACTTCAGAGCTGGAGAGATGTGTAATAAGTCTTTATGCCACCTGCCTGAGTTCCAAGGCAACATTAGGACCCCCAAAATAACACATAGAGACTTATATTAGGTACAATGCTGCTGGCCAATGGCTAGGATTTCTCATCTGCTAGCTCAGTATTAATTATCAACCATAACTACTAATCTTTATATTTTATAAGGCTTATCTTATGGAGGATGCCGGTGGAATGTGTCCTGTCTTCCTGGGATCACTTGGCAGCTCCACAGAGAAGAGGAGAAAGCAAATGGCTTCCTCCTTGTCCCTGCTTATATTTTGCCTGCTATGTTACTTCCTGCCTGGATTACAAGACTACTACATTTACGAGAATCCTCCTTGACTCCTAGTCCCGCCTAACTTGCTGCCTCATTGGCCGAACAGTGCTTTATTCAACAACCATTAAGATAAACATACACAGAAGGACATGCCCCATCAGAGATGGTTCAGTGGGTAAGAGCACCAGCTGTGTGTATACCCACCCTATTTTCTTTATTTATTCATCCATTGATGGGTGCCTAGTCTGATTCCATATCTTGAAGTAGTACAGCAATGGATGCAGAAGGGAAGATGTCTCTTTCAATCTAATTTCATTTTCTAAATCCACAGTAGTATACTGGGAAGTAGTACCCAATTGGGGAAGAGCTGGATTATAAGGCTCTTCTGTTTTTAATGACTGGGGCGGGAACTATGTCAAAGTATAGGAGTGGTATAAGTTTAATAGAGACTGCCAAACCACCCATCAAAAAAAAGAAAAAAAAAAGACTATTAATTCTCTCGCCATAAGAGGACTCATGAAAGATTGATGAAGTTGGGGTAGAGGCTAGGACAATGGTAAAGGGTATAAAGTTCCTGTTGTATAAGTGAGGGCACCTGAATTTGAACCCCCGGCACACACATAAAGCACATGATGGAGCACATCTGTAACCCTTGCACTCTTATGACAATATGGAGCAGGAGACTCCCAGAAGGACAGGAGGTAGTCAGCCTTATGTATAAGGAAGTGAATAACAAAGACACCCTGCTTTCAAATGGGGTAGAATGTGAGGACAAAATCATGCTGTGGTACAGGAGCATATGAGCATATGTACACGCATATATGTACACAGTACACACACACACACACACACACACACACACACACACACACACACACGCATACAACAGAGAGAGAGAGAGAGAGAGAGAGAGAGAGAGAACAAAATAAAGTAAGAGATGGGTAAGTGTGGGGAAGGTCCCCATTCTTCCATGCTGCTGAACTACTAATGTTCAAATCGCAGGTTCTTCCTGTTGAAGGAACATCTGAACTCATCTATTTCTCATCTGGTTCCTTCCTCAAGACTGCAGCTCTCAACAATGAAACCTCATTTAGAGTTCTTCTCTTGCCGGTGCTGGGGTAAAACGTCCCATCTCTATTTTTTAGAAGAAAACACCTCCAAGTGTTGTAGCTCTGTTATAGATTACTTGCCTACCATTCAGAAGTCCCTGGCTCAATCCCCAGTAGCACAAAGGCCCTAATCTTCTTCTACATGAAAGCTCTTCAGATATTTGAAAGCTGTAGTAGATGCCATCTAAGGATGCTCCTTCGGAGAAGATCCCAGGCACAACCACACACAGCCTAGCTATGAAAACAGTGGTCTCGAGGCCAGTGAGCTCAGCATTCCATCATAAGAACTTTGGGGTCTCCTAAGGTTAGTCTCAAGTCTCTATTATCTCTTTTCCTTGCTAGGACCCAGTTTTACACCTACCCACCCACCCACCCCCACATCCCACCCATGCATACAACACAGAGAGAGGGGGGAAACCCAGTCACTGAATGGGAGTGGGAAGATGGAAGAGGATGTGTTTCAGTTTGCATATTATTTTCAGCTACTTTCTTGTTGCCTCAATGAAATAACATTACCAAAATCAACTTTCAGAATTGGTTTTGGTTTATGGTTCCAGAGGGATAAGAGTCCATCTTGAGAGAAGGTGTCATAGCAAATATCAGGAGCAGGTGTGGTTCCAGGAGCAGGAAGATGAGAGCAATCACATTTCATCCACAAAAGGTAACTGAAAAGAGACATAGGCATAAACTTTCAATGTCTGGCCCCAGTGGCATATTTATTCCCACCTCCCAAAAGTTCTATATCCTCCCCAGACAGTATCTCCAATAGGGAACCATGTGCTCAAAACTGTGAATCTATGAGGAACGCTTCTCATTCAAGCCACCATGTGTGTCTTCCTCAATCACTCTCCACATTATCTTTTTAAAGATTTGTTTTTATGTGGGATATGGGATAATGCCCTTGTGCACTGTAAAGATGTGTCGTTCATATTGGTTTAATAAAGTGCTGACTGGCCCGAAGCCAGGCAGGAAATATAGGCCAGGCTACCTGAGTAGGAGAATTCTGGGAAGAAGAAGGCTGAGACAGAGTCACCAGCCAGATGCAGAGGAAGCAAGACAAATGCCTTACTGAGAAAAGGTACCAAGCAATGTGTCTAACTGTAGATAAGAATTATGGGCTAATTTAAGTTGTAAGACTTTGTTAGTAATGAGCCTGAGCAATAGTCCAAACAGCTTACAATTAATATAGCCTCTGTGTGTTTATTTTGGACTAAAGGGCTGTGGGACTGGGCTGGACAGAAATTTCTGTCTACAAATGTGTATGGGTGTTTTGCCTGCATGCATGTCTGAGCATCATATGCATGTCTGTTGCCCAAGGAGGCGGTTGTAAGCCACCACATGGATGCTGGGAATTGAACCCAGGTCCTTTAGAAGACCAGCCAGTAATCTTATCCAATGAGCCATCTCTCAAGTCCACTCTACCTTATTTTTTGAGACAGAGTTTCTCACTGCACTTGTAGCCCATCAATTTGGATAGGCTAGCTAGCCAGCAAGCCTGGGGGATCTGCCTGTCCCCTTCTCCCCACCATACCCATGCTGTGGACCCAAACTTGGGTCCTCATGCTTGTGCTGCAAACACAACTGAGCCATCTTCCCAGCCCCATGGCCCAGTCACATTCAAACTTTAGTTTCTTTAATGTATAATAATAGCACTCACCAAGTAGCATTGGCTCACATTATGACTTTTGTAGGTCCCCCTTTCTCAATAAAATATGTAGATGATAGATAGATAGATAGATAGATAGATAGATAGATAGATGGTAGATGGTAGATAGATAGATAGATAGATAGATGATAGATAGATAGACAGACAGTATTGGTAGGAAAAAAGTAAGGCCAGGGCATGGTGATGCATACCTGGAATGTCAGCACTCAGAGGGAAGAGGCAGGAGAATTGCTACAAGTTCAAAGCCAGCTTGATCTAAATAGCAAGTCCCGGGTCAAGCAAAGCTACACTGCTGATACCCCCCCTCTTTCCACACACCACCCACTTTCTACTTTCATGTCACTTATAGTTTTCTAAAACTAGACTTCACATGGGAGGAAAAAACCTGTAGCATGTGTCCTTCCAGGTCTTATTTTATTTAGTATGATGTCCTCTGGTTCCATCTGTTTTTCTGAAGACCTGACTGGCTGATTTTTATTGTCTTCAAGGTTCATCCATGTCATAGCATAGCAAGATCAACATTCCCTTCCTTTCTGTGGTGAAGGTTCCATTGCACATAGATGCTACATTTTGGCTACATTTTGGTGTCCATTTAACATCTATGGTCACTGCTGGCTTCCCTTTTTGGCTCTTCAGAAATACTCTGAGGTAGCATGAGTGTGCACATGTCCACCCTCAGAAATACTCTGAGTAGCATGAGTGTGCACATGTCCACCCTTAGAAATATTCTGATGTAGCATGAGTGTGCACATGTCCACCCACGCTCTCACTTCTGGGTGTGTTCCTGACTTTGAGATTGCTGAGTCATTCCCACATTGTTTTTTTTTCTTCAAAGGTTTATGGGAGGTCATGGTAACTTGATACTTTCCTGCTTTCACAGGATTGCTCTCACTGCTAAAAGGGTGCAGGCTGTAGTGGGGAGATGGGGGAAATGGGAGACTTGAGAGAAGGCAGGTGCAGGGGTCACGGAAGAGATGGCAGAGGCTTGAAGAATGAAGCTTTCAGTCTGGCTTGGGAGGCTATAGGGAGCAAAGAAAGGAACAAATGATTGCAAGTATGGAAAAGTACTACAGAAGACACAAATATAGACAGTGACATGATTGCAGAAAAACAAAACAGAATCAGACTTTCTCTGCCTTCTTTCTCTCTCTTCCTTCTCCTGTCCTCTTCTTTGTATCTTTTACTTCCTCTTCTTCCTTATCTCGCCTTTCTTTCCTTCCTTTTCCTTCCTTCTTTCCTTCCTTCCTTCCTTCCTTTCTTTCTTTCTTTCCTTCTTTCTTCCTTTCTAATAATTAAAAAAAAATTGTGTGTGCATTGGTGTTTTGCCTACATGTGTGCCTGTGTGATGGTGCCAGATCCTCTGGAAATGGAATTACAGACAGTTGTGAACTGCCATGTGGGTGCTGGGAATTGAACCTGGGTCCTCCGGAAGATTAGTCAGTGCTCTTAGCTGCTGAGTCATCTCTCCAGTCCCTATTTTGCCTTTCTTTCTCTTCCTCCTCCATCCCCCTCTTCTCTTCTGTTGGAACCCAGCCCCCATGGGGTCTCTAAGAGTTGTTTTTCAGCATAACCACAGGTACCTCCTGTTTTCCTGACCTCACCCCACTTGGATCAATACCCTGTTGTGAACCCTTTGACATGGAGGTTTTTGTAAGTTTGTATATAAGGCTGCTCCACAATAAAGGTGAAAGACATTCTCCCAGAAAAGGACCAGGAGTCTTGTTCATCCAAATCTCCAGGCTTTAGCCCAATACTCGGACTTAGTGGCCAAGAGCAGCCACACTCTTCCTCTTCTTCCCTCCAAATCCTCCTATCTCTTTCATTCTTCATCTGTACAGAGTCTCACTGTATAGCCCAAGCTGGCCTGAAATCCCCCACCCCCCACTCCTGTCTTTGCCTCCCAAGTGCTGGGATTACATGAAGTCCTAAAGCCTACTCAACTTCATGGCATTGAGCTAGGTACTCTCTTCCAGGGCTTCCCTGGGACAGTAAGGATGGAATTAAGGAAGACTCAGGGGAGTCTTATAAACTCCTCAGCCACATGTGGGCAACTTGCCAACTCCTCTTGGCCTCCATTTTCTCACCTGTAGCATCCAGGTACACTCACAGGAAGGCTGTGTTGAGCAGGAATTACCCAGGGTGATGCCAGGCATAGCATTCAGGGAACACTAGCTACACTGCTGTTTATTCTATATTGCTCATGACCTTCAGGCAGAGATAACTGCCTCCAGGAGCTTGAATGGTCTCAAACTCACAAAAAAGTTCTCAA
This sequence comes from Cricetulus griseus, assembly GCF_003668045.3. Taxonomy (NCBI): domain Eukaryota; kingdom Metazoa; phylum Chordata; class Mammalia; order Rodentia; family Cricetidae; genus Cricetulus; species Cricetulus griseus. The sequence goes on along the minus strand of NW_023276807.1, from coordinate 75,544,800 downwards.
TGTAACTTTTTACTGTTCCTTTATTTAAAGGAATTCACTCTACAATGACTGCTCTCAAAAATCAACCACTGTGTCTCCTGGTAAATGATTAGATAGGAAAAAATTATAAAGTTTATAAACCTTGTGAGGATCTAAGACAATGTTTTAGGGTCTAACAAGGTGTTTTTAAGGTATAAGTAAATGTGAGTTATAAAGGTTTGAGGATGTGAAAGCTTAAATGAAAGTGATTTAAAAATAATGAAAAATATTTCAGATTTATTTCCTTGCTATGCTACTGTTTCATTAAGACTCCAAAGTTCAGAGTCTTAACATTAATCATTGGAGTTCTGTAAGCTATTAATTTAGCTGTGGTAAAGCACCACTACTATTATCATAGTCACAAGCTCAAGATTTTAAATTCCCTTTGGTTGTTTTCTAAGTATAGGCTTTTTTTGTTTGTTTGGTTTGGTTTGGTTTTCAAGACAGGGTTTCTCTGTGGCTTTGTAGGCTATCCTAAAACTAGCTCTTGTAGACCAGGCTGGTCTCGAACTCAGAGAGATCCGCCTGCCCCTGCTTCCCAAGTGCTGGGACTAAAGGTGTGCACCACCACCGCCTGGCCTAAGTATAGACTTAAAAGTGCTTCTCATTGTGCTAAAAACATGTTTAGTCTATATACACCCAGTCTTCTGGATAGAGGAAATAGTGTTCAAGCTTTTAACCAGAATCATTTTGGGGTCCCCTAGGACTCAAAGGTGTGAGTCTACTGCCTTTTCTACAATGTGGATTTCAGTACAGATTACAAACAGTGGAAATGACAATGTGTCTAAAATTTTACCTTCTGTTCTGCCACATCCTGCCAGGTCCCCTCAAAATCTGCATCCCAGATAGCTTGAAAATGGCTACCCCGAGGTGGTCCAACCTTACAGACTGCTTCAACTAGGCCTGCAGAGCCCAGGACTTGGCCAGCATCCCAGCTTTCTCGGGTCCTCCAAAGATGCTGACAACCCAGACAACAGGAACACAGCACCCCCCCCATTCCCACCTCACCAGCTATCCCTTCCTATTTCCTCATGTTTTTATAATAAACAAAAGTGTGGAATGTTAGTTTTTTTGATTAGGCAGCAGCCTGCCTCTGCTGCCAAAGCAATTAAGTTGAATCATCATCTGTCACCAGCTCACCCCTTAAAAGTGCCTACTAGGTGCAGCTCACTCTCTTGCTTCTTGCTCCTCTATTACTTCTCTGCTTCTCTTGCCTCTCTTCTTCCTCTTGTCTCTTTCCTATTCTCTCTGTCTTCCTGTCTGTCTGTCTGCTGGCCTGCCTCTCTCAAGGTTCACATGGAATTCAGCTCTTTCAGTCTCTCCCTCCTCCTCCCCCAATAAATCTCTTGCATTAACTATGTTGCTTAGTGGCATTCCTTGGCAGGGCCTGCCTGAAGGTACCCATATCCCATTTCTTTTTTTCTCCCCCTTTAATACCACCTTATTTTGGACTCTCAGTTTCCAAAACTATGAGCTAAACAACCTGCCCTGTGTGCTTTTGTTTGTGTTTATTTGTATTGTATGCACAATTTGTGCCCATGCATTGGAAGCCAGAAGTCATCTTCATGTATCTTTTGCAATAATTTCTTCCCATTACTTTTTAATAGATTTATTTTAAATTATGTATATGTTTGTCCAGGGGATTATTGCACATGTGCTCACATCCCTCAGAGACCAGAAATGCTGCCCTGGAGCTGGAGTTACAGGTGGCTCTGAGCTGCCTATTGTTGGTGCCAGGAAGCAAACTGTGGGGAGACCAGCAATGGCTCTTTACAGCTTAGCCCTGTCCCCAGCATTTCCACCTTCATTTTGAGACAGGGCCTCCAGATTCCTAACTAGCAAGCTCCAGGACTGGGATTATAAACACTCACTGCAGTGCTCGGCTTTTTATTTGGGTGTTGGGGATCCACATTCAGATTTTCATGCTTACACTTTACCAACTGGGCTGTCTCCCTCCCTTCTCTCTGTCTCTGTTTCTCTGTGTGTGCATCTCTCTCTCTCTCTCTCTCTCTCTCTCTCTCTCTCTCTCTCTCTCTCTGTGTGTGTGTGTGTGTGTGTGTGTGTGTGTGTGTGTGTGTGTGTGTGTGTAGCCCTGGCTGTCCTGGAACTCCCTCTGTAGACCATGCTGGCCTTGAATTCACAGAGATCCACTTGCCTCTGCTGCTCTGGTGCCAGGGTCAGAGGTGTGTTCTGCCACTGCCCCACTCCCTCCCTTTTCTTTATGTTTTACTCAGTAATCTGATACCAGGGGAGGTGGCACAAGCCTTTTATCCTTGCACTTGGGAGGCAGGGCAGGCAAATCTGTGACTTTGAGACTGGTGTGGTCTGTCTGCATAGTGAGTTCCAGACCAGCCAGGGCTGCATCATAGTAAGGCCCACCCACCTTAATAAGAATGGTGACACACAGAGGGAGCAGTCTTTCACAGAGGTAGCTGTGTTTAGTAAACTTTCCCACAAACTCCTATAATTGCACTGCACCTCACTAATGCATTTTAGTTTTAGTAAGGATGAGAGAAACTGTTTTAGTCTATCAAATGTCCTTCACCTGAGGAGGGTCCTATTTCCTGAATTTCTTTCTACAGATTAACCATCCATTACAATTGTGAGGTCCAGTTCCCATCAATGGGATGAGACAGTCACCAGCTATATCAGTCCATTTTGGTGAGTGTAGCCTGGTTTGGGTTCTGGTGCACCTTTCTTGCAAAAAGACATGCCTTGTTAAATCATTTTTGCTTTGTTCATACATTCTGGTTCCCCAGACGAGTCCTAATTGACTGTTTGATATAAACTTGATGCTAATTAGCAGAGAACGGTAGCCATGTATTCTTAGGTGCTATTGCTAGTGCAGACACTTTAAGAGGCCACACTACATACGAATAATAGTAGATATCTGGAGAGAGAAATCCAGTGGAAGAGACTTTTCACCATTTTGTTTTACTGCTTTTTATAACCTCATGTGTATATGTATGGTTTTATCTTTTATGTATGACCATGGTAAAATATACCATGCATTCAGCAAATATATACTATATGCATATTTTTGTAGGACATAGTGGCTTTAATTTTCATTTTCTGACTATAAATGAACCTCAATGTTTTTTTCTTATTTTTATTTGCCATCTCCCTTTTGAAAGGGAATTTCAGTGGTACAGCACTTGCCAAGTGCTCATGAGGCCCCAAGTAGAAAGGAAAGAAGGAAGTGAGAGAGTGAGGGGCATGTTACATTTCTCATTCTTCTTCTTCTTCTTCTTCTTCTTCTTCTTCTTCTTCTTCTTCTTCTTCTTCTTCTTCTTCTTCTTCTTCTTTTTTTCTGGTACTGCAGATCAAACCCCAGGGCATTGAACATGCTAGGCGAATGTTTTGTTACTGACTTGCATCCCCAACCCAGCCCTCTTATCATTTTTATATACTGTCTGGTTTTATTTTATTGATTTCACAAACTTCTTTACTTGGTCTAGGGAGAAAGGCGTTTTCACACACACCTTGCAAATATCCTCTACTTTCTTTTGACCAGAGTTTCTAAATGTAGTTGAACTCAACATGCCACTTCCTTTTTGTATTTTATGTAAGTACCTCATGCCAGTGCAGTAGAAGAGACTTACCGTTAAGGGGAAACTATTTTCTTATGTTTGGGAGAGTGAAATCTCTGGCCAGGGTGGAGACCTAACATTCCAGTTGGGCAGATCAATGGGTTTGCTAAGGGAACAGCCCTTGGGATATTAGGCCTACCTCCAGGAAGATGGACTCGCCTTAAATCATTCAAAAAATAAAAAATATAGGTGGAATAACTTCCTTAAATGAGATACAGTACTTTTCCTTCCAAACTTCTTCCCCCATGTGCCTCTGTGAAGTTCAGCAGGATGGGCCTGCCCTCTGACTCAGAAAGGGAATTTTCCTTTTTCTTTCAAAACCTGGCTAGACTTTTCTATGGTCCTTAGGGCTTTTTCACTTTCTCTAAAGCTCATTTCCTACAGGAGACTGACCTGCAGATCTATCTACCAGCTTAACTCACTGAATGGATTTCCTCCTTCTCCTCTCTCTCCATTATCCTCCATGCAGCTGACAGAATCCACAGCTTGATTGCCCTATAGTGCCTTCATTTTAAAAGCTAATAAAGTTGTTTTCCAGCTTCTCTTTGAGTCCATTCCTAAAACCTTTTATTAATCAGACTTTTATTAATCAAAAGGGAACCTAATGTTTCTGGTACTAAAGGTGAAGGGACCATCTTCCCTTTTGGCAGCCATGACGGCCTGGTGGTCAAGTAGTACATGTAGCTATGAGTGTCTTTATGATTAAGGGAAGTAATTGCTATTTGTCCTTTATGCATGATAATAGACATCTTCTGCCATTGTCCCCATCTTTGGTTGGTTACTTAAAATTGATGCATGAATAAACTGGGCACTTTCAGTATTAACAGAGTCTGCCCTCCTGATATCCTATGTCTCCATCTTTCCTTTAACGCCTTCTCTTATCCACACTCCCCGACTCAGCAGACCCCGGGCTGCTCAACTGGTCCCAACTGCAGCCCTGCAGAAACCAGTCCACATATGATCCTGCAACATGGGGCTAATACAGACCAGCTGCGACAATATTCCCACCTCCTTCTCTTTGACTGGATTCCTGGAGTTCAGCCTAGTTCTTGGTTGTGGATTTCTGCATCTGGGTCCATCAATTACTGGATGAAGGCTCTATGATGATAGTTGGGGTATTCACCAATCTGATTACAGGATTAGGCCAGTTACAGCATCCTCTCCACTATTGCTAGGAGTCTTTGCTGGGGTCCTTCTTGTGGATTCTTGGGAGTTACCCTAGTACCAGGTTTCTCCCTAAGGCAATAGTGACTCTCTCTATAAAGACATCTTTTATTCCTCTTCCACTGCATCCCTCCCCACCTTGACCATCTCATTCCCTGCCTCATTCTCATCCTCCTCCCCTCCCCCTTACCATCTTTTCACCCCAGTATACCCTATAGATCTTAACTGATTTCCCTTCTAAGGGTGATCCATGTGTCCCTCTTAGGATCCTCCTTGTTTCTTAGCTTCTCTGGAGCTGTGGATTGTAGTCTGGTTATCCTTTGCTTTACATCTAATATCTTCTTATGAATGAATACAAATACATATTAAAGGGATCAGCTCCCCATTTTGGCAGCCATAACAGGCTAACACGTGCTTGCCTGACCTTGCCTTGGTGTCTAGGAGGTCAGATCACTGCCTCATGGCAAGGAACCAATCAGAAGTTAGCTGGTGGTGCTATGCTTTACAGTTCTGGGTGTGCTTTGTGGACAAGTGCACAGTAATGACGTGCATAGCATAGCAACCACCCTGGGAGGGCCTATGGGCCATAACAACCAGTTGACCAATCAATGCAAGGCAAGTCCTCCAAGCCTGGAGGCACAACAATCCTGAGTCTGTGCATACCCCTAGACACTCCCCTTATGCTGTCCTATAAGATCTTTGTCCCATGGTTTCTCAGAGTCTTTTCCCAGCCATCCACCATGGTGGATGGATAAAAGGCCCAATCTAACATGGGGTTAGCTCGTTAAACAACTGCAATAAAACCTCTTGCTGTTTGCAACAAGCTTTTGCCTTTGCCTGGTGATTGGGGTCGCCGCATTCCTGGGATGAAATCCTGGGGGCCTGAGCCTCCGAGTGTCTTTCCATACCTTGTTTGTCTTTCTGAGTCTGGGTTACCTCATTCAGGATGTTTTTTTTTTTTTTCCTAGTTCCATTTACTTGCCTGAAAATTTCATTAGGTCATCATTTTTTACAGCTGAGTAGTACTCCGTTGTGTAAATGTATCACATTTTCCTTATCCATTCTTTGGTTGAGGGGCATTTAGGTTGTTTTCAGGCTTTTGGTCATTACAAATAATGCTGCTATAAACATTGATGAGCAAGTGTCCTTGTGGTATGGTTGAGAATCCTTTGGGTATATTCCCAAGAATGGTATCACTGGGTCTTGAAGTAGATTGATACCCAATTTTCTTAGAAACTTCCATACTGATTTCCGAAGTAGTTGTACAAGTTTGCACTCCCACCAGCTATGGAGGAGTGTTTCTCTTTCTCCACATCCTCTCCAACATAAACTGTCCTGAGTAATTTTGATCTTAACCATTCTGACAGGTGTAAGATGGTATCTCAGAGTGGTTTTGATTTGCATTTCCCTGATGATTAAGAATGTTAAGCACTTCCTTAAGTGTATTTTGGCCATTTGAGATTCTTCTGGTGAGAATTCTCTGTCTAGATCTGTACCCCATTTTTCAATTGGGTTATTTTGTATTTTGATGTCTAGTTTCTTGAGTTCTTGGTATATTTTGGAGATCAGCCCTCTGTCAGATGTGGGGTTGATGAAGATATTTTCCCATTCTGTAGGCTGTCATTTTGTCTTATTTTTCAGTTTTGATTGTTGTGTTGATTGTTGCTTTCAGATTCTGTGCTACTGCTATTATATTTAGGAAGTGGTCTCCTGTGCTAATGTATTCCAGGCTACTTCCCTTTTTCTCCTCTGTCAGGTTCAATGTAGCTGGATTTATGTTGAGGTCCTTGTTCCACTTGGATTTGAGTTTTGTGCATGGTAATAGACATGGATCTATTTGCAATCTTCTGCATGTTGACATCCAGTTATGCCAGCACCATTTATTAAGGATGTTCTCTTTTTTCCATTGTACCATTTTGACTTCTCTGTCAAAAATTAGTTGTTTGTAAGTGTGTGGATTAATGTCAGGATCTTCAATTCCATTCTATTGATCCACCTGTCTGTTTTTATGCCAATACCAAGCTGTTTTTATTACTATAGCTCTATAGTAGAGTTTGAAGTCAGTGATGCCTCCAATAATTCCTTTATTGTACAGGATTGTTTTGGCTATTCTGGGGTTTTTGTTTTTCCCTATGAAGTTGAGTATTGTTCTTTCAAGGTCTGTGAAGAATTGTGTTGGGATTTTGATGGGGATAACCTTGAATCTGTAGAATGCTTTTGGTAAGATTGCCATTTTTATTATGCTGATTCTACCTATCCAAGAGCACAGGAGATCTTTCCATTTTCTGATATCCTCTTCAATTTCTTTCTTTAGGGACTTAAAGTGCCGTCATACAGGTCTTCCACTTGTTTGGTTAGAGTTACCCCAACATATTTTATATTTGTGGCTATTGTAAAGGGTGTTGTTTCTCTGATTTCTTTCTCAGTCCATTTATCATTTATATATACAAGGGCTACTGATTTTTTTGAGTTAATCTTGTATTCCACCATATTACTGAAGGAGTTCCTTGGTAGAGTTTTTGGGGTCACTTATGCATGCTATCATATCATCTGTGAATAGTGATAGTTTGACTTCTTCCTTTCCAATTTGTATCCCATTGATCTCCTTTTATTGTCATACTGCTCTAGCTAGAACTTCCAGTACAATATTGAATAGATATGGATAGAATGGACAGCCTTCTCTTGTTCCTGATTTTAGTGGAATTGCTTTGTGTTTCTCTCCATTTAATTTGATGTTGACTGTTGGCTTGCTCTGCATTGCTATTATTATGTTTAGCTATGCTCCTTGTATCCCTGGTCTCTCCAAGACCTTTATCATGAATGTGTGTTGAATTTTGTCAAAAGCTTTTTCAGCATCGAATGAGAAGATCATGTGGTTATTTTTTTCTTTCAGTTTGTTTACATGGTGGATTACATTGACAGATTTTCATATGTTGAACCAACCCTGCATCTCTGGAATGAAGCCTACTTGGTCATGGTGAATGATTTATGTGTTCTTGGATTCTGTTTGGCAGTATTTTGTTGAGTATTTTTGCATCCATGTTCATGAGGGATATTGGTCTATAGTTCTCTTTCTATGCTGCATCTTTGTGTGGTTTGGGTATCGGGGTTACTCTAGCCTCATAAAAGGAGTTTGACAATGTTCTTTCTGTTTCTATTGTGTGGAACAATTTGAGGAATATTGGAGTTAGCTCTTCTTTGAAATTCTGATAGAATTCTGTGCTGAAGCCATCTGGTCCTGGGCTATTTTTGGTTGAGAGACTTTTAATGACTGCTTCTATTTCCTTATGGGTTATAGGTTTGTTTAATTGGTCTTGATTTAATTTTGGTATGTGGGACCTATTCAGAAAACTGTCCATTTCTTTTAAATTTTCCAATTTTGTGGAATATAGGTTTTTGAAGTATGATCTGATGATTCTCTGGATTTCCTCAGTGTCTGTTGTTATGTCCCCTTTTTCATTTCTGATTTTGTTAATTTGGATATTCTCTCTTTGCCTTTTGGTTAGTTTGAATAAGGGTTTGCTTATCTTGTTGATTTTCTCAAAGAACCTTCTTTCTCTGTTAATTTTCTGTTTGGCAGACCTGTTCAGTGGTGAGTGGGGTGTTGAAGTCTTCCACTGTTAATGTGTGGGGTTTGATGTGCAATTTAAGCTTTAGTAATGTTTCTTTTACAAATGTGGGTGCTATTGTATTTGTGGCATATATGTTCAATATTGAGACTTCTCCTTGATGGATTTTTCCTGTGGTGAATATGAAATGTCATTCATTATCCCTTTTGATTACCTTTAGTTTGAAGTCTATTTTGTTAGATATTAGGATATCAACACCAGCTTGCTTCTTAAGTCCTTTTGCTTGGAAAGTCTTTTTCCAACCCTTTACTCTGAGGAAATGTCTGTCTTTGAAGTTGAGATGGGTTTCTTGTATGCATCAGAAGGATGGATCCTGTTTTCATATGCATTCTGTTAGCCAGTGTCTTTTTATAGGCAAGTTGAGGCTACATAATGTCTGTCCAGGACCTTCTGGCTTTGAGAGTCTCCACTGAGAATTTGGGTGTTATTCTGGTGAGTCTGCCTTTATAGGTTACTTGACCTTTTTTTCTTTGCAGCTCTTGATATTCTTTATTTATTCTGTATATTTGTGTTTTGATTATTATATGTCAAGAGGACTGGTTTTTTGTTTTGTTTTGTTTTTTGGTCCAGTCTATTTGGTGTTCTGTAACCTTCTTGTATTTTCATAGGCATTTCCTTTTTTAGGTTGGGAAAGTTTACTTCTATGATTTTGCTGAATATATTTTCTGTGTCATTCAGAATAAAATTCTTAAATTAAAAACAAAGGAAGTGAAAGACCCCTGGAGGCTCAGGCCCCCAGGATCTCAGCCCAGGACCTCGGCCACCCCAATCACCAGGCAGAGTCGAAAGCTTGATGCAAACAGCAGGAGGTTTTATTGCAGTTGTTTAATGAGCTAACCCCATGTTAGCTCGGGCCTTTCATCCATCCACCATGGCAGATGGCTAAGAAAGATGCTGCGAAGCCACTGCATAGAAATCTTATAGGGCAGCATAAGGGGAGTGTCTAGGGGTACGCACAGGCTCAGGATTGGTGTGCCTCCAGGCTTGCTCTGTGTTGATTGGTCAACTAGTTGTTACCGCCCATACACCCTCCCAGGGTGGTTGCTATGCTATGCACGTCATTGCTGTGCATTTATCTGTAAAGCACACTCAGAGCCGTAAAGCATAGCACCACCAGCTAACTTCTGATTGGTTCATTGCCATGAGGCAGTCATCTGACCTCCTAGTGACCAAGGCAAGGTCAGGCAAGCACGTGTTAGCCTGTTATGGCTGCCGAAATGGGGAGCTGGTCCCTTCAGAAGCAGCTGGAATGTAATGGCACACACCTTTAATTCCAGCACTCAGGAGGCAGAAATAGGCATATTCCTCTAAGTTCGAGGCCAGCCTGGTCTACAAGCAAGTTCTAGGACAGGCTCCAAAGCTACAGAGCAGCAACCCTGTCTCAAACTCTCCCCCTCCCACAAAAAAATGAAAGCCAAGCGAAACCCAAGCAAAACAAAACAAAAATAAACAAACAAACAAAACTCTAGGACTTTTTTGTTTGATTGAAAATAGGCTAGCCTCAAACTTGCTATGTATCTGAAAATGATCTTATTTTTTTCTTTTTGAGACAGGGTTTCTCTGTGAAACAGGATAGGACAGCTATTGGCATAATCTTTGTTATTTGCCAATTACTTATAGCCTGGACATTTAGTATGTGTTTGTGTTTCTTGCTTAATGTTGTTCATGTTGGTTGTAGTTCTAATTTTATGTATGTTACTACCCTTTTATTCTCTTGGACCATACTTGATATTTGTTCTTATTATATATAGTTTTGTATTTGGTTTGATATCTTCTTAGAAAAAAGGGGGAAGAGTTATAGGAATTCATTCCACCAATAGTTTTGGGGTACCGGCCTTAGGGGCATGTCTTCTGTGTACAGATGTGAACTCCTATAAGGAAATGGAGGGGTCTCTTGGGGCATCTTGTGTGCTGGTTGGAGATCTGATCACAGCTTCCAGTGCTCCCAGGGCAGAAGACCGAGGCAGGTGTATTGTTTGGTGTTTTACTGTTTGTACTCTTTGACCTTTTTGAGTGGCCCACCACTCAGTTCCCAAAATAAACTGCACACAGAGGCTTATTCTTAGTTATGAATGCCTGGCCTTAGCTTGGCTTATTTCCACCCAGCTTTTCTTGTCTTTAATTAACCCATCTACCTTTCCCACTGGGCTTTTATATTTCTTACTTCTGAATTATCTTAGTTTTCTTTTTACTCTGTGGCTGGCTGGCCCCTCTTGTCCTCTTCTCCTTGTTCTGTTGCTGCTCCCCTCCCCTCTCTTCGTTTCTCCTCCTCTTTATTCTCTCTGCTTTCCAGCCCACCCTATCCTCTCTCCTGCCTCACTATTGGCCATTCAGCTCTTTATTAGATCATCAGGTCTTTTAGACAGGCAAAGAACACAGCTTCACAGAGTTAAACAAATACAGCATAAACAAAAGTCACACCCCTTAAAATAATATTCGTGAGTACTCTCCAATAAATATTTGATATTCCTTTATTTTGGGCTCTCATGGACTCTCTTACCATAGCCCTCAGGCCTTCTCATCTTACTTGCTAGAGGAAACTGAAGACAAACAGCTACACCACTTTTCCTTACTCTTGTAAACCTGGCTAGAGATGACATCCTCCGAACAAGGCAACTTTAAAGGCCACCAAAGTCACCTATATAGATATTTTTGAAAGACCTCAGTGGGACTCTCTCTTAAGGAGCTCGAGTGTGTACAGTAGTCTCTCTTTTGCATGTCTATGTGTGGGGATAGGCTATGTGTGTGGTGCAGACACTTGAGCATATATACACACATGTGGAGGCCAGAGCACAAGAATTTCCTATCAGCCGGTTGGTGGTGGCTCACACCTTTAATCCCAGTACTTCAGAGGCAGAGGCAGGTAATCCCTGTGAGTTCCAGGCCAGCTTGAGCTACTCACAGAGAGAAACCCTATCTGGAAAACCCCAAACAAACAACAACAAAAATCACATGTCTTCTACCATCCTCTACCATATTGCCTTGAGACAGGTCTGTCATTGAATAGGAAGCTTATTACTATTTGGGTTAGTTATTCTGGCTGGCCAGGGAGCTTCAGAGGTCTGCCTGCCTCTATCCACCAGTGCTGGGTTTATAGAGACGCACGGCCATACCCTTATTTTTACATTGGTAATGGGAATTCAAACTAAGGTCCTCATGCAAAATTGCTCTTAGCTGCTGAGCCGTCTCCTGTTCCTCCTTCCTTTCCTCTTCTTCTCTCTGTTCTCTCTTTCTCCCTATTCCCCTTAAACCTAGAGTCTCACACAAAGTAAACACCCAACCAGCACTCTTAACCACTGTACCACCTCCCTGGCCCCTTGTTTTGATTTTGAGATAGCATTTTACCATGTGGCTGATGTAGGTAAAGCTGGGATGGAGCTCCCTATATAGCAAAAACCTGTCTGGAATTCATTATCTTCTGGCCTCTGCCTTCTGAGTGCTAGGATGACAGGCATGAGACACCCTGCCACTTAAGCCATTCTGTGTGTGGTGCAAATATGAAATGTCCGTCACAAGCTGTGTTTGAACACTTGGTCCCCGGCTGGTAGCAGACACTGTTCTGGGAGACTATAGAATCTTTAGAATCTGGGACCCAGCTAGAAGTGGATCACTGTGGGTAAGCCCTGATCTTTATCACTTCCTATTTGTTTCCTGACTACCAACTACCATGGGATAACCCTTTTGTATGCTGTAAGTATGGTCCCCCCCCCCCATTAATAAAATAGCTGATTTGGCCAATAGCTAAGCAGGAAATCCAAGCAGAGATACAGGAAAAGAAGGGCAGAGTCAGGACAGATGCCAGCCAACCGCTAGAGTTGCAAGTTGTCCTAGACCACAGGTAAAGCCACAAGCCATGTGGCAATAAATAGATGAATAGAAATGGGTTAATTTAAAAGTAGGAGCTAGAGAGCAATGGGCCAAACAGTTCATAATTAATTTTAAACCTCTGAGTGAATTTTTAAAAGTGGCTGCGGGTCCAGGCATGACAGAAAAGCCTCTGTTTACAGCCAACCTGATGTAACTACTTACCATGAAAGCACCTGCTGCTATGCTGTTCCCATCATGATGGCCTGAACCCCCTCGAACCACAAACCCAAACCCATCTTTCCTTTCTTAAGTTGTTCTGTCAGGTATTTAGTAGCAGTGGCAAGAGAGCAATTAATACAGACCCCAGCTTCACTTCATATTGGCTCTTCCTGAGGTGATTTTCTGCAGTGTAAGTGAAGACCTCAGTTAGCCCCAAGTGGCTGTCCCAGAGGAAAGGCCTCAAGCAGCACAGCCCACAAGCACTGAGCTTAGTTTCCTGCTGCCAATAGCAACAGCTGGGCTTCAGATGCAGTTCTGCAACAGAACACCTGCTTAGCCTGCATAAGACCCAGGTGAACAGACTTCAGATTTGTGGTCCTTAACTAGGCTGATGAGTCACAATTTCCTTATTCCTAAAGAAATGGGCAAAGATGTGTTTTGTGAGTATTCCCTGGCACCTGGAGTTTGGAGGGGAAGTAGGAAAAAAGTAAGATAAATAGCTGGGCTGGGAACGAATCTCAGTGATGACGTGCTTACCAGGCCCTGGGTAAAAGTAAATAAATAAAATAAATGAGTTTTCTGAAGGTCTGAGCCAACAAAGGGAAGCTCTTGAATCATACTTTTAAAAAATTTATTGATTTTGCCTGGTGATAGTGCACATCTTTAATCCCAGCACTTGGGAGGCAGAGGCAGTCAGATCTCTGTGAGTTTGAGGCCAGCATGATCTACAGAATGAGTTCCTGGACACCCAGAGCTGTTACACAGAGAAACCTTCTCTCAAACAAACAAACAAACAAACAAACAAAAAAGAACAGCAAATGCTCTCAACCACTGAGCCAGTTCCTACCCTTTTTTTTTTTTTTTTTTTTTTTTTTGAGACTTGAGCTCTTTCTATGCAACTCACTGAACTCACTGATTCCACTAGATTGGCTGTCCAACAATCTTTCTGTCTCCTCTTTCTAGTACCGGGATTACAGACTTGTGCCATTATGTCTAGGTTTTTAGTGTGGTTGCTGGGGATCCAAATTTGTATCCTCATTCTTGTGCAGCTAGCACTGTGCACATCCAGCTCCCCAGTCACTAATGTTCACTTTCTAGGAAACATAGCAATATATATGCTAAATATGATTCCAGTCAAGCTGGTCCAGGCTTAACTCTCAGCTTGTTTTCTTCCCTTCCTTCCTTCCTTCCTTCCTTCCTTCCTTCCTTCCTTCTTTTCTTACATTCATTCCTTCTTTCTTTTTTTTTTTTTTTTTTTTTGGCTTTTTGAGACAGGGTTTCTCTGTGGCTTTGGAGCTGTCCTGGAATTAGCTCTGTAAACCAGCCAGGCTTCAAACTCACAGAGATCCACTTGCCTCTGCCTCCAGAGTGCTGAGAGTAAAGGTGTGTGCCACCACAACCCGGCCTGCTACAGTTTTTCTATGTACAAAGCAAAAATGATAACAGTGATTGCTACATTGTTTTGCCATAAAGATTAAATGTAAATATTCTAGGAAAATGTCACATCTCTGTGTGGCATAGTACTGGATGCTACAACCACTGAGTGTAAGTAAATGAGTTGTTCCCAGACTGTATCACCACCCTCTGATTGATGTTATCACAGCAGCAGAAACAAGAGAGACACTGCCTCTACAAGGTGAACCTGCCTCAACTTCCCAAGTGCTGGGCCTGCAGGTATGCTTCATCACACTTGACAAAAGTATTAGCAGATACGTTGTACCTCATCAAAATTAAAAGCGTTTGTGCATCACTATCAAGTGAGTAACTTGATAACTCACAGAATGGGAGGAAATATTTACAAATCATTGTTAAAGTGGGCATGGCAACACACGACTGTGATCCCAGCACTTGGGAAATGAAGGCAGGAGGATCAAGAGTTTGAGGCCATCCGTTCTTGACAATGGTAGGTTTGAGACCAGTTTGGCTTATGTGAAACACTATCTCAATAAAAAAACAGATAAATAAAATCTGGTAGCCATATCTCCAATTCCTTTAAAAGTGATGCCCATGGGGCTGGAGAGATGGCTCAGAGGTTAAGAGTGCTGACTGCTCTTCCAGAGGTCCTGAGTTCAATTCCCAGCAACCACATGGTGGCTCACAACCATCCGTTATGAAATGGAAGCAGAATGTTGTATACATAATAAATAAAATCTTTAAAAAAAAGTGATGCCCATACATCCAGCAAGATATAAGCGGGTATTTACATGTAATTGTGCCTTGAATAAATACTCCATTACATATGAAATAAATGTTTGAAGTCCCTCCTATGCTGCAATGGCATTGGGAGTGTCTTTTCAGGAAGGTCGATGTTTATTTAAAATTAAATGTCTAGAAGGACCTGTTTATCTGCTCTTGTTAGTGTTCCTATAGAGACAAGCTAGGGCACGCTATGAAAATGCAAGGAGAAATAGCTGTGGGCACAGGCTAGCATTAAGCCCTGAACCCACCAAATATTTGGGAACCCAATGATGATCAACATGCAATGTTTCTTAACAGAAAGACTGTTATAGAGAGAAAAAGGAAGAAAGCAAGGAGGGAAGGAAGGAAGGAAGGAAGGAAGGAAGGAAGGAAGGAAGGAAGGGAAGGAAGGAAGAGCCAGCTATCTAACCAAAGTTTTGTTTTATTTTGGTGGAGGAACAAAGAATAGAATGAGGTGGCATGTGGTACATGCCTCTAATTCCAGTACTTAGAAGGCAGAGGCAGAAGGATCAGAAGAAAAACAAGAAAGAATGACATGAAGGTAAATTCAGACAATTAACTGAAGATTTGGCATGGTCATTCTGCCTACTTTGAGAAAAAACTTGCCCAGATATGCACAAGGTCCATCCATCCTCTGTAAGGCTTTGAAGGGAAACTTTGGTTTAATTGAATTACTTAAGGACATAATATTCATGTAAAACATTTTAAAATTAATTGTGTGTATATATGTGTTTTCAAAAGCACATATCATAACCTGTGTGTGGAGGTCAGAGGAAAATTTCTGGAAACAGTTTTCCCCTTCCACCATGAAGGTACCAGGATCAAATTCAGGTTGTCAGGTTCAGTGGCCATCTCACTAGTCCTGTTCATATATTTTTAAATACTTCTGTAGAGACTGGAGAGATGGCTCAGAGGTTAAGAGCACTGGCTGCTCTTCCAAAGGTCCTAAGCTCAATTCCCAGCAACCACACGTTGTCCCACAAGCATACATACTGAACACTGTACACAATATATATATATGTATATATATATATATATATATATATATATATATCGTCAGCGTCCTTTTATACAAAAATAAAAAATGCTTCCGTAAACTGTCACTTATTTTCTATTAATGTTAGTTCATCATTAGAATCCACCTTAGTGCATGTCATTTTTGCCTGGGGAATGGATAGTTCTTATAAATGTGCTGTGCAGTTTACACTTGGGCCTCAAATTTAATTTAATATCTGTACAAGAGAAGCAATAAAGAGACAATATTGAACACATACGGATATAGGGAGGGAGGGAAGAACATAGAGAGGCTCAGGAATATGCTGTAGGCATCCATATGGCCACAAATGATAAGATTCTTGTGTGCAGCCCTTTAATCCCAGCACTAGGGAGGCAGAGGCAGTGGGATCTCTAAGTTTAAGGCCAGCCTGGTCTACAGAGTGAGTGCTAGGACAGCCGGAGCTACACAGAGAAAATCAGGAAAGAAAAAAAAAAAGAATCTTGGGTACAAGAAACAGAAATTCAAATCAGCCTAATTTGTTTCCTGTCTTTAACATGTCCAGTGGCAGAGTTGGCTTTAGTAACAGGGGCTCAACAGTCTCCAGCATTCCATTCTCCTTTTGCCTTTGCTGGGTGAATTCTTGACAGGGTTTTGTTTTTGTTTCTGTGGCTTTTGCTGTTGTTATTGTTGTTTTGTTTCTTGAGTCAGGCATCTGTGAGCTGCCCAATGTAGGAGCACTAAACGATGGTTTTCTGCAAGAGGATCAACTGTTCTTAACCACAGGTCCATATTCTCAGCCCTGATCTGTTTGTTTGTTTCTATTCCCATTTCAGGAACCCAGGACCTTGAATTTAAGGAAAGTGCTCTGCCTCAGAGCTACATTTCCAATTCCTCTGCAAAGTTTATTAACACATCAGTTTGAGCTTACAAACTGGATCCATTGCTACCTCCCTCCTCCAATGGGCTGTGTGCTGGCCTTTTATGCCAACTTGACACAAGCCGTAGTCACTTGGTGGGGGAAAACTGAATTGAGAAAGTTTCCACACTACTTTGGCCAACCTATGGGGTATTTTCTTAATGGGTATGCTAGGACCAGCTCATTGTGCACCCCTAGATGGGCAGTCCTGTGTGGTATAAGAAAGCAGGTTGAGAAAACCATGAGTGGTGAACCAGTGAGCTTCACTCCTCCAAGGCAATGGCATCAGTTCCTGCCTCCAGGTTTCTGCCTTGAGTTTCTGCCCTGACTTCCCTCAGTGATGAACTGTTACCTCAAAGTGTAGGATGCAATACACCTTCTTCTCTCTAAGAAGTTATGGCCTTTACTACAACAACAATAGAAACTAATTAAGCCAGCTGGTGAGCTCTGTGTGAGCAGAGACCCTTGTGTTTCACTCCAGCATTCTTATTGTGTAACACACTGCTAATCCAGGAAGATTTTGGTCCCAGAGACACAGATATGGACAGTAGGGGAAAGGAGGATGAGGTTTGCTGCCACTTATTGTGTATGCCGGGTACCATCCTAAGTGTTGTTCATGTACTGACCAACCTGATACCATGGCATCATCCCTTAAGTACCATTCACATCAGACTCTTTCTGAGTCTGGCTATATCATATAGTCTAGGTTGATCTCAAATTCACAACCTCTCCAGTGCTAGGACTAAAGATATGCACTTCATTCCTGGCTTCATCTTTTGATAGTTGATATCAAAGTTCAATTGAAATCTGTTTGTCAAAACCCACAGAATGATCTGGATTCTCACTCAGCCTTGTGTGATTACAGAATTTGTACAGAGAAAGAGGGCTCTGCCTCTGGGTTCTAGTGGAAAGACAGGGCTCCATGGGGATCAGGAATGTGTTTGTAAAAATACTCTACAGAGGTAGAGAGACAGCACTTGCATCAGGCAACTTACAACTGTCTTTAACTTAAGTTCCAGGGATTCTGATACTCCTTAATTCTGAGGACACCTGAACTCATGTGCACACACACACAATTTAACATAATTTCTTTCTTTCTTTCTTTCTTTCTTTCTTTCTTTCTTTCTTTCTTTCTTTCTTTCGGTTTTTTGAAATAGGGTTTCTGTAGCTTTGGAGGCTGTCCTGGAACTCATGCTTGTAGACCAGGCTGGTCTCGAACTCACAGAGATCCACCTGCCTCTGCCTCCCGAGTACTGGTATTAAAGGTCTTCATGACCATTGCCCGGATAAAATAATTTTTTCTTAAGAAAAAAAGAGCACTCTAGAAAGCCAGTGCTTCAGTGGGGTTCTATCCAAGGACCCAGCCACCGCATTGTCCAGCTGAGTCAAGGTTGGTCTTATCAGAAAGTACCATGTGACTTTTGAGAGATTTCTTCTGGGCCTCTGCTGCGTCATGTTTTTTATTTATTAATGTTCATTTATATTTATTTCACAATTGTAGCTGGCACAGGAACAAAAAAGGGAAGTGTTTTTGCTGTTCAGAGACAGGCTTTCGTGCAGCCCATCCCTCTGGCTGGCTGAGGATAAGCGGGAGCCTAAAGTCCTGGTCTTCCAACTTCCACTTCTGAAGTGGAAGATAAGACATTACAGGCCTGTGTATGTCTCCACCACCACATATTTAGGGAGTGCTGAGGATCAAACGAAGGGCCCCTGTTATGCTAGAGCAGTTCTTTCCTCCACTGAGCTACACCCCAGGCACAACAAAGGAGAATTCTTACTGGGTCAGAGGCTAGGAAAGCTTGAAGAAATTTTGAACAAGAAAGGTAAATCAATTTTACTGAACATGGAAAAGTCCTTATTCTGTGGACCTGGGAGTTCATTCCAACCACTATGCTGTTAGAAGTTAGTTCAGGCATGTAGAAAGGAGCCAACAGGGAATTTCCCTTCCCTTGCACTTTAAGGAGATTTACAGTCTTATCATAGGCAGCCTTGACTGAGATCTTAGGGTGGACTAGTATTAGGATACAGAGTTGCAACGTGCAGCATCATGGGAGGTCCTGAAGAGAGACAGACCGCTCAGTTCCCAGAATATCAGGACAGAGATCACACCATATTGCCTGGGACTTTGAAAAGAGAGTGCCTTCCTTCAATTCCAGAGGACAAAGGGAGTTTATTGCCTGGGACTTTGAAAAGAGAGTGCCTTCCTTCAATTCCAGAAGACAAAGGGAGTTTATTGCCTGGGACTTTGAAAAGAGAGTGCCTTCCTTCAATTCCAGAGGACAAAGGGAGTTTCCCAGTCTTGTGGTTTTTGAGAAGAGCAAGGACAAGCTTTGTACCATGTGATTTAGCGAGGAAGGCATTAGATAAAGTGTGGTTCAAGGCTACCCTTGTTCTAGGGATCAGAGATGTTGAGCATGTTCACAGCTGCCAGTGGGAGGGTGCAATCGGAACCCTTTTGTAAGAACCAGAAGACCACAGCTTACTTTATCAACTCTGTTGAGGAAAAGAGGCTTCAGAGGAGCCCAGCCTGATTGCTGGGGAGGGAGAAAAAGCAGTCAGAGTCTGGGATCTAACACATAAGGCACAGATGGGCATAGTCCAGCTGGCATCATCACAATGTGTGGATCCAGCTGTGTGACCCTCCTGAAGCCAGTCATCTTCCTCTTACCCATCAGTCTCCTGGGCTCCTGTGAGGAGCAAATGGAATGATCCCCATGAAACGGTTCTTATGAGCCGTCTTTGAAACTAACAGTCACTTCTTTTCTAGCACTGCCAATAAAGACAGTGGCTGTTTTCTTCCTTAATAAATCCAGGAAGAATGTGAAATCCTCAGGATTCTGGCTGATCCCTTTGAATCAGCAAGCACTTCACACAAAGAGTCGTCCCTCCCCTGCCCTTGCACTGTGCCTGCTTTGCAAAAGTTGCCCATGGCTTGTCTTCAGAGAAGTTGCTGCTTCCAAAAGCTGCTGTTCATATTTGTGACGTTCCACCTATGGTAGAATTTCTCCTGTGCTCTCATGCCTCTTGCGGCAGTGCTTCCCCTGGGAAAGAAACCACTGAGTCTTGGCTAGAGGCCATCAAACTCATTTGAGCCCAGCAGACAGCTCTATTGGGCTGTTTTCCTCTCACAGCTTGTGTTTCAGCAAGAGTTACCTCAAGAACTCCTCCATCTCTAATTCACTCCTTAGACCAGGCTTTAAATGAGCTTCTTGCTCATCTGTCTGAAAATAGCTAGTGCGGGAGGCACAAGGGATCATTTTACCTGCAGGACACATTTCTTTCCTCTAAAGGGTTAGCATAAATATCTGCCTTTAAAAATAAACGAATAAGGGGATGGAGAGATGGCTCAGCCGTTAAGAGCACTGACTGCTATTCCAGAGGTCGTGAGTTCAATTCCCAGCAACCACATGGTGGCTCACAACCACCTTGAATGAGATCTGGTGTCCTCTGCTGGCATGCAGGCATAAGACTGTATACATAATAAATAAATAAAATCTTAAAAAAATAAATAAATGAATAAAACCAAACACCTAAACAGAACAAAACAAAGCACACTCTGAAACTTCCTTCTGGACCTGTAAATGTTCTCTGTTGTGGATGGGGATTAATGAGTCCCCAGGCAGCATGACCAGGCAGCCCTGAATTGCTTGGTGCAGGCAAGCTCAGCCTTTCTGTTGGTGTGAGGTACAATGGCAGCCTCTCTCTATGGTGACATGACTGCTTCATGAGTCACCTGGCACACCTCAGTGAGTGGAGCAGGATGGGGATCAGAAGCAGAGTTGGCTCTGGGAGAGAATCTTTGAGTCATTCCAGAGAGTGCTCATGTGTGTAAGAGGCTTGAGGGAGGATTCTTGGAATCAACCCTGCAGGGAAGGAGGAAGATGGACTTCTAAGCAACCTCACCAGAGCCTTCACCATCCCTGGGAAGCTCCAAGTTAAGGAAATCCTACATAACTGACCCAAGTGCTAACTGACTCCAAGAGGGACCAGGCACTGAGAGGACACTTGTCCCTAAGAAGCTGACCCCAGTGGTGGGCCAGGTTGATGTATCCCTACTTGGAAACTTCCTTTTAATTTGTGCCTTTTCCATTCTCAATCCTCCAAAGATAGAGGAGGAGCCCAATTTGACCCCCAGAAGGTTAAGGAAGAAATGATGGAGTGGCCATGAACTAGACCTAAAGAAACTATCCAAAGGGCTGTACCAAGAAAGGGAAGAGGGGAAGGGAGGGAATGTGATGTGGAAAGGTTAAACATAGAAGAAAATATGGGACAGGGAAGAGGAGAGAAGAAAGGAAGGGAGGGAGGGGGGACAAGAAGAGATTGATGAAGAGAGAAAGGGAAGAAAGAAAAAGGAGAGCTGGAGAAAGAGAGATGGGGAAAGAGAAACAGTGAAGCATAAGATAGAGAGGAAAGGAGGAGACTGAGGAAAAGAAAAAAGATGGTCCAGGGTGTCTTGGTGTGGTCAGCAGCCTTGGAGCCAGGCACTGACTTAGCCTATTATCCCCAGTGTCTCACGCCTCCAGGGTCACTCTTCTTTCTCCATGGCTGTCCATAATAATACACAGCTGTCACTCAGCTGTATTGTGGATCAGGAAGGTGTACGCACCAGAGAGGGCTCCAGTCCACATGTATTGCTGTTCTTTTTGTTATTTCTGGCTTATTATTGAAAGACCTCAGAAGAGGTACTTTCGTAGAAGGAGACCCGCACCCAGGAATCAGCGAAACCACGAACTCTGGATGCAAGAGCAAGAGGGTTTATTAGTAGCGCTGGTACCCCGGGGCTTAGCTTTTGGTAGGCTAAGCCCCGAGCCAAGGGAGAGGGGTCCTTATATAGCTAAAAAGCACAGTGCAGAAGCGAAAAGCATAGTTACAGGGATTCTATTGGACAATTTAATGAGGTACAGAGTTATCAGTATATTCTCAAGGTCTGCACCTGGTACAACAGACCCAATTCCCCCCTCCGCGTCCAGATGGCTGACCTTGGGACGGAGGTTCCCCATCGGGCGGGGGGGGGGGCGTCCTCTCCCCGCTCGGCCCCAGCCCCGGGGCGCGGCGCCAGGCGGGCGGGCCTGGGTCGAGGGCCCCCCGCCTGGGTGAACCGGCTTGGGAGGGAGCCAGCCGCCAGGCGTGTGGGAGTGTGCGCGCGTACGGGAGTGTCACCGAGAGAGAACCAGCCAGGGGGCGGGGTCTTTCATTCCCCCATTTCTCTTGTAACTGAATGGAATCTTTCATTCAGAGGTCTCTGGTTAAGTCTTTCTATAAGCTTGGCCATGCTGTCTCTAACTATTCCTGTATGGTCTGTATAAAAGCAGCATTCTTCCTTGAGGGCAGCACATAGCCCTCCTTTCTGTAAAAATAATAAATTTAACCCTCTTCTGTTCTGCAGGACTACCTCAGAGAGTGATGTTAAGGATTTCTCGAGTGCACTGACTGACTCTTCTAGGACCTGGATATCTGTGTGCATGGCTTGTTGTAGAAGCTTAAAATGATTAATTCCCTGTAGGGCAACGGTTCCGGTCCCTATGCCGGCTGCTATGCCCCCCACTGTTATCCCTCCTAATAATAGGGCCACGGTAAAGGATATTGGCTCCCTCTTATATCGGGTTGATTTCCCTAGTACGCTGTAAACATATTCAGGTTGGTGGTATGTGACTTTGGGCCAAAGTTCTATCAATATACAAAAGTCAATGGTGGTGTTGAGAACAGTGGTAGAGACACAGGGAGTCAACCCAGTACTGCAAGCCCAATAAGTTCCATAAGGGGCAACAAGGTATCGGCTGTCCTGAGATAATGGCTCTGTTTGGTTACATAACTCTTGATATGAGGGAGGAACCCTGCCTATGCATAGCCCCTTTCCTGAGACCTCAGACAATGTGAGCTTGTGCTGCATGGCAGTTTCACAACTGGTAGGCGCTGAGGTCTGGTGACGCCGGACCCAGACAGTGTCCCCGATCTGGTAGGAATGGGGAATGGTAGGATGGTCCCTCTGGTCTTTATAAGTTTTTTTTTAAAAGGTGTGAGCCCATATGGCCTAGGGGTATGCTAGGGGGAGTAGGAGGACCCAGTCTCTAGTGTCCCCATCAGGGAGTGATAGGTACTGGCATCCCCACGCAAGGGAGTTCCCTTTGACTTAGCATTTCAACCAGGGAGAATGGACGGCGAAATTCTTTTCCAAACTGCTTCCTGCTGACTTTGGGACGAAGTTAGGGACCCCAGAAGGTTGAAATGCTAGTCAAAAACAAAAAGGAATTTAGACAATGGGGAATCCATCAGGGGCTTCTGGTTAGCAGACACTGTTGCAGAGATAGGGGGTGTCCATATCATATCCATAGCAAGTCCAGGGCTCGCAGTCTACTTAGAACAGTCTGAAGTCAGCAACTGGTACTCAGATGTCTGTCAGAAGCAGAAACCTGTTTAAGACATATTTAAACTAGGAACAGAGGTTAAAACTTATTTATAGAAGCCCACAGTGCAGAAAAAGCAGATATCTGGATATCTGTTCAAACAGCAAGAACATATTTATAACTTTGAGTCCTAGCAAAAACTACAGATTTGGGCTATAAGCATGTACATTTTTCTTCTGTCCAGAGAGCTAGGTATGGATTGGACAGAGGTGCCTTTGGCCTGATGAAAAGCCCTTTAAGTTTGTACTTAGATGACAACCAAAATAAACTTAAAAACCTTGAGCTTGTGCCTGAACAGTAGATAGTCATTATTTTATCAGCTAACATACTGACTAGTCTATAGTGGATCTGACTGTCTGATGCTGTCAAGCTGACAACCAGTAATATTTCAGAGATCTGAGAAGGGTATATTTTATCCGAATCTACTAAAAAGTGACAGAAGCCAGTTAGAAGCAAGTCCATATACAGTTAGCCAAACCCAAGTTTCTCCATCACCGTTGGAGGCAGCTGTCTCAAAGAACAACAATCTTCGCCAGGCCTATATTGTGAGAGGTTTTATTTTCTCTCTGTGGAAGAGGGACATGGAAAAGACTGACCTTGTTTTGTCTAGGCAAAGGGGTACAATCAATTTTCCAGTGCCCAGCAGCTTTGTCCACAGTCTCGGCCAGGTTCTGGCAGGCGGCAGGTTTCATATCTGAGCATCTGCTCATTGGTCCAGGTGCAGGAACTGAGGTGCCTGTAATCTTCGGGTCATTGTCAGGATCTGGCAGTCTGTCTGACATTATAAACTTTAGAGATAACAATTTAAATGCCATATTCTGAAGATCTCTGAAGCATTAGAGGTCTGTTTGTCTGTTTTAATTACTTGCCTTAAGCACACATTAAGTATACAGGTGGCTAGGTAAGGTCTTATTTCTGTAAATAATTTTTAGTCTGACTGTAACTGGTTTTAACTTAGTAAGATGTTTGAAACAGCACAGCTGAACTTAAAACTGCATAGAGCTACCTTATATTCCTTAAACAGTAGCTTAACTTCTTTCTTAGGCAGGGTTTTTCTGTGACTTTGGAGCCTGTCCTGGAATTCGATCTGCCGGACCAGGCAGGCCTTGAACTCATAAAGATCTATCTGCCTCTTATTCCCGAGTGGTGGGATTAAAGGCATGTGTCACCAATGTTCTAAACTTAAGGCGTGTGTTACCTACATCCTGAGCTTAAAGGTGTGTGTTACCAACATCCTAAACTTATTTCTAAAATATAAACTGTAATATCATATAATAGATCAGCATCTTTCATAAAACAAAAACTTTACATTGTCAGGCTTTGCTCAAAAATAATTTTAAATTGAAGCTCTTTAAGTACAAACATTAATAAAAACAAACATAAAAAAACTGGTTTTAAAAAGAAATTTAAATTCCCTTAAGGTCTTTCTGTAATATATAGAAGCATTAACATTGTAAATCTCAATTGAAAAACTTGTTTCTAAGATGGTACCTCTAATTTCCATGCGGTCATCTTTAGTCAAGATGGCGGTTTAAGTATTCTTTTTTTAATTTTAGCAAAATGGCGACCAGTCAAGTCATGTGAACATTTAAAACAAGTATATATAAAACAGAATTAGCTTAATATGGTTAAAATTTTAGACATGAGAAACCATAGCACAGTTTACATTTTTCTCTGACTTATAATAACCTTTTTTCTGATTTTTAACAACTTTCCTCTGACCTTTTACAACTTGCTTTGACCCTCCATAACTTTCTGTAACAATCTTCTCTGCTATGACTTGCTTGCTTTAATTTTCTATAACCTTTTAGTTCATTTCTCTGACTCTCTTAGACATTCCTAGACAAATTTCCTTTTTATTATTTAAGTTTCCTACATTTTTTTTCTCATTTTTCAGTCAACATAAAAATTTTGTCAAAGTCCCCTTTTCATGAAGTATAGCAAAAAGCACATTGATCCCTGTCCAGGTTGCTGGTGGCCTGCCCTGGATCTTCCGGATCATAGGGAGTATACATCCTATATATTTCTTTTAGTCTCTCTAGAAAAGCAGCAGGTGATTCCTCCGCCCTCTGTATCATCTGCTTCACCTGGGCCAAATTGGTGGGTCGGCGTCCTGCCCCCCCAGAGACCCGCTGCGAACACCCGGTGATAGAGACGTCCTACCTGCTTCAGTGGTAAAATCCCATTCAGGTCTTTTAAGAGGGCAAGCTGCATCAATTTCATTGGGCAGCTGTTTCTCCTCCGAGGTTAAGGGGACCTGCCGGGGCCGCCTCCGCCTAGGCGGCGGCGGCCGCTTCTGCCTCTGGCGGGGGCGGCGGCGGGCGGTTAGAGGGGGAAAGGAAGGGGGGCCCTTGGGGTGTCTTTTACCTGAAATATAGTTTGGGGGTTAAAGGTATCATCCCGTGGCCAGCCCACGTCAAAGGCTGGCCATTCTGAGGAACAAAGAGTAATCCATTTGCATTTATGCACATCAACTACAAAACAAAGACCGAACAACATAGAACAGGCTTTCGCAGCGCGGTTTCGACAGAGAGTTGAAAGTAAAACTCCAGAAAACAAATGAGCCCACTGAGGCTCCAAGCGCTAAGGCATCTACCCTAGCCAGAAAACAAATGAGCTCACTGAGGCTCCAACACTGCCAGGACGTCTCCTGGAGCCGCGGCCGGGAGTTCCTCCTCCGAGCCGCCAAATACGAATGTACTCAGCTGGGTACTGCAAACGCAGGCGCAGTTCATAAGACGGATTCAGACAGACAAGACACAAGACGAGACAAGACAGCGGATCCGCACAACGCTTACCTCCCAGACGTGGGTCGGTGGTCCCTGGGCGGGTCTCAATCCCGGACCGAGCCCCCAAATGAAAGACCTCAGAAGAGGTACTTTCGTAGAAGGAGACCCGCACCCAGGAATCAGCGAAACCACGAACTCTGGATGCAAGAGCAAGAGGGTTTATTAGTAGCGCTGGTACCCCGGGGCTTAGCTTTTGGTAGGCTAAGCCCCGAGCCAAGGGAGAGGGGTCCTTATATAGCTAAAAAGCACAGTGCAGAAGCGAAAAGCATAGTTACAGGGATTCTATTGGACAATTTAATGAGGTACAGAGTTATCAGTATATTCTCAAGGTCTGCACCTGGTACAACAGACCCAATTCCCCCCTCCGCGTCCAGATGGCTGACCTTGGGACGGAGGTTCCCCATCGGGCGGGGGGGGGGGGCGTCCTCTCCCCGCTCGGCCCCAGCCCCGGGGCGCGGCGCCAGGCGGGCGGGCCTGGGTCGAGGGCCCCCCGCCTGGGTGAACCGGCTTGGGAGGGAGCCAGCCGCCAGGCGTGTGGGAGTGTGCGCGCGTACGGGAGTGTCACCGAGAGAGAACCAGCCAGGGGGCGGGGTCTTTCATTATTAGGAAAAAACAATAATCAGTGAGTGATCATTGTATGCCTTTTTCCTAGAAAAACCATAGTACCAGAATGTAGGCATCAGCAAACATCTTAATGTACCGGACACAGCACCTCACATGTCTGAGTTTAGGTGGAGCCTCTCAACTGTTGGTTTGGTGATGTTTCCAGAAATGGGTGTCAATGATGTCTGTTGACACTGAAATAAGCTGTCACACCCATAGGAGCATCAGTTTCCACATAAATGGAGCTTCTTCCCCCTTGCTTGTGCACACGGTTTTATAAACATAGGTATATAGCTGTATGACTTAGGTTATTGCATAACAATAAAGTAAAAGGTGAGAGACCAATCCTAAAATTACCAAATAGCTCATGGACTCAGGTTCCATGAAATTTACTGTCATTTCTTCCATCTGAGATTATCAGTGACCATGGCCTTCCACTGGTGTCTGAAGATCATAATTATAGTATTAAGAAGTTACACAGCAGTTTGACTCTATTTCAATACTGTCTCTGTCCTGCCTTAGTTGGAATAAAGCTGGTGTACTGTGAAAGCATTTGCTCATACAGTTGGTGCTCTCTATCTGCAGTTAATATCCATGGATTCAAACAATGATTGGAAAATATAGTAACATCTAAACTCAATATGCAAAGACTTAGTCCCTAGACAATATAGTATAATAACTATTTATGGGACTGGAGAGATGGCTCCATAGTTAAGAGCTCATACTGCTCTTGCAAAGTATGAGTTTGGTTCCCAGCACCCAAATCAAGTTGCTAACAACAACCAATAACTTTAGTTCCATAGGATATAATGCCCTCTTATGGCCTCCATGGGCACACACACACACACACACACACACACACACACACACACACACACACACACGAGAGAGAGAGAGAGAGAGAGAGAGAGAGAGAGAGAGAGAGAGAAAGAGAGAGAGAACCCACTTACATGTCATTAGCGGTATCGATTATTAGAAATCATGTAGAGATGGCTTAAGTAGACATGTCCAACCTAGGACCCACTGGCCTCTTGCATACCAGGATAGCTATGACTGTAGTCTGACACTGTACATAGGCGTGTCATATAGCAATGCCAAAAGATTAGACAGTGTAGGAGAAGCTGTAGCCATGCCTACTTAGGGGCTGGCTACAGGTGTGTCTGACAGGGCTGCAGAAATGGCTTAGTGGTAGAGTACTTGCCCCATGAGCATGAGGACTGGAGTTCCAGACCCAGCACCTATGTAAAAAGCCAGGTGTGGTGGTATGTACTCAGCACTGAGGAGGTTGAGACAGTTGGACCCTGTGTTTGTTGACCACTTGGTCTAGTCTACTTGGAAGGTTCCAGGCCAGTGAGAGGAATGACACCTGAGGCTGGTTCAGTCCTCCACATGCATACAGGTACACCTCTACATACAAAAATATATACATCTGCCCCCACAAAATTGGATACCTTTAAAAAGTATCTGAGGATGTGAGTAGGCTTTACATAATTTTTTAATGTTTTTTATATAAGACTCTTTAGCGCCCTTGGACATGGTTGTCTGAGGATCCTCCCAGGTGGATGAAGAGGGACACTGTATACCAATATAACTCTCTCAGCTTAGTCTAACCTAAAGAATAGAACTTGACACTGTATTTTCATGTAAGTTGTTTGAGGAAGAGTTCCAGGAAACTAGAGTCAGGGAACTATGGGTTCTAATTGGTCTAAATAATAAAAACCTGGAGCCAGATATTGAGGTAAATGCTGAAAGATCAGAGAGACAAAGGAGCAAACCACAGCCACTTCGTACCTCACCAACTTCTCAGCCAAAAAGACACTGAGATCCTGTCTTCTACCCACTTTAGATTCCTTTCTCCACTCATCCATATCACTTCCTGTCTGTCTGTACAGCGCTCCAGATCTCTATGGTTAACTAGTGGCTAGCTCCACCCTCTAATCTTCAGGATAGCTTTATTTGCTAAGAATACAAACAAGGTATCACTACATTTCCCCTTTTTATCTAAAATAAAAGGCTATAACTAATACAAGAAAAACTGTATACAATAAGTACATTAACTATATATAATATTTGCAGGCAATAAATACATCAACAATGTCTAGAGCATTAGCAATTGACAAATTCAGAGAAAATACCCCTTATCTATCCTATCTTGATGAGTCCAGAAGGATGTACCTAATTTACTTTCTATCTAACTTGCATTACCAACCCAAAATTACCTTTTTGTGTTTCTCAGCATTATACACATTACACCTCTTTAGTGAATTTATTTTCTGAATCTAGTAACAATGAAAATTATAACTATAATTATAAAGTCAACTCCATCAGAGACCCCAGAAGGAAATAATATTACCTGAGTAAGCAGGAAGTGCAAGTAAGTTACTTCCAAAAAATGTGAGAAATGACAGAAATAGCTGGCTGCCTGGACAGTCACCCAAGTTTCCTCTGCAATGTTGGGGTGTTTCAGCCTGTAGGTCTAGCATATCTGACAGACTTTTCTGTGAAGCAGGATATTCTGAAGGGCTGTCCTACTTTATCTTGGCAAAGTTCGGCAATCGTGGGAGAGATAGCTGCATCATTTGTTATCCAGTCTTTGCATAATGGGAGAATGCTGTGCTTATCTCAAATCCTGGCTAGAATAGTCTGTGAGACTGGGTCATCTCAGCTAGCCACCTTGAAATTGGTTTGTAGTCCCAAACCAATCTTTAGGCAGCGTTTTCCAACTCAGTTGTATTATCATAGTCCTGGTGGAATCGCAGTTGTAGGACCCCAACACCCTTTTGGAGACTGCCAAGGTTGCTGTTAGGCATGGTCACAGTTAACTGCAGAAAATTTCAACATTTTAAATGACATAAACATCAGATCTCAAAGAGGTTAAAGGATCAATATTTGTTATGTAAATCCAGAGTACAAAAACTTAATTCCTAGTTACCTCATAGAGACTCAAACCCGAAATCATGTACAGGAAGCTAGATGAAGCCTTTTCTAGTACTCTATATGACCATTAATATCCTAACAAAAAGTTTAAAAATATATATATGTTTATCTTAATCTTATAAATTTTGAGATAATACTTATACCTTAAGAAAAGCTTTAATGAATCAAAATAAAAGCAAAGGATTATGGGATTAGTGGCAATACAATAGTCCCTTAAGTTTTGTTTTTTTTCTGTCCCATATCAGGTGGCTCTTGTGACATGAGACAGAGAATTCGGGTTTTACTTTAACAAGCATGCTTGGGTTTAGAGAAGGAGAGAGCCACACTCCAACTCCAAAGCCATCTTTATTTTTAATTGGACTGGGGCTACAAAAAGACCACTTGCCTTATATGTCTATAGAGAAAAGCAGAAACAAACAATTGGAAAGATTTATGAAATTTTATCCTGTTGGAGACATGATATGCCAAATTACTCATTTTCTTGGGACATTCTTTTTTCTGGATGATTTGTCCTTTTTCTTCACATGTCTCTTTTGTCCAGTGGTCTTCAGATTTCTTAGCTGGATGCCTTTATTCTCCTGAAAAGGCAAAAACAAAGCTATTTCCCAACCCTAATTTTTGGGAGGTTCCTTTATGGCAAGTTATATCTGATCAAATGAAAAGCATTTGTTAGTTTTATAGGTTAGTTTTATATTGAACAGCAATGCTATTTGATGAACTATCACTTCTTCTAATCAAGAGGTCTCTCTTGTTCAAATAAAACCTTTATCAATTTTGATGGTATCCATGGTGTTGTTATTTTGTAAATGTTTAAAAATATGAAAAAGTCCTGTGAGATGGAACTGGTGCGATGGAACACGAAACATAGGGTACATTAACCATAGAGTTTTATTACTGGGCGGGAGAGTGAGGGGAGGGGAGAGAAATGGAAGAACAGAGCAGAGCAGAGATTAGAGAGAGAAGAATTAATGGTTGGCCACCGGAAACAGAGAGAGTAGAGGGATGAGGGCGCAGGCTTAAAAGGGGGGAGCTCACTCATTCGAAGACTCCCTACACAGCCCTATAATGAGTGACAGAGCCATGATGTGGCCAAGTAACACAGGGCCCTTTGAGCTATCTGCCTGAACCTTTCACATAGCTTTTCTTCTCCTGTGCTAACAAGCACAAAACTCTTTCCCCAATGTAACACATATCCTGGTTTCCAGTCTGTAGTCAACACCTCTTTAATGTAAACAGACTGATTTAATTCTGTAGTTTTTTTTCCTATTATCCAATGTCTCTACAAAGCTGTTGTTCCTTTTTCATTAGCATTTAGAAAATTCCAAGCTAATAAAGCATTATGCACTCTATTTCTGGGGTTTTTTATTACCCCTTTTTGTTTACTAAGCATGTCCTTTGGAGTTCTATTTGACCTTTCTAATAACTGCCTGCCCTGTAGGATTGTGTGGTATACCTGTAATATGTTTTATATTATAATAAGCAAAAAACTGTTTAATTTTACAAGAGACATGTACTGTAACATTGTCAGCCTTTTGTTTTGTTTTGGGTTTTAAAGACAGGGTTTCTCTGTAGCTATGGAACCTATCCTAGAACTCTCCGTAGACCAGGCTGGCAACAAACTCAACAGAGATCCACCTGCCTCTGCCTCCAGAGTGCTGGGATTAAAGGCATGTACAACCACTTCCCAGCACTTTGTCAGTCTTAATTTGTACAGGTAAACCCATGATGGCCATAACTTCTAGCAACTGTGTGATTACCAAATTAGCCTTTTCAGAACTGAAAGGAGTTGTCCATTGAAATCCTGAATAAGTATCAATGGTGTGGCATACATATCTTAATTTTCCAAATTCTACTAAATGGAACACATCCATCTGCCAGATTTCATTCCTTTGAGTGCCCTTTGGGTTACTTCCTGTAGGTAGTAGAGTTTGGTTGTATAAAGAATAGGTAGGACTTTTTCTTATAATTTCCTTGGCATGTTGCCAAGTGATAGAAGAATTTTTTTTAAAGATTTATTTATTTATTATGTATATAGTGGTCTGCCTGCAGACCAGAAGAGAGCATCAGATCTCATTACAGATGGTTGTGAGCCACCATGTGGTTGCTGGGAATTGAACTCAGGTCCTCTGGAAGAGCAGTCAGTGCTCTTAACGGCTGAGCCATCTCTCCAGCCCTGAAGAATCTTTTTTTAACCTTTACTATTGACATGATTTTTTTATGAAATTCTGAGACCTCCAACAATTTCCTATCAATAGTTGATCAATGTCTTCATGATCCTGTTCTAGAGGGCCTGGCAGGCCTGTATGGGATACAATGAATGCTATATATATATTTGGGGTAATTCCTATTCCTGATTATTTCTTGTAACTGAGTAATGAAGTCAATTCTGTATCATCTATTATAAATTCAGCAGTTTCAATTATGCAAAACAAATCTGCATATTGAGAATCAGTAACTATGTTGAAAGGTCCTGTAAAATTCATTAACATAATGAGAAATTCATTTAATTCTGACTTTTGGACAGAATCATGAGGGCTTTAAGCTATTTTACTTAAATTTTCTGATTTATACCCTGCCTTTCCTAATTTATTTGCATCAGTATGGAATATACAGACTCCAGATATTGATGTTTCCCATACAATGTGAGGAAGGATTAAGATAGTTCTCTTTATAAATATAATTCTCTTGCTTTTGGTATATTTATTATTAATCTCTCCCAAAAATTATTGCAATTTTTTTGCCAATACTCACTTTCTGCCCATATTTTGTCAATTTCATCATTAGTAAAAGGTACTACAGTTCCTGCTGGGACTATTCCTGATAATTGATAAAGTCTCAATTGTCTTTTAAGAATGAACTCAGGAACATTTTCCAAGTTTTTAACTTTTTACTCTGGTTATGTGGTAAAAAGAGCTATTCTAAGATAATATCCTCCCTCTGCATTAATATCACTGGAGGAGAATGCTTAGAGGATAAAATAACCACAGTGGAGGCTGGAGAGATGGCTCAGTGGTTAAGAGCACTGACTGCTTTTCCAGAGGACCCAGCACCCACATGTCAGCTCACAACTGTCTATAATTCCAGTTCCAAGTGATCCATCACCAATAGTCAAAGCACCAATGCATATAAAATAATGATTTTAAAAAATATGGGGCTGGAGAGATGGCTCAGAGGTTAAGAGCACCGACTGCTCTTCCAGAGGTCCTGAGTTCAATTCCCAGCAACCACATGGTGGCTCACAACCATCCATTATGAGATCTGGTGCCCTCTTCTGGTGTGCAGATATACATGGAAGCAGAATGTTGCATACATAATAAATAAATAAAATCTTAAAAAAAAATAACCAGAGTGCAATCAAGCTTTGGATCCAAATGATGGGCATGTGCATCCTGTAATTTCTTTTCCAACCAAAGACAATTGTCTCTCTGCTTCAGCTGATAATTTCTTTGGACTATTTAAGTCCTTGTCACCATCTAAGTTTATGAATAAATTGCTCAGTTTATTATTTTTACTTTAATAGTGGTCCATAGATAGGAAATGTCTTCTAGCAATCTTTGAAAGTCATTAAGATTCAGTAATCCATGTCTCCTAATTTCCACTTTTTGGGGTCTAATTTTCTGTAGGCCAGTTTTATATCCTAAGTAATCAATAGAATCCCCACTTTGTATTTTTTTTTTCAGGAGCAATTTGTAATTCCCTTCAAGGTAAAATTTTCTTTATTTCTTCAAACATTATTTCTAAATTATCTACATTTGAATCAAATAATAAAATGTCATCGATGTAATGGTATACCACAGATTAAGGAAATTGCTTAGTTATTCCAAGGACTTCTGTACAAAATATTGGCACAAGGTGTGGCTATTTAACACTCCCTGTGGGAGAACCTTCCACTGATATCTCTTAGCAGGCTGGGAATTATTATAAGCAGGCACCATGCAGGCAAATTTTTCTCTGCCTTTTTCTTGTAAAGGTATAGTGAAGAGACAATCTTTTAAATCAACAACTATAAGAGGACATTCTTTTCATAATAAAGAAGGCAAAGGAATTCCAGACTGTAAAGAGCCCATTGGCTTTATCACCTTATTAACAGCTCTTAGATCTGTTACCATTCTCCATTTTCCTGATTTCTTGTTAACAATAAATACAGGAAATTTCCATGGGCTTGTTGATTCCTCAGTATGCTGAGCATATAGGTGCTCCTTTACTAGGTGTTCTAAGGCCTGCAGTTTCTCTGTTGTTAAAGGCCATTTCTCAACCCATATAGGTTTGTCCACCAACCTTTTTTATGGTAATTTACTTTTTACATTTCAATCCCATTTCCCCTTCCTTTCTTTCCTCCCACTCCTCCCACATTCACCCCCACAACTCCCAGGTGCTACTTGGAGAGGGTAAGGCCTCCCCTAGGATATCTACTAAGTCTGTTTCATAATCTCATTGAGGCAGGACCAAGGCAACACTCCAGCACCCACACCACTGTGTCTAGGCTAAGCAAGGTGTCTCTCCATATAGAATGAGCTTCACTAAGTCAGTTTGTGCAAAAGAGTTAGATCTTAGTCCCACAGCCTCATATATTGTCCCAGCTGCACCATTGTCATCTATATTAAGGGAGTCTAGTTTGGTCTTATGAAAGTTCCCATTTGTCAGACCTGAGTCAGTGATCACTCATTAACTTGGGTAAGCTGATTCTGTGGGTTTCCCCATCATGGTCTTAACTCCTTTGTTTATATAATTGCTCCTTCCTCACTTTGATTGTACTCCAGGAGCTTGGCCCAATGGTTAGTTACGGATTTCTGCATCTGTTTCCATCTATTTCTGGAAGAGGGTTCTAGCTTCTCTGGGGTTGTGGATTGTAGGCTGTGTATCTTTTGCTTTATGTCTGGTATCCACTTATGAGTGAGTACATACTATATTTATCTTTCTGGTTTTGGGTCACCTCATTTAGAATTTTTTTATAGTTCTATTTACCTATGAATTTTAGGATGTCATTGTTTCTTACTGCAGAGTAGTACTGCATTGTGTAAATATACTATATTTTCTTTATCCATTGTTCAGTTGAGAGACATCTAGGTTGTTTCCAAGATCTGGCTATTACAAATAATGTTACTATCAACATAGTTGAACAAATGTCGTTGTAGTGTGAATGTGCCTCCTTCGGGTACATGCCCAATAGTGGTATTACAATATCTTGATGTAGGTTGATCCCTAATTTTCTGAGAAATAGCCATACTGATTTACACAGTGGCTATACAAGTTTGCACTCCCATCAGCAATGGAGGAGTGTTCCCCATTCTCCACATCCTCTCTAACATAATCTGTCATTGGTGGTTTTGATTTTAGCCATTCTGATAGGTGTAAGATGGAATCTCAGAGTATTTTTGATTTGCATTTCACTGATGACTAAGGATGTTGAGCATTTCCTTAAGTATCTTTCTGCATTTGAGGTTTTTCTGTTGAGAATTCTCTGTTTAGATCTGTACCCCATTTTTTAATTAGGTTATTAGGTAGGTTGGTGTCCAGCTTCTTGAGTTCTTTGTATATTTTGAAGATCAGCCCTCTATCAGATGTGGGGTTTGTAAATATCTTTTCCCATTTTGTAGGGATCCATTTTGTCTTGTTGGCTATGTTCTTTGTTTTACAGAAGCATCTCTGTTTCAGAAGGTCCCATTTATGAATTATTGCTCTCAGTGACTGTACTACTAGTGTTCTATTTAAGAAGTGGTCTCCTGTGTCCATGCATTCAAATGTATTGCCCATTTTATCTTCTATGAGGTTCAATGTGGATGGATTTATATTAAGGTCGTTGATCCATTTGGACTTGAGTTTTGTGCATGGCGATACACATGGATCTATTTGCATTCTTCTACATGTTGACAGCCAGTTATAACAGTACCATTTGTTGAATATGTTTTCTT
Organism: Cricetulus griseus; assembly: GCF_003668045.3. NCBI lineage: Eukaryota > Metazoa > Chordata > Mammalia > Rodentia > Cricetidae > Cricetulus > Cricetulus griseus. Next base: position 75,509,616 of record NW_023276807.1, on the reverse strand, counting down.
TTTTCGTTTTGTATTTTTAGCTTCTTGGTTAAAAATTAGGTGTTCATAGGTGTGTGGGTTGATATCAGGGTCTTTGATTCAATTCCATAGGTCCACCTGTCTGTTTTTGTGCCAATGCCAACCTGTTTTCATTACTATAGGTCTACAGTAGAGCTTGAAGTCAGGGATGGTGATGCCACCAGATGATCCTTTATTATACAGGATTGTTTTGGCGATCCTGGGTTTTTTGTTTTTCCATGTGAAGTGGAGTATTGTTCAATCAAGGTCTGTGAAGAATTGTGCTGGGATTTTGATGGGGATTGCACTGAATCTGTAGATTACTTCTGGCAGGATTGCCACTTTTACTGTGCTGAACCTACCTACCCAAGACCATGGGAGATCTTTACTTTTTCTGATACCTTCTTTAATTTTTCTTTAAAGACTTGCAATTCTTGTCATACAGATCTTCCACGTGTTTAGTGAGAGCTAGCCCAAAATATTTTATGTTACTTGTGGCTATTGTAAAGGATGATGCTTCTCTGATTTCCTTCTCAGACTGTGTGGCATCTGTATATAGGAGGGCTACTGACATTTTTTAGTTAATCTTGTATCCTGCTACATTACTGAAGGTGTTTATCAGTTGTAGGAGTTCTCTGGTACAATTTTTGGGGTCACTTACGTAAACTATCATGTCATCAACAAATACTGAGAGTTTGGCTTCTTTTCCAATTTGTATCCCCTTGATCTTGTTTTGCTGAGTTATTGTTCTAGCTAGAACTTCGAGTACTATGTTGAATAGATATGGAGACAGTGGACAGCCTTGTCTTGTTCCTGATTTTAGTGGGATTGCTTTGAGTTTCTCTCCATTTAGTTTGATGTTGGCTGTTGGATTACTGTATATTGCCTTTATTATGTTCAGGTATGTTCCTTGTATCACTATTCTCTCCCAAGACATTGATTGTGAAGAGGTGTTGAATTTTATCAAAGGCCTTTTAAGCATCTAGTGAGATGATCAAGTGTTTTTTTTTTCTTTCAGTGTGTTTATATGGTGGATTACATTGATGGATTTTTGTATGCTCAACCATCCCTGCGTCTCTGGGATGAATCCCACTTGGTCATGGTGGATACTTTTCTGATGCACTGAATCCATCTGAGCCTTGGCTTTTTTTTTTTTTTTGGGTTGGGAGATTATTGATAACTGTTTCTATTTCCTCGGGGGTTAAAGGTATATTTAAGTTGTTTATCTGTTCTTGGTTTAATTTTGGTATGTGGTACTTATCTAGAAAATTGTGCATCTTCTTAAAGTTTTCCAATTTTGTGGAGTACAGGTTTTTGAAGTATGACTTGACGATTCTCTGGATTTCCTCAGCATCTGTTGCAATGTCTCCCCTTTCATTTCTGATTTTGCTTATTTGGGTATTCTCTCTGTCTCTCGGTTAGGTTGAATGAAGTTCATCTATTTTGTTGAATTTCTCAAAGAACCTACCCTTTGTCTCATTAATTCTTTGCATTGTTTTTGTTTCTATTTTATTGATTCCAGCCCTCAATTTGACTATTTCTTGTCATCTACTCCTTCTGGGTAAGTTTGCTTTTTTTTTGTTCTAGCTCTTTCATTTGTTCTGTTCATTCACTCGTGTGGGATTTTTCCAGCTTCTTTATGTAGGCATTTAGTGCTATGAACTTTCCTCTTAGCACTGCTTTCATTGTGTCCCATAAGTTTGGGCATGTTGTATGGTCTTTTTCATTAACTTTTAGGAAGTCTTTTATTTCTTTCTTGATTTCTTCCTTGACCCAGTGGTGGTTCAGTTGATCATTTTCATGATCATTCAACATTTCCATGTGTTTGTAGGCTGTTGACTTCTAACTTTAAGCTGTGGTAATCTGATAGGGTACAGGGGTTTATTCTAATTTTCTTGTGGCTGTTGAGGTTTGCTTTGTTACCTAGTATGTGCTCTATGTTTTTAGAAGGTTCCATGAGGTGCTGAAAAGAAAGTATATTCTTTTGTGTTTGTTTGGAATGGTGTATTGAAGTCTGTGAAGTCCATTAGAGTGATAACATCTGTTAGTTCCCTAATTTCTCTGTTAAGCTTCTGTCTGCCAGACCTGTCCAATGGTGAGAGTGGGGTGTTGAAGTCTCCCACTATTAGTGTGTGGGGCTTGATTTGTGATTTAAGCTTTAGTAATGTATATTTACAAATGCAGGAGCCCTTGTGTTGGGGCATAAATGTTCAGAATTGAGATTTCCTCTGATGGATTTTTCCAGTTATGAATATGAAATGCCTTTCTTTATCTTTGATTGATTTTAGTTTGAAGTCAATTTGGTTAGATATTAGGCTAGCTACACCAGCTTGTTTCTTAGGTCCATTTGATTGGAAAAATTTGTCCCAACCCTTTACTCTGAGGTAATATCTGTCTGTGAGGTTGAGGTATGTTTCTTGTATGCATCATAAGGCTGAATTCTGTTTTTGTATCCAATCTGTTAGCCTGTGTCTTTTTATAAGTTAAGACCATTTATATTAATGGATATTAATGACCAGTGATTGCTAGTTCCTGTTATTTTTGTGTTTGGTGGTTGTGATTGTATTGTGTGTTCAGTTCCCTTTTGGGGGATTTGCTGTTGTAAGCTCATCTGTTTCCTGTGTTCTTGTGGATGTAGATGATTTCCTTGGGTTGGCATTTTCTTTCTAGTACTTTCTGTAGGACTGGGTTTGTGGATAGGTATTGTTTAAATTTGGTTTATCATGGAACATCTTGTTTTCTCCATCTATGGTTATTGAAAGCTTTTCTGGGTAAAGTAGTCTGGGCTGGCATCTATGGTGAGAAACATACAGAAGGACATCCTGCATCAATGTACTCGTTGTATGCCTTAGGGTTTCGATTGCTGTTTCTCCTCCATACAGATTCCAGCAGCTCACATTAGGCTGGCCTGAGTCAGCATCTGCCCAGGATGCTCAGAGTTTTTTATTTTTATTTTTCCCCCACGAATGAGGTTTTCAGGTTTTGTACCCTAGCCTTGCCCTCACTGAGCTGTGAGCTGTTTTTCAGATCCACAGGAGTCTCTCGGGTTTACACCCCAGCACTGTCCATACTGACTGGTGCATTCGTTTCTCAGGCCTCTTTGGATGTTGTGCCTCTAGGACACTAGTGTCCTATGGGCTTCACATATCTTTCTGCCTCATTCATGGGAAACAAGCTGACAAAATTATATCTCAAAACTTTACAAAACCTTTCTAATTTCTGCCAGTGAACAGGAACCTGTTTGTGGCAGCCACCATCTTGACTGAGAGCAACCATGTGGCCTGGCTGTTGGTTAGCCCACTCCATGGGTTACTCCCTTTGCTCAGCCTAGGCAGAGGGACAGTCTAGTTAGCTTCTTCTGACAAACCCTTCTGCTAGTCAGAATTCTTTTTATCTTTTTTGCCTTTAATTCTTTTGTCTCTAATTTCTTCTTTTACTGGTTCTGTTGGGCATGGCTTGTTTGCGTAATGGCAGGCCTTCCAGGGCCCAGGAGGGTACACATTTCATGCAAAAAAAAACAAAAAACAAAAAACAAAAAACAAAAAAACAAAAAACAAAAAACAAAACAAAAACCCTGCCTGCTCCATCTGCAGCGGATCTGCTTTCTTGTCACTGGCAGCTTTAAGTCGTCTCTGTCTCTTTAAATATCCTGTCTGTTTGCTGCAACATGAGAATCAGAGATCATACTCTGGTACTTCCTTCTTACTTTTCCCCAGGCCTGTTTAATACATCTAGGTGCATGTGTATATGTAGCTACTGTTTAAGAAATGTAAGCCAGCTTTAACTCTCTATGTTAGACTAAGGAAGCAATAAATCTCAAATATTTCTAAATTGTGTTGTATTCTTTTATGATGATAAAAATTTTATTTTAAATTGATATATATGTTTTCTTTTTTCTTTTTTTTATTTAGAAACAATCATTTTACATATTAATCCCCCTGTTCCCTCTCCCTCCCATCCTCCCAAGCCCCCTACCAACCCACCCCCACCCACTCCCCAAGGGCAGTGAGGCCTTCCATGGTGGATCATCAAAGTCTGTCACATCATTGAGGAAGGGCCTAGGCCCTCCTCTGTTTATCTGAGCTGAAATAGTATCCCTCCATAGGGAATGGGCTCCCAAAGTCCATTTGTGCACTAGGGATAAAGACTGGTTCCACTGTTAGAGGACCCATAGACTGCCCAAGCCTCCTAACTGGCATCCACATTCAGAGGGCTTGGTTCTGTCCAATGTTGATTCCCCAGCTTTACAACTGGGGTCCCTGTGCTCTCACTAGGTCAGGTCAGCTGTTTCTGTGGGTTTCTCCATCATGGTCTTGACTCCTTTGCTCATCCCTCCTCCCTCTCTATAACTGGATTCCAAGAGTATGGCTCAGTACTTAGCTGGGTGCCTGCTTCTGTTTCTATCAGCTACTGGATGAAGGCTCTAGGATGGAAATTAAGGTAGTAATAAATTTCATTATAGAGGAATGGCATCAAAGGTGGCCTATACACTACTTCCTAGATTCTTAGTTGGGGTCATCCTTGTGGATCTCTGAACATTTCCCTAGTGCCAGATTTCTCTTTAAACCTATACTGGCTCCCTCTATTAAGGTATCTCTTTTCTTACTCTCATCTATTCATTGATATATATTTTTAATTGATTATAAAAATTATAAAGATCTATTTCAAATTAACAAAATATTTACACCATCCAGTTCTTCCTGTAAACTGTTTACAAGAGTGACCTATCAAAGCAAAATTAAATTAAATCTGTTGTAAACCAAACTTAGAGATTATTTCCTCCTTCACTATTGTTAGTTTTTAAGGTTAAGCTTCTATTACAAAAGGGATTTTTCCTCATTTCTTTGTCCTTCACAGGCATAAATCTAACTTACTGTACCAGTTACAGTCAACCTTGAGGGCTCTGAGTGAAACTTCCCTCCACATCTTCTCAGCTTGGATCCAGTTTTCCACACAGATCCTGCACTAATGTTAGTGTAGCCACACTATTAAGATTAATTACAGGGAAAAGCCTTACCTAGCCACCTATGTGCTTAAGGCAAGTAACTAAAGACAAATTTGGTCTGCTGAGATATACTAAACAGACAGACAAACCTTGAATGCTCAGAAATCAAGAGAATATGGCATTTAAAAATGTTTTATTAAAAAGGCTTTTCATAACAGAGTGACAGGCCAACTGCTGGCACCAACCCATTTCCTCCAAGAAGACTGTTTAACACTGAAGAGACTCCATCCACAAAAGTGGTAATGCTAGCCACTTAGCAATCCTGCCTTTCACCTCAATTGCTGCAAAGGACTCTTTGGACTGTGGACAAGAGGACACTGGAATGGAGTTCCAAGCTGCCTGAGGCCAATGGTAGGCGAGTCTTCCTAAAGCTCCTAATCCACAGGGTCTCCCAGGGCCTTGTTGGCCCAGTGCTAACAACAGAAGGCAGGGGCCTAAATCCTCTGCCCTCAAAAACTGTGGAGGACTCTGGGAGTGGCTGTCCCGGTGGCCAGGTAATAAGTCTCTGTCATTCTCTAATATTAATCCAGGAAAAATTTTATCCTTCTTAAAAACTCTGGTACAGTTTCACAGCTGGTAGATTTCAGAATAACTTATTACCATTCCTTTGTTTAAAAAGATGTTTTAAAGTATAAAGTTTATGTAAGAATGGAAAGGCTTAAGATGTAGGAATCTAAAAATGTTTTAAGGTATAACAAACTAACTTAAGGTGTACAAATACAAGTTATCAGATTTCTTTCTCATTATGCTATTGTTTATAGTCTTAGCATTAATCAATAAAGTTTTAATAAGCTACTAATCCAGCTCTGACAGAGTACAAAACACCAAACAATATCATTATACAATAACTACAAGCTCAAAATTAAAATGCTTTTCATTGTGCTAATGATATCTGTCAATTTTAAGAGCACTAATGCTTTCAACTAAATCACTTCTGACATGAGTATACTACCATTTCTACAATGCAAATTTCAGTACAGATTACAACAAATAAAATGCTAATGTGTCCAAAATTTATTTAACACAGAATTCTTGTTAAATTCCAGGGAGTCGAATTGGACCCACCCAAACAGGTCAGATTCACTCCAGATACATATCATTTAACCTTTCCCTGGTCCCAGGACTCCCTTCCCTCACTTTGGGACCCCTCAGGAACCCTTACCTCATCTTATGATCCTCCTCCCCTCAAGTACCGGGATCTAAGAAAAAAAAATTTCTTAAACTTAACCTTGTCCTCTGCTCTGCCAACATTTTTCTAGGTCTAAGAAGTGCCAGAGAGTTTCATACAGTCTGAAACAACCAGCTACCCCAGGGAAGCACCCCAGTTTTCTCAGTTCCCCCATAGTTGGTCGATGCCCCCCAGGTCAGCAGGAAGTGTTCTTGCAAACTCAACGTCCTTATTCCCCAACCTGCCATGCCTAACTCCCTACCTTTTTAATAATAATAAAGGTGGGAATGAAATGTCCAGGCATTATGCTGGCCTGCCCCTGTCACCTGGCAGAATGCACTTATGCAGTACCCTGATCAGCTCAGGGTTCCATGGTTTCGTAGTCTACATGCAGGTGTAAAGGACCCCTTTAAAAGAAAGACACCCTCCCACCCCCACACACTTGTGCTCTTTCTCTCTTTCCTGCTGTTCCCCTGGAGCAGACATCTCCTTCTTCTCTTCTGTCCTCTCTGTCTCTTTACCTTATTTTCTTACCTCCCCCTCAATAAAACTTCCAATATGAGTCATGTCTACAGGTCTCTGTGTCGCCATCCACCCGTGGTCCATCAGTCACCCAAGAACTGTAATCCTCGTGGTCCCAAGGCGACTTGCTACCTGTGGTCCCAACCCTAATAGGCATGCCTCAACATCTCAGCTCCTTTTCATCATCAATGCCCTGTGGGACATATATATGATGGGTCATTTATTCACTCAGCATCTATAAGACATTAGGCCATCTCTAAGTTGGGCAATTGTTACTAAATATGCCCTCATTGAACACAGGCTTTTATGTGATCATGTTTTCACTGGTCTTGGATAAACTCCTAGGATTGGGATCACAGCGTCAGAAACATAAATGTGTGACTGAATAAACATTTGCAGAGCTGTGTTCCATGCTCCTTACATAGTTTCCTTGACACCACTTAGGATGGTTGGTCTTCTTTGACATTTATTTATTCTTAGCGTGAGGCATGTGCCCATGTCACAGTTTGCAAATGGAGATCAGGGGACAAGATTTGAGAATGTGTTCTCTCTTTCCAACATATGGTGTGGAATCTAGAATCCAAACTCAGGTTGTCAGGCTTGCTGGCAAGCACCATTACACACTGAGCCACCGCATGAGTTACTTTTATTTGAGTATTTCTGATCCTGTACAGTTTTTGTTAGAACAAATAGTGCCACAGTAAATACCCTCATAAGCAGGCCCTTTTCTATTAGCTACTTAAATCTCTGTAACATACACTGTGAACAAGAGCAAGCAAGTTAAAGTGTGAGGAAGGTTTTTTGCTCTGGTCAAACAATCTCTGGGTGGTGGTGTCCATTTGCTCACCTCCCAATTAGCTTTGGTTTTGCCTGCCTTTCACATCCTCACCAACAGTGTTCAACATGACCGAATGTTTTGCCAGTCTATTTTTAAGGTCTCATTATTTAAAGAACTAGGATCTCATGTTACTGTTGTGTGGTTTTCCTAAGAAGATGTAAAAGAAATGTCTATTCACCCCAAATAGTGAAGAAGACAGACCAAAGAAGGATTTCACTGAATCCAGCTTGGTGAGTATAAATGACTTTGCTAGGATTCCTCCCAGGAACACGGGTGACTCAAGGCAGCTGCACCACTGCAAAGTCAGTGTCTTTTTTTTTTCTAACCTTTGATATATTTTAGCATTTCCCAGAGTCATTGTAGCTGGGGAAGGTATCATTGTTTATTTTGTTGCCATGGCTGCAGTCTTCTGTAAATTAACATAGTGCCCTGTTTCCTGATGGTGATAATCATGGTGTGTCCACAGGAAATAGCAACACTACAATTGCCCTGGGTGACTCTGAGCTCCTGGCTCAAGTAATCCCCTTGATTAGTTACAGCATGTAACTAATTGGTACTACAGACATGCTACCACATTCAACAAGATTCTTTTAGGCCTCACCCTCCCTGGGTAGCAGAAATGTTTTGTGATAGGTAGGGTTTTAGTTGGGGGGTGGTAGGAGAGGAGGGGAGGCAGAGGGAACTGGGATTGACATGTAAAATAATCTTGCTTCTAATTTAAATAAAAAACAGAGAGAAAGAAAAAAAAGATTATGCTTTTAAAGAAAAATTTGAGATGTATCTATTTTTGGTGAGCATAGTGACAGATGTCAATTAATGAATGCATGGCAATTAGCATCAGCCAGTCTCGTTCTTCTTTGCCTCTGAAATTTCTCATCAGTACATTCATCAGTGCTGTTCTCACCTGCACAATGTAGTTAGTCCTTTTAATTTCCTGAACTGCTGACTAGGCACTTGAGCTCCATGGTTTCACAAAATAAGAAGGACTGACTGAATGAGACCTTTCTAAGTTTACAGAACAGATTTACATTAGACTAGTCTAAAATGACAATAGACTCCTCTAGAGTTTTGATTTTAAGTGTCTTCCTCCATTGCTTTCTACCTTTTATAATGTGGCAAAGTTTCTCACTTGAACTCAGAGCTTGTTGATTTGACTAGTCTAGTTAGACACGTTGCCCCAGGGAGCCTCTATCTCTGCCTCCCAAGTGCTAAGATGAGGGTAAACCTAAACCAGCATTTACCAGGCCAGCCTGGTCTCCAGAGCGAGTGCCGGTATAGGCTCCAAGGCTACACAGAGAAACCCTGTCTCGAAAAACCAAATAAATAAATAAATAAATAAATAAATAGGAACAAACCCAACCCGAGGAAGAACACACATGTATCTTCCTGAGGCAAATTTAATAACAAAAATGAATTGTACCAGTATGGTGGCACTCACTGGTAAAATCCCAGCACTCTCAGACAGAGGCAGGAAAACCGTTAGTTCAGAGCTATCCTGGGCTACAGAGTGAATGCCCAGATAGCCTGGACTACACAATATTTTTTTTAAGTCTATACTTCTTATCACATTTCACTTGCTTGAAAATATGCTCACTAGCATCAACTAATAGACTTCTACTATTGGGCTGTCCAGAATTTTAAGGGTCCAGTTTTAGAATCTAGGTCAAGATTGCTTCTTATTTAACAGTGTCTTTTGGCCTCCCTGGAGAGGCAGCTGTAGTCATACTGCCTCACGAGGTTTAAAAGTACTATTTCTTGTTCTTTTTTTCCTTTTTGTAATGCTACATCTTATTCCTTTATCAGTTATTTCCACAAATAGCCCGGGGACTCCACAGGTACTCAGTATTAACGCTGGCGTAGAGGGCGGGCTTTGAAGAGATATGAGTCTGGGTTTGGGTATCACCTCCACCTTCTGCAGGTGATCCTGACGAAAGCCTGCTCACCACTGACAACTCAAGTTTCCTCCTCTGTAAAATGGGCATCATTGACCTGAGGCGTGTAAAGGCTTCCTAGTGAGTGCCCTCCGCAAGGTGATTCTTGAGGTGCTTGCTATTCCTCAGACTAGCATCAGCCGACGTTCACAGCATCCGGGAACTTGACAGAGAAACCAACTCTTGGTCCTCGATTCATTAAGACCCAAGGGTGGGTCAGAGACGTCTTTGAGGTGAGTCGGCCCTGGTTCCGCCCCTTTCCCTATCAGGGCCCGCCTCACACGCTCGTTGATTGGTAGAGCCTCTGGTGACGGCTCACCAATCACCCGACCGCAGACTCAGAACCCGCAGAGGGTGCGCTTGGAGAGGTCCGAGCTCCTATTGGTTGGAGACCACACCGCAACGTCGCGCGTACGCACGCAGCACGCACAGCAGAGGCGTAAGGCCCGGGGCCGTTAAAAAATGGCGACCGTCACTGAGCTGAAAGCTGGTGAGTGCGCTGAGGAGGCGTTCGCTAGTGGGAAGCGCCCTGCCTTGCGTCTGTGACAGGGGTGGGACGGAAGGAGAGCGCGCGGACACCGACTCGGCTTTTCCCGGGGCCGTTCTGAGGTGGCCGCGCCCGAGAGCGAGCGCCCGCTGCGCATGCGCGGCGGGAGGGCCAGCCTGGAGATGGCCGGAAGGGACTGGAATCGTTAGTCCCCGAGAGGGCTGCAGGCCTGTCCTCCTGACGTCTGGGCGTCTTCAGAACCCTGGTTAGCCGACAGTGCCAAGGCTAGGTCTTGTGTTCAGGACTGAGCATGGCAACACCGCAGCCACACACGATTGGTGGCACAGTTCTCAACGATTGGTGGACAGGTCCTCCTTGTCCTGTGGGACAAACCTAAGGCAGAGTTGCCCATCCTGACGGTTCTATGGGATCTTTCGGGAAGAGTGAGTGTTTCCAAAGCAGTAACGTGCAGGGCCCTGGGTTCCATCCCGGGCACTGCAGAACAAAACAGAACAAAAGAGTAGCCATCAATAACACGTGCAGCTGTTAACTCTGAATAGTAACTGTAGTTAATGTTTGAGTCATAATTGTAGTTCGTTAAGATTCAGTGTGTGATTCTCTGTGTCAGACACAACTCATCCAACAACTACTTGATTCCTCGCAACAAACCCTCTTGTCCATTTCACACACCTGGAAGTTGAGGTGCCGAGAGGTGGGATATTTCACCCAAGATAATTTAGGTGGAAATAGACTGGTGTTGAAATCCTATAAGGTACATACAGTACTGCACCAGGTCTTAATCGCCATGCCATTCTGCTTCACAATGAATAAAGCCGTTTCTGAGTTTCAGAGACTAAATGAGTGGTAGTGAAAATTTTGGAGAGGACCAAGGAGAGTAGCTTGGAGACTATAATTTAGTAACCATTGACTAAATGTGTATTGGGAGCACTGTGCTGGTGAGCAATTAAAAAAAACAACAGGTATGTCTCAGTCCCCAGGAGGGACTTCCCTTGAATCAGTAGAGCACTTTTGGGGAGTGGGAGGGATACATTAACACTCATGATATTGTATAAACTTCGCATAGGATTTCAAGATATTTCGGTGGGAAATAAGTCAGAATAAGACCACTTCCTGAAGAAGTCTTTATGGTAACAGTGTTGTAAGCATAAAACCTCAAAGAGTAAAATGATTTAAAAAAAAAAAAAAACCAGAAAGTGAGAACCTGAAGGTTAGGAATGATCTCTATAGATTTAGGGGCCTCTTTACATGTTTTTCTATGTTCGTGGGCTCTTGATATGCTTTGTGTCCAAGAGAAATGTAATGAAAACTTGTTTTCTAATCAATAATCTTAACATTTTATGGGCCTTTTACTCACTTAAAATACTCTTCCATCTCACCTAGGTCTTTCTGAGAGGCAGGGTTCATTACCAAAGAAAAGGCCGCTGAGGCATCGTTAGGAATATGCCCACCAAGACATGAAGGACATGCCACCTTTCCCAATTGCAGCTTCATTACTTTTCATTTTCTGCTAAGGTTGAGGCTGTACTGTGTGTACTTCAGAGTAATTGGGACAGGATGCTTGCCAGTAGAAAAGAATCTCTCCATTTAATTTCCAAAGATGGAACTAGAGAACAAGGGTTGTGTTATGATCCTAAGAGTATGATAAAGCTTTCCTTTTATGGGTCTGTTACCAAGTGTAATTGGTTGACAACTGCAGTTAGTATACCTGCAGAAAGGTTGAAGGAATGAATGGATGCTTTAAAAACAAAGAAGAGAGATAAGTCTAGGAGTATATATCTTTAATCTTATGACCAAGGATGTTGTTATTTACCAAAGCTTAGGAACTTTGCTGTCTGTACCTAAGTGGATAAACTGTGTTATGAATTTTATTGTGGCATCTTAATAACGCTTTTGCCATTGGCAGAGCAAAATGCAGAGTTAAAACATACTTTTTTGCTGAGCAGTGGTGGCGATTAGCTTTAATCCCAGCACTCTGAAGGCAGATGAAGGTGGATCTCTGAGTTCCAGCCCATCCTGGTCTACAAAGTGAGTTCCAGGACAGCCAGCCAGGTCTGTTACACAGAGAAACCCTGTCGTGAAAAAAAAAAAAACAAAATAAACATTTCTTTTAACCAGTAGTATAAGGCACTGTTGGTGTTATACGTTTGTAACATTTAGTGAGCTCTTGCTGTATTCTAGAATTGCCATTTAGCCACAGAAGACTATTTGAAGAGGGAAGGTTCCAGATTACTATTAGGGGATGGTGACCTTTAAAAAATTGATTCTTTTAGATTTCATATCATGCATCCCAATCCAATTCATCTCCCCATCCCTTTATATCCACCCTCTGCCCTTGCAACCTCACCCCCCAATATAAAATGAAATTTAAAAGAAAATAAAAGCTAACATACCCCAAAAAGTTTCAGCATCCATGTTTACTTGTATGTGTTTATTGTAATGAGCTTTCTCTTTATACCAAGAGCTACATTTGTGTCGTTTTCTTCCCAAGCATTATTCCTTAGCGCATACCTGAAATTGCAACATTTAGTGTATAACAGAACCATTTATATTTCATATTTAACAGTTTTAAAGGACACCTTGGAAAAAAAGGGAGTGTTAGGACATTTAAAAGCAAGGATCCGTGCTGAAATTTTCAACGCCCTGGATGACGATCACGAACCCCGCCCATCATTGTCTCATGAAAACCTTCTGATTAATGAATTAATTAGGGAGTATTTGGAATTCAACAAATATAAGTACACAGCCTCTGTCCTCATGGCAGGTAAGTGGTTGTTCATCTCTGGAGACAAGCTCTGCTTTACCCTTTCTCTAATTCTTAGAAAGCAGTTAGCTTGAATATGTAGTTTCATTACTGTGTCATGCAGGTGACTTAACACTTAGCATCCCATGGGCTCTTGTCATAGCGTAAACAAGTTTTGGTGAGCTTTATGCTCTCGGGGAAAGTAAATGCTAGGACCTTCTACTGCAGGTTCTCCATGTAATATTAAGCACACATGGCTCATGAAAGATAATGATTTTGACATGTTCAAGGTTCTCTAAAGATCTAGTATCACTGACTTAGCTGGCTGTATAATACCATCAGCACTCCAAAGGAGAAAAAAAATTTTTTTAATGTCATCACATAGGTATCATTCCTACGTGATGGAATAGTGTCAGTGCTCACTTTCGTATTAAATGTTTTGGTGTTTTAGATTGATATAGTTACTAATAACTGTAATTGCAGAAACTGAAAGGGCTAAGGCAGGAAGACACTGCTTCAAATTAAAAAATAGAAAAGCAGTGGGGCTGTAGCTCAGTGGTAGAGCACTTGCCAGATGTGTGAGACCAAAGGCTAATTTTCAGCACTGGTGTAGGGTGGGGAGCAAAGAAGAGAAGAGAGACTGAGTTTCTGTTCACCAGGTTTGCCTTTTCTAGAGTGCCGTACAAGTAGAAGCCTACAGGACATGCCTTTTTACAGTGCCTCTCTTCACCTAATAAAATATACACTGGAGGTTCAGCCATGTTGACTTTCACCCTGTGGATAGGGAAATGCTGTGTCTATACCATTTTAATCTGCTCTCATAGGCATTTTGGTTGTTTATACTTTTTGACAGCAATGAATCAATTCCTAAAGAACATTTATGTGAAGTTTTTGTGTGGAACTCATTTTATTTTGGTAAATAAATAGGTAAAGATGGACTTAGCATATTGTCTGGGAAGTGAATACTTTCCTTAGGTAATAACTGCTGCTGCTTTTGAGTGGCTCTATTGTTTGACTTTCTCACCAGGGAAGTGGTGACTCAGCACTCAGGAAGCAAGGGCAGAAGAATAAAGGCCAGTCTAGGTCACATAGTGAATTTGAGGCCAGTCTATGCTAGACTAAGACTCAGCCTAAAAATTTAACAATTTTAATTTAAGAATTGCTAGCCCTAAATGCTTATATATTTTCAATGAGTTATTTAGTGTTATGTGTTTAATCTATAAACATCTTAGGAAGCTTACTGAAGCCCAGCATTGTAGTTTTAGATTTAGAAACCATATTCCCAATCACAATCGGGGGATATAAGAAGTGAGTATGTGTTAAGCTATAATCAAGTCTACATTTAATTGTATTGGAGTATGTTGACCTCATAAAGTCATACGCAGTTAGATTTGTCTTGGTATGTGCTGTCAGCATTCTCCCAAAGTCTGAGAAATGTGTGTACCTAGGAGGTATGGTTATTATCAAAATTGAATTTGCCTTTTAGATTAATAGACTCAGTATTTTCCTGAACTTTTTTCTCCCCAGAATCTGGCCAACCCATAGTGCCATTGGACAGACAGTTTCTCATCCGTGAACTAAATGCCTTTGAAGAATCAAAGGATAACTCAATGTAAGAAGTTTTTAAGAGAGGTTTGCAGATATTGTATTCAGTTCCTAATTGCATAGTGCTGGCTGTGACTCATTTTAATCCAGCAGGAACTTGTTTGAGTTTACTGTACGTTACACACTATATGAGGTCCAAGAAGTGTGGCAGCAAGTGAGCACCTGAGGTCTTACTGCAAGTGAGCTTGCTATGTCTCCAGAGGACTGAACGCCTGCCTGCCTGCCTGCCTCCCTCCTTCCCTCTGTCACTCCCTCCCTCCCCCCCTCTCTCTCTCCTATATTCTTTTATTGACAGACCTGCAACATCCACCCTCATGTTATCTACCATCCCCTCTTATCTGCTGCCTGTATCTTAAATGCTCCTTCTCCTCATTTACCCTGATTATTCCTTAGTTCTTTCCCTGTATTTAATGTCTTTTACATTTTTCCATAGAGTCTCTAATTGGCTTATTAGTTTGTACCTAGTACCTGAGTGCTTAGCTCCGAGTGAACTTTCCTAGCTGGGAATTTCTTTGAAGACTCATGTTTTCCTTCTAAAAGTTTGTTGAATTTTTTATTTGTTTTTTTATGGTATAATTATGTTTATTTTACCATAAACTGTTTTACCTATATGCACTTAAACTAACTGTTCCTGAGTGCTGTCCTGTCCCTATCACCAAGTATGTGCCTGAGGTTTTGCAATATGTTGTAATAAATACTTCTTTCTCTACACTGCTTCCTGTCCTGTTTCTTGTGGCTCTTCACTGTAGTAAGAGTTCCCTAGTGATAGTCTTGCTTTCTTCATTGGATCCTTTAAATCATGGGCATTCAGCAGGTTCTGTCTTCTACTTTCATTTCTTTTTACACCCCTCCCCACCATACTCTTGAGTCTATAGTGAGGTCTGTATGGGACACATGTACTTATTTTCCTAAGTTGGGGCACATGTGTCCACTGCCATTTCAAATGCAATGTGTCCAGATTACAAGGGTGTTCATTTTGCCTCCTCATACCTTCTTCATAGGCTGCTCAGGTTTTTGTTTGTTTCTTCTGTTTTGTTTTGTTTTTCCCGAGACAGGTTTTCTCTGTGTAATAGCCTTGTCTGTCTTGGAACTCATTTTGTAGACCAGCTTGGCCTTGAACTCAACTGACATAGATCCACCTGCCTTTGCCTCCTGAGTGCTGGAATTAAAGGCATGTGCCACAATGCCTGGCTGCTGCTCAGGTTTTAAAGGCAGAGTCTACAGGCAGTTTAAAGGCAATGCTTTTTCTGCCTGTCCTTCACCAGTACTAATGATTCTGACTCTGGTTATCTGTCTCTTCTCACTGCCCTGTGCCATGCTGTTCACTGCATGACTAGGTTATCTCTTGTCACTCTTTGTCAAACTCATTTTATCCTGCCCTTTATCTTTAAAAGGCAGCTACTGTGTGTTTAAAAAACATTTAATAGATGTCCATTGTGTACATGAGCAAGTCACAGTCCTTAGCATTACTTCAGGCTCCAGTGGCTCTACCCACCTCTCTGGCACACAGCTCATTGCGGCTTCATGGTTCTTTGCCTTTGCACCAAATGTTCCCTCTTCTGGAAGCTTGTGGTCTGTCTTCTTCCTCAACTTCTGTGGGAACACTTTTCATCTTCTTGGCCCTGTTCAGATGCTCCCACGGGAGTCAGGAGAGAGAAATAAGTCATCCATAGGTTCTTGGCTATGAACAGTTTGTGCCCATTAAAGTGGATTTCACTTTGTGTATTAACATTGAAGTGACATGAGTCCTTAGAGAGGAACAGTGGCCTGAGTGGGGAGTAATCTCTTCTGAGGGGCTCATGGTGAAAGTATTGTGTCCATTGTGTACATGAGCAAGTCACAGTCCTTAGCATTACTTTTCCTAAGTTGGGGCACATGTGTCCACTGCCATTTCAAATGCAATGTGTCCAGATTACAAGGGTGTTCATTTTGCCTCCTCATACCTTCTTCATAGGCTGCTCAGGTTTTTGTTTGTTTCTTTTTTGTTTTTCCCGAGACAGGTTTTCTCTGTTTCCTACAAAACATGTAGATGGCACAGAAAAGTGTAATGTTGTCTCCCTGTGTATCCAGTGAACATTCTCCCCTTGAATTATTCAGATACAAGTGCACCACTTAGAGCACAGCTTTAATGAGGGAATTGTATATACATCTCTTTTTCAGATACTTGAGTTCCTCTTATTTGGGGGCAATTGTATTTTGTCTTGGTTTTTTTTTTTTTTTTTTTTTTTTATCCTACACAATGTGAGGGTGTGTCTATTGAAAGCTGTCTGCTTTCTTTTCTTCCCATATAGAACCATGTCTTCCCCTTTGTTGTTAACAACTCTCATGTTCTTGTGTCATTGTGGATTATTTATTCCTGATCAATGAGGTGTCTGACACCTGCTGTAATGTGAGATACTGCTGGAGATGCTGAGGATGTGGCAGCATACTATTTTCTGTTGTGTTCCTAGAGTGACTGGGGAATGCATATTCTATGAAATGTTCACAAAAGGCCAATGAATCACATTCCCTCTTGGTCATCCATGATGTGCATAAACAGAGCTTGTGCCCCAAGAAATCCTGCCACAGAAAGAGCCTTTGTCATCTAGCATGGTAACCAGATTTACTTGGTAAAAAAAAAAAATCTTTAAGGTGGTGTAGCCCCCTTTCTGCAGAGATAGTGGTCATGGGTACAATAAAGACTGCATTTGAGTGTTAAGCAAAACAATGGGCAGTGCTTTATAGATTCAGACAGTTTTTGAAATGTGTAAAAAAAGGTCTCTTTAAGAATAGCTGTCCTTATCAGTGTTCTATTGCTGTGACGAGACACGATGACCACAGCGCCTCTAACAAAGGAAAACATTTAATTGGGGCTTACTTACAGTTTCAGAGCTTTAGTACATTTTCATCATGGTGGGAAGCATGGCAGCACACAGGCAGACATGGTGCTGGAGAAGTGGCTGAGAACTCTACATCTGATCTGCAGGCAGCACAAAGAGAGTGACACTAGGTCTGACTTGGGCTTTTTGAAACCCCAAAGTCACCCCCAGTGGCACACTTCCTCCAACAAGGCCACAGCTCCTAATCCCTCTCAAGTAGCACCTCTCCCTAATGACCAAGCATTCAAATATATGAGCCTATGGGGACCATTCTTATTCAAACCACCACAGTAGCTAAAGATGAGCAGTTAGATATGAAGTCATTCAAGCAGAAGGCATCAGTTTGCAGTTAGCAAGTATTGGGAGTGAGTAGCTGTTAGATTTTTCCTAGCCCTTTGGTAGCCTCTGAGACAATTGCCTCAGATGAGCAAGTTAAAAAGGAAACTGGTGATGAGCTTTATTTCCAGAAAGTGAGGGAGCATCTTACAGTCCTTTAGGGAATTGGGGTGTGTGTTCAGCGAATTGGAGCACATGTATGCATGTGTATATGGGCTAGAGATCAAACGTGGAGCTTTGCACATGATAGGTGAGTGCTTTTCCCACTGAGCAACACCCTTAGCTATACTTTTCTGTACATGGACTTCTAAAACTTGTGCAAATACACTTTACTGTCTATGAACTTGCAGGCTAAATGTGCTAATTAGGTAAATCTAAGGAAGTTTAAAATATATGACACTTAACATTTTTCTAAATCTCAAGCAGATTCCATCATAGGTGAGAAATAAAACCTTTAGCAATCCCAAACAAGTTGAAGGAAAGGGGCTGTAGCATGAATCTAATTGGTCATAATAATAAAAACCTGGAGTCAGAGTCAGATATCGGGGTAAATGCTGAAAGATCAGAGAGGCAGAGCAGCCAGCCACTAGAGTTCTTACCTCTACAAAATCTTAGACCGAAAAAACGCCTGAGCTCCTGTCTCCTGCCCCTTTAGATTCCTTCTCCCCACCCCCGTACCCCCCCCCCAGTGCCAGGATTAAAGGCATGTGCCTTCCAAATACTGGGATCAAAGGTGTGTGCCACCATTGCCTGGCTTCTATGGCTAACTAGTGGCTAACTCTGCCCTCTGCTCTTCAGGCAAGAATTGTTAGAGCACAAACAAAATATCACCACAAGAGGCAGAGGCTTGTCTGGCATGAGATGGTTTCCTAAGGCACCCCACTGAGAGTCTGCATTGTTCTCCTTAGCCTGGAGGAGCTGCTGTAACACATAGTCATGTGCTCCTGTCCCACACATCACTCCAGAACTCATTGTATCAAGGGTATTGGGAATTGGGTTCACATGAGCATAGCCCCAGAATTTCTTTCAGGCTTATAGAGGCTCAACTGAGGCCTTGGGATCTGCTTCAGACTACCTCAGCTCCTCACATATGTGCCTGTCCGTTGGACTGCTTGAATGTCCTCAGGCTGTGTTTCCCACAGAGTGATCCAAGAAAGCAAGTAATTGGCCTTTACCACATATTGCCATTGGTAGAAGTGAGTGAGGCTGTAAAGCATAAGGGTTTAGACTCCGTTTTTAATAGGAGTACTATACTTTGACCCATTATACCTACTGAGCAGGAGATAGATATCTCAAAAGTCAATATCTGTGCTGTTCACAAAGTAGCCTTTGGTGTCAAGGGACTAACTAACATGATTCTGGGTGACATATTTTAAGAAAAAGCACATAGGAATTGGTTGATTGTAAATGTCATTACTCCTGAGAGACTCTAGCATAATACTGAGCCCTGGTTTTCTCATTTATAAATTTTTTATAGTACAGTGATATGTAAAAGAAAACTGCAAAGCAGCCTTTTAGATATTAGTTATTACCTACCTAGCTCTCCTGTAACCAAAATTCATATGCCTTTTACTGTATACAAAGTGCATAGTTAGAGACTTGACATTGTGAACTCATTCATAACATACCAAATGTGTGACCTAGGGTCTGATTACATCCTTTAAGGGAGAGAAACATTTGTGAGCTTCAGGAAGCTAAGATCTTTCAAGGTGTGTAGCTGGCTGTTAGCAAAGCAAAATTTGAAGGTAGACCACCTGCTTTCTTGACAAGACAGCGGATGCTAAACCAGTTTTAGGTCCTGGGAAGGTTTTAGGCCGGGCTTTGAGTTGACAAGATGAATTCCAGTGGGTTGATTGTCATTTCCTTTCAGTTTAGATTATTTTAATGGTGTTAA
This sequence comes from Cricetulus griseus, assembly GCF_003668045.3. NCBI lineage: Eukaryota > Metazoa > Chordata > Mammalia > Rodentia > Cricetidae > Cricetulus > Cricetulus griseus. Next base: position 75,490,214 of record NW_023276807.1, on the reverse strand, counting down.
TATGTTTTCTGGGGCTTCTCATTCAAGAGCTAGATGGTGATGGCTCATGCCTTTAGTCCCAGCACTCAGGAGGCAGAGACAGGAGGATATTGGTAGTTTTAAACTGAGAGTGACCATTTGCCAGGACAGTAATCCTGTGTCTTTTGCAATCAAGTGAGTTAGATGGCAGTTTCAGTGTTAGTTTACCTTTAAAGTGAATGTCTTAAGCTTTTTCTACTTATAGGAAGTGAATTGATTTTGGTTTTGCCTTCTTCCTAAATAGTCCTCTGTTATATGGAATTTTAGCCCATTTCTTGCGTGGTCCTCCAGATGGCATGCAGAACGTGCTGCAGACTGAGTCGACACTCCAACCTCCAAACAGGCATCCCAGCTGGAAGCCCAACAGAAGACCAAATGGTAGGTGTTTCCAACCTTCTTCCTTTAGCTTCCTTGACTTTGTTCTTCTCTGGAGCTTTTGATTTCTAGCTTAATTGTACTTATCTTTAATCTGGTGTTAGCCTGTATTACTTAACCTCCAGAAAGCCAAGTGCTTTGCAGAAAGAAAATCTGCAAAGTGATATGATTTCAAAGCCAAGGTCTTGAAAGAAACCCCAATTTTCACACTGTATAGTTTTCTTTGAAATCAAGAAGTCTCCCCCCACCCCCCACCTTTCCCAGACTAAAGAGTACAAGGCAAGATTACTCCTGTACAGAGAAGTCATGTCTGTGTGTGCCATTGCATGTTCAGGACACTTTCTGTGTGGTAGATGACAGCTACCTACAGGTAACAGATCTGACAGGCTCTCACTCTAGGTCTGGCTGCTGTCCCTGAGCTTACATCTTACATCAGTCTTTCCTCAACCTCTTAACACCAGGACTACCTAGATGCATGAGCCTCTGTACCCTGATCCGACTGCTCACCTTTAAAGTGAGCTTTCAGGGTAAAGCATACTGGCTCAAGCTCATAATCTAGGCAGTGAAGACTGAGGCAGGAACATCTTGAGTTCAAGGCCAGGCTGGGCTACATAGCAAGACCCTGTGTCCAAAATAAAAAAGAAATACATAAATAAATAAGATAGAGATAGATAGTAAGTGAAATGAGCTTTTGGTTGATTTGATCACATTGGCAGCAGGTTCTGAGTTGGTTGTTTGAACTAAGTGCATTGTAGCTGGGTGTTTTCCCATGGGGGTAACTCTTTCTCAAAGGGGTGGTTACAAGTGAGGTTCAGGCTGCCATGTGAATGACTCACTGTCTTTTAAGTTCTGAAAGTGACATATTTGTGAATCAGGATAAGGTTGTTTGTAATTTAACTAGTTTTATCCTCTGTTGTGATACTGAGCTTACTAGGTTGGACAGACAATCATTCCTACTAACTTCCCAGGATCCAAGGTGGGAGAAAAGTGACTCAGTGCAGACCAAGGTCAACACAGCCAGAGCACAAGTGGAAGAACTTTCCAAGCTCATGCCAGAAATCACTAAGGCCCAGATACTAGGGCAGAATACTGTTTTACAAATACTTAAAGCACAAAATAAACTACTAGCTATGTAGAAACCTCTGAAATTCTTAAGTAATGTAAAGTTCTCTTTAACATTCTCTGCCCTGCCCATCCTAACTCTCCACGTTCCCTCTCTCCCATGGAAGGTGCTCCTGTTGTCACTAGGGACTAATTTTGTGTGTTACCTTGCAGTGTGCTTGTGGAACAGCGGGTCTGGGATCTTTATTTTACTGATGAACTGGGGCTAAGTTTTTGGGTTTATAATTGTGTAAGGTTTTGTCTTTTTATGTACATACAAGTATCTCTCCTGTGGAGGTGCCTAAAGCAGAATTGCTGGTTCACAGATAACATGGACATATTTAAACATGATTCATGTTATTTGGTTCCCTAGAAAGACTTTACTAGTTTTCACGCTTAAGAAGAATGCATGACAGTACTCAGTTCCTGTCCCTGGTGGTGCTGATGACACATTAATACTTGTTAACACAGCAACCACAAGACACTGATTTAGTCTCATGAAGAAAAATAATGTTTTGAGAAGTAACTTTTGGTTTGTAAATGTGTTAGAATCTCCTTAATATGCATGTTAATGGCAGTAGAGAGTTGAAAGTAAGGAGAGTAGTCATTAACCAGAGTCAGTTCTCCTGATCACCTTCCTCTGCAGGGAGGGAGGAAGGGGAGGGGAAGAGAGGAGGCTCATGATCTGGGAAGTGAGACATGATTAGATGCACAGTGTTGTAAGCAGTGTGGGTCCAGTCATTAAAGTGGCTTTGGGCACCTACTCTGTAGAAAGCTCCAAAGGAAACTCATGAGTGAGGGTGACTACAGAGCTACAAGGACAGGGACAGTGATTTTACGGATTCTTTCCTTGTTGTTGGTGGTGTCTGTTTGTCTTTTTGAGATGGATTCTCTGTGTAGCCCTGGCTGGCCTGAAACTAAGTTCTGTAGACCAGGCTAGTATCAAACTCAGAGATCTACTTGGCTCTGCCTCCCAGGTACTGGGATTAAAGGCTTACATCACCATTCCTGGTTTGCAAATTATTTTCTAGATCATCACTTTTTTTTTTTTCTTGACACACAGTGACTTGAAAAGATCCCTTAGCCATAGATCATCATCTATAACATGATTGCTCTCTTAGTCCACCTGACTGTAGGAGCCACGTGGCTTCCACTTGACAGCTCATCTGGCTTTAGTGGAAGGTATAAGATGCTAGCAAGGATTATATAGGCACCCACCTTCAGAAGGATAGCCTGTTACCTGTCCTGTGCTGAGTGGATGTGATCTTTGAAGCAGAGTAGGTTTTGATGATGGAAAAGCCATCTCAGTTCTGCTTTAATGTCATCAGTCAGTGCCTTTTAAGTGCAAAAATACACAGTTTGGGCCAATAAGGTGCTCAGTGGGTGGAAGGCACTTACTGCCAAACCCAACATCCTGACAGCCTCAGGACCCTCACAACAGAAGGAAGGAACCAACTTCTAAAAGTTGTCCTCTGAAGCCAGCAGTGGTGGCACACACCTTTAATCCCAGCACTTGGGAGGCAGAAATAGGTAGATCTCAATGAGTTTGAGGACAGAAAAGTGAGTTCCAGGATGGCCAGGACTGTTACACAAAGAAACCCTGTCTCCAAAACCAAAATAATAAAAAAAAAGTTGCCCTTCATTTTTTAGTTTAAATTTTAATTTTATCTGTACTTGTTTGATTTCTTTTCCTCATGTATCCTATACTGGCCTCATACTGGTGACAATCCTCTAGCCTCAAAATTCCTCAGCTGGGATTATAGGCATATGCCAACATACCTGCCTCAGAGACTTTTTTTAAAATAAAGTTTTATTTATTTTGTGTGTGGGTATTTGCCTGCTGTATATCTTTGTATCATGTACAGCCTGGTGCCCAGGAGATTGCAAAAGGACATTAGATTTCCTTGAACTAGATTCACAGACCAGTGTGAGCTGCCATATGGGTATTGGAAACTGAACCTGGGACCTCTACAAGTGCAATAAATGCTATTAACCACTGAATCAGAGACTGACAGATCTTAGTGTGGATCAGAGTAGCCTTGAACTTTTACTTACCCGTCTAACCCAGCCTCCCAAATGCTGGAATTACAGGTATGTCTCTCCATACTCAGTTTCTCTTTGAATTTTATTTTATTTAGTTATCATTTTTATTCCTTTTGTGTATACATTTGTGCACACGTGGACTACAATGCATATGTGGAGATCAGAGGGCAACTTGTAGGAGTTAGTTCTGTTCTTTGATTTAAATTTCAGGGATCAAAGTTGGGGATCAGACTATGTGGCAAGCATCTTTACCCACTAAGCCATCTTGCAAGCTTTAAAAGCACTTTCCAGTCAAAGGGAAGCCAGAGCTTCAGGCCCAGAGCAGCATCAGTGAGAGACCCCAATTACAGCCCAAAAGCAGCATCAAAGGAAGACTGGAGCTTAAGACCTGGAGCAGCATCAAGGAAGCCACGAGTCTCAGACCCAGGAGCAATGTCAAAGAGAGGTTCGAGCTTCAGGCCCTGAGCATCATCAAGGGAGCCACCAACCCCTAGACCTGGGAGCAGTGTCAGAGGGAGGCCCAGGAGTGAGGAATCATCACCTGGTGAGACAACAGCACTGGTTTCCAGCAGTAGCTTCCAGAAACTATTGCAAGAAGTTCCTTTCGGAAGAGCACATGTATCTCAGCCAGCATCCACTTCCATTTCTCGGTTGGAGATATCCCACTACTACATAGACCACTGGACCCTCAGCACCACCTACACCTCCAACAGGAGGAGCATCCACTGTAGCCATACCTGCATCTCAAGGAGTGACCACGTGAGCATTAGGACCACTTCCACCAGGAGGACCGTTCACCAGAAGAAGCTCTGCTCTACTTGTGCCTGAAGGAGTAGTCAACAGAGCCACAACCCCCAACTGTACAAATTGGAGAAAGAGAGAACACCTGAAGCACAAGTTCCACCTATACTGATGAGAAAGAGAAGCATAGACAATAAGGTAAGAACACACTCAACAATATAAAGAGCAACACAGCACCTCCAAAAAGTAGTGGTGCTACAACAGCAAGACCTGAACATCCCAACACAGATGAAGTAGAAGAAAACAACCTAAAAAATAACTTTATGAGGATGATTGAAGCCCTTAAAGAGGAAATGAAAAATTCTCTTAAAGAAATGGAGGAAAAGACCAATAAAAAATTGGAAGATACTGGCAAATCCCGTAAAGAAAATCAAGGAAAAACAAACAAGTGAAGGAAACAATTCATGACATGAAATCTGAAATAGAGGCAAATAAAGAAAACACAAATTGAGGGAATTCTGGAAATGGAAAATCAGAGTAAATGATCAGGAACAAATGCAAGCACAAACAACAGAATACAAGAGATGGTAGATGAGAGATTTTCTGGCATTGAAGATGTGTTAGAGGAAATAGATTCATCAGTCAAAGAAAAATTTAAATCCAACAAATCCTTAACACAAAACATGCAGGAAATCCGGGACACTGTGAAAGACGGAACCTGAGAATAATAGGGATAGAAGAAAGAGAAGCAGCCCAACTCAAAGGCACAGAAAATATATTCAACAAAATCATAGAAGAAAACTTTCCCAACCAAAAGAAGGACATGGCTATGAAAATAAAAGAAGGCTTACAGAACACCAAATAGACTGGACAAAAAAAAAAAAAGTCCCTATGCCACATAATATTCAAAATAATAAACATACAAAACAAAGAATATTAAAGGGGAAAGACCAGGTAACATATAAAGGCAGACCTATCAGAAATTACACCTGACTTCTCAGTGGAAACAATGAAAGCCAAAAGGACCTGGTCAGACATTATGTGGACACTAAGGGACCACAGATGCCAGCCCAGACTGCTTTACCCAGCAAAGCTTTCAATAACCATACATGGAGAAAACAAGAAAACATGATAAACCAAATTTAAACAATACCTATCCACAAACCCAGCCCTACAGAAAAGTACTAGAAGGAAAACACCAACCCAAGGAAATAACCTACATCCACAAGAACACAGGAAACAGATGAGCTTACAGCAGCAAATCCCAAAGAAGGGAACTGAGCATACAATACCATCACCACCAACAAAAACAGAAATAAAAGGAACTAGCAATCACTGGTCATTAATATCCATTAATATAAATGGTCTTAATTCACCTATAAAAAGACAAAGGCTAACAGATTGGATATAAAAACAGAATTCAGCTTTATGATGCATACAAGAAACATACCTCAACCTCACAGACAGATATTACCTCAGAGTAAAGGGTTGGGAAAATATCTTCCAATCAAATGGACCTAAGAAACAAGCTGGTATAGCTAGCCTAATATCTAACAAAATTAACTTCAAACTAAAATCAATCAGTCAAAGATAAAGAAGGGCATTTCATATTCATAACTGGAAAAATCCATCAGAGGAAATCTGAATTCTGAACATTTATGCCCCAACACAAGGGCTCCTGCATTTGTAAAAGAAATATTGCTAAAGCTTAAATCACAAAACAAGCCCCACACACTAATAGTGGGAGACTTCAACACCCTACTCTCACCATTGGACAGGTCTGGCAGACAGAGCTTAATGGAGTAATTGGGGAACTAACAGATGTTATCACTCTAATGGACTTCACAGACTTCAATACACCATTCCAAACAAACACAAAAGAATATACTTTCTTTTCAGCACCTCATGGAACCTTCTAAAAACGTAGAGCACATACTAGGTAACAAAGCAATCCTCAACAGCCACAAGAAAATTAGAATAAACCCCTGTACCCTATCAGATTACCACAGCTTAAAGTTAGAAGTCAACAGCCTACAAAAACATGGAAATTGAACAGTGATTAACTGGAACCACCACTGGGTCAAGGAAGAAATCAAGAAAGAAATAAAAGACTTCCTAAAAGTTAATGAAAAAGACCATACAACATGCCCAAACTTATGGGACACAATGAAAGCAGTGCTAAGAGGAAAGCTCATAGCACTAAATGCCTACATAAAGAAGCCGGAAAAATCCCACACGAGTGAATGAACAGAACAAATGAAAGAGCTAGAACAAAAAAAAAGCAAACTCACCCAGAAGGAGTAGATGACAAGAAATAGTCAAATTGAGGGCTGGAATCAATAAAATAGAAACAAAGAAAACAATGCGAAGAATCAATGAGACAAAGGGAAAGTTCTTTGAGAAATTCAACAAAATAGACGAACCTTTATTCAACCTAACCAAGAGACAGAATACCTAAATAAACAAAATCAGAAATGAAAGGGGAGACATAGCAACAGATGCTGAGGAAATCCAGAGAATTGTCAAGTCATACTTCAAAAACCTGTACTCCACAAAATTGGAAAACTTTAAGAAGATGCACAATTTTCTAGATAAGTACCACATACCAAAATTAAACCAAGAACAGATAAACAACTTAGATATACCTTTAACCCCTAAGGAAATAGAAACAGTTATCAATAATCTCCCAACCAAAAAAAGCCAAGGCTCAGATGGATTCAGTGCAGAATTCTACCAGATGTTCAAAGAAGATCTAATACTCCTCAGATTTTTCCACACACTAGAAACAGAAGGAACATTGCCAAACTCTTTTTATGAGGCTACAGTTAACACTGATACCCAGACTACATGAAGACACAACTAGGAAAGAGAATTATAGACCAATTTCCCTCATGAACATAGATGCAAAAATGCTCAATAAAATACTGTCAAACTGAATCCAATAACACATCAGAAAAGTATCCACCATGACCAAGTGGGATTCATCCCAGAGATGCAGGGATGGTTGAGCATACAAAAATCCATCAATATAATCCACCATATAAACACATGGAAAGAAAAAAAAAACACTTGATCATCTCACTAGATGCTGAAAAAGCCTTTGATAAAATTCAACACCTCTTCATAATCAGTGTCTTGGAGAGAATAGGGATACAAGGAACATACCTGAACATAATAAAGGCAATATACAGTAATCCAACAGCCAACATCAAACTAAATGGAGAGAAACTCAAAGCAATCCCACTAAAATCAGGAACAAGACAAGGCTGTCCACTGTCTCCATATCTATTCAACATAGTACTCGAAGTTCTAGCTAGAACAATAACTCAGCAAAACAAGATCAAGGGGATACAAATTGGAAAAGAAGCCAAACTCTCAGTATTTGTTGATGACATGATAGTTTACGTAAGTGACCCCAAAAATTGTACCAGAGAACTCCTACAACTGATAAACACCTTCAGTAATGTAGCAGGATACAAGATTAACTCAAAAAAGTCAGTAGCCCTCCTATATACAGATGCCACACAGTCTGAGAAGGAAATCAGAGAAGCATCATCCTTTACAATAGCCACAAGGAACATAAAATATCTTGGGCTAGCTCTCACTACACACGTGGAAGATCTGTATGACAAGAATTGCAAGTCTTTAAAGAAAGAAATTAAAGAAGGTATCAGAAAAAGGAAAGATCTCCCATGGTCTTGGGTAGGTAGGATCAGCATAGTAAAAATGGCAATCCTGCCAGAAGTAATCTACAGATTCAGTGCAACCCCCATCAAAATCCCAGCACAATTCTTCACAGACCTTGATTGAACAATACTCCACTTCACATGGAAAAACAAAAAACCCAGGATCGCCAAAACAATCCTGTATAATAAAGGATCATCTGGTGGCATCACCATCCCTGACTTAAAGCTCTACTGTAGACCTACAGTAATGAAAACAGGTTGGCATTGGCATAAAAAGAGATAGGTGGACTAATGGAATTGAATCAAAGACCCTGATATCAACCCACATACCTATGAACACCTAATTTTTGACCAAGAAGCTAAAAATACAAAATGAAAAAAAGAAAACATATTCAACAAATCGTGCTATTATAATTGGCTGTCAACATTGATCCATGTGTATCGCCATGCACAAAACTCAAGTCCACATGGATCAACGACCTCAATATAAATCCACACTGAACCTCATAGAAGATGGGCAATACATTTGAATACATGGACACAGGAGACCACTCTTAAATAGAACACCAATAGTACAGTCACTGAGAGCAACAATTCATAAATGGGACCTCCTGAAACAGAGAAGCTTCGTAAAGCAAGGAACACAGTCAACAAGACAAAATGACTCCCCACAGAATGGGAGAAGATCTTCACCAACCCCATATGTGACAGAGGGCTGATCTCCAAACTATACAAAGAACTCAAGAAGCTGGGCATCAACCTATCAAATAATCCAATTAAAAAATCGGGTACAGATCTAAACAGAATTCTCAACAGAACAATTGTAAATGGTGGAAAGACACTTAAGGAAATGCTCAACCATCCTTAGTCTTCAGGGAAATGCAAATCAAAACCAATCTGAGATTCCATCTTTTACCAATCAGTATGGCTAAGATCAAAACCACCAATGGCAACTCATGTTAGAGAGGATGTGGAGAACAGGGAATACTCCTCCATTGCTGGTTGGAGTGCAAACTTGGTCATCTACTGTGGAAACAGTATGGTGATATCTCAGCCAATTAGATATCAACCTGCTTCAAGATTCAGCAATTCCACTCTTAGGCATATACCTAAAGGAGGCACATTTACACCACAAAGACATTTGCTCAACTATGTCATACAACATTATTTGTAATAGCCAGATCTTGGAAACCACCTAGATGCCCCTCAACTGAACAATGAATAAAGAAAATGTGGTGTATTTACATAATGCAGTACTAAGCGGTAAGAAACGATGACATCCTAAAATCCACAGGCAAATGGACTGAACTAGAAACAACCATCCTGAGTGAGGTAACCAAAAATACAGAAAGGCAAATATAGTATTACTCACTCATAATATGATACCAGACTTAAAGCAAAAGATACCCAGCCTACAATCCACAGCCCCAGAGAAGCTAGAACCCTCTTCCAGAAACAAAGGGAAGCAGATGCAGAAATCCACAATTAACCAATGAACCAAGCTCCTGGAGTGCAGTGGAAGTGAGGGAGAAGCGATAATATGAACAAAGGAGTCAAAATAATGGACAAAAACCACAGAAACAGCTGACCCAAGCTAGTGAGAGATCACTGACTCAGGTCTGACAAATGGGAACCTGCATATGACCAAACTAGGCTCCCTTAATATAGGTGACAATGGTGTGACTGGGACAATATATGAGGTCACTGGCAGTCAGTCCAAGATGGAATACTAATACACAAACTGACTTAGTGAAGCTCATTCTATATGGAGAGATACCTTGTCCAACCTAGACGCAGGTGTGGGTGTGGAGAGGTACCTTGGTCCTGCTTCAACTAGATGATGGGACAGACTTAGTAGACATCCTAGGAGAGGCCTTACCCTCTCTGAGGAGCAGGTGGGAGGTGGGTGGTGGTGGTGGGAAGCGGGAGGAGAGGAGGGAGGGATAACTGGGATTGGAATGTAAAAAATAATTTTAATAACACTTTCCATAGTTTCTTGGATAGTGTTACAGTTTTGATATGAGGATATAAAGTGTATTCCCTTTTTTTGTGTGTGTGTCACACGAGGGCTAGCAGACTACCATAGTAGTTTTGTTGGTTTTGGTGGTTCTACAATGTTGATTGTACACTTGTCCTTCCTTCTGAGTTCATTCCTTATATCTGAGAGAAAGGCTTGTAGGGCTCCGCACTGTGCTTCAGTCACAGTCTTTTTCAAAAAAAAAAAAAAAAGAAAAGAAAAAAAGTCAAGCTGGGCATTTGATGGAAGTTTGTGACATTGGCACTCAAGCTGAGGCAGAAGGCCAATCTGGGCTACATACTGAGACCCTGTTGCTCCTCTACCCGATGAAGAAACACTGGAATTATTACAAAGAGTCTCTAATACTAAACATTTATGATTTCCTCAATGATGTTTAAGAAATGAGAACTTTCTGGGCGTTGGTGTCATATGCCTTTAATCCCATCACTTGGGAGTCAGAGGCAGGTGGATCTCTGTGGGTTCGAAGCCAGCCTAGTCTACAGAGCAAGTTCCAGGACAGGCTCCAAAGCAATACAGAAAAACCCTGTTTCAAAAAATTAAAAAAAAAAAAAAAAGTAGAGTCAACAGGATGTCTCAGTAGGCTTTGCTATCAAGCCTCTTGACCCTAGTTCAATCCCTGGGACATACATGGTAGAAGGAGAGGACTGATTACCTTAGGTTGTCCTCTGACCTCCACATGCCTGCCTGCCAGCCTTCACTCCCACAAGTCAATACATGTTATAAGAAGAATGCATAAATAGTGTAATATTATGTAATATTACTACATAGTGTAATAATATTGTCCTAAAATATAATATAATGTCCTAAAATATGTACAAGTGTGCTTGCCTGTCTGCCTGTTTTGATTTGAAGTATTAACACCTATGTATTTTCTCTAGACAACCACCTGAGGAAGGACACGGGGCTGAGCACCATGACTGAAGAGCTTCATGCTGCTGTGCAAGCAGTCAGTAGATGATGCATGCACCAGGCAGGCTCCTGATCTCAGCTGTGCATGTGGAGTAATAACTTCTTATTCCCAATCCCATCAATGAGACCACCATTGTTTGTAAACATGTGAGCTTCTATATATTCAGCCCCTCAAGGTTTACTGCACCTGTGAAAAGCTCATCCATATTCTCGCTTGCTGGAAGCCACTGGAGAAAAAAAATGTATGATTTTCAGGATGTATTTTTAAAGTTCCTAAGTTCCTTTTTTGCCCCTTTTTGTACAGGCCATCTCTAAGGGCTGTGGGTGTACCTCCAGTAAAGCCTTGCAGGTGTGAGACCCTTCGTTCAGTCCCAGCCCCTCGGAAAAGAATACAGAGGGCAGATCTTTGTCCATATGCTCTACTCATTAAATTTCCTTCAGCTAGTTATATAGACCTGTGGGAAAACTCATTCACGTTTTGAAAAAATATTTAAAGGGCATTAAAACCAGAACTTATTCCTATAAAGTTTTTTTTTGTTTGTTTTGTTTTTGTTTTTGTTTTGTTTTGTTTTTTTAAGAAATATCTGAATTACTGTCTGCCCTGGCTAATTTTATCTCAGCTTGACACAAGCTAAAGTCATTTGGGAAGAGGAACTCTCAATTGAGAAAATCCCTCCATTTGATTGATTTACGGGCAAGCCTTCTTATTCATGGTTGATGTGGGAGGGTCCAGCCCATTGTTGGTGGTGTCACCCCTGGGCAGTTGGTCCTGAGTTCAGTAGAAAGCAGGTTGAGCAAGCCATGGGGAGCAAGTCAGTGTGTAGCACCCCTCTGTGTATTTCTCCCTGACTTCACTCAGTGGTGGCTTGTGATGTGGAACTGTATGCTGAAATAAACCCTCTTCTTCCCAAGTTGCTTATGGTCATAGTCTTTATAATATCAGTGAAAACTCTAAGATACTGTCTAATGTTGTTCTTTAAACTAGATAACAATGCTCTTTCCCCAAGAACAGTTTGGCTTCTACTAGGGGATTTAATGAAAAGATAAAGGGAAAAAATAATTCTTTTATTTTGCTCTAAGTAAAACAGAGAGTTTATTATATTAAGAATATAAGCATGACGGGGCAGGCCTTGGGAGAAGTGCCAGCTAAAAACTTTAATGGATGCATTGTCAGAACTCTCTGTGGATCTCCCTTCTGCACACACTGATGGCCGTAGAGGAACCATCTTTTGCTTACATGGACTCTGAGAGACTTAGTAAACATGAGTTTTTATTCTTGGGATAGAAAAACCACAAGAGCTGCTACAATCTGTCTGTAAATACTACCTTGCTGTTTATCAAGATTTTTCTAGTGCAGCCACAGGGTTATTTCACGGAACATAGTTGTTACCATCGGTGGCTCCTTACTGTCAAGAGTCCCACAGTGTAAGAGTCACAGTTTATCACAGATAAACCAGCATGGGGGACACCACCTAACAATGCATAGCCAAGTATGTGCCACAGAAAGAGAACTGAGGGCCACTGCCAGTGGCATTGGTGATTTGGAATGTTACCAATTTGAGTTGTAATTGGTGTTGCCAGTCATCCACTCCTCAAAGATGGATTGAGAACATTACTGTTAATACAGAATGTGATAAAGGAAACTCCTTTAGAGTGGTCTTTACCACTCTAAAATTCTTAAAAACCCTGTTGGGAAAAGAGGATCCATAACTGCAGAGTCTTACAGGAGCCCATTTCCATTTTTTCCTTTCCATGTAACAATATAAATGTATCTAGAATATGTTTCCTGTTCATCATCCTTACTGTACTTTGAGCAAAGAGAATAAGGTGATGCTGTACTTGAAAGCACAGTGAAAGGAAGAACAGCCTGTTAACATTGAAAGCTAAGGGTAGATTGCTGACACATATAGGTGCCTGCTCCTGGGGAGAGAGAGAGAGAGAGAGAGAGAGAGGGAGGGGAGGAGAGAGGGGGGGGAGGGAAGCAGAGAGAGAGAAGAAGCAATATAGAGCCATGCAGACAGCAGCCTGGGCATAGTGCTAACCCCCATTCCTGACAGGGCTTTGTTTCTCTTCTGTTTTATCAGAGAACATGGGGCACAGTTCTTTGTTAGGGTGGCAAACAGAAGCACCCTGGCACCCCATAAACTGATGACTTTCAATGAAGACACATAGGAGATGGTCATTTAATATACTGACAGTGGAAGTCTTGGATGCATGAAACATGTGGTGCTGGAAATTGGAGCCCTTTAAATTGGAATATATTCATATTCTTTTTCATACTTTGCAAGCATGGTGTATATTCTATTGAATTGGCTGAATCAGGACTTGTAATGGCTGTCTCTTCTGATTTGTTGTCTTTGTCAATTTTACAGTCTTGAAATGCCATTTCTATGGTGCCTATTCTGCAGTTTTGGTTTTCCCAGGTAATAGTAATTATTTCAGTGTTAATTTGGAGGTTTTCCTTGTTTGCATGAATCCTCCAATAATTTCTTACAAATTCCATTTTTCTCATTTTAAGATTTTATTTTTATGTATGTGAGTTTTTCCTGCTTGTATGTCTGCACCATGTGCATTTAATGCCCACAGAGGCCAAAAGAGGGTGTCAGGTCCCCTGGAACTGGAGTTACATGCAGTTGTGAGCCACCCACCATGTGGGCTGGGAACTGATCCAGGCCATCTGCAAGAACAACCAGTGTCCTCTGAGCCATCTCTCCAGCCCCCAAATTAACTCTTTCTTAGTGCTTCATTGTTAGAATATATGCTGTGTGTGCCAAATCTTCTGTAGGCTGAGTCCTGCCAGCATAGCCTTGTTATAGATTTAGAGAATGTTTTCTGGACTGGTGATTGGTTAAGTATGGACAAGACAGATCCAATATTTAACGAGTGTTTTGGCATCTGGAGCATTTGTTATCGGGTCATACAGTGCCTAGTCCTTGGGGCAGGCAGCCCTTACTAATCAGGCTGGGCACTTCTGGTGGTAGGACTGGCAGGGGTTCTCTGAAAGCCTTGTTTATGGGTGTGTGCATGTTACCGTGGTGATTGGGGTGGGGGTCAAGGTCACAGCTGAGGCTGTAACCCTTCTGCTGTTTATAGGCCGAGGTTTTGGGGCTTTGCCGATAGTCAAGGAAGTTTCTTTATTGTTACAGAGTTCTGTTTCTGGCTTATGAAGACTTTCTGAATGAATTAATCTTAGACCCAACAGTGCAGCCATGACCAAAGCTACATAGGCTTCTCCTGCAGTCACTCTCTCTGTTGCTCCCTCTCAGGGGAGAAGCTGAACATCATTTTTTAATTGGTAATGACTGCAAACTGATTATCATTCTCAAAGTTATTCCTAAATTGGTTAACTCACTAGAAGATTTTACAGAAATAAAGGTTTTCCTATTGTGTTATTTTTGCTATCTATAAGATTTCTGATATTTTTTAAAATGCTTATTTTAGGTGTGTGCATGTGTCTACATGTGTGTGCATAGGTGTTCATGTGTCTAGGCATGCATGTGTGTAGGTGCAGAGGGGCCGGATCCCCCTGAAGCTTGAAGCACAGGCTGTTGTGAGGAGCAGCCAGTCTTACCTGAGCTGTCTTTCCAACCCCTCAGTATTCTCTCTCTCTGTCTCTCTCTCTCCACCCGCTCTCTCCTCCCTTTCTCTCCTCCCTCTGGTCTCTGTAGCTCTGGTCGTCCTCAAACTCACAGAAATCCCCTGCCCCTACCTCCCATTTGCTAGGATTAAGCCTTGTGTCACTACACCAGACCCTTCAGTGTTTTCTTTATCAGAAGTTTTTGTTTTGTGTTTTATAACTGCTCTACAAGTATCATCACTCTGACCTCTGGATATCTGGTTTTCTGTTTGTGTGCAAACAGTTTCTCATCTCAGCAGTTTTTGTCATCTTTGCTCTTAGAAAATGTGGGGGCATTGGGAGCAGGTACAGGTCTCTAGACTTGGGGTGCTCATCACAACCTGGGTTCAGAGTGTCTCTCTTTCAGCTTCTAGCACTGCAGATTCACTTAGGCCACCAATGCCTGAAGCTGCACACACCCCCATTTCCATTTCTCAATCTGTACTGACTATAGTTATGAATTCCATTATGTCTTCTGTGCAAACATAAATATTAGATCCTCCCAGAGGAGAGGTGTCAGCTGTGGATGCTGTGGTACCTCGGGGGTTGCAGTTATGTGGGGCCAGACTAAGGGAAAATACTGGTGTTTATAATTTTGGATATTCATGTGAAATTACCAAGATGGAAGATAAACAGAATTGTCACATTCAGTCCTGTGCTTTCCTGTGTCTGATTCTAACCTGTCTATGCCTAGGCAATGTTGTACTCTCAGTGATTGCTTAATGAGAATCAGCTTAGCTGTGCAGAGGTTGACATGTCACCATTTGTCACCCAGAGAGGACCCCTGAAGCAAGGATGACCGGAGCTGGAGACTGAAGGCAGGACTGGCACATGTATAAACTTGATATCCATCATTCCCTCATAGGGTGTCACTCTAGACAGTTGGTGTCATAGCCTGGGGGACCTGATATGTTTGGGGAAAAAAAAGGAAAACCATCTATTTTTAATTTTGTTTTGTTTTCCATCTATATTTAAAGCAATTAAATTACAATTTTTGTTTTTTAATTATCCAAATAAAGAAGGATTTTGTATTCCTTTTTTAAAAATGTATATGAGTATCTATTGACTCTATGCCAGAAGAGAGCATCAGATCCCACTGTAGATGGCTGTAGACCACTGTGTGGTTGCTGGGAATTGAACTCAGGAACCTCTGGAAGCGTAGCTAGTGCTCTTAACACTGAACCACTCTTTAGCCCCAGGGTTTTGTATTCTTAAAAGCTGAGGAAGAGCCAGGTCATTGTGGGTATACCTGGAATCCAGCCAGGTACTTGGGTGGCTCAGGCAGGAGGGATTGGTAATTCTAGGCTATTCCTGGCTGTGGAGCCAGACACTGTGTCCAAAAAAAGAATCAAGGGGTTAGAGAGATGGATCAGTGGTTAGCACAGAGGATCTGATGCCCTCTACTGACCTTTCTGAGCACACTCATTCCCTTACATACACATAATTGAAAATAAAAGAAACCCTAAAGATCTCTAAAACAAACAACAAAACAAAGAATTGAAGACATTCTACTGTTGCTGTCTCTTCATGTGGGGTTTATGAACACTATCAGCTGATTTACTTCCTGTGGCTTCTGTTTTGTTTTGTTTGTGCTTGTTTGTTTTTGAGACAGGATTTCTCTGTAGTTTTGGATCCTGTCCTGGAACTCACTCTATAGACCAGGCTAGCCTCAAACTCAGAGATTCCCCTGACTCTGCCTCCTGAGTACTGGGATTAAAGGCATGCACCTCCACATGGTGGCTTCTTAAAAAGGTTTGCAGGCTGGAACATTTTGTTTTTTCAAGACAGGGTGTCACAGTGTAAACCAGGCTGGCCTAGAGCTCTTAGATGTGCCTCTGCCTCCCAGAGTGCTGTGACTAAAGACATGCACTACCATGGCTGGCTAAGCTGGCACATTTGGAACTCCCAAGAAAGGAAAAGCAGGCATGTTGAGGAAAACACAAGCCTAGAAAGACCCGTCAGGCTGCAGAAACATTAGTAGTGATAGCTCACTTGGGGTTGGGAGAAGTTACTTTCTAGAAATACAAGAAAGGTTTATGGAAAAACTTGAATTCATGCAAAAATTGGATGGGAATAGAAGCAGATGGCTATAGGAGACTTGGTTATTCAAAACTTGGGCAAACAAAAATGCCTATCAAGCCCAGGGCTGGCTTCTGAAGATCATAAATTTAAGCCTAGTGTATATGCTTGTGTAGAATAAACAGATAGCTTTATAATTATGTGCAAGAACAGATTTGTGTATGACTTGCATGCCTGGCTGATTATGTAAACTCAATAGTTCCGTTAGCAAAAAGCCAAGTGTCTACAGTACTGACAGTTGAGAATGTGACTTTAAAGGCATCTGGTAGACTGCTTCCAGACACTTGGCATTCCATGTTTGTGGCAGCCATTGTGTGAGGACTGTGGTCTGCATGGAATACTTCAAATACAGTGAGACCAAACTTCCTGGAGATGGCTCAGTCAGGGAAAGTGCTTGCTGTGCAAGCATGGGGACCTGAACTCAGGTCCCCAGAAACTCAGCATCTACATAAAGACCTGGGCACAGCTGCAGGTTCCTGCTGTCACAGTGATGGGGAGATGGAGACTTGCTTGGACCTCATTGGCCAGTTAGTCCAGCCAATTTGGCGAGCTCTGGGCACAACAAGTGACCAACCCTGTCTCAAAAGAAATTCTGAGTGTAGTGGCATATACTTTTGTCCCAGCATTCTGGAGGCAGAGACAGGCAGATTCCTGAGTTTGAGGCCAGCCTCGTTTACATAGCAAATTTTGGGCAAACCAGGGCTAGTAGTGCAGCTAGTGAAGCCTTGTCTCAAAAAAAAAAAAAAAAAAAAAAAAAAAAAAAAAGAAAAAGGAAGAAAGAAAGAAAAGAAAGAAAAAGTTATGTACATACACATACATGTGCTTCTACACACAAGCACACTATCTGTTTTATTTGGCAACTTTCAAGCACCTGGCTAAACAAACTGGGAAGCCCTGAGCAACCCTACTCTCCTCCCACAGGCCCTGTCTTCCCCCACTGTCTGAGTCTGTATTGGAGCTGCAATTATTACAGAGGAAGCGCGTGATGGCAGTCCAGGCAGTCCAGTCATTGCCCTGATGCCTGCCCCTACCTTCCCCCTAACACCACATGGCTCGAGCCATGAGCACCTTCTAGGGTTGGCAATGTGCCATGAAGTTTCTCCCGTATCTTTCTGGCTTGTGGGGTCTTTCTGGTGCAGAACCCTGGCTCTTCATTAGTGGCCTGTCACCTACTAGAAAATGGCCTGGCTGTCTCCAGGTGCTTGCAGTTAATAAAGCTGCTGAACCCGAGGCATGAGTATCAGCTTTAAAGGTGTGGGCTACTTGGTGAGACCCTGTTTCAAAAACACACTAATAAAATGCTGCTATAAATGTCCAAGTGCAGGACTGTGTGGAGGTAAGTTCATCTCCTTTGGGTAAATTCCCAAGAATTTGCTGATGGGTGTCTTAGTTACTTTTCTATTGCTGTGACAAAATAACATTCCTAAGATATTACATATAAGAAAGAATTTATCGGGAGCTTACAGTTCTAGAGGACTAGAATCCATAACCATCACGGTGGGGAGCATGGTAGCATGCAGGTAGGCCTGGCACTGGAGCAGTGGCTCAGAACTTACATATTGATCTAAAGCATGAGGCAAAGAGTAGTGATTGACACCTCAAAGCCTTCCCCAGTGACACACTTCTTCCACCAAGGCCACAACTCCTAAACCTTCCTAGTTCTGCCATCTGGGGACCAAGCCTATGGGGGCATTCTTATTCAAACCACCATATAGAATATGTTTAGTTTTACAAAAGTACTAAAACTACTGAGAATTATGAACTCTTCCCAATAGAGACAGCATCTATAGTTACGGGAAGATTAGAATTGGACACGCATTAAGAGGAAGCAGCATAGCAGGTGCAGTCTTCTATCTAGAGACTCAATGGGTTATCTTGAGGGTGACCAGTGCTTGTGCTTGTGACAGTTCCCACTGGTCTGTGCTTGTGAGGAAAGATGGCTCTTCATGAGGACACAGATCTTATGTCACATAGACCTGAGAGAGAGAGAGAGAGAGAGAGAGAGAGAGAGAGAGAGAGAGAGAGAGAGAGGAGAGTAGCTGGGCTTGATAGCCAGCAAGCCCCAGTGAGCCTCTTGTCTCCATCTCACACAGCACAGGTGTTACAGGTATGTGTGGCCATGCCCCACTTTTTACATGAGTGTCGGAGACTCAAACTCGTATCCTAAGACTTGTGCAGTGAGCATTCTTACCCACTGAACCAGCTCCTCAGCCCAGCTGATATACTTGTAAATACTTAAATCTTGAAGCAGACAGGAGTCAGCCATGCTTGGATATAATCTTTGACCTTCCTAAAGCTAGAGGCTTTTAGAAGCCAGTAGCTATTTAAAACTATTTGCTTAAAAAATAATTAATCCCAGCACTCGAGAGACAGAGGCAAGTGGATCTCTGTGAGTTCGAGGCCTGCCTGGTCTACAGAGTGAGTTCCAAACCAGTCAGGGCTACACAATGATACCCTCTATATAAACAAGACTCCAAAGAGAAACTTTCCTTCTATCATTTTGTCTTGTGAGTTCATGGAAACTCCCATTAAACTGAGCCTCACAGAAAAACATACAATTTATTTGATATCACCCAGGCAAAAGAGCATTTTGTAAAGTGACTTTTCTTTCTTCTTAAAATAAGTGATCTTTTCCACTGCAAGAAACAAAACAGACACCTCTGCTGTTACTCCTAGACCAGGATCCTTCCAAAGACTTCATATATCCCAACTTCTCACAGTAGACAGATATTTATTGAGTGATTGTTAAATGAACACACTGTCCCTGGGTACTGCTCAGGCATGCCAGGAGGGCATGGATAGTTTATATAAGGCCAGCACTGTCCTTAACAACCCAGCAAGGTAGAGAAGTCAGAGAGCCTGATGTTTGCCTTTCCTAAGACAATGGCACATAAGGACATGGATAACCCCAGGGGTTCTTGGTTAGTGCTTAGCGGAGCTATCAGGCTTCTGGGTCTCAGTGGTAGAGTGCTTGCCTAGTGTGGGCAAGACTCAGGGTGTAAACTCCACCCCTGGGGGAAAGATATAAATGAAGCTGGGGAGATTGCTCAGTCAATAAAGTCCTTACCATCCAAGTGTGAGGACCTGATCTCTAGGACCCATATTAGTGGGTGGTGCACACCACTGCACTGTGGGGGGAGAAATCTGGGGCTGTCTGTAGCTAGCCATAGAAATCAAAGCTCAGGAGATGAGAGTCAAAAAAAAAAAAAAAAAAAAAAAAAAAAAAAAAAAAAAAAGATAAATAAATAAAGTGGAGAAGCGACTGGGGGAAACACCCAATGTGGACTTCCAGCCTCCCAACACAAGAACAGGTTTATACACATAACAGGCACCACCCCCCACCCCCCCACCCCCGCTGTGAAAGGTCTTTCTCAGCCAGCCCAGGTTGGAATCCCAGCTCTTCTATTAACCTTGCTACATTGACCAGATGACTTACCTCTTTCAAATCTAGATCTTCAGCAGCAGATGCTGGGGAACCTGCTCCATGGCATCATTCTGGGCATTGGGTGTAAAGAAGACAGTAAAAATTCTACCTTCTTGTCAGAGATGGTGACACAAGAATGAGGATCTGAATTTCATCTCTACCACTCATGTAAAGAAACCCAGCAAACTTCACCCAGGTTGCCAAGCCTGGGACCTATGTGAGAGACTGTCTCAAAAACAAAGTTAAAACAACAACAGAAGCAATGTCAGATGTGATAGTGCACACATGGAATCCCAGCACGTGTAAGGCAGGGTGATATCTGTGAGTTTGCTGCCAGCCTGGTCTACGTAGATCGTTCTAGGCCAACCTGATCTACATAGACCTTGAGATGGATGGCTCCTGAGAACTGACATCTGTTGATTGACACATGTGCACACATACCACCTACACACAGTCTGCATTTTTAAAAACCTTTTTATTACATTTATTAATTGACTGGAGGGGGGTTGTGCCATGAAAGTCAGAGAATGTTGTGTCCCAGTCAGTTGGTTCTCTCCTTCCACCATGTGGGTCCTAAGGATGGAACTCAAGTGGTCAGGCTTGGGCAGCAAGTGTTTTAGCCATAGAGCCATTTTATTGGCCCAGTCTCTCCTTAATAATGAAATCATTTTCATTTCAAAATTGACACAGTCCTTTAAAAAAAATATAGCTGTGCCCCTTGGAAATGACTCTGTTGAGGCCTGCTGCAGAAGTGCTCTTCCTTCCTATCATTGGGATGGCCCCCATTGAGCTGGTTCCAGAGCGGGCATCCCCCTTCCATTCTTCCTGAGCTCAGGGACGGTTTCCATTCCTTTTACGTGCAGCTGTGAAGAGGCTCTGGGGAAGCAGCCTCGTCCATCATCCCGAGGGCTCCTCCCCCACCTCCGCAGAGGGCCAGCCAAGTTGCTGTCCTTGGCTCTGCTCTACGTCGTCGCTGCCCCATGGGGCAGGAGGATGGGATGGGGGTGGGGACAGGGAGGACTAGGATCCAGATGTTTTCAAGGTCCCAGGTAAACTGGTATTGGGAGGGGGTCTTGAGGGACTGAGATACAGATCACTGCGTGCAGAACCCTCTGTATCCCACAGCCAGTTGGCTCAACTTTCCTGGGCTTCCTAGGGACCGACCACAAAGGTGCAATGTGTTAATTTCACACCGTTTCAATGACTTCTTATGAAAAATAGGAAGGACCTGAATTCTCCTCAGGGAAACTGAGGCAGAACAGGTACAGTTACTTGCCCATGTTCCCACTGTTATTAAGAGGCTCAGCAGACTCCCAGACAACTCTACCCAGAGGCCTCCTTTGGCCTTACAGCCAGCTCCCGGGTTGCTCCCCGAGTGAATTAAAAGGTCCTGAGTGTGCCCAGGACCCTCAGGAGACTCAGTCTTCTGGTCTGCCAAGTGGAGCCACTGAGCACTGCAGAGCTGGGGTAGGTTTGGCCAGGGCCATCCAGCACAAGGTGCATGCATGTGGACCTGGAGTTCCTGCCTGAGCAGTGGGGTTCCCCCAGCGCCCCGAGAGCTCAACAGACGGCTTCGCTGGACCATATTTAGTCAGGGGGAGCCGGAGCCCTGCTGGTATGCCGCGCTGGGAATTCCTGCTGCAAGAATCGCGCCTTCCCTTTTTGGGTTGTCCGCCCAGGCCCAGGAGGGAGGACCAGCCTGGGACCTCGAGGGTCCGCGCTCAGGGAGCTAGGCGTCCCCAGCTTGGAGTGAGGCCAGCCCTGCCTCGACTTCCTTTTATGGCCTGAGTGTGTGCGCATGTGACAGAACAGGAGAGAGAGAGAGGAGAGAGAGAGAGAGAGAGAGAGAGAGAGAGAGAGAGAGAGAGAGAGAGAGAGAGAGAGAGAGAGAAGAAAAATCGTCAAAGTTAGAGAGAGTGGGATGAAGAGAGTGCCAGGTCAGACAAAAAAGGCAGGGACACAGGGAGAAGGGACAGCGATTGTGATCGCTGAGTGGATAAAGATCTCTTGGTGAGGGGGGACAGTTGGGAACTTAAGGGGGCCAGAAAGTCCCCCAAATTCTCTTAGGATCTTAACACACCTCCTCCAAATGCCATAATGCAACCTTCCCCAGCAGCACTCCACTTTGCAGCTGCTCACGAGGCTCGGAGAAGCCACTGTAGTGGGTCCCAGGCACCCTGGGATTATATTTAATTTTGGTTGTAGCGTGAATGCGGCTGCAGAGGACAAGTTGGGAAAAGCAAAAGTTTCCCCTTCCCACACTTTCCCCTAGTCACAAGAGGGTGTGAGGTGTCCTGCCTTGTACTTTGCGGAGTTCAAAAAGTTCTTTTCCCCTGCCCTCTGCTCAGCACAGCCGGCCCAGATTTAGACAGCGGCTGGTGAAGGAAGTGGGGATGAGGGAGAGAGGGAGGTGTCAGATTCTCAGTATGGACAGGAAGAGGTTAAAATCCAGCTGGAACGGACCTAAGGGAGAAATTCTCAAGTTTCCCTACAGACGCTGCTTACTCGATCCCTTTTCTCTAGGGACCCAAGGCTGAAGGCATTGAGGGCTGAGACCTTGGGCCAGTGCGCCGGCAGCCCCCTGCGCCCCTGCCAGGTGGTTCCCAGTGGCTCTGGTCCTCACCTGCAGGGGGCGCCGCGAAGGGCAGAGGACCCTCCCACCCCTCTGGGCGGCCTCCTCCCCTTCTCACCCTGAGGAGCCGGCTCTATAAAGCCAGGCGTCCGAGGCGCACAGGGAGATTTGGACCTCCCAGCCTGGGACCAGCGCCAGATCCGAGCTCTCCATCCCGTGTCCTCCTGCTAGACCCCCAGTAGCCGATCTGTAAGTAGAACTGATCTCATGGCAGGCAAGTCTGGGTGGTGGGCTTGAGCCGCCTCTAAAGCATCCTCCTGGGAATGGAGACTCTGAGGGGTCCTGATTGTCATCTCTTATAAAGATGGGAAGTGGGAAGAAGGCAGGTGCAGTGCCATCCTAGACCTTCCATGATTTCCCCCGGAAATAGCATCCCCAAGGTCACCGATGAGCAGTACCACCTGGGGAATTGGGGGTACCAATTAAAGGTTCTGATGGCTAGGTCCAATTCCAGGTATGCTAGAGTCTAAAAAAACAAACAAGCAAAGTAGTGCATGTTAGCTAAGAAAGTGGTGAGAGGCTGTGCTGTGGTAGAGCACTCTGGGTCCTGGGTTCAAATCCCATATTGGGGGCAGGGAGCAGACCCCCCTCCAGTTTATTCTGACTAGAAGGTCATAGGATGGATAATCCACTGGCCGTCGCACAGAGTAACCCAGAAACATGGCTGAGAGTATTGATAGCCCTGGGTACAGGCTGTGTGCAGGGTGTTTTCCATCTGCTTAGGTGGGTGTGCTGTTGGTAGTCCCCTGGAGACAAGGCTGATTGCTGGAAGTTAAGGTTCACTTCTTCCCTTCCAAAACCCAGACCCTGCAAATTAACAAAGGAGCTCTTCTCCAGGTTGATGTTAGGGCCCCAGATGCCCAGGGGGGTGCTCATGTGCCATTCACAGCTGCCACCCACAAGTGTACTAAGTGAGTAGGCACTGGGTGTTTGGGGGCTCCTCAGTGGGAAGGTTGCTCTCAGTCAGGTCAGAGGAACTAGCAGGAGAAAGCTCTGCTGTTCAGGTTCAGAATTGGAGGGTGTTGCCATGTGCAGAAAGCACTCTTCAAAGCTATGCCTGTCAGAGAACAAGAGGAAGTTTTTAGAAAGCCAGCATTGGGCTGCTTTGGTTCTACTGCTAAGAACTGAGAGTTGCTACTGTGCTTGCTGTAAAGAAGGGAAGGGCAGCTGTGTTTAGTGAACCACTCTGCCTAGTTCTGTTTCAGTGAGGTTCTTTTCTCTTGTTTAGTTTACTTTAAGATGCTATTTTAGACTTGGCTTAGAGAAAAAGAGCTTGACGGTGCAGATCTGAAAGTCTCATGTGGCAGGGAACAGCCTCCCTTCGACGATGTTGTGGATGCTACACTGACAAGCCAGGCACCTTAACAGCATTTAAATGGAATTGAGTTCTTGTAATCATTACATCCACCTCATCACAAAGACTCTGTGAGACTGTTTAGTGTATAAACAGCTGAAGCTCAGCGAGGTTAAGTCTTTTCTTTAGGGTCACACAGCCAGTCAGTACTGTGAGTCCATTTCCCAGTTTGTCTGATGCCAAGTTCATACCTTGACCCTGGCATCTTTTCTCATTACCAAAAACCAAAATTTGTTGGAAAACTCATGTTTCCGGTGGATCCGGTGCTTCGAGCAAAACCAACGCTTAGCACTTGTTGAAGAAGACTTGAACTGACCTTTTACAAATTTAAAGACTGCTCTCAAGTGGGATGAGGGTAGGTGTGGTGGGAGTTCCTGAGGCCGGGGCACTGTCATCCCAGGATCTCAAAAGATGCCTGTGTTGAGCCACCCTGGACAAACCTGTGGGTTTGCCTCATAAACACTACAGATTTTTATTATCATATCTGAAATAGAGCCTCTCTTCCGTACAAGGTAGTCACTATGGATTTATCATTACTTTTCTGTGGGAGGCTGGGCTGGAGGCAGACATGCCCATGTATGGTAGCATTTTCCACGAGGCCATCCCCAGCCCCCCTGGCCAATCACTCAGCCTTGCACTGCAGCCTGGCTGGCTTAGGCTCTGGGGACTTCTGTCTTTCCCCTGCAGGGAATGGGGACACTTGGAAGGCACTGAGGTTCTTTTTTTTTTTTCCCTATCCCTTCTTAAGTGGAAGTTTTACTTTTTGGTGGAAATTAGCTCCTTTCTTCTCTGCATCCAATCAGAAACCTGATGAACCATCAAGTAATTCTGAAACAGGATTATAGATTATACTTTTAGAAAACTATGCCCCATGTCAAATAATCAGAGTCAGAATGTACCAAGCACATTATTGTGCCAGGTGTGTTGGCTCATGTATGTAATGCTAACATTTAGGAGGCTCAGGCAAGAGAGTCAATGAGAGTTTGAGGCTGGCCTGGGCTATATAGCAAGTTCAGGCCATCCTGGACTACACTAGGAAACACGATCAGAAAAATATAAAGTTCCAGCCTCATGGTGAATAATTGTGATCCCTGCATCTCAGAGGTGAGACGGGAGGATCAGAAGTTCAAGGTCATCCTCATCTACAAAGTGAGTTCAAAGCCAGGCTGTGTTACCTAGAGATCTTTTTTTTTTTTTTAATTGTTGTTGTTGCTGGTCTCCCTGATTGTTTTCCCATCTGCAAAATGGGACTGGTAAGAATAGCTGGTATATGTTAGTATGTTAACACCTTTGAGCACTTGGCTTTGTCATTCAGATGTAGATCACTTAGCTAGCATAGACAAGGTGCCAGGTTCAATCTCCAGGGATGCAACAAAAGAGAAGGAAAAAAAAAAAGCAAAATTTGAATCATCACAGTAGCCCTTTGGAACCAAAACTAACAGTCTTTACTCCATTTCATAAATGTGGGCTTTGAAACCTTGCTCTATCTATAAAAAATGAGAGCCCAGAGCCTAAGGGTTGACCTTTTGGGAACATTAGATAGATGACTCCTTTGAAGAGTTTGACACAAGGCTGGCTCTTGCATACTTCAGCAGATGCTCATTTATAGAAATATGACAAGAGACGTTTAGGAGTGTTCTCTGTGTGACACAGCTGGTATCAATAAACCAAAAAGTCCAAAGTGTGGTCTTTCCCCTAAAGCAGAAACTCACCCATAATTTACTTTTTGTGTACATCTTTTTTTGCAAACCTAGTTCCTCTTTGGGCCCTGAGAAGTGACTGGGAGCCTGTGCTGTCACCAGAATATTCCTGAGCAGTTCTACATGAGTGATCTATCCTTTTAGACTCTCACAGTGTCCTGGTTCTCACAGTGGCCTCTTTGCTTCCTGCTTCTCTTTCTGTCACCGTGACCTTTAGTCACATTGACCTACAGGCCCCAAAGACCAGGGGGCACAGAGTTAGAGAAAGACAAGCAAGAATTTGAAGGCACTCTTGTCTCTGTTTAGACCAGAGGAGGAAACCACCCAGTCTTCTAGCAGAGGGAGGTCAGGCCACTGTGCCTCGACAGAGCTTCAGATACCCACCTTCATCAGAATGGCTGACAGAGGGTAGGGCATGGCCTGTTCCACTCATGCCCACTTTAACTTGCCCTCTGTGCCATCTGAGTCCCCACAGATAAATCCAGGGCACCGTGGACTGGAAGTTTGTTTTTCACAGCATCCGTACTGAACACATACAGACCTTTTTTTTTGTCACTATCACTAAGACATGCAGCACAAGAACCGTTTCTATCACCCTGGAAGACACCTGGGAGGTTGCTCAAGGTGCTGTGCAAACACTACAGCTTTCTATGAAGGAGACTTCGGCATCTGTAGATTGTGGTATCCAAAGTGGTCCTGAAATGGATCAAAGGATAACTGTATCTTCCTGCCCCTTCCCTAGTGAAGCATGCAGCCAATGATAGAGATACTCAGAAGTATCTGAGACCACCAAAGGTCATCCTAGCCATTCCTTTAACTCCAGTTAACCATCTTTCTGCCCCCATTACCTCCTTCATTCTTCCTGTCTCTATGTGCTCTCCTAACACACATTCTTATATGTCATTCTAAATTTCTAAGAGGAACTTCCCTTTTTATTCAAATCCTGGAATTCCATAAAACATTTTCACCTTATCACAAATTTTCACTATCTTTTCTATATCCTTATATCATTGTATGCTTCTTTTTATCGGCTGCATAGTATTCTATTACATGGAAGGATATCTTATCAAATATATACTCTTACTAAAATATACTGGGTCCATACCACAATGTATAAATAGTGTTTGGGGGAGTATCCATATATGAGTTGACTGTTG
The DNA here is from genome assembly GCF_003668045.3 of Cricetulus griseus. Classification (NCBI taxonomy): domain Eukaryota; kingdom Metazoa; phylum Chordata; class Mammalia; order Rodentia; family Cricetidae; genus Cricetulus; species Cricetulus griseus. The sequence continues at coordinate 75,463,341 of NW_023276807.1, read as the reverse complement.
CTTATCAGAAATGCCTAGAGCCAGAAATGTTTCAGATTTTTCTTTTTTCTTTTGGGATATTTGCATATACATAATGAGATACCCTGGAAATGAGACTCAATTCTGAGCACTAATCTTTTTGTTGTTGTTGTTTTGGGTTTTCTGTTCTTGTTTTTAGACAAGGTCTCTCTAGGTGATCCTGGTTTTCCTGGAACTCTCTGTAGATCAGGCTGCCCTTGAACTCACACAGATCCTCCAGCCTCTGCCTCCCAAATGCTAGGATTAATGGCATGAGCTGCCATTGCCCAGCTTGTATGCAATGTTTTTAATTCTTCATTTTAATTGTGACCGGTTACATGAAGTCAAATGTGAACTTTCCCACTTGTACAATATTGACCCTTAAAAGGGGTGAGATTCAGAATCTTTGGGGT